>NC_135808.1:81926819-82526819 GCF_964213995.1 Mustelus asterias
AAAGTGACAAAATAGGCAACCACCCATCAAATGAAAACTGTCCAGTTTATGTCCTGTCCCCAAAAAGGACATACCCAATCCAGCCAATTATGCCCAATCATCAGCAAACCAGCAGAAGGTGTCATCAACAGTGCTATCAAGTGGCACTTACTCAGGGACAACCTGTTCACCGATACTCAGCTATAGTTCTGCCAGGGTCACAAGGCTCTAGGCCTCATTATAGACTTGGTGCAAACATGCACAAATGAGTTTAATGAGAGGTGTGATGTAATCACCCTTGACATCAAGGCAGAATTTGATCAAGTGTGGGATCAAAGAGCCCTAGCAAAAGTGAAATCAATAGGAAAAAGCTTGAGCACAAAGGAAGACAGGTGCTGTTGTTGTTGGATGACAGCAAGTCCCAGAAAATTGTTGCAGGAGGGTCACAGAGTGGTGTTGAAGCCCAACTATATTCAACTGCTTCATCAAATGATGCTTCTTCCAACATATGGTCTGAATTGTGATGTTTGTTGATGATTGCAGTGTTCAGTATCATTTGCAACTCCTCAAATACTGAAGCAATCCATGATCACATGCAGCAAGATCAGGACAATGCTTGAACTGATTAGTAACAAGTAACATTTATGTCACTCAAGTGGCAGGCAATGACCATCCCCAACAAAACAGAACCTAACAACTTCACCTTCACTTTCAATAGCATTACCATCACTTAATCTCTGACCATCAACATCCTGACGGTTATCACTCACCAAAAATGTAATTAGACTAGCCATATAAATACTGTGGCAACAACAGCATGTCAGTAGCTAGGAACTGTACAGCAAATAACCCACCTCCTGACTTCCCAAAGCCTGTCCACCATCTACACAGCACAAGTCAGGAGAGCGATGGAATACTCTCCAATTGCCTGGCTGAGGATTGATCAAGCAGTCTGCTTGATTAATACTCCATCCAATCCCTCCACCACGGGCACACAGTGGCAACAGTGTGTAATAATCTACAAGATGCACTGCAGCAGCTTGCCAATGTTCCTTCAACAGCACCTTTCAAACCCATAACCTCTCTCACCAAGAAGAACAAGGACAGCAGATGCAAACATCTGTGGCGGCAAGTTTCCCAAGTCACAAACAATTCTGACTTGAGGCTACAATTGTTTCTTCACTGTCATTTGATCAAAATCATAGAATTCCCACCTAACAATACTATGGGTGTACCTCATATGCACTTCAACAGTTCAAGGGACAGCTTATGAGCATCCTCAAGGGCAATTAAGGATAAGCAGTAAGTACTGGCCTTGCTAAGGAGGCTCACATCACAAGAATAAATTTTAAAATTGGTACTGTTGCAGTGGCAAACACCTGATTGAAGGGATTCAAGCAATCTCTGATTGAAGTTGTTCCTCCTCATCTCACTCAGAGACAATGTCCTCTCTGTAATTAACAAAGGAAAGATTTCATAAAAGTGAACAGTAATCACTGTCACATTATAAATTATAAATAATATCTCATTGCCACCAGTGAAGAGCTAGTAGATGTGTTGCTTGCTCTACTGCTGTTCAATTAATTTATGTGGCAGTTAAGGCCCAAAAACAAGATCTAGAGTCACTCTACCACTTTTGAAGGTAGGAGGATTCAGTGGAGGCATGGGATAAAGTCAAACGGAACACAAACTTCATTATAGAAATAAAGTTTGCATTGCCATGAGAAAACAACTCACTTTCACTACATATGGTTTTCCAACATTAAAAATTTACAGTTACATTTCTTAATTATACCGTGAAATTGCCCTACCCTCCTTAAATACACAAAACTTTTCCTGGATGCCTACAGAGATTTTTAAAAATTACAAGTAAAACAAAAGTAACACCACCCAACCAGTGGGAGTTTGTGTACATAAAGGTAAAATTGAAGTTTTGATTGGCAACATATGGAGATGATAAAGACCCTCAAAGCTAGACATTCCACACCACTATTATGGACACTTCTCACGGGAAATACATAATCTCCTTGCTACATACATGTCATTTACAAGTTACTGAAAATCCAGATTTTCATAGACATCAATTAAATGTAATTTACAGCTGAGCACGAAAACCAAATTATATTTTCATTTTAATAAACAAAAGGGGCCCAAAACTTCTGTCTTTCCTAATTTCAAATGAAGAAAGTTGTCACGAATAGAACATGAAGAGCATGAGTTGGGAAGCAGCAGACTACTGCATTAACCCAAGTACAAAAACTCCAGTGAACCACAAGATCAAACTAAATTAGTTAAAGCCAATTTTCCTCACAATTGGAATCAATTAGATGTACCACCATTTCCAATTTGTACTGGTCATAGAGTAGTCATGCGTATTTAACTATCTCAATTTTACAATTTAGTTTTTATCTCAAGCTTTAATTCTACCCATTGCCTTGCTGTAGATAACAGCTCGGGTTTAGCGCTGTCAGCTGTCCTGTAATCATTCTGGGCATCCTACTTTTATGGGAGTTGACTTACACTTTCTAAAATCTCCACAGGTTTACCATAACCCGGGGGTCACATAGAACCACTTGTGACTTGAACTCGATATCTATATCCTTTGCTGGTATTTCTTCAATCACTCCAATAGATGAGGCACAGTTGCCTTTGAATTGAGAGATATTTTATAATATTGTTTTAGGTTATTAATTTCAGGCTCCTCTTATTGTTGAGTCTTCATTCCCTATGCCTCAGGAACATCTTCATTTCCTAGAACACACCCATGATAATAATTAGCTGCTGGATCCATTCCTTGTCAATGTATAGTTCCCATTTTTGAAAGCATCGGATTGCCACTCCACGACTGGCTTTTTTTACCTTAAATTTTTTCCATCCTGTCTCGTCCAACCTTCCAACTCAGGCCGGGCAAAATCAGAGTAGTGCAGTGCATCCCCGGAGCCTAAGGTCAAAGAGCAGCAGGCCACAACCATTTTTACAGCACTAACTGCCATAAACCAGATAAGTTAAAGGTCCAATTAAGTTGTAAGGTCCACGACAGGTCAGGGAGAGGGTCAATGTATCAGTCAAGTGATTAGGATTTGGGGTGGAAGTTCAGGTGTCGGGTGATGAAGGCATTGCTGGTTGTTAGGAGACTGATGAGGTGATAGTGGAGCTTGCCAGGGATAAAAGGGGCCAGTTGTCGAAGGAGTTGACTGTCAGAGTGGGGTTGGTTGGACGTTGGGCATCAGGGGTCTGGAGTCGGGGGGAGTCCCTTTTGGATAGGACGTCGGTTTATTGTGCTGTTTCTTGTCTTCAATCATAGTTGCCTGCTAATTCTCATGCACCTCATGTTGATTCTGAATGTTAGAGTAGATGTTGCTAATTCTTTTACTTTTCTGACTTTGTATAAAGTTTTTTTTGTTTGTTCAAAACTGTGGAATCTTGTGGCTTTACACTCTTAGTAAGGGCCTTGGATCTCAAACTGTGTCTACTTTGAACAAAATGTTACTGGTCCCTAACCAGATCAAACCAAAAAATCTAAGGGCCTGGTTCAGGATCATAAATTAAATGGCCCAGGATTATTAAATACACAAAAAAAGTTGTTGATTTGAGTTAAAGAGGAGTTTACACTCATTCAGATAACTGAACCAACAGAAATCACAGCAAATTTTCATTGTAAGGATGGCATGTCGGAAACAGTGACACAGGCACATCGTGACTTACTGAATTGAGAAATTGTTTAAAATCAGATTAAAAGACAGTCTGAAACAACTCGGAGACACTTAGGCCAGGTGGCCACTGTGACCCGGAACTAATTAAATTAACTTAGCAACGGTTAGAGTCAATTATTAAATTAGGAAAGGCCCGAATCTGACCTAGGGTGATGTCACTCAAAGGTTAAACATCAGGGCTCCATAATGTTTTGTGGCTTGCCCTCAAGACTAAAAGTTCTCAAGGCAGGAGCCACATTCATTTCTGCAAGTGGGATTGTGTCCAAGATGGAATCTTGGGAGGGTTAGACTTCATCGGACCAATCGTGCAGACAAAGTTGTAAGTATACATTATTTTATCCAGTTGTTTTATCTTAACTGGTTAAGTCTTGTCCATACAAAAGTGAATTCATTAAGTCACTTACAAATTACTGGCAAATTGGAGTGGGTGAAATCAGTTGTTATAGATAACAAAATCAAGTAATATCAGATAAGATTTGACATTTTATAATCAAATTAGCAATGACATGCAAGGTCAGTATATTTAGAAACACCTTCCAATTTATGTGATGGTCACAAAATAAACTGCTGTACTAGAATTTGAAACCTGCTCTACAACTATTAAGTAGGTTGTTTTTAAAGCAATAGCCAAGCTAGCTGTGGGAATAGAAGACGACTTCCAGCCTATATAACTGAATGAATTGTACAACTTTAAAATTTTTATTCCAATTCAATCAAATCAAGTCCAATTCAGAGTCTCAACAAGTGAGACATTCCTGATCCAAGCTAAGACAGGGCTCTCACCTCCTGTCTTGGGCTTGATCTACATGATCCAAGCTGATTGGAGTAGGCATAGCTCCTCCTCCAAGGCTTGATCTCATTTGTATCTTAGCCAAAAGGCCGAGATGCCGCTTTTAAAAATTGCTTCAAATGAAGCTAAAATGTAACCTAATGACTTCAACCAAGCACAGCATGTCGATACTACACTTGATCTTAGCCAAAAGGCTGAGAAGCGATGACTTGTACAACTTTTTTTTTTACTGGAACTGAAATTATTTCAAGAAATCTATACCCTGTCCTTTAATTGATTTAACATCTGAATGGTTCTCAAGGTAGCCATCAACTTGTTAGTGCAGTTAAAAAAAGACTTGCATTTACCTGGCACCTTCTGGCTAAGATCGACATGCTATACTTGGTTGAAGTCATTAGTTTACATTGTAGCTTCATTTGAAGCAATTTTTAAAAGCGGCATCTCGGCCTTTTGGCTAAGATACAAATGAGATCAAGCCTTGGAGGAGGTGCAATGCCTACTCCAATCAGCTTGGATCATGTAGATCAAGCCCAAGACAGGAGGTGAGAGCCCTGTCTTGTCAGCTTGGATCGGGAATGTCTCACTTGATGAGACTCTGAATTGGACTTGATTTGATCAAATTGGATAAATAAATAAAAGGACAATCGCCAAACGCTTTACAGCCATTTAAGTACTACTGAAGTGTTGCTGCCACTGTTATAATGTAGGAAAAATTACAGTCAATTTGCAGACAGTATGGTTCCGCAAACACCAGTGAGATAAATGATCAGCGAAGTTGTTTTACTGATGTTGGCCGAGGAATAAATATAGGTACAGAAAAATCATTGAAAGGCTAATAGAATCCTGGTCTTTTAATCTGTAGAAATAGAATACAAGGGGGTAGAAGATATGCTTCTGTGACAAAAAGCCCTGGTTAGACTTGAGCAGCTGTGGGCCCCACACCTTCGGAAAATATATCAAGGCCTTGGCAGATATGCAGCCTAGCTTTACCAGAATTATACTTGGCCTCCAAGGATTAAGTTATGAGGGATTGCATAATCTAGTGTTGTATTCACTGTAATTTACAAGGTTAAGGGGTGATTTGATCAAAATGTTCAAGATATTAAAAGGGAATAGATTGGGAGAAACTTGGACAGCCGAGAACAAGAGGACATAATCTAGAAATTAGAGCCAGACATTTCAGGAGTGAATTTAGAAAATATATGTACATAAAAAGCATGGTGAAAGTTTGGAACTCTCTTCCCAAAAGGGCAATTGACGCTTGATCGAATGTAAATTTTCAATCTGAGTGTGGTAATTGTCCCTTTAAAGGCAACACAGTAGAAGAGGGTCACCTGGTTTGGGAGACCAATTGGAACAAGAGTGGGTAAACATCCAGGGGGTAGAGTCCTACCGTAGGCAGATGACAGTCGTAGAAGACAGATACTTGGGGGTGGCTGGTAGCTTCTGTACAGCCTTCCCTTGTTAAAAATTACCCTTTGTCTTCCTGACGAAGTCTGTAGTGTGCATCACTACATTGGTGATGAGGATGTGATGGATTATACAGACATTGCCTGTGGCCCAAGTCATGTGAGCAGTGAGATGCTGAGATATTGCCAGGGACGGATGCAGAGCAAACCTGATTTGGCCAGTACAGTCAGAAGTTTAGAAATGCGTAGAAAAAAAATGAAGAGAAAATAATCTTCAGAAGCAAGAGCTATGATTGATTTTTTTTTTAAATGCCCCAAGAAGTTGTAGCTCGGTCTCCAGGGTTCGGGAAACTCACAAGATCAGAAGTTTTAAAAAGTCCTCAACCTGTTCAGAACATGAGTTAAAGTTTTATAAATGGTTCCTTCAACATGAAGAGCACTGGACCTTGCAGTGAAATTGATGGAGAAAAAAAGGCACATCAAAGGAAAAGAATAGACTCTCCAAATGTCCAGAGGAAAAAAAGCTGCAGAGATCAGAGAGCTGTCAGTAAAAAGGAAAAGTTTTAAAAGTTTAACAAAGGTTCATAGAAGGACCTGCCATATTCGCACCAAAACTTCAAAAGCGCAGGAAAGCACAGAGAACCTGCAGCTGCTATAGTTAAAAAAAAGTTGACAGTCGAAAAGCAGTAATGCATTTAAAGTGGTAATACATTTAAAGAGACAATGCATTTAAAGCAGCAACCGCAAGAAGAAACAGGACAATGGATGGGAAACTTGGAAAAGATAGATGGCAACTCTCAAAAAAGGTCCAAAAGCAACAGAGACATCAAGGAAGAGACAATGGAAAACCGCAGAGGTGGCAATACTAAGACAAAGACCCCGGGAGGAGGGCACTCAAAGACCCCGGGAGGAGGGCACTCAAAGACCCCGGGAGGAGGGCACTCAAAGACCCCGGGAGGAGGGCACTCAAAGACCCCGGGAGGAGGGCACTCAAAGACCCCGGGAGGAGGGCACTCAAAGACCCCGGGAGGAGGGCACTCAAAGACCCCGGGAGGAGGGCACTCAAAGACCCCGGGAGGAGGGCACTCAAAGACCCCGGGAGGAGGGCACTCAAAGACCCCGGGAGGAGGGCACTCAAAGACCCCGGGAGGAGGGCACTCAAAGACCCCGGGAGGAGGGCACTCAAAGACCCCGGGAGGAGGGCACTCAAAGACCCCGGGAGGAGGGCACTCAAAGACCCCGGGAGGAGGGCACTCAAAGACCCCGGGAGGAGGGCACTCAAAGACCCCGGGAGGAGGGCACTCAAAGACCCCGGGAGGAGGGCACTCAAAGACCCCGGGAGGAGGGCAACAAAAAACAATAAATGACCAAATGAACAACAAGGGAATTGCAGACTGGAAACAAGATAAGTTGTCAGAGACAGACCCGACCAAAAGTGAAGCCAAAAAAGGGTTTAGCTGATAAAAATGAAATCTCCATTTGTGAAAATGTATATGCCCAGTAGTAACATGAAGGATTCACTTCGGAAGAAATGCAGAAATTAAAGACTTCAAAAGAAACGAGGAACTATTGGACATAAAGAGGATTTAGCACAAAGAGTTAAAGCTCCAAACACCTTAAAACAAGATGAATTGACTGACAGCAATTTTAAAAGACTTGCAAAAAATTGACAAAATGAAACTGAGAATTTAATGAGACATGGGAGAATAAGATGAACTTTATGAAAAAGCAACCGGGAAATAAGAACAAGAACAAGGAAATAAGTACAAGTCCAGTGAAGGATTGAATCAGGAGAATACGAGCTTGAAGAAAGAAGCTTGACAATGAGAAATTAACTGAGGAGGTACAAACATTGAAATTGACAGCAGGATCAGCAATTCAGAGATGCTCTTTTGGAGAGCCAGTGCAGATTGGCCTTCATTCCTACAAACGTGTGGCTGAGAGCACTAAGAAATTCCTCAAGATCTCTTTTCTTGCTCCCCGCATGTATGCAGAAATCAGAGGATGCGGGGGGGTGGGGGAAAGAGAGAATGTGTGAGGTGGAAGTCAGGGAGAGTGAGCAGTGGAGAGGGTGTGTGAGAGAGAGAGGGGGGGGCGAAGAGTGAATGTGTGTGTGCGCGTGTGCGTAGGTTTGGCTCACCAGATCTCACAATCAGGAGGTTCACAAGAATGATCCCTAGAATGAAGAGCTTGAGGAACGGTTGAGGACTCTGGGTCTGTACTCGTTGGAGTTTAGAAGGATGAGGGGCGACCTTATTGAAACTTACAGGATACTGCGAGGCCTGGATAGAGTGGATGTGGAGAGGATGTTTCCACTAGTAGGAAAAACTCAAACCAGAGGGCACAACCTCAGGCTGAAGGGACGATCCTTTAAAACAGAGGTGAGGAGGAATTTCTTCAACCAGAGTGGTGAATCTGTGGAACTCTTTGCCGCAAAAGGATGTGGAGGCCAGGTCATTGAGTGTCTTTAAGACAGAGATAAATAGGTTCTTGATTAATAAAGGGGATCAGGGGTTATGGGGAAAAGGCAAGAGAATGGGGATGAGAAAAATATCAACCACGATTGAATGGCGGAGCAGACTCGATAGGAGCAGAATTAGGTCACTCGGCCTATGTCTTAAGACCATATGGTCTTACTTCCAGTCCCAGGGTTTTCATTAAACCTCACCCTCACACCAACCTGCACTCTCATCCACTCTCACAATGGGTGTTTATCATCTTTATATATTACTCATTTTTTTAAAAAAAAACAATTCATGGGTTTGTTTTTTGTTCAAATTGTTTCTTTTCATACCTCAGCTTTTTTTTGAAATTCACATTTAATGCTGTGCCAAACTTTGTCTTTCTGCAATTTGCCCCTTGAGCGAGAATCATTTTGAAATGTGGCCCTGCACGCGATAAGGTTCGACAAGCCTGCTGTAGACAAACTGAATCACCATGACTATGAAATGTAAAATAAAAACGGTTCTATGCTTGCCCCCACTATTAATGTTCCATGCTCATGGGAGTCTTCGAATAGGCTGTGATGGTGTCCTCCAATATTTTTGCATGCATCACATTTTTCACTAATCTCTTCAATAAGCTTTGTGTATTTATCAACCACTCCAAATACTTCAGTAAGATGTTTAAGCTGTGACAGGAGTGATGAGTAATGTTAAGAATATTTGCCTTTTTTTCTCTTGAATCACAAATTCCTATCACCTGATGCCATAAAGACTTCTTTATTTCTGATTCAAGGTGCCAAGTTTTGTCTGAATAATAATGTGCTGATTAGACAAATTGCAAAAATAATTGCTTTATCATCTTCCATGTCTTATTTTATTTGTCTCTTTTGTGGCTTGCTCAACAGCAAGGGTGTCTCACTAGATACTACATCTATACTAATAATGTGGCTTACCCCAGATATTCTACATGAAATCACTCTTTTCAGTGACTTTAACGCGTCGTCATCACCTAACCTGAAGCAAATAGAACTTTCATATTCATTGACCTTAGTTTAATACTACTGAGCGAATCTAAATAACATTTCAACTAATCCATTCCACATATTGTGGATATGCAACCATTGTCTAACATGTGACTGTACAATTCCCTCACAGTGATCAATATCATCTTCCCCTTCCAAATCTTCAGTTTTGTGCAATGCCTGAAAACCCTGTTATTCCATTTTGGACAATTTACCACACATTAATATTTCAAATCACATGCTGATAAATCCCCAGGCATTCCTAGGAGTTATTCTTCTGATATTATTACTCAATCCCACTGTCTGCCAGATCCGTCAAAAAGGTCTCCAACCTCATGTATTGTGTCTGTGATTCCTCTGTTATAATGATGCCTTCAGTCCATATCTGAATGATTTTGAGATGTCACTAGAATTGAAAGCTCCATCCTCTTATGACATCACTGATACCCTAATGAAGGTTACCGGAAATGACTGCTTTCCCAGGATTTCTTTCAAGCCTCGGACATCTAATCCAAAATGGTCTCTTTTTGAAAATTTAACTCCAGTTGAGCCCAGGAGCCTGTTCATAGTTAGTACGGTGCAACAATTTGAAAGCAAGCACTGAAACAGGAATTTGCAAATAAAATTTCTACAATCTTATACGTAGTCCGGTAAATTCCATAATATAATCTTCAATGTAATAACCATCAGTCTTACCATGCCCCGTATACATTTAATAGATCCTCTTAGAAATTTTAATAGAATATCCAAACCTTCCTGTGTCCAACTGTCAAGCTTTGTGCTCCAATAGTACTTTGCAACTGATCCTGTAACCTATCTCCACATATCTACTTATTTTTCCCATTGGTCATTAGAGCATCGATGGGAAATCATACCCTGACATTTTGCACTTGGTTTCAGCCATTCTGCACAAATATAGCTCCAATTTAGTTTCCCATCTTCACATTCAGACAACTATCCTCTGCTACCATGTTAAAAGGACACAAGCTAGATGGTATGTTAAGAACCCCACTAATGTAAACTGCGAGGGTATCCCAAAACCCAGAAAGGAAACTTGGAACACTGGTTCTTAGTGGAGTATATTTTCAATTTGGTATACTGTGATAAAAGATATGCAAACTAGGGAGGAACAGTCCAGTCATCTTGTAATCAATCAATAAATAATATTTATTTAACTTAAAAGAAAAACACATGACAAGGACTATAATACACAACAATACAGTTAGCTATACTGATGGCTATACGCACACAGTATCACATCAAGTTACCCCTTTGTTTCCAACTACCTATGTTTCCTGAACACTGAGACACCCCTTTTCCCAACAATATCCAATATTATATAACTCCATGAGCAAAACCCAGCAAATAGTTAGCACCCACAGGTTATTTATCCATGTTTGGGTGAACCATCTTCAATTTCAGCAAAGGCATAATTGTTTTCCCCTAGTCACATAGGTAAACACTTGCTATTCGCACCAATATGCTAATTCGCATATCAAAACCCCCCTTCAGAGAACTGAATTTATCAATCCTCATATTTTGTCCCACTTTCATTTTCTAATCTTAACTTTCCCTCATTCCTAACAGCTGAAGTATGAAACAAGACAAATCTTTTTCTTGAGTAGGTTTATTCATAGGATGCAGCATTACAGATATCTGCCTCCCATCCATTAACTAGTGCCCCAGCTAACTCTCTTTGTGTTTTCCTTTTGAAAGCAATTAAAATATTGACTTCAACTACTTCCATAGCAAGTTCCAAATTCCAATCGCTCTCAAAGTAAAGATATTTTTCCTTTTTTTGTGCTTTCAGTCCTTAATCGAACAATGCCCATTATCTGTGTATCTTGAACAACAGGGCAACTAGGGGTGGGCAATAAAGGCTGGCTAGCCAGCGAGGCCATGTCCCATGAGTGAATAATCGTCCAAACATTAACAGCCTCCCTCCTATTTCTCACCTACATACTGCCTCTCGATAATGTCATCCAAATGCACTGTCAGTTGCCACGTATACTGAATACTGAGAAGTTCACAAAGGCATAAATTCTCTCCCTTTGCCTTTTTGATCCCAGTCCTCTTCCTGGCAACAGTTTGAGGCCAAATCAGACTGTCACAAGTTTGAGTGTCATATTTGACCGAGATGAGCTTCCAACCACATATCCACACCATCACTAAGGCCACCTATTTCAACCTCCATAACAATGCCACTAACACTTCTCATTTGCTGCTGAAACCCACATCCATGTATTTGCTATTTCTAGGTGCAACTATCCCAGCTCTGACAGAGTCACCCTGACTCAACACGTTGGCTCTATTGTCTCTGCATAGATGTTGTCAGACCTGCTGAAATTTTCCAGCATTTTCTTTGTGTCTCAGATTCCAGCATCCACAGTATTTTGATTTTATCCTTGCTCTCTCCTAGATAGCCTCCAAATTTCTAGCCTCCCTAAAATTTCAGATGTTCTCTGCTGCCCATGTCCTAACTCGCACCAAGACGTTTTCATTTCTGTGCTTGCTGATCTAACTTGGCTTCCAATGAAGCGCTTACCCTCCCCCACCAGCTCTCAAATATCTGTATTCATCTAATTCTGGTCTTTTGAGTACCCCTGATTTTAATCACTTTACCATAGGTGCCTATGCTTTTAGCTCCCACAACCATAACCTTTGGTGTTCTCTCCATAGACATTTCCTTCTTATTACTTAATTTTCCTTTAAGATGCTCCTTAAAACCTTTGACCAAGCTTTTGATCATCTGCCCTATTGTCTCTCTGCTGCGCGGTGTTAAATTTTGTTTTATATCGTCACCACGAAGCAGCTTGGGACAATTTATTAGGCGCTATATAAATACATAACTTGTTGAAAAAGGCACTCTTTTAACACAACATATTCAAAAGTTGATCTCAAACTGCATAAAATTACGAAGTACTGATTCATGTTTTTAAAATATGAAAATAAACTTGCTACACATTTTATTAATTGCATTAAAATATTTTTACCATGCAAATTAATTGTATTAAAATTAAAAACGTTAAAGGCAAGAGCATTCACTACAGGCCTGCTGATGTTTTGATATCATTGCTCTGGGTGAATATTACCTGATTTATTTCATTAGGCGATGAAAGATGATGGGAGATTAATGGTGTTAGATTAGGCCCATCGGACTTGTATTATGAAGATTAATTACCATAATATAGACAGAATGTTTCAACAAAATATTTGCAAATAACTAACTGTGAAAGAATTCCCTGTGCTGATCTGTCAGCAGTGAGCTAACTTACACTTAAAAGTCGCTGTGGTTGGTCAAAAGTTCATTTCCTTCTCAGTCTCTAAAGAATTTGACAAGAATTTTTGAATAACTTTTTCTCTACCCCAAGAGATTTTCAGACGATGCAACTCTCTTTCCATCCAGACGAAGCCCTTTGTGGAATAATCTGTGACTGACCACTGCTAGCACTGCAGAATTAGGGAGAACTGCTTTTACGAATGGAACAATGGAGCTTCTCAATGGAGGGTACACAGGAACCACCACCATCAGTAAATGAGACTGAGGCAGCTGAACTTAAATCCATAAACCTATCTTTTGGCTCCGGTATCCAAACAATCTCTCTCAGATTTAAAATGAACAATTGACCTAGCATCAATTGTCATTTGTGGAATAAAGATCCAAACTTCTACCATCTTTCTGTATAAAGGTATTTCCTAACTCAAGGCCTGAAAGGTCTGGCTCTAATTTAAGACTATTCTCCCTAGTGTTAGACTTACCAACTAGTAGAAATAGTTTCTCTGTATCTGATCTTTCTGTTCCTATCAATATCTTCATAACATAACAACTTAAGAACTAGGAGCAGGAGTAGGCCATCTGGCCCCTCAAGCCTGTTCCACCATTCAATAAGGTGATGGCTGATCTTTTCGCGGACTCAGCTGCACTTGCCCGCCTGCTCACCATAACTCTTAATTCCTTTACTGTTCAAAAATCTATCTTTGGCTTAAAAACATTCAACAAGGCAGCCTCAACTGCTTCACTGGGCAGGGATTGCACAGATTCACAACCCTTTGGATGAAGAAGTTCCTCCTCAACTCAGTCCTAAAATTGCTCCCCTTTACTTTGAGGCTATGCCTCCCTAGTTATAGTTTCAGTGGAAACAACCTTCCTGCTTCTATCGTATTTATTCCCTTCATAATTTTAAATGTTTCGATAAGATCCCCCCTCATTGTTCTAAATTCCAATGAGTATAGTCCTTCAAAACTTCAATCAAAAAATACTTCTAAATTCTAGGGAATACAACCCTGAATCGGGCTTTACAATTTAACCCTTGAAGTTCAGGTATCATTCTGGTAAATCTGCAGTGCACTTTCACCAAGGTCAATATGTCCTTTCTTGGTGTGATGCCCAAAAATACTCTCAATAAATGTGATCTAACCTGGGATTTGTAATAATATAGTATAACTTATACTCTTGTATTTTAGCTCTGTTAGAATAAAGGTCAGCATTCCATTTGATTATTTTCAATATCTGTTCATGGCATTTTAATGAGCTATCTACCTGGACCTCTCAGGTAACAGATGATTTTGTAGTTATCACACTGTTACTTGTGGGAGTTTGCTGTGTGCAAACTGGCTGCCGCCTTTCCTGCGCTACAATAGCAGCTGCACTTCAAACTCTTCAATTGCTGTAAAGTGCTTTGGGGCTTCCTGCAGTCATGGAAGGTGCTGTATGAATGCAAGTTTTTCTTTCTTCCATGTCTCTTTGATCCTCCACTGCTTCTAATTTTTCACTGTTTAGATCACAGTCAATTCTATTCTTCTAGGTGCAAAGTAGATGACCTCAAACTTGTCTACGTTAAAATCCATTTATCACAGTCTCTCTTGCTGTTTGGCAAACTCTCATTATTTTTGTTTCCCCTTGGATAAATTTGATATTTCCCTTTATGTCTATGTGATGTTGGTGTGATCTGGTTAAAGATACGATGGAAATAGTTGCTAGAGAAAATATGATGGTGCTTTTTTCAAATATACATACCCATGCACAAAGGCTCTGTTAACTGAGCTCATTCCCGGTTACTTTCCATTCAAACCATACCGGAAACACTGTCATACTCAAGGCATTGAGGAACGCTCATATTCTTCTAAATTTTGTTTGGTGTGAGAAAGGGTGGTCTTGAAGGATGAGCTAAAGTTCATGTTCTGCTCATTTTGACTAAACAGCTGTCTACACCCTATGGTTCATCTCCTGACAAGGTACTGCTGGTTCCCTGGTGGATACCAACATTTCTTTTTGCCCCATTTGTGATTTCCATTTGGCATCTTAGATCATGAAAATTAAATTACTTCAAATGATCACCACCATCAATCACATTCCACAAGATAAGTCTCTTGTTAAACATATCTAGAATATCAGAAAGATTTACTACGCCATTGTAATGTCATAATGGAAGGGGATATTGGAACAGAGAATTACCGAAGATCAACCATATCCAATAATAGCGCTTTTCAAAACCTGGAAGCTCAATCATAATACAGGCTTAGACTAAGAAATTCAGATCTTGCTGCAAACCTGCACCATGATAGTGAATAAGCCAGTCCTATTCATGTATTGATCACTGTGTTCCCTGCTTTCCAAAGGACCATCAGCTCCCTGAAGACACCCAACATTTTCAATTGACACTTCAATGTTAACTTTTTTTTTGTTGTGACTGGTATGATAGCTCAATATTTCTCTTTCTAGTTTATTAGTTCCATTATCTATTTTGGGGGGTTGTAACTATTTTGTATAAGAAAAATGGCTCAAAGTATCTAAAAACTATAACTTAGGATATTTTTGGCCATGTAATCAACAACCGTTTGATGTTATTTCATCATAAATGTAACCACATGAATTTCTGACATGATTATTTGGTCAGCCATAATTGCTTATTGTTTATTTAGTGTCACAAGTAGACTTATATTAACACTGCAATGAAGTTACTGTGAAAATCCCCTAGTCGCCACACTCCAGCACCTGTTCGGGTACACAGAGAGAATTTAGCATGGCCAATGCACCTAACCAGCACATCTTTCAGACTATGGGAGGAAACCAGACAGTGACCCAAGCCAGGAATCGAACCCGTGTCCCTGGCACTGTGAGGCAGCAGTGTTAACCACTGTGCTGCCTGGCAATCGAACTGGTTCAACAAGCATTATATAGCACTTTCCAAATATCTGCAAAATGTTATCATAAATATATGGAGTTGCTTCCAAGGGGGCAAGAACAAAAACTGATATAGTCAGAGTTATAGTGAGACACAGACTATTGTGGCACATTGTTAAAATGCATTGCAAATCTATTACATTGTAGTAGTGCAAAACCATTTTTGTAACAACTAGATTCCAAAGACAAACAGCCTTGAAATTTTATACACCATTTTAACAAGCAGGCTTATTTTAAAAGAGCCCTTTTAACAAACTCTAAGATATTTGTTTTCTCATAAAGCAATAGAAACTAAAAAAGGATGCAGAATTACCAAAGTCAGATTTATCATTACGTAACTCAGGTAATCTGACATGCACTGTTAAAAATTAAAATGCCACAAGTCACCGGTCACCAAACTCTCTGCACCTTAGGAAGTCTTTCATTGTTCAAACCTAATAAATTTGACGGTGGGGTAAGACAGTGACCTCTTTGTCAGACCACATCCACTTAATCAGCACTAATAAAGAAATCACTGTGCACTTCACTTGTTGGCCTAGGGGCTTATTCTCTATTACAACATTAATGGAACACGCCAACTTCCTTCACTGTTTCTACTTACTAAACAATGAACAAAGCCGATGTGAACAGCTACCAATGCCAGCAGAATGAAATTAGGCAAGATATCTGGAAACCTGTCTTTCAAAACCAAAAATAACTATTTTCTAAATATACACTGAAACAAAATAAAATTTCAGCATTTAGGAGGGTTCAGCGTTTTTCTTGATCGTATTATTTTTTGCCAAAATGCCTATGGGAAGCAAACAACATTTTCGTAAAAACGAAACAGATGAATGCACCCACTGGTACAGTAAAAAAGAGAAAAGAACAATTGCCTGAACAGATAACCTCCACAGTAAACTTCAAAAGCCTCCTAGAGACCATAGACATTTTGCAGCCTGCAACTATACAATATAGGCAGAGTACTCCATTTTCCAGGAGAAAGCTAGTTTTTAGTGTTCTTCCTGTTGCATATTTTTTTTATTCAACTTCTGTTCTGTTGCACACTTGTCCATTCCTTCATTAAGGACACTGCATGAGTGAAAGTTGTTGTAAATGTAATAAAATGTATTTTCATGAATCATATATTGTGGTACATGGATAATACTCATTTCTTCATTTAATCATTTAAAAATGACATGAGGATAAATAGAGTAACTTGCTTGCTATTACTCACATCTTCTGACACTCCTTTCGTTCTCCCAGCATAGCATCACCCATCTCGCCCAAAATTGTAGCTTCCACTTCATAATGAACAACCAAAGCCTTCTCCGTTAGGTGGACATCTATGTTACCCCCTTTTACTTTTCTAAAGAGAAACAAATTGTTATTTACATCTACAAAAAAAATCTCAGATTCACAATGGCATGAAAAAATATGAGCAGAAATTCAAAATACATCAATGTAGCGACCCATAGCCATAATTTTAAAACCAAATGTAACAAAACAACTACCTTCCAGGGTTTTTATTGGCTGTTCTTGTGGAAACAGCAAATGTACTGTTCTGCAGTATCTCAGAATCAATGGATGGTTGTCTATTTCATTATAATGGCATGAAAGTTAAAGATGTCAACATCTGTTTTGTTCCATGAAACAAAATCTCTTGTGCACTCTCCATTTATAAAGACAGCGCTTATACACATCACTGAACAAAACTTCAAAAGGCTCATCCAGTCAATAAGGTATATCTCTAGGCAATTAAACATCATCTCATGTGTAGCTAACTTTATTTTGCATTCCCACATTATCGAGGTTAAATACAAAATAACATCTGCAAGTGATTAATTGGCAACAAACTAACCAAGGAGTTAATAAACTATAAGTCAGAAAAACAAAATAAAGAAATAGATAAAGTAAAGAACCTAGTGTGGCTAGTGGCCAACAGCCTGAATCGTAGTAGGCCCAACTGACAATTGGACACTCTAAATTAAACCGCTGCAGCGAATAGCTCCAACAACAAGGATTGCTGGGAACCGGGACGGGCCAAGGCCAAAAACATTACAGGTGCAACCTCACTGGGTGCTGCAACCTCCATCCGGTTACCTCATTGGCTGAAAGCCAGAGAACCTTCTGGGAGGGTGTAAAGAGAGGAATACAAGGAGACACCTGGAGGCCACCCCTAGCAACGACCTGCCACAAAAAAAACTACAGACAAGACCCGGCTGCACTCCACAGATGGACGGAAGGGCATACGAGAATCACCTTCGCAGATGAGGACTCAGACGACAAAAGCTCAGAGAATCGGACCCATGCTTGGTCAAGTTAATCAGCACTGGTAGTATAAGAATCTTGGACAAATAGAGTTAAGATAGTTTGGGAAAAGTACCTGTGTGTTAATATTTATAGAAAATGGGTTCTATAAAATTGGGTTGAATCGCGAGCCGAGTCTTGTCCTTTTGTTCATCGTGTAAATAAGGGCACCTGGGTAAAGTGTTTGAGATATGCAACTGGTCAAAGTGTCTAATTTTTCTCGTCAACACTGGAAATGAAATCACAGAACTACATGGGCTGGTTTTAATCCAAATTCCCAACATATTGACACTGGTTCGCAGTGGCACAATCATCTGATACCATTAATAATGCTAATCAATACTTTGCAGCTGATCACCAGGCCAATATAGCAATTAAATTATTTTGGCAAAGCAAACCTCAACATAGATGATAAACTACAGCCTCTTTAACAAAGGGTCTTACTGACAGATTGCTGTTGAAATACTCGGGTGTTCTTTAAATGAAGGACTACACTTAAAAAGCAGCTTTAATATCCTCAGGATGTCTGAAAAAACTTTACAGCTTCACCATTCAGATGTGTGGCTTGAATCCATGGCCTCCTTACTCAAAGGTTAATGTTTTAACCACTGAGCCAAAGATGACCTCAAGGTTATGAAGAAATTTGCACCTTTACAGAGTGTGCTCTCATGCGTGCTATTTCTCTCCAGATTGGAAAGCAATTTTAATTCACAAAATACATACAAAAGCAGTCATCACCTAAATACTTACATGTGAAATGCATGCTTACTTACAGGGACCATGTGAATATTAATACAACTAGTTAATTGCACCATGAAGAACAATGTCATTATCCTAAAATGCGAATAAATTTTATTCATCATGCAGAATATTCCAACTTCCCCACTAAAAAAGTTTCAAAGTTTTTTTTCGCTGTTTTAGGTCTCAATAAAATCCAAAGCTTTGTATTCGTTAGTATTTGATGTCAGAGGGTAAGCAAAGTGAGAAGTTAAATGTTTTGAGTTCGAACTTCAGTGTGAGGAATGCTCAGAATGTGAAGCTTTACAGCCAAGCACATTCAGTGATACCCCAGGGATTTAAAACATCAAATAAGTTCAAGAAAAGGATGTTCAATATTTGATTTATTTTTGTCTAACTATTTTGAGAATCCTCAAGAATTAGACTTTTGTTTAGTACTCCACAATCTTTGCTTATCTGGCAACTCGAAAATTGTTTTCAGTCTGTGGAGTGCTAACAACAGTGACGTAAATTTAATAGGATTCTTCAACTGTATCTTCCAAAAACAGGAAGAAAAAACAATTAAAAGCTAATCCTTTAATGATCAGTTGCTTAAATTATAATTGTGCCCCATCTTTATATTCTTTACTAATAGTAGAACTTCTACAGTCCCACTGGAACCAGTGCAGCAGTCAAAACAAACACCATAAACATCCTCATCCCAAAGCACGTGGGTAACTTTGGTAACCACAAGGGAGTCTCAAGCCACTAATCCAGATAACGGTTACAGACCATCAAGGACTTTTGAATACCTGCCTCATTAACAATTGGATAGTATATTATGTAGATATGCCTTATTAGTACTCGAATATTGTAATTGGGTAGTTACCCAGGAAATGTTAGACAAATTAAAACTTACTCTAACACATGGGTAACCATAACTGACTGCCCCGCCATCTGGACTAGCCCCTCAACCAGGCAAGCCTCCCAGGCCAACAACTCTCAGACCTAGATTGACCCCACCCCCAACCATCCGATTCCACCCCTACACCACAACCCAACTTGCCTGGGCAATACCTGACTATCCCCCAACCTGGCCCAAATAACTTGTCAACATGACTTGACAACCTCATTCTCCAACCCTCCACACGAGTACCTGACGACCCTCCACCCGAGTAGCTGATGACCCTTCTCAACCCCCCCACCCTGACCACCCTCCTATCCCATACCTGACGATCTCCCAACCTGACTTGACAACCCCACTCTACCGCCCTCCACGAGTACCTGATGACCCTTCTCACCCAACCACTCTCCTTTCCCAACCAGACGACACACCCATCCCCTTCAACCACTCCCAACCAGACAAACCTCAACCTGACAATGCCCCCCCCGCCCCCCGCCCCAAAACCAGAATCAATAAAACCAACCTTCCAATCCAACCAGTCTGGCAATCTTAACTGACTAACGGCCCCCAATCACAACTTAACCACCTAACCCTAATTTCCACCCCCCCCCCCCAAACCATATCTACCCTGGCCGCCCACCCGACCTGCCCCAACTACCCGTACCCTGCTACCCACCCAACCCATTCACTTACTCTCCTACTCACTCAATCATTCCCTTACTCATTCACTATCAAAGATAGGAACCTTAAACTTGCCATATAGCAGCAATGCCATAAGAAAGAGCCGTGTTCTTTCTTCCCCCGATTCTACTCTACTCTGACAGAGTTTCCCAGGAACATTGTGCTGCACGTTTCTGTGGCAGCTGGAACTAGAATACTACAGAAGAAATGCACAGCAGCACCAAGTCAGGGGAATTTTCAAGTGCAGCACCAATCTGCTCATCACTGTCAAGATCTGGGCCATTCGCTCTCTTTATCCACTCTGTCAAAACCTTGCATAATTTTAAAGGCCTCGATTAGGTCACTCCATGGCCTTTTTTCAAGAGAGAAGAGGGCCAGCTATCAATCATTTCCTGATATTTATACCCATGCATTCCTGGTATCATCTTAGTAAATCGAATTTTCAGCCTTTTCACGTGGTGACCAGAACCACACAGAACTCTAAATGTGATCTAACCAAGGTTTGATTCGGGTTTAGCACAACTTCTCCATTTTTCAATTCTATCCTTCTGGAAATAAGTGCCTTGCTAACCTGTGGTGGAACTTTTAGTGGTTAGTGTACTTGAATTCTGAGATCTCTTTGCTCCTCACCAAGAATTACACCTTCCAAGTAGTAAGTGACCTCCCTAATCTTCTAAAGAAAATGTACTACTTCACATTTATCTGTGCTGACCTTCATTTTCCAATTATTTACCCATTCTGTAAGTTCATCAATGTCCTCCTGCAATTTGTTAGTCCTCTTAGTATTGATCACTCAACAACAATTTGGTGTCATCTGCAAACTTAGAAATTGTGATTTTGATTTCAAATTATTATAAGTTGTGAACAGCAGTGGTCCCAACATTGTCATTTTGAATAACTAGCTTTTACTTCCACACTCTGCTTTCTGCTTTAAGCCAGGAAGCAATCCATTCAGCCACTTGTGTCCCCTGATTCCACATTCGCCAACTTTATTAATCGATTGTGGGACACCTTTTCAAAGACCTTTTTAAAATCCAGATAAATTGCATCTCATGCATTATCAATGTCTATTCTATCACCCCCTAAAAAAAAAATTCATTAATGTTGGTCAAATAAACTTTTCCCTTTTGAAATCCATGCTGACTATTCATTATTATGTTTCTACTTTCTAGATGTTCTTCTACTCCCTCCTTTAGTAAGAATTCCATTATTTTATTTACCATTGACGCTAAGCTATCTGGTCTAAAACTCTCTGGACATATTCTGTCCCTCTTCGTAAACATAGGAATTACATTAGCAATCTGCCAGTCCACTGACAATAAACCTTTTTATAATGAATTATTAAATACGAGTAACAATAACTCTGCTATCTCTTCCAGAGATTGTTTCCAAATATTAGTTGCAACCCAAACAGACCAGGGGCTTTGTCCTGAGTTTGCTTAGTTTTGACACATCTGCTTTGATGAAAAAAGTTCATTTAAAATAATCTCATCATTCAATATCATGCCTACCTGTTCTGTCTGCCAGAAAGGTAAAATGAAATCATTATTTACTATTTCCTCCACCTTTCTGTTGTTACCTGTGGAATCATCCTGTCTATCCATAATGTTCTGATTCCCATCACAGTCTTCCTTTTTTTAATGATAGCCTGTAAAATATTTTACTTTGTATTTTATTTGATGTTCCTTGATAGTTTCTCTGTCTCCCCAAATTTTTTGTTGCCTTCTCTCCTAATCTTGGTATTCTCTCTCATCATGCACTCCTCTGCTGTCTACGTACTTAGTGTATTACTCTTACTAAGTCTCAGTCGTCTTTATTCACCCATGAAGTTTCACTAATGTTTTGTTTGTTCTTTCCTTTAGCTGAATATATTTTCCTGCACTCTGCTGAAACCTGTTTCAAATATTTTCCATTGTTACATCAATGTTTGCCAGTACAGTTGCCTATTTGATTTTCCCATGTTCTATTCTCAGCTCCTAAAAATCAGGTTTTCTCTAATCTATTGCCATGGTTTTTGACATATTTATATCCTTCTCTATCATAACGTTAAAGTTCTTATATTATGGCCACTACTGCCTGTATGTTCCTCTTACCTGCTCCAGTTTATTCCTACTACTTGATCCAATAGCAAATCTTCCCTTTTTGGGCTTTTTACATACTAAGAAAGTAGCCCTGCCCATTTCCTTATCCCCTTTACCCACCTCTTCTGTCAGGACAGTTCAAATCCTCAAGATTATTATTCCATGCTATTTACTCAATTCTCCATTTTATCTGCATACTTCTTCCTCCATCTCCCTTCCATTATTAGGTGGTCTGCAGATGACACCTCCCTTGTATTGTAAGGGATCCCTTATTACCTTTTGTATCGATCTATATTGTTACAATTTCAGTAGATAGCAATAACTTTTTAAAAAGAAATCCAAAATCCCAATTGTTAAAAGAATAAATCCACAAGATTCTTCAAATAGCTGTGTTCCTTAAGAATTTCAGCTCCTCTTCTTCTCTGATGCAGCCTAGTTTTGAGCCAACTGCAGTGCACAACCAACCTGAGTTCCACAGATGCAGTCTTTACCAAAAATGGCACAGATCTGTTGAAGCTCTTTAACTCTCTCTGGATGGCAATTTTTTTCAAGTATCAGAAGCAGTTACAGCAACTACCCAATTTTTATTTCCAATTCCAATTTCAATTTGATTTCCCTTAAAAGCTGGGAGGGTTAGTTTCCTTTCTCAATTTCCCTTGCAACTTACAAGTTGCTCACCAAAGAGATTAAGCTCACTGCCAGGGGACTAGAAGAGTGTTTCTTATATCATAACAGTTTAAGACAATGGGGATCACGAGCACATACTCTGTTTCATTCATTGACAAAGGCAGGATGCTTGGACACGGTGGAGTTTTCTGAATTCAAGGGTATTATCTGACTGACAACCTGTTGATCCAATCCTCAACAACTTGGCTGACAGTGGATTGAGAGGCCAAGTCTGCAATAAGTTTCATACAAATCAGAAATGTCGTTTGCTATCTAAGTGAATGTCACTCAGTGACTATGACTTACAAAGCGACGTCAAGCCCATATCAAGGCATATAGTGTAATAAGAAACTAATAAATCATGCTGTGAACAGCATTCTGTTCAGTCAAGTATTGCAAATAAAATAAACCAATTTGTGAGTTCACAATTAAGTTGGCTCACTCCACAGCTCATTTGCCTATCTCTGGATGATTGGAGAGAAGCACAAGACACATGTGAGATCACTATAGCTAGTAAATAGTGGACCGTTTTACTGTTGTGGTTCTGGGGCATACCATCATGAAACTGGGTAATGGGCAGTAAAAGTAAACTCCTGATCATAGGTAATCCTTAGAGGTTCCAGCAACATTGAATTTGAAATAATTTCTTGTGAGACCTAAAGTTAGTAACAAACACCCTAAAATTGAGTATTCATTAATTAAGCTGAAATCACAACTAGGACAAATAAGTAAAAAGGAATATTTTAATGGAATGCAAAATCTATGTTGACTTCTGACCACTTTACCTTCTTTTCCAGTTGAAATGTCTCATGCAGACCAGATTATCAAAGTACAGAACATCACGCTGTACACATGCAAAGATCAGGTCCTAGAGACATAAAGATTCAACCTATGTACTTTTTATGCAGGACTTTTGAATGTTGGGAGAAAGAAAGCACTACACTTCACAGCATCCTTGAAACTGCTAAATATGCAGAACCATTAATAATTTTCTATAAAATATTGATATTGCACAAAAAACTCCAAAACAAATCAGCTATTCAATCACAAATATTAATCAATAAAAAATTACATTTTCAGCAAATCCATTCTTGAATTAATCACTGTCATTCTTTTCATGCATCAGAACATTTAACTATAACATTAAATGAGATTGCTATCAACTCAGATCAAATCAGTTCTTAATAAAAAGTATTCTGCCTTTGAACTAGGCTATAACTTTTCTGTTTCTTAAGGTTTTCCCAAGACATGTCCACTTAAACTCACATGGAAAACAATACATATTCAATCTGCAAGAAACTTTTCTTGGAATATATTGAGAGAGTTAAAGAAGGTTCAGATGCAACAAATCAAGAAAAACCTTGAACACATCAGCATGAACCATGAGTGAAATAATCTTCTCAAAACATACACCTCAGCACATTTAACATCACATCTGGTATATACAAAATTGTTAACATTAAGATACTTAAAGTTACTTTTGATGTGTTACTGTAAGGGAAACAAAGCTACGTCCTGGCACTTCAAGGCTATAGACTCAAATTTACTGTTTGCCTGCCATAGCTAGCCTTGCACTTTTTTTCCCCGTTTTGAAGTCAGTCAGGAAATAAGCCACACAATCTAAATTCTTCACTACATAATTTAGCTTAAAAATCTAGCAACTTGCTTCAACAGTTTTCATGAGTGATCTTGGCCACACAATAAAAATGAAGATGTTTTATTAAAAAATATTTCAGAACTAACTTATTTTATATCCTGATGGTATAGCAATTATTTTGACCACTAATCCTCAATTTCCAGAATTTCAAACTTAGCTTTAAGAAACAGTACCTAGGTTTTCCCATTTCTAAAATATTTTTTGGCATTATATTCCAGTAATTTAGTTCGAAGTATAGCTATATAGGTACTCGGGGCAACAAAATGAGCAGAGGTGAGCTAGGAAAATGTCACTGGAGCCAAGGTGAAGGAATACAGATGCTCAAATTGGAAACAGCAGGAGAAAAGAATTCAGAAACTAAAGCTGATTAAAAAGACAACTGGGAAAAAGATTTGGCCAGGAGTAACAATGGAAAAAACAAAGAAAATACATGAGGATAATCTAGAATGAAAGCAAAGTATCATGAGAATTGACTGGGCCCCTCAGTGATTACTAGAAGCCATTTTCGTGGGGGATGGGCAAAGGACAGCCAATGCATTTGACATTTTAGGAAAAGAAAACAATAAACTAATTCCACATTCTCAAGTCAGGCACCAATTTAAAACAGCATCACATATCATCTGAAGATTTAGAGCTGTTCACGTTTTCTTTCTTTTATTGCTAACAAATATCAAATTTAGATACAATAGCTTTGGCAATTCATGTTTAGGGAGTTAGGATGTAAATTTAAAATGAGCACCTCAGAGGTAGCAATCTCAGGATTCCTACCAGTACCATGTGCTAGTGAGAGTAAAAATAACAGCACATACTAAATGAACATGTGGCTGGAGAAATGGTGTAGGAAGGAGAGATTCAGATTCTTGGGACATTGGAACCAGTTCTGGGGAAGATGGGACTGGCACAAGCAGGACAGGTTGCATCTGGCAAGACCGAGACCAATGTCCTCGGTAAGGTGTTGGCTAGTGTATTAAACAAAAAAATCAAAGATGCATGCAATGAGGGTACAATTCTAATCATGGATGACTTTGATTTATATAGAGATTGGACAAAATAAACTTGTAATTGTATAGTGGAGGAGTCGTTCCTGGAGTGTATACGTGATTTATTTTCGATCAATACGTTGAGGAACCAACCAGAGAACAGGCCATTCTGGACTGGGTATTGTGCAATGAGAAAGGATTAATTAACAATCTTGTTGTGCAGGGTCCCTTGGGAAAGAGACCATAATATGACAGAATTATTCATTTAAGATGAAATGTTGAAGTAGTTGAATCTGAAACTAGAGTCCTGAATCTAAAAAAAAGGAACTATGAGAGTATGAGGTACAAATTGACAAGGCTATATCGGGTAACTTTACTAATGAGATTGACAGTGGATAGGCAATGGTTCATATTTAAAAGAATGTGTGCATGAATTACAGCAATTATTCATTCCTGTCTGGCACAAAAATAAAAGAGCAAGGTGGCTCAACCATGACTTACAAAATAAAGAGATAATATTAAATCTAAAGCGGACATGTATGAAATTGACAGAAAAAGCAGCATGCCGGAGGATTGAGAACATTTTAGAATTCACCAAAAGAGGACAAAAGATTTGATCAAGGGGGGGAAAATGGAGCACTGGAGAAAATGGAGAAAATGGACTTCAACAATCCATCACGCAAACCAGCCTCCCATCCATTGACTCTGTCTACACTTCCCGCTGCCTCGGCAAAGCAGCCAGCATAATTAAGGACACCACGCACCCCGGATATTCTCTCTTACACCTTCTTCCATCGAGAAAAAGATACAAAAATCTGAGGTCACCTACCAACCGACTCAAGAATAGCTTCTTCCTTGCTGCCATCAGACTTTTGAATGGACCTACCTTGCATTAAATTGATCTTTCGTTACACCCTAGCTATGATTTGAAAAGCAATAAGGGCAAGAGCAGGTTCCTGTATCACGTATACACTCCAGGATCTGGAGCAGCTTTTCTGGTTGGTTCCACTGCCACCATTTCAATGAGAAAGGTTTAAAATTTGCCAGCGAGTGAAGAGCTCTCTCATGGATATAGGATTGCTAGAGGACAAATTCTTGGGCGAGGTTTATGGAACTTTATTAAACAAGGGTAAAGAAACTTTAAATTGGCAGAACAAAACCAAAGAATGCCAGAGAGTGCTAATTGTTTGCAATTAATTTTTAAAAAGAGGCTGCAGATATGAGATGCATTCTCAATAAGTTACCTTATGCCGACTAGTGAGAATGCTTGATGTAGAAACAGGGTATGGAAGATTAATTTATAATAGATTAACAAAAACCACCTTATAGATTTCAAGTTTTAAAATATTTTTACAGTCTTTGGAATTTGTGCTCTATTAATCTTATTTAAAGAAGAAAACCATAAAAACACCACAGATAAAAGGTAAGGTTATTTCATTTTTGCATCACCTAATAAAAGAGTTAGTGACAATAAAAAAGGAGCCCCAGAAAAGCAAATCATAACCCCAGTAACCAAAAAGAGCATATGAACAAGTAGGCCCCAAGAAAATCACCAGCCCTCAAAAATAAATAATTATTTAACCCTTGTTATGCATTCAATTCTCTGAAGGATTCATCCCACAATATTTTGCCTTGGTTGAGAGCGCTGCTTTTGAGATAATGCTGAAACCTGAAAAATGTTCTCCCTTCAGTATCGCTCCTTCACATTAATATTATAATGATTTCCATTAAAAGGTGCAGACAAATTGTGGTAAAATAAAACAGAATCACTAAGACATTAGTGATATAGTCTAATACTTAATTTGTTCCACAGCTGTCTGTAATGAAGCTGTCACATTACATTAACTCTTTTGGATTTATAAGGATTTTATCACATCAGAACATTGCAAAGTGCTTCACATATAATGAATTACCTTTGAAGTTCAGTGATTATGAAGTAGCCAAATTTAAAAAGACAGAGATGCAGGGGAAGGTGGGTTAATATTTTCTGCTAAACAAACTAAATGAAAAGTCTCAACCCGGAAGGAGGTATTTATGCTTAAAATGACCACACCTCAAGTTGTTTAAGTTTCCTAGCACTAGTCCCACACAAGAAGTTACTCCAGACATATACTGGCCTCCTATGTGGCAAAGTCAGTAGAAGATAGAAAGGAGGACCCAAAATGCTGGATTTCCATTAAAAAAAGTATCTAAACTTGTCAATTTAAAATATTGGAAAATGATGTATTAACATGAGTGATTATGCACAAAATTTCTTTGTACACAGTGCAATTAATTCACTTGGTAAATCAGCAGCATGATTTAATTGTATTATCATAATTCAGTGCTATTGTTGTTTTAAAGCAACAGTAGTGTAACTTTGGAGTTGGTGCTGAATCCAACTGCAGACTGAAGCACATTGATATTTTCTAGAGGAGTTAATCTTGTACCATCGAGGATCTGCACTTCCGAGAATGTAAATCCAATGTCAAATTACAAAAAAGCACTGGGGCTCTCTAGACAACTTCAGTTCATTTAAATGTTTGGGCAATTGGGAATGCTAACTACATACATAATCAAGAATCCTCCTTCAAGACGCTCCTTAAAATCTACTTTGACCAACCTTTAGTCATCTGTCCTGATGTCTCATCCCTTGGCTGTCAACTTTTGCCAGCTTTACCTCACCACCACCTGTCGCTACCCCGCCACTGTCCCTAAATTTTCAGACAAGTATTCCAACATCCAGTACTGGATGAGCAAAAATTTGGGAAGAGTCATTATATTTGATCCTTACGACAAATTCTGCACCCTGATATTCAATTCCAACCCTATCCTTTACAATAGCCTGAGACTGAATTAGACAAATTGACATAGGGAAGGACAAGGTATTGGAGGTGTTGGCAGCCTTAAAAGTGGATAAATCTCCAGGTCTGGATGAATTGTGCCCTAGGTTGCTGTGGGAGGCAAGGGAAGAGATTACAGGGCTCTGACCCAAATTTTCAATTCTGCTCTGGCCACAAGGGAGGTGCCAGACAATTGGAGAACAGCTGATGTGGTTCCAATATTTAAGGAGGGTTGTTGAAATAAATCGGGGAACTACAGACCAATGAGTCACATGTCAGTGGCAGGGAAACTATTAGAGAAACTTCTGAAGGAGAGCATCTGTCTCCACTTGGAGTGTCAAATCTTGATCAGGGATAGTCAGCATGGCTTCATCAGAGGGAGATCATGCCTAACAAATTTGATTGAATTTTTTGAGGAGGTACCAGGTGTGTAGATCAGAGTAGAGCAGTCAATGTAGTTTATATGGATTTCAGCAAAGCCTCTGACAAGATTCGACAGGGGAGACTTGTAAAGAAGGTAAATGCACATGGGATACAGGATAAAGTGTATTCAAAATTAACTCAGTTGTAGGATTCAGAGGGTGATGACAGAAGGCTGGTTTAGTGACTGGAAGCCAGTGTCAGTGGCGTACCACAGGGATCTTTGTTGGGTCCCCTATTATTCATCATTTACATATACAAATAACAAAGAAAATTACAGCACAGGAACAGGCCCGGCCCTCCAAGCCTACACCAACCATGCTGCCCATCTGAACTAAAACCCCCTACGGGCAGTATTTATATAAACAACATAGATGACTATGTGAGGGGTAGGATTAGTGTGTTTGCGGATGACAAAGATTGGCCAGGTGGTTAACAATGAGACTGAGTGACTTGGGCTGCAAGAAGATATAGACGGAATGGTCACATGGGCAGATAGAATTCAATCCTGAAAAGTGTGAGGTGATACAGTTTGGAAGGAGTAACTTGACAAGGAAGTATTCAATGACTGGCAGGATACTAGGAAGTTCAGATCTCTGAAGGCAGAAGAGCATGTTAGTAGGGTGGTGAAAAAGGCATATGGGACACTTGCCTTTGTCAATCAAGACAGATTACAAAAGCAGCGAAGTGTTGTTAGAATTGTATAGAACTTTGGTGCGGTCCTTGGTTCTGGTCGAATCATTATCGGGAGGATGTGATTGCAGTGGAGGGAGTGCAGAGGAGATTCAACAGGATGCTGCCAGGGATGGAACATTTAAGTTATGAAGAAAGGTTGCGTAGGCTTGGGTTGTTTTCACTGGAGCAGAGAAGACTGAGGGGCAACTTGATCGAGGTGTACAAGATTATGAGGGACATGGACAGAGTGGATAAGGAGCAGCTATTCCCCTAGTTGAAGAGTCAGTCACAAGGGAACATAGGTTCAAGGTCAGGGTAAGGAGGTTTAGAGGGGGGATGTGAGGAAAAATGTTTTTACCCAGTGAATGGTGACAGTCTGGAATGCGCTGCCTGGGAGGGTGGGAGAGATGGGTTGCCTGACATCCTTTAAAAAGTACCTGGATGAGTACTTGGCATGTCATAACATTCAAGGCTATGGGCCAAGTGCTGGTAAATGGGATTGGGTGGGCATTCAGGTGTTTCTAATGTGTTGGTGCAGACTCAATGGGCCAAAGGGCCTCTTCTGCACTCTATGATTCTAGACTGTTCACAATCTGGTGTCACATTAGGCCTCGAGGTAAACTTTTAACCACATATCTGCAGCATCTCCAAGATCATCTATTTCCACCTCTAAAATCCCTTGTCTCTACCTAGCCTCAGCTCTTCCGCTGCTAAAACCCTCATTCATGCATTTGCTACCTTCAGACTTTGACTATTCTGGCTCCTTGCCAGCCTCCTACATTCTACCCTCGAACTTAAAGTCATTCAAAATATGGCTGCCCATGTCCTTACCTGCCTCAATTCGCAATCACCTCATGCTTGCTGACCTACAATGGTTCTCAGTTAAGCAATACCTTGATTATTAAATTATCTTCCTTGTTTTCATGGCCTGGCTCCTCCCAATCCCCACAATCTCCTCCAGCTCTACAACCTTCCAAGATATCTGTACTCTTATTCTGTCCTCGAGAATCCCCATGGTGGCTGTGCTTTCAGATGTCTTGGATCTGTGTTCTGGAATTCACTCCTAAAGCTTGCTCTGTACCTCACTTTCCTCCTTTAGGACACTCTTTAAACCTTCCTCTATGAACAAGTTTTTTGTCAATTGCCTTCAGATGTGGCCCTGTCATATTTTGTTTTACAATGTCTGTGGAGAATCTTGGGAAATTTTATGTTAAAGACACTACATATATAAATGAAAGTTGTTGATTACCATTCAGATCATGAAAATTGCTCCTTTTCGACATCCAATGTTAACGGAACAGTCTCAAGGGCAACAGAATTTGAGAGCCAGAAATTGCAAATGGGGTTCTGTCCGGTTGAAATCCAGTTTACAGCATCCATGCTGGTTAGTGACTGCAATCTAAATGTGTCTGCTTTCTCCCAGTTCCCTCTTATGACTGGATATGTTTTCATTAGCTCTTTCTTTGAACTAATGTGGCTTAGTTATCAACTTCAACATCTATTTATATGGTTATTTTATAGGAAAGCCAGTCGCATTACACTATGCACACCTGTTTATCCTGGAATTGTACGGTGCCTGCATTTCTCTAAAATAGACTCCAAACCTATTCTTCATTCAGAATTGAAGGAAAATCATTGACCTGATTAGAAACATAGAAACATTGGGAAACAAGCTCAGCCAAAGGAGACAGAGTGGTGATAATGGCCAGGGACTGACGTCTGGTGTCCCACAAGAATTTGTGTTTGGGTATAAACTATATATTGTATTCAATAACAACTTATGATAGAACAGAAAACCACATATCTAAATTTGCTGACAAAGATGGGTGCTACTGTGAGTATTACAGTTGGAATTATAAAATCAAAAGAGATATTGATGAGTAAGTGAATGGGCAAAATGGATTTCAATGCAGGCAAGTGACACCTCCCATTTTGGACCCAGGAAGGATAGAACAAAGGTGTTGCCTAAATGATGTAAAGCTAGAAACCATGGAGGTCCTGGTACATAAACCATTAAAATGTCATGAACGGGCACAGAAAATAATCAAAACGGTTAATGGAATGCAGGCCTTTATGTCTAAAGGACTAGTAATCAAAGGGGTAACATTTTTGTTACAGCTACACAAAACCCTGGTTAGACTGATGTACTGAATGCAGCTCTGAGCACCACAAGGACATACTGGCCTTGTGAATGGGTGTAGCATGGATTTACCAGGATGGTATCTGGACACCAAGCAATAAGGAGAGATTACACAAACTAGAAATGTAAATTCAGAGTGTCAATTTAAAGGGTGATGTGATTAGAGCTACCAAGATATTAAGGAAAATAGAGAGGATAGATTGAGAGAAACTATTCCTGCTAATTAGGAAGTCTACAATTTGGGGCAGGGACAAAAAAAAGTTAGACCTTCCAGGAGTCAAATTAGGAAATATTTCTACATGCAAAGAATGGTGGAAGCTTGGAACTCTCTTCCCCAAATGGCAATTGATGCTAAATCAACTATTAGCTTTAAGACTGGGAGTAAGATTTTTGTTAGCCAAAGGTATTAAGGGATATAGGGTAAAGGTGGGTGAACAGAGTTCAGTCACAGATCAGCCATGATATTGTGGAATAGAACATTACAGCGCAGTACAGGCCCTTCGGCCCTCGATGTTGCGCCGACCAGTGAAACCAATCTAAAGCCCCTCTAATCTACACTATTCCAATATCATCCATATGTTTATCCAATAACCATTTGAATGCTCTTAATGTTGACGAGTCCACTACTGCTCCAGGCAGGGCATTCCACGCCCTTACCACTCTCTGAGTAAAGAACCTACCTCTAACATCTGTCCCCTCTCACCCCTCAATTTAAAGCTATGTCCCCTCGTGTTAACCATCACCATCTGAGGAAAAAGGCTCTCACTATCCACCCTATCTAAACCTCTGATCATCTTGTATGCCTCTATTAAGTCACCTCTTAACTTTTTCTCTAACGAAAACAACCTCAAGTCCCTCAGCCTTTCCTCATACGATCTTCCCACCATACCAGGCAACATCCTGGTAAATCTCCTCTGCACCCTTTCCAACGCTTTCACATCTTTCCTATAATGCGGCGACCAGAACTGTACGCAATACTACAAGTGCGGCTGCACCAGAGTTTTGTACAGTAGTAGCATGACCTCATGGCTCTGAAACTCAATCCCTCTACCAATAAAGGCTAACACACCGTATGCCTTCTTAACAACCCTATCAACCTGGGTGCCAACTTTCAGGGATCTATGTACATGGACACCCAGATCCCTCTGTTCATCCACACTACCAAGTATCTTACCATTAGCCCAGTACTCTGTATTCCTGTTACTCCTTCCAAAGTGAATCACCTCACACTTTTCCGCATTAAACTCCATTTGCCACCTCTCAGCCCAGCTCTGCAGCTTATCTATGTCCCTCTGTAACTTGCCACTTCCCTCCGCACTGTCTACAACTCCACCGACTTTAGTGTCATCCGCAAATTTACTAATCCATCCTTCTACGCCCTCATCCAGGTCATTTATAAAAATGACAAACAGCAGCAGCCCCAAAACAGATCCTTGCGGTACACCACTAGTAACTGAACTCCAGGATGAATATTTCCCATCAACTACCACCCTCTGTTTTCTTACAGCTAGCCAATTCCTGATCCAAGCCACTAAATCACCCTCAATCCCATGTGTCCGGAATGGCAGAACAGGCTTGAGGACTAAATTACCTACCCCTGCTCCTATGATACTCAACATTGGAATATTTGCTCTTTTGCCTGCCAAGATAAACCAATTGTTTACACTGTAGATTTGAATTGTATATAGTGTTTGTTTACTCTTTTTTTGTTTACTCATTTGTTACCAAACTATTGTTCAGGTTTGTATTGCAGTCGGTTAAATTTGAAAAATAAAAATATATAACAAACAGGTAAAATGCATTTTATTCCAATCAAGCATATGGAATACTTTGCAGAAAGTACTCCCCAATCTGGATCGGTTCACAGTATGCAGTCTCCCATTTTTTCCCTGGGATCACAATAAACAAGGTTAAACTTCATGCAAATTTCCAAAACGTCAAATGTTTTGCCAGCACAGAATGCCTGCCACTAACAAATTTGCCTGATACATGATAAACAGCCTAACAACAACCACTATAGGTTCTCTTTGCGAGCTATGATATGTATGAATAGCACGCAAAACAATACTTTTCACTGTATCTCGGTACATGTGACAATAATAAATCAAACCAACCAGCTTATCCAGTGAGCAATCCCAATCATCACAGTTAGAGGCATCTAGGATACAAACTGACCTCGCCTACTGAGAGCGAGGAAGAGAAATAAGTCGGTCGGTGATCCTTATTAACAACCCTATTGCAATTGCGTACATCAGCTAAATGAGAATCAACTTGGCTGCGAATGATGCTCCCCCCCTCCCCCTCCTCCCCCCCTCCCCCTCCTCTCCTCCCCTCCCCTCCCTGAAAGGGCCCAGCAATAATCACTCTCCAGGCTGACTCATGCCACTAAGACAATACATCCGGGAGCCACCTTGCACCAGTTAAGTGTGCCCCATGTCAGCATCTTCAGGGGAACGGGGACCGTGTCATTTGCATCTTCTGTGCGTTAATACAACATGTCCGCCCAGCCTACACCCTGGACAGTAAGTGTAAAGTGGGCATTAATGCAGAATCAAAAGCTGCCATGGTCACAGAGTGCAGTAACGGACGGCTGCAGGTTTCCTGGGCCCAGCCCAATCGGTCAACAAAACAACCGGCAACTCACTGGCCGCCGTACCAACCTCTTCAGATAGCGAGCATCCTCCGGCTGCATCTTCCCCGGCCGCCTCCCACTCCGTCTGCAAGCAGCTTCTTTGTTTGCTGACTTTCCTCAGCACCGGGGCCGCCCTCACAACATCTCCCCGGGTTACCAGGGACAAGTGCAGCCGCCCCACAATCCGCAGCGGCATTGGGGGCGGAGCTTGAATCCGTGGGCGGAGCCTGCAGTGGAAACTCCACCTGCAGCTCCCCCACCAGGCCAAGAACATTAAGCCCAGGTTAATGCGGCATTGCAAGAGCCAACAGCGGCTTGCATTTAGAGCCTCCAACATAACAAAACGTCCAGGACACTTCACAGAAGTATAATTAGAGAAACAACAGATGTCCAATCTAAAAACTTATATTAAAAGTTTTTTTTGATTTATTTGTGTTGTAAGTAGGCTTACATTAACACTGCAATGAAGTTACTGTGAAAATCCCCTAGTCGCCACATTCTGGCGCCTGTTCGGGTACACTGAGGGAGAATTTAGCACCTAACCAGCACATCTTTTGGATTGTGGGAGGAAACCGGAGCACCCGGAGGAAACCCATGCAGACACAGGGAAAACGTGTAGTCTCCACACAGACAGTAACCCAAAATGGGAATCAAACCAGGGTCCCCGGCACAGTGAGGCAGCAGTGCTAACCACTGTACCACCTTGCCACCCTCACCATCATGCAGAGGCACCCATGGTGACTAAAATCAATACCAATGTCCAGTCCTGCCTCAGTGATCTGCCCAAACACCTCCATGTATTTTATCACCTTCAGACACAACTATAAACTTAAGAGCATCCCAAAACGTTGCTGCCTATATCATATCCTGCACCAGGTAACCACTCACCCATGACCCCTGAGCTCACTAACCTGCATGAGCTTCTGGTTGCCCCACACCACAAATATTAAATTCTTATCCTCATGTTCCAATCCCTCCAGGGCCTAACATATTCTCATTTCTGTAATATACCCCAATCCAATAGCCATCCAGGATTCTATTTTCCTCCAATTGTGACCTCTTGCACATTCCCCACTCTTTTTCTCCCATCATTGGTTGCCACATCTTGAAAACTGATGGGCCTAAGCTCTGGAAGTCAGGCTGTAAACCTCTCCCCTACTCCTTCTCTCTCACTTCCTTTAAGGCCCTCTTTAAAAATGTATCTTTTTGATCACATTTTCAGTCATACCTGGTTCAATGAACAGTGCAGGAACATCACCAGGCATACCTAAAAATGAAGTGTCAACCTGGTGAAGCTACACACAGGACTAATTGCATGCCAAACAGCAAGTGATAGACAGAATTAAGCAATTGCACAACCAACAGATCAGATATAAGCTCTGCAGACCTGCCACATTGAGTTGTGTATGGTGGTGGACAATTAAATCACTGGAGGAGGTGGCCCATAGCCCCATCTTCAATGATGGAAGAGGCAAGCACATCAGTGCATAAGGTATGGCTGAAGTCTTTGCAATAATCTTGACTTCAGCCAGAAGTGCAGAATGGATGAGTGCCTCCAGAGGTCCCCCAGATATCTGTCTTTAGCCAATTCGATCCATACCACATGATATCAAGAAATGGCTAAACGCAATTGATACTGCTTAGGCTATGAGCCCTGACAATTTTCCAGCAATAGTACTGATGACTTGTGCTCCAGAACATGCCGCGCCCCTAACCAAACTGATTCACTACAGGCACAAACACTGGCATATACCCAGCAATGTACAAAATTGTCCAAGTATGTCATATACAAGAAATAGGACAAATCCAACCCAGCCAATTACCACCCCATCCGTCTACACTCAACCATCAATAAAGTGATAGACAAGGCCATCAACAGCTCTATCAATTGACACTTGCTTTGCAATAACCTGCTCGCTGACTGCTCGCAGTTTGGGTTCTGCCAGGGTCATTCAGCTCCTGACCTCATTACAGCCTTGATTCAAATATGAACAAAAGAGCTAACTTCAAAGCTGAGGTGACAGTCCTTAACATCAAGGCAGCATTTGACCAAGGGTAGCGTCAATAAGCTCTAGTGAAACTGGAGTCACTAGGAATCAGTTGGCAAACTCTCCATGGGTTGGAGTCAAACCTGACACAAAGCAAGATGACACAAAGATAGGTGGAGTTGTGGATAATGTAGAAGGTTGTCAAAGGATACAGGGGGATATAGACTAGTTGCAGATGGGCGGGGAAATGGCAGATGGAGTTTAATCTGAACAAATGTGAGGTGTGGCACTTTGGGAGATTAAATGTCAAGAGTAAGTATACAGTTAATGGCAGGCCCCTGAACAGCATTGATGTTCAGAGGGATCTTGGGGTTAAGATCCATAGCTCCCTGAAAGTGGCCACATAAGTAGATAGGGTGCTAAAGAAGGCATATGGCAGGCTTACCTTTATTGGTCAAGGCATTTAGTAAAAGAGTCAAGATGTCATGTTGCAGCATTATAAAACTTTGGTTAGGCCGTACTTAGAGTATTGCGTTCAGTTCTGGTCACCACATTACAGGAAGGATGTGGAGGCTTTGGAGAGGGTACAGAAGAGGTTTACCAGGATGCTGCCTGGATTAAAGAGTATGAGCTATAAGGAGAGGCTGGACCAACTAGGGTTGTTTTCTCTGGAGCAACAGAGGCTGAGGGGAGACCTGATAGAAGTCTATAAAATTATGAGAGGCATAGATAGGATTGACAGTCAAAACCTTTTTCCCAGAGTTGCAATGGCTAATGCACCTAAGATGAGAGGGGGAAAGTTCAAAGGAGATGTGAGGAGCAAGTTTTTCTTTAGAGAGAATGGTAGGTGCCTGGAACGTGCTGCAAGTATGAAAAGGGGCTTTTAGATAAGCACACGAATATGCAAGGAATAAAAGGATATGGACCAAGGGCAGGCATAAAAGATTAGTTTAATTTGGAGTCATGTTCAGCACAACATTGTGGGCTGAAGGGCCTGTTCCTGTGCTGCACTGTTCTATGTTCTAAGATGGTTATGGTGGTTGGAGGTCAATCATCTCAGTTCCAGTACATCACTGCAGGAACTCCTCAGAGTAGTGTCCTAGCCGCAACCATCTTCCACTGTTTCATCAATGAACTTCCTTCCATCATAAGGTCAGAATGAGGATATTCGCAGATAACTGCACAATTTTCAGCTCTATTTATGACTCCTCAGATACTGAAAACTTCAGTATCTGAGGAGTCCATATCCAAATGCAGCATGACCAATATCCAGGCCTGGGCTGACAAGTGACAAGTAACATTTGTGTCACACAAGTGCCAGGCAATGGCCATCTCCAACAAGAGAGAATCTAATCATTGCCCCTTAATATTCAATGCCATCACCATCACTGAATCCCCCATTATCAACATCCTGGGCGTTACCATTGACCAGAAACTGAACTGGACTATCTATATAAATACTGTGGCTGCAAGAGCAGATCAGAGGTTTGGAATTCTGCAGTAAGTCACTCACCTCCTGTCCACCACCCCCATCCCCCCAAAAGCCTGTCCATCATCTACAAGCACAAAAAAGGAGTGTAATGGAATACTCTCCACTTGCCTGGAATAATGCAGCTCCAACAACACTGAAGAAGCTCAATACCATCCAGGACATAAAAGCCCACTTGATCTATACCCCTTCCATGAATATTCACTCCCTCTACCTCTGACAAACAGTGACAGCAGAGTGTGCCATCTACAAGGTGTGCTGCAGGAACGCACCTTCCAAACCTACGGTCACTACCATCTAGAAGGACAAGGGCAGCAGGTAACTGGGAACACCACCAGCTGGAGATTCCCCTCCAAGTTATGCAACCTCCTGACTTGGAAATATATCACCGTTCCTTCACAGTCGCTGGGTCAAAATCTTGGGACTCCCTCCCTAACAGCACTGTGGATGTGTGTACATCTCAAGGACTATAGAAATTCAAGAAGGTAACTCACCACCACCTTCTCAAAGGCAACTGGAGTAGGGCAATAAATGCTGGCCTAGCTAGTGATGCCCACATCCAGTAAATTAAAATTTTAAAACTCCCCTTCTTTGGCTCAGTTACAATATATTTGTCTGATTACATTTTTGGTGAGTACCTTGCAACATTTTAGCACAGTCAGAAACGTTGTAGTTTCATAGAATCATAGAATCCCTACAGTGCAGACAGAGGCTATTTGGCCCATGAAGTCTGCACCGACCATAATCCCACCCAGGCCCTATTCCTGAACCCCACATTTTACCTTTGCTAATCCCCTGACCCTCAGGTCAATTTAGCATGGCCAATCAACCTAACCTGCACATCTTTGGAATGTGGGAGGAAACTAGGGCACCTGGAGGAAACCAACGTAGACACAAGGAGAATGTGCAAATTCCACACAGACAGTCACCCGAGGCTGGAATTAAACCTGGGTCCCTGGTGCTGTGAGGTAGCAGTCCTAACCACTGTGCCACCGTGCTGCCCCCAAGACCCATTCCAAGGCTTCAGCACAAAAATCAAGGCGAATATTCCAATGCAGTACTGAGAGAGTCCTGCATTGTCAGAGGTGTTGTCTTTCAAGTGAGACATTGAACCAAGCCCCTGGCTGCCCAACTGGGATGTAAAAGGTCCCACAGCATTACTTAAAAGAGCAAGGGGATTAACCCCAGTGTCCTGGCCACTATTTATCCCCAAATCAATATTACCAAAACAGATCATTTAACCTTTAGCAATTTGCTGTTTGTGAGAGCTGTGCACAGATTGCCAGCCGTATTTCCTATAATACAACAGTAGCTGCACTTTAAAAGTGTTTCATTGACTATAAAATGCTTTGGGATATCTCTGGTTATGAAACCTGTTATATAAAGGCAAACCGATCCTTTTGTAAATGCAAATCAATAATAATGTGGCGTAGTCACCACATTTCAGCAGCCATTTCTGTATCACATAGTTACCAAATTGCTCCATCCAAGTCCATTGTTCATTGTAAGCCCAGTTTGCAATGCGACAGTTCAAAGTCCAATATTAAGGTTTTCTCTTGTTACAATCAAGTTAGGAGGGGTCAAATGGCATCCATCTTTTCCCACTCTTCGTTTGACTGTAAAAGGATTTTTGTGAGACAAATATATTGACAATTCTTTTATTCTTTCATGTGATGTGGCATCGGCAACATTTACATTGCCCATCAATGAGTGTTTAACTGTTCAAGTGCTGTGATCATAAAAGAACCAATCAGACAGGTTTACTTGAGTTAAACAAAGGTGTAGCTTTGGTGTACTTAACCTGGTCTAAGTAAAATAATAAAATACACACACACACCACACACAGACAAATAGATTACAGATTGGGGAAAAACAGATTAATCAAATTTGAGTGCAGGGATATACAATCCATGGATGTTTGGCAACCTTGCTGGTATCAGGATGAATTTGGTAATCCTGTTGTTTCCCTAATGGATCTGATTTAAAGACATAGCTGGCCCATTTGGCTGTCCTCCTGGAGACATCAATTCAAGGTTGATTTTTGTCAAGTAGACTTTGCCTGCAGCAACAGCAACACTGGGTGGTCAGCAAACAGAGTTCAAAAATGTGCAAAATGGTTTGGAGAGAGTGGAAAGAAGGGGAGATCCCACTTGGGTCCTCTCTCATCAGCATCTCAGTTCCATGTCCACTTACTGCAGAAACCAAAAGCTCAAACACACATGGATCTGTCATGTGACCATTATGCCATGACTCAAACATAGTTGTTACTATTATTGAATTCCCCTCATAACTTAATCAGTTCATGTCAAGGAATTCCTCTCTCTCATTGAGGATCCCATTGTCCAAGTGATCAGCATTTAAGGTTTGCCTCTACCAGTTAAATATCTTAAATGATTGCCTTGATGACTTGCAAATGTGGGCAAGTTATGTGGTTCACCCATATTCCCCCTGGTAATTGTCCTTGATGGTCTTTGCAGATATGGGGCCTGATTTTACCATTTTGAGTCTAAGTGTCGAATCCGGGCGTCAAATAGATCCGCGCCCGGAATCCTCTTTGCAGCGCGCCCATACACTTTTTGCCGGCTCCTTCCGATCTGCGCAATGGGCGGGGCTGAGCGCTGCCGGAACGATCGGAGCTCTGAACTGCGCATGCGTAGTTTGAAAAAAATCCGAAGCAGCGTGCCCAGGCGCGAAAGAAAAAACAGCAGAGAGAGCAGAGAGGGGGGGAGGATGGACTTGGGAGAATCTTGCAAACTGAAAATAATGTAGCATCTTCTTTGTGCTGCCTAATTATCTATGGGAAAGGTAATTAAACTACAGTGTCCAAGTGAGCAATTAGTGACCTGTATAATACATTTGTGATCTGTAACTGGATTGTTGATGCTCAAATGTTCAGAGTCCTGTGGTGAACTTGGAAGAATTGTCCCCATGGTGGAACTTGGTTGGAAATAAGATTCAAGGAGATTACTAAATCTTGTTTTCATCTGAACATTGCACAGAATTAGAGGAATTCCCTTTGGAAGATAATGTCAAAATTATAATCGCAGGAACTAAAAACCTGACAGTCAAAAATTTGGGAAAATATTTCAAAATATGAAATGGGGGGGTATATATTTTGAAATATTTTCCCAAATTTTTGACTGTCAGGTTTTTAGTTCCTGCGATTATAATTTTGACATTATCTTCCAAAGGGAATTCCTCTAATTCTGTGCAATGTTCAGATGAAAACAAGATTTAGTAATCTCCTTGAATCTTATTTCCAACCAAGTTCCACCATGGGGACAATTCTTCCAAGTTCACCACAGGACTCTGAACATTTGAGCATCAACAATCCAGTTATAATTTTGACATTATCTTCCAAAGGGAATTCCTCTAATTCTGTGCAATGTTCAGATGAAAACAAGATTTAGTAATCTCCTTGAATCTTATTTCCAACCCCAAGTTCCACTACGGGGACAATTCTTCCAAGTTCACCACATGACTCTGAACATTTGAGCACCTGGCTCATGGCTACAGGGACATCAACAATCCAGTTACAGATCACAAATGTATTATACAGGTCACTAATTGCTCACTAGGACACTGTAGTTTAATTACCTTTCCCATAGACGATGCTACATTATTTGCAGTTTGCAAGATTCTCCCAAGTCCATCCTCCCCCCCTCAACCAGAGATCTATCTGAGCCCGCCCCCAACCCCTCCGGTGGACGCCAGCGGAAGGCCAGGAAGGTGCTGCAGGCTCTCGAAGGACTGCAGGTCGGAAGGATGATGGAGGGAGACCAGCGATTGAGGTAGGTTGGGGGTGTGCTCTGCCGAGGGGGGCCTGCCTCCCAGGGGTGTCTGATCCTGGTGGGGAGGGGGGGTCTGCTGGGGGGGCATGCCTCCCAGGGGGGTCCGATCCCGGGGGGAGTCTGCCGGGGGGCCTGCCTCCCAGGGGGCTCTGATCCGGGGGGTGGTCTGCCGGGATGGTTAGCGGGGGGGGTCCGCGAAGGATGGCCATGGAGGATGGGCTTCGGAGATTCCCCTGCAGATTAGAAATCCGCTTCGGACTTTTATTCTGCAGGTCGCTAAAAACGTGGATCCGGATTGGGCCGCGCGGTGGTAAAGTGGGATTTGGTGGTAGAGTTGGGCGCGCGGTTCATTAAGTCAATTTAAATGCATGCAAATGCATTTAAATTGTCGGGCTGCCCAGCCCGCGCCCGAATCGGGTGTCGGTAAAGTTGCGATCTGCTTGGATTCGGGTGCAGATCGCGTTAAAGGCCCGCGCCCGATTTTACCGCGATTGCGTGCCCGAAAACGGGCGCGAATCTTTGGTAAAATCGGGCCCATGGTGTCTCCTTTTCAACGGACTGGAATGTGAATTGTGCATTGATGTAAATTGGGTAGCCATCCGGCTGCCTGATCAAGTTACACTTTTAGGCTGAAATTTTACCATTCCGCCCACCATGGGAATCAGAGTGGGTGGGAGGAAAGACCTGCTGACGGGATTTTACGGTTTCAGGATGAACAAGGCCATAAAATCCTGCTACCAGCCTCTGTTTTAAAAAGTTCAATTCGGGCTCCAGCTGGTGGATCAAAATAATTATTTGGCATGCTTTTGTGACAATTGCCTACTTCGGTTATTTAGCGAGTTTGATGGGCTTATCTTTTCATGCCACCACAGGAGAAATGGATTTACTCAAATAATAATAAAGTTCTGGAATAATCTGCCAGACAGGGTGGTTGAGACAAAACACTGGGTTGTACAAAATGTAATAAAGGTGTTTAGATGGGAGAGTTAGTTGGGCTCGAGTGATCAAAATCCATGTGTGAAACATTCTTAACTTCAGGTATTTCTTAAGTTGTCCTCTTGTTAACTCTTATCCCTCTCGTGAAGTAACTTTTCAACCTGCCATATCTTTGGTCCTTCTGCCTTACATATTTCCCTTCCCCCTCCTCCCCCCCAACATGCACTTTCTCCCTATGGTTTTATAATATTCCCATCTCAAACTATTTGCTCCCTTAACATTTTACGACCTCATTCATTTGGGGTCAACCAAAGGAGGAAGGGAAATCTGTCAGTCGCGCAGAGATATATGTCCTGTTTCAGTGCGTCGCTGGCATGCATCAAGATAGCAACTGGAGTAAACTGAGCTCGTGTTCACTCACATCTCACCGGGCCTCATTTTTCCTGCTGACCTTGTGTAAGGGTGTTTGAACTGTGTAGGGTTTCAGAGCAACATGCACTAAAATCCGCATTTACATGCAGTGAAGTTTTTCTAAAGGTTTTTTTAAATATAACACAAGCATTTAAAGTGTCCAGGAAGATCAATGTAAGTACAGCTGACAGTACATGGATCTGGTTGGTTAGGAGGGCTGTGATACAGAGGGAGGCGCATTTTCAGCACCTGCTAGTGGAACAGAGCCTGATCTCTGAGTCTCAGAGCCAAGCTGTTAGAAGCAGAGATCCCGGAGGGTCGCAGCGTGGAATCTTTGAATCACCGGAATAAACGGTGGCAAACTATCCACTCCGAGAGAAAGTGAGAGAGGAAATCCGCTTACCTTAGAAACTCTCAGATACAATGGAAGAAAAGGTAGAATGGAAAAAAGCCCACTATGCTTTTAAATCGCGGTGGGACAGAACTGACGACCATATGTGCCGCAACAGCATGTCTTTCTTCCTGCATAAAACCATCAGGAGTGACTTCTTTTCGAGTTACCTCTTTCTCTTGGAACAATTGCCTTTGGGTGAGTTTGGAGTGATCGCTCCAGTTATCAATATATAATGATTATCCAGCTAACTATAAAAGGTTACGTGAGTGAAATTATCCCAGTAAAGATATGTTTACCGCTTAACCTTAATCTTAAACTCAACATTGGTTAAACAGGCGCTAAACGGATTTCTGATCCCTGGAATTCATTTAATTTGGCCAGATTTTATCATCGCATATTCAAGCGAAATGCCGCCCGATCGTAAATTTAAAACTTGCATCTATATAACGCCTTTGTCTACCGCCGGGCGTCTCAACGCGTTTTACAGCCAATGAAGTTGGAATGCAGGAAACTCGGCAGCCAATTTGGCGCACAGCAAGCTCCCATAAACTGCAATGTGTTAATGACCAGCCAAAGTGTTCTGTGACCTTGATTGCGGGATAAAAATTGACCAATATCCGGAATCAAATTCACCCATCTAATAATATCGAATGTATTATCCAGAATACGACAGATTAAAATTTAAATTACTGAGGATCTTGTCATTTTAAGAGAAATGACCACTGACTCAGATAAGCTGTTTAAAAAAGGCTTATAATAGGTATGGCAACAACTCCTTAGGAGTGTATTTGAAGCAAATAACCCGCAAATTCAGAATCGTTTACTTTTTCTTCCAATAAAAAGTGGCATTGATCAAAAGTCCCTTAACACCTGCATGAAAAAGCCAGTGGAGAAGGAAGGAAACTGGACGAGTAATCCAGTAACCCAAGGGAACACTCTGGGGACCCCAGTTTGCATGCCACCAAGGCAGAAGGTAAAATTTGAATTCAATAAATAAACCTGGAATTAAAAATATCTAATGGCCATGAAACTATTGGCAATAGTCGTAAAAATCCATCTGGTTCACTAATTTCCTTTGGGGAAGGAAATCTGCCGTCCCTACCTGGGGTCTGGCCTACATGTGACTCCAGGCACAAAGCAAAGTGGCTGACCCTTAAATGGCCCCAGTTTTGCTGGCCCTACCCCCAATGCCCACATCCTGTGAATGAATTGATAAACAATCAGCAGACATCTGAAAGCACCTTACCACCAATAAAGCACTTTTAAAGTATAGTCACTGTAGTAATATAGGAAATGGGGCATCTAATTTGCACACACCATGTGATAATGGTCAGATAATCTGTTTCTGATTATGTTGATTCAGAAATAAATATTGGCAATGAAAAGCAGAGATAAACACCATGCTCTTCTTCAAGATTGTGCCATGGGATCTTATACATCCACTCAAGCAAGCAATGGTTTAACATTTCATCTGAATCATCTGATCTCAGATCATCAGTGCCAGGGATCCGGGTTCAATTCCAGCTTCGGGTCACTGTCTGTGCAGAGTTTGCACCTTCTCCCCGTGTCTGTGTGGGTTTCCTCTGGGTGATCCGGTTTCCTCCCACAGTCCAAAGATGTGCGGGTTAGGTTGAGTGGCCATAGTAAATTGCTTCTTAGTGTCAGGGGAACAAGCAGGGTAAATAAAATGGAGTTATGGGATAGGGCCTGGGTGGGATTGTGGTTGGTGCAGACTCGATGGGCCAAGTGGCCTCCTTCTGCACTGTAGGGATTCTATGATTCTATGAAGGACAGCACCTCCAACAATGCAGCACCCTTTCAGTACTGCACTGGAGTGTCAGGCTTGATTTTTGTGTTTAAACCATAGAGCAGAACCTAAACCTGGAATCTTAAACCTGAACCAGCAGTGAGGGTAGTACCAACTGAGCCATGGCTGAAGCAAGCACAGGATAAAACTTGTGACAGCATTGAACCCCTCAATGGATACTTACTGCCTTACTATGCTCTGTTATTTATGAAAAATGCTTTTGCCAGTTTGGCCAAATTAGGCAGCAGGATTGAACACTACCAACAGCAGACACCTGCGACTGCAGCATGTGGTGCAAACTATTGAAACATAAGAATGTACTGTAGTCCTATGATACCATGTGAACCAGATTGTACTGATAGGTTGTTTCCCTTTATTGTGAATTACATAACATTAACATAACTTCTATATATATATTATAGTTCATTCCCATTATGAATTGTGTAGTTTATTTAACAGCCTCTTGTCAATACCAATGCTATTTTCAATTATGTCCTTTGCTTGCTGACCTCCTCGTGGAACACTAAATACACTTGTTTCAGTCATTATCTGAACTAGCCATTCATATGCAGCATATGTGATTTGAAATGTATAGGGGGGGTTAGATATGGAAGTCTCTGAAAACATTCATAATAGTCTCTGCTGAATTACAACTTTATCCATTACAAAGATAATGCTTTAGCAAATGGAGATGAGGGACCAAGGCTCACCACATTACATGGCTCACTACATTTGAAAATTGTGGGAAAACAATTAGAGACAACAAGAAATAATAGCAAAAACAGAAAATGCTGGAAAATCTCAGCGGGTCTGACAGCATCCAGATAAAGAGAACCCTCTCTTCTCTCCCCACAGATGCTGTCAGACCTGCTGAGATTTTCCAGCATTTTCTGTTTTTGTTTCAGATTCCAGCATCTATGGTAATTTTCTTTATCTTAAGAAATCTTAAGATAAAGATTAAGATAAAATCTTTATCTTAAGAAATAGTAGCAGCTCACCATCTTGGGTTTTAGAATCTGTATATTTTCGGAAGAAGGGAAACCCAAGGAAGATAATGATTTGCAAAATTCTGGGAAAGGAAGAGTTAGAATAAGAGATGGAGGGATAAATTCTGATTTCAACACAGTGGCTATACAGAGAAAAGAAAAATTATAAGGGCTTGTAAGCTGGCTTATTTGGAACAAGAGAAGCAATGACCAAATTATAGGAATATGTCATGCTCTAGCATATTATGGACCTTCAGTCATTACTTTTAAAACTGAACAAAGGGCTGCAAAAGATAGCTGCCCGAGGGACACTTGACTGTTTTTGCAGATTGAAACCACTCTCCTATTTGAAGAGGGAACAAAAGGAATCTTCCAGATTGCTATTGTATCTCTTTCTTGAAACAATTCAAAGAGGTATTATCAATTGAATGGATCATTCAAACAAAAATAAACTGGTTGTCTCAAACTCTCAAAGTATCAAATGCCAACACAGGATGTTTAATCAACACACATTCTTTGTTTGGAAAAAGCACTTTGAATTTGAGGAAGTCATATGATGAGGAAACCATTTTGTTTGTCTTCTTAAATCAGCAAAAAACTGCTTGCAGAGAGAAAATTCAAGTCATACAAGTAGCTAATGTAATAGGCAGCAATATCTTGAAAAGGGGAGGACACCCCCTATATGTTCCAACTTCGAGTTCATCTGAGAACCAACCTCCAGAAAATTCAACTACAAGAGACCTCACAGCTTACTGATAATCCTTCACTTCATTAGACCTGCACTGCAAATACAAAGGCCTGTCATGAAAGAGACTAACATAAGATAACTAAAAGCTGTTGCAGTATATAACCTTCATCTGCAATTAATCTGAATGTGTGTGATGAATGAGTGAAATATTACATCATTTAATGGTAAGTGTGTGATCATAAATACTATTCTTTATATTTGAACTCATAAAAGCTTGCTGTTGAATTATTTAATTGGGACACACTCCATGAGTAAGAAAACACATAACTCTTACATACAAACATATTGATCATGGGTAATATAAGAAACACAAATTTTGTCTGTGACAAATAAAGAGAGAAAAGTAAGAAAGAGTATGACAGAAACCAGAAGGTAGAGATGAAAGGATTATCCATCACACAACAAGCTTTTTATTAGAACTGGAATAGTAGGGTTTGTAGACTCATTACTTAATCAGTCTCAAATGAATTATAACGCTTTACTTTTTGAAATACTAATTAATGGACTTTGTCTAGGAAGGACACTCAGTTCCAGATGATCCTGTCCCAATATCCTAAGAACAAGAAGATTACCAGAGCTCTGTTCTAATACATTGTGTGGTTTTTACTGTTAAACTCCAGCTGCTTGGCAGTATGCACTTGGATGCCCTTGAATGTTTGCACTTGTCAATCACAGGACTGATGAGAAAAGAAGCTGGGGTTTTTAAAAAAGGCAAATACTCAGTACTGGGAATGTGATATATGATTTATAATATCATTTCATGAGTCATCAAAGTGATGTGAAGTAATGCACTAATTTAAATTCTGCTCGTAAGCTATCTATCCCTGAATGTTTTACTTCCTGCACATTTACTTCCTATTTGGTTACTTGCAACAACTGATGCAACCTTGTCACCAGGAAATATGTAGCAGCAATTTATGCCCAAAAGGAGGCCATTCAGCTGATCACGTGTGTAGAGGCGAGCTTCAAAATTCAGCGACTTACTCTGTTCCAATTTCTTTCATCCTTTTGTGCACCTTTAATTTTTTTTCCTCTTCGAGAGTTAACCAAAATCTCTCAATGTTGCAATTGAGCTGGCTTTAATAGCTACTTCTGGCCTTACATGTTAGAATTGAGTAACTGTTAGGGTGAATTTAGTTTCCCCAACATCTCCCTTTATGCTTCCTGTGCCAATCCTTCATTTACAGCCCCCTGTTGCTGATTCATTGATTAGTAGAAATAATCTTTATTTATCTTCTCAAATCCTTTCAAAACTTTGAAGACATCTATTATTTTGTCCATGTCCAGAGGACAACAGCACGAGATGCTCGACAGAAGGTGGTAGCCAGGAACAGTGCTGAGTATATTACAACTAATCTGGGAACAGATGTGGAAAACCTTAAGAATGCTGCTAAGGTAAATCTACCAAATAATAACATTTAACAGGTAGATGAACCAAGAATATATGCACAAAGTCTGCCAATTCTTCCACTTCACTACAGACCAATGCTGAGCCTTCACATAATCTATTCATGTTTTTATTGCATTTGCTCATACTCTAGTAGTGTACACATTCCAGCTCCAGAGGAAAACCAAGGAATTCTAGATCAATTAGCTTAACCTCTGTTGTCAGGAAATTATTAGAGGTCCACAATTAAGAATAGGGTGACTGAACACTTTGAACATTTTCAGCTGATCAGAGAGAGCCAGCATGGGTTTGTACAGGGTAAGTTATGTCTGATGAACCTGATTAAATTTTTTGAAGAGGTGACTAAAATAGTGCACAAAAAAATGGCTATTTATATGGATTTTCAGAAGGCATTTGATAAAGCTCTGCACTAGAGGTTTTTAACTAAAGTTCATGCTCATGGAATCAAAGGCAAATTATTGACCTGGTTTCGAAGTTGACTGAGTGGCAGGAGACACACAGTAGGCTTTAACTGGAAACATATGGTTAGTGGTGTCCCATAAGAATTTGAGTGTTGGGGCGTCAACTATTTACTGTATTTATTTACAACATAGATAATAGGATAGAAAGTCACATTTCCAAATTTGCCAATGACAGAAAGATAGACAGTATTATAAACAGTGTAGATGAAACAAAAATTATAGAGAGGTATTCCTGGATTAAGTGAAAGAGCAAATGTTGGAGTACTTTCTAAATGGTGAAAAGCTAGAAACAGTGGAGATCAAAGAAAATTTGGGGTTCATAGGATCCCACAGAGCAGAAGGCCATTCGGCCCATCGAGTCTGCAATGACCACAATTTCACCCAGACCCTATCCCTTAACCCCATGCATTTACCCTAGCTATTCCATTGACACCAAGGGGCAATTTAGCATGGTCAATCCACCTAACCATAACATCTTTGGACTGTGGGAGGAAACTGGAGCACCCTGAGGAAATCCATGCAGACACAGGGAGAATGTGCAAACTCCACAGAGATAGTGAATGGGTGGCACAGTGGTCAACACTGCTGTCTCACAGTGCCAGAGACTCGGGTTTGATTCCTGACTTGGGTCACTGCCTGTGTGGAGTTTGCACGTTCTCCCCGTGTCTGCATGGGTTTCCTCCAGGTGCTCCGGTTTCCTCCCACAGTCTGAAAGTTGTCCTGGTTAGGTGCATTGACCCAAACAGGTGCCGGAGTGTGGCGACTAGGAGAATTTCACAGTAACTTAATTGCATTGTTAATGTAAGCCTTACTTGTAACTAATAAATAAACTTTACTTACTTTACCCAAGCCGGGAATTGAACCCGGGTCCCAGGGGCTATGAGGCAGTAGTGCTAACCACTGTGCCGCCCCGTTCATGTACATCAATCTTTTGAATGTCACAAACAGGTACATCCTCACTCCCTTCCTCCCTTCCGCCCTCCCTCCCCCCAGGCTGGCGAGACCCTCTGGTCCTGCCAAAGTCAATGGACATTTAAATAGTTTGGTTCATCCATTGCGGAGAACCTGCCGTGGTGCTTATTTGGAGGACTGGAATACTAGGGGGTAGAAGTCATGCTTCAGTTATATAAAACACTGGTAGACTACACAAGTTACACAAGCAATTTGAACTTAATAATCCGAAATACAATTTCAAAATTTACTGAAAACACCAAATTGGGAGAAAGGTTAATATTGAGTAAAAAAAAGTAAACCACGTACTAGGGTTCATTTATAGTTAAAGTTTTAAAGTTTATTTATTAGTCACAAGTAGGCTTATATTAACACTGCAATGAAGTTACTGTGAAAATCCCCTAGTCGCCACACTCCGACGCCTGTTCGGGTACACTGAGGGAGAATTTAGCATGGCCAATCCACCTAACCTGCACATTTTTTGGACTGTGGAAGGAAACCAGAGCACCCGGAGGAAACCCGCGCAGACACGGGGAGAACATGCAGACTCCACACAGACCGTGACCCAAGCCAGGAATCGAACCCAGGTCTCTGGTGCTGTGAGACAACAGTTCTAACCACTGGTGCCACCAAATCAAAAAGCAAAGAAGTCAATCACGTGCTGAGCCTTCATTAGACCATGTTTTGAGTATTGTGCATAGTTCTGGTCTCCATATCATAAAAAAAAAACAAGCTTTTCTGGCCCTTCAATGATTGGACCCATTCTGGTGGATGCAGTGAGCCAGCCAAAGGTCCATTGAGTTTTGGTGGGGTTGGATGATTGTGGCGGGGACGGTGGGACCAGAAAATCCTGCCCATCCTGACAGGCACATCCTGACACTGGAGAAGGTGCAAAAATGTTATAGGTCTAAGAGGTAATTCAGAATAAATGACTTTATCCAAAGGATGGTAAGAATATGGAACCTCTACCGCAAGGATTATCTGAGGTGAATAGCATTCAAAAGGAAACTAAGTAAGCACATGAGAGAGAAATGAAGGATATGCTGATGGAGTTAGATGAAGAGGTGGGAAACTGATGTGGAGCATAAACACTGGCATTGATGATTGTTTCCCTCTGTCGGCTCTATGTAACTTTATATAAAGCTAACGACAGAGGGACATAAACCTGGTGATCCTTGTAATTCCTTTTGCAGACCTTTTATTTCCTTCAGATACAAGTTTGAAAACCTGGGGGAAGCAAAGTAGGCTGTTCCAAAGTCTGCTGAAATATCCAAAGGACACAGTGCCCATTAAATGTAACTAGGGGTTTTGAGCTTCCTTCATAGAATTTCTGCAATAAATAAGAGTATTTGTGAAAGAGTTTTAATAGGACATATTTAGGAAACAGACTGTCAAAATTATACATTCCTAGATAGTGACAGAACTTGGATCCCTACCATTATTGTAATAGTAATTCTTTTGAAGCATTGAAAAAAAAAGCACTGCCCATACAGAAACCTTTACTTCAAAACCCCTTCCTAAAATCCTTTAAATAATGCCAGTGTTGGATAAGTTACACTGGACTTAGCATTTAGAATTCATTTGAATAGGCTCATGGTGTGATAATATTAACAATTGTGCCTGCTCTTTTTGTCATTCCTACTTTCCATTTTATACAATTTCATCCCCTGTGTTTTGTCTTTCTGGGTCAGGCAATGAACCATTTATTGAACGAGGTGGTAGACAGGGGCTGTTCCAAGGCCTCTGAAAATCCTGCTTGGAATTAATTTTTACTAGATGCACTAGAACATCTGGTATCCATTTAGCATCTCTATCCTGACAACATGGTCAAGAATAGTAACTGGATTGCCTTATGCAGAATTATGGATGCAATCCACATCTTAACACTGGAGCACTGATATATTAATATTGTGCCTGTATTCAACCAGCTTTAGAATCAATACCAAAATTACATGGTCTCGCTCCCTTTGGGACAACTTAGAACCTTTCACTTCCAACTGAAACGACTGAAAAGAGGGACATCACAACATAATATATGTATGAAAAGCTGAGTTTGTTTTGTTCACTTTGTTAAAAAAAACTGTGTGTAGGAACAGCAACTCCAGCTGGATGACTTCACATGGCGCTGCAGTATGGATTGATGGTCTGATTCTACTTTGATGGCAGATTCTGCCTGCTCGCACATGGAGAAAAAAACAAAAGCTCTAAAAACGAGCTCAGGAAAACGCCATCCTTACAAAAACAGACATGTGGAGATGGAGGTGCAGGGTGATAAATCACTGCCAAACAACTTGCCAAATGCTAAACTTTGAATGTCTTTTCTCCGTAACTATTAAACACCAAGCATTCAATCTTGATTCAAACTAAGGGGACAGTAATGCTTTCAATTATTTGCAACTACATCGTATATCTTCTTGTCCAAAAATCCAACTCATTTAACTAATAGCCAAGTTCCCAGCCATTTTCACTGGAAAATAAAGTGCTATTATCTTTGCTGCAAGCCAAAAAGTTTGGTTTAACTGATAGGGTGTGATGTGTAGTTCAGCATAATTTTACACTCTTTTAAATACATGACATAAATGTATTATTAGGCATGGCAACTTCAGGATGATGGCTAATTTAATAAATAACCCTCAAAAAAGTAACCTGCACTCAGTTTTTGGCTGGCAACGTTTCATTATAAAATTGAATGGCAAATTATTTGGACGAGTATTGTGACATTAAAACCGTTTCCTGCAACGATGCTCTGACGGAGGCTGAAAAATGAGCAAATGAAGAGTATGCATGTTAAATTACAAGACTGGTAAACAGTTCAGTTTCTTTTCATATAAAACATAATTTATATTTTTTGTATTTTCTTTCAGTGAAACTGTTCACTTTGACAAGTGAAGTTATTAATGGTGAAATGCAGTTCTACGCCAGAGCTAGATGTTTCTATGAAGAGGTGCCAGCAACAGAGGAGGGTATGATGGGAGACTTTTTGGAACTCAACAGCATAGATGTGGAGTCCTCCAGTGTGTTTCTAAGGAAGTTTGTAGGAGTAAGTCCAAAGCTGCAGCTACAGATAGTTAACAGATACTGTGAAAAATGTATGCCAAAAGAGAGCATTGTTAAAGCATAAAAATAAATATGGCAAAACTCCAAGTTTATGTAAATGAGGTATGACAGGGTTAGGGAATAGAGCACAAAGTTTTGAAAACTTCTCAAAAAGTTTGAAATCATGCCAGGAAGGTCCTAGTTTCAATATCAATCTGGATTGAGTTAGCTTTAGGCAAGCCTAAATCAGCCAACATTTCCATTCTCCATTGCTGGAAATCAAACCAAATCTGTATGTGTGTGAAGAATGCATCAGACTTAGCTGTGATGCCCAATGCTGAATAAATTGCCATCAGCATCTGGGCTCAGTCTCTTTTCATGCATTAATTGAATGTGGGAATCATTGGTAAAGCCAGCATTTATCGCCCATTCTTAATTGTCCTTGATTATGTGATTAAACTTCCTGCATGAACCATGCAGTCCATGTGGTGAGACTCCATTCCCACAGTGTTAACAGGTAGAGAACTCCAGGACTTTGAATCAACAACAATGAAGGAACAGCAATATATTTCTAAGTCAGGATGATGTGTGACTCAGAGGGAAACTTGCCAGCTGCCCTTGTCCTTCTAGGTGGTTGAGGTCACAGGTTTGGAAGGTGCTATCAAAGGAGCTTTGGCAAGTTGCTGCAGTGCATCTTGTAGATGGTGCACATTGCCACCACTGTGTGCCAACACTGGAGGGTGTGAATGCTTAGTGTGGTGAATGGGATGCCAATCAAACAGATTGCTTAGTTCTGAATGATTTGAGCTTCCTGAATATTGTTAGAGTTGCACTCATTCGGTCAAGTGGAGGGTATTTAATTTCACTCCTCATTGCGGCTTTGTCAATGATAGGAAGGTTTTAGAGGAGGGGGTAAGGAGACAAGTTACTCACCAGAGAATACCCAGCCTTTGACCTGTTCTTGTAGCCACAGTATTTATGTGGCTGGTGCAGTTACTTTTTTGGTCAAAGGTGACACCAAAGGTATCGATGGTGTGGGATTCTGCAATGGTAACGCCACTGAATGCCAAAGGGAGATGGTTAGACTCTTTCTTGGAGATAACCTGGCACTTGTGTGGCATTAATTTTAATTTCTACAGCCTGAATGCTGTCCAGGTCTTGCTGAATGTGCTTACGGACTACTTCATTATCTAAGGAGCTGCAAATAATATGAAACACTGCACTCCACAGCGAAGATCCCAAGGTCTGATTTTATTTTGGAGGGAAGATCATTGAAGAAGCAGCTGAAGATAGGTGGACCAAGGACATTACTCTGAGGAACTCTTGCAGCTGTGTCCTAGGGCTAAGGTGAATGACATGCACCAACCACAATCATCTTCCTTTGTGCATTACATGAATCCAGCCAGTGGAGAGTTTTATTAGGGCTCCTTGATTCCACGCTCAGTCAAATCCCTGAGGTAAAGAGCAATCACTCTCACTTTGTCTCTGGAATTCAGCTGTTTCGATTACATATGGAACAAAGCTATAATGCGGTCTTGAGCCAAGTTGCCCTGGTGGAACCCAAACTGAATATCAGTGAGCAGATTATTGGTGAGTAAGTGCTGCTTTAATGGCACTGTTGAAGACACCTTCTGTCACTTTGTTGTTGGTTTAGAGTGGACTGATAATTGGATGGATTGAATTTGCTTTGCTCTTTATGGAGCAAGAACAAAGATATTGTGCATTTTTATAGCATTTTTGATATAATAAGTTAGCTCAAAAATAAGTTAGTTGTTGGTGCCCAAAGATAGGTTTTAAACAGGCATTTGGAGCGGTGCAGGAAAAGTGGGAGTTGAGGGAGAGAATTCCGGAACATTGCTGAAATGACTGAAGGCTCAAGACAGAGAGAGGTGGGAGCTCTAAAGGAATCCAGAAAGCAAAGAGTGCAAATTGGAAAATAGGGAGAATGAAGAGGTAGGCTGGGATGAGGCCATATAAGGATAAAGACTTCGAAATTATATAGGAATTGGGAGACAAAGGGAGTGGTAAGATTAGGGCAACACAGCCTAATGTGAAATTGTGTATTGGCAGTGGAGTTTTGAATGTTGCAATTTGTGAAGGAATCATGAGGACTTTGGGAGTAAGCCAGTGTTAAAGTGCTAAAGGCATAAAGAAGCATTTCAGTGGCAATGGGAATAAAGTACAGATGCTTATGGTTGCATAGTTGCAAGTCAAAATAGGTGTATTCATGGTAGCAGGGATTTGAAATGCAATTTGTGATCAAACAGTGGTTGTTTTTAATCATGATCAGCCAATTTAGGCATTGGAGGACATAAATAGATTTAAAAGCTAAGGCGTAGAGATTTAAGTGAGTGATAGCTTCAATCTTGCTGAGATTAAGTTAAAGGAAATTGTTCCTCATACAGGAATTGGTATCAACCAATCAATGTTTAAGGATTTTGCTGGGGGGTGGGGGGGGGGGGGGGTGCGGTGGGGGGTAGGGAGTGGGGGCAGGTGCCAGCTTAGTGTGGCGGTAGGGATGCATCAATATACATGTAAAGCAAGTAACACCAACAAATTCCATCACCAAGAACAGCATGTAGACAAGGGAATGGAGGTTTGAGGTTTTTCAAGGTGATTTTGAGGAGTGAGGTAAAAATCATTGCAAGAGTCATGCTAACACTGTTGTGATAGGTAAAAGTGTATTTGCGTATTGGTGCCAATTGGCACTGGTAGATCATGGGATGTAAGGAGACATTGCTCATTGTAATCGTTGTTACAAAGACTGATAATTGTGACTGACCAAGGCAATCTTGATGCTGTGGGTAAGGCAGGGCAGCAGGTAATAGGAGCAAGTTAATGAGTGCATTATGAGCAACACAGTTCCATAATATATACAATAATTTGTTTTTTTTATCAATATGCGTGAGAATGTTGCCACCATCTTCATGGCTGATGGTGTGGATACACACAAATTAAAGTGGAATTGTGCTGCTCATCATGCCAGTCATAATGAGTTACTAGTAGCTAGCTATTGATGGCTTACTAGTTGGTTAATAAACCACACAGCAACTATCATAGAAACTAGAAGCAGGACTAGGCCATTCAGCCCTTCAAGCCTGCTCCACCATTTATTTTAGAAACCCTACAGTGCAGAAGGAGGCCATTCGGCCCATCGAGTCTGCACCGACCACAATCCCACCCAGGCCCTACCCCCACATATTTACCCGCTAATCCCTCTAACCTACACATCCCAGGACTCTAAGGGGCAATTTCTAACCTGGCCAATCAACCTAACCCGCACATCTTTGGACTGTGGGAGGAAACCGGAGCACCCGGAGGAAACCCACGCAGACACGAGGAGAATGTGCAAACTCCACACAGACAGTGACCCGAGCCGGGAATCGAACCCGGGACCCTGGAGCTGTGAAGCAGCAGTGCTAACCACTGTGCTACCGTGCCGCCCCTAATTTTGATCCTGGCTGATCATTGAATTCAATATTCTGATCCCCCCTTCTTCCCATATTCCTTGATCCCTTTAGCCCCAAAAGCTATATTTAATTTCTTCTTGAACTCAGACAATGTTTTGGCCTCAACTACATTCTGTATTAGTGAATTCCACACATTCACCACCCCCTCGGTAGTGGATTCCTCCTCACCTCAGTTCTAAAAGGTTTACCCCTTATCCTCAAACTATGACCCCCAGTCCTGGACTCCCCCACCATTGGGAACATTCTTGGGTAATGGCAGGAGATGAACAGACCCCAAGGTGGGACATCTGGAACTTTGGGGCCAAATTAATGATCTGTGGCAGACACAGTAATCTAATATTTGAGCTATTGTGAACCACAGTAAGCAAGGATGATTGGACAGTTAATCTGCCTCTCTAATGGATCCTGGGACTGTAGATTTTGCAGTAGTTGCTAGGATGTTTCCCAGTTAGCTCCAAATAACCCTGAAGACAAATGTTGTAAGAGATAAGATGGCTGCACACTGGGAAGCATATCAGTGGTTTCTACTGATAGCATGCACAATTCTAAACACTAAGCCTGTGGCACACCTGAGAGACTTAAACCTTGACTTAATCAGGCTAGCTACACCCAGGGCAAGATTTTCAGGGTGGCAAGCATCGGTTTGTGTGTGTGTGTGTCGGGGTGGTAGGGGTGGAGAGGGGAGCATGTGAGTAGGCGGTACTATGTGCTATGTCAGGTGAGGGGAAATTTAGAAAGTTGAAGACTAAAGAGTAAGCAAGATTGCAAGGTAGCAATTTGTGTACTGTTAACCAGAGTGTGATAGGAAGGGACAGAATGATAAGAGCACTCTGGAAAACAGGGTCAGAGAGTGAGAAATGGTAAAAAAAGAGAAGTAAAGGCTCTTTATCTGAATGCACACAGCACTCAAAACAAAATAGATGAATTAATGGCACAAATAGAAATAAATGGTCATGATATGATAGCATTACAGTGACATAGTTGTAAATTGACCAAGGCTAGGAACTGAAGATTCAGGAATATTTGACATTTCACTATGATAGGAAGGAAAAGGAGGCGGAATGATAGGAAAGATGGAAAAGGAGGCGGAATAGAATCATAGAATCATGGAGTGCAGAAGAGGCTCTTGGGCCCATCGATCTGCACCAACACATTAGAAACACCTGAACTCTCACCTAATCCCATCTGTCAGCATTTGGCCCATAGCCCTGACTGTTATTCTGTGCCAAGTGCTCATCCAGAATAGCTCTGTTAATAAAGGATGAGATCAATAAAATAGTCAGAAAATAGTCAGAAATAATAGCAAATTGGATTATTATCTAAATGGAAAGAAATTACAACATGCTGCTGTGCAGGGGGACCTGGGGGTCCTTGTGCATGAGACGCAAAAACCCAGTCTGCAGGTGCAACAGGTGATCAAGAAGGCAAATGGGATGTTGGCCTATATCGCAAGGGGGATAGAATATAAAAGCAGAGATGTCTTGCTGCATCTGTACAGGGCATTGGTGAGGCCGCAGCTGGAATACTGTGTGCAGTATTGGTCCCCTTATTTGCGGAAGGATATATTGGCCTTGGAGGGAGTGCAGAGAAGGTTCACCAGGTTGATACCAGAGATGAGGGGTGTTGATTATGAGGAGAGACTGAGCAGATTGGGTTTGTATTCGTTGGAATTTAGAAGGCTGAGGGGGGATCTTATAGAGACCTATAAGATAATGGAGGGGCTGGATAGGGTAGAGGTGGAGAGAGTCTTTCCACTTAGAAAGGAAACTAGAACTAGAGGGCACAGCCTCAAAATAACGGGGGGTCAGTTTAGGACAGAGTTGAGGAGGAACTTCTTCTCTCAGAGGGTGGTGAATCTCTGGAATTCTCTGCCCACTGAAGTGGTGGAGGCTACCTCGTTGAATATGTTTAAATCACGGATAGATGGATTCCTGATCGGTAAGGGAATTAGGGGTTATAGGGATCAGGCGGGTAAGTGGAACTGATCCACTTCAGATCAGCCATGATCTTATTGAATGGCGGGGCAGGTTCGAGGGGCTAGATGGCCTACTCCTGCTCCTATTTCTTATGTTCTTATGTTCTTAAAAGTGTCAGTTTGGGTGAAGGTGAGAAGTAACAAGGGAAAGAAGTTGATGGTAGTAGTCTATAGGCATCCTTACAGAAGCTGCACTGTAGGACAGAGTATAAATCAAAAAATAATGGGAAGAAAGGTATTGCAATAATGCTGGGTGATTTTAATCTTCATATAAATTGGGTGAATCAAATTGCAAAAGTCGTCCTGATGAAGTATTCATATAAAGTATTTGGGACTGTTGCTTAGAAAAATATGTTGTGGAACTGACCAGGAAACAGACTATGTTAGACCTGGCAATGTATAATGAAGCAGGATTTATTCGTGATCTCATGATAAAGGATCCTCTGGGCAAAACTGATCATGATGTGGAGATGCCGCCGTTGGACTGGGGTAAACACAGTAAGAGTTTTAACAACACCAGGTTAAAGTCCAACAGGTTTATTTGGTAGCAAATGCCATTAGCTTTCGGAGCGCTGCTCCTTCGTCAGATGAATGGATATCCACTCCATGTGATGAAGGAGCAGCGCTCCGAAAACTGATCATAACATGGTGATAGGTAAGAGTGTATTTGCGTATTGATGACAATTGGCACAGGTAGATCATGGGATGTAAGGAGACATTGCTCATTGTAATCGTTGTTACAAAGACTGATAATTGTGACTGACCAAGGCAATCTTGATGCTGTGGGTTAGGCAAGGCAGCAGCACTGTGACAGGCAGCACTGTGGCACAATGGTTAGCACTGCTGCCTCACAACGCCAGGGACCTGAGTTCAATTCCTGGCTTGGGCCACTGTTTGTGCAGAATCTGCCCGTTCTCCCCATGTCTGCCTGGATTTCCTCCGGGTGCCCTGGTTTCCTCCCACAGTCTGAAAGACGTGCTGGTTCGGTGCATTGGCTGTACTAAATTCTCCCCCAGTGTATTCAAACAGATGCTGGACTGTGGCAACTAGGGGACTTTCACAGTAACTTCACTGCAGTGTTAATGTAAGCCTACTTGTGACACTAATAAATAAACTTAAGCTTAATTTCACATCCAATTTGAGGGCGAAAAATTTGAATCTGAAACTAGTGTCTGACACTTAAATAAAGGAAATTACAGATGTGTGAAGACAAAGTTGACTAATGTGGATTGATAAAAATGACAGATATTTAAGGAAATATTTCATAACCCTTATTAACCTCATTTAATGATGGATTTCCTTACATTGGAAGTAGTTCAGAGAAGGTTCACGAGGTTGATTCCTGGGATGGAGGGGTTGTCTTATGAGGAAAATTTGAGCAGGTTGCACCTATTTTCATTTTAGTTTTGACAAATGACAGTTGACTTTATTGAAACATATAAGATTCTGAGCAAGCCTGACAGGATAGATGTTGAGAGAATGTTCCCCCTCCTGGGAGAATTTAGAATTGTGAGAACAGTTTCCGAATAAGTAGTCTCCCATTTAAGATGGAGGTGAGGAGAAATTTTTTCTCTCAGAGGGCTATCAATCTTTGGAATGCTCTACCAAAAAGAGCAGTGAAGGCCAGGTCATTGAATATGTTCAAAGCTGAGTAAGACAGATTTTTGGCATACAAAGGAGTCAAAGATTATGGGGGGGCAGGCAGGAAAGCAGTGTTGAAGCCACGATCAGATCAGCCATGATCTCATTGAATGGGGCTGAATGACCTGACACTTTTAGGTATGTCCTTACGGATGAATGTGCATAATCCATAAAGAGCAAAAATAAACTCTACCTGTGGTAGAGTTCTCAGTGGTTCGTTTTGTAGTGTGGTAGGTTTTTGAATGTCAAAGACTCAACTGAGAACAAGAAAAATTATAAACAGTCGCTCATCTGCCTTCTTGACTGCATGGAGTTTACATAAGACCATTAAGAATTATAGGTGCAGAGATTAGGGAACAAGGATGTCATGCTCATAAAAAAGAATGACAATGTAGAGACAAAAGACAATTATAATAACAACATTAAAAGAAACTGCTGCATATGCACAGCAAGTCAATCAATGTTCAAAAGTGTAAGAGGCCAAGGCTTTCTTCTTCAAATGATGGGTTGTACTCAAAATATCAACCTACTTTCTTACCTCAAGGTAACAATGGATGCAACCTCCATCATAATCACCTCTTGAGTAACATTGTTTTACATTATTCAAAAATATTCATTAATGTTTGCTCTCTTTTTATGCCAATGACATGACCTCTGTATTTTCAAATTCAAAAACTGTCATGTTTCTTGATTTTCAGCTAATCTTCCACTGAACACACATAGAGAAAGTTGCTGCCCAGGAATTAATAATGTTGACTGCTGTGTTGAATCAGCCTCAAAGGCCAAAAGACCTTTGAAAGGTGGATAATTGACAATCTTTGTGCTCCCAGAGCCTGAACTATATTCATTTTGATGCAGAAAACAATCAAAGTGGAGAACAGACCTATGCGAGATTTGTGTGACCTTATTTATGTAGCCAACTGACAAAAGAGCATGGGGTTTGGTTTTAACTCAATGCAAATAGATAGGTTTTGAATGAGTTAGAAATCCCGCCAGCATGAATGGTGGTAACATTCCGGCCTCTGACTATATGCTGCCCAATATCAATCTGTTGTAAACTAATAATGTACATTCAATTTTTATAGGGCCCAGGAAAGGCTGATACTGAATATGCCTTGGATTGTGGCTGTGGAATTGGCAGAGTTACCAGATGTGTCCTGCTTCCAGTTTTCTCCTCTGTTGATGTTGTGGACATGATGGATAACTTTTTATTTGAAGCTCTTTCCTACATAGGAAAAGATGTACAAAAAGTGAAGGATTATTTCTGCGCGACCTTACAAGACTTCACTCCAGCCATCAAAAAATATGACGTTATCTGGATTCAGTGGGTAACGGGTGAGTCATGATTAGACTATTGCAGAGTGTAACAACAGTTATAAATCTACTGTTATGCTGATAACTTTACCACTTAAAAATTATTGCCAGATTTTCCATCTATTTATATTTAATGGACAGTCTTGTGTGTTGTGCACACAAGTTTACACTTTCCCAATATGTTTGCTGAAATTTGAAGAAGTGCCAAATTGATTTGATTTGAGTTATTATTGTCACATGTATTAGTATATCGTGAAAATAATTGTTTCTTGCACGCTATACAGACAAAGCATACCGTTCATACAGAAGGAAACGAGAAGGTGCAGAATGTAGTGTTACAGTCATAGCTAGGGTGTAACAAAAGATCAATTTAATGCAAGATAGGTCCATTCAAAAGTCTGATGGCAGCAGGGAAGAAACTGTTCTTGAATCGGTTGGTACATGACCTCAGACTTTTGTATCTTTTTCCCAACGGACGAAGGTGTAAGAGAAAATGTCCAGGGCGCGTGGGGTCCTTAATTATGCTGGCTGCTTTGCCGAGGCAACGGGAAGTGTAGACTGAGTCAATGGATGGGAAATTGGTTTGCGTGATGGATTGGACTACATTCACAACCTTGAAATTGAAAAATGAATAGCGCAAATAACAGGATCCAAAATTAATAGAAACTCAAAGAACAGTTTGCGTTGATGGCCGGGATTCTCCCAAAGAAATTCTAATTTCCCAATGTGTGGGAAAATAGGAGTAAATCCCGTCGCTTTTCTGGCGTGATTTCCAGACTGAATCTCCGACACTCTGTGCATCACAGAGTGCCCTAGCGGGATTCCCTCTGAAAAGTAGGGGGCGAGACCTATTTCCGCTCAAGAGGCTGACAGCATAGTGCTGAGCAGGGCACTGTGCAAACGCCCATCTGTCAGAGCGGAGATTGGTGCATGCGCAGTGAACGCCCCCCCCCCCCCCCCCCTCCACCCCCGTTGCTGTCCTCCAGATCACTGGTCAGCCTGATCGCTCGTCAGCCCCGCAACCACCCCGCCCCCCAATACTGCCCCCCCCCCCCCCCGACCCCCCCGCCTCCCCCACTCCACCCCCAGTCGGCAGAAATCGTAGGCTGGGAGACGCACAGAGCCCATGATACCCAGCGGGAATCCTGCGAAGCAGTTGCTGCTGATGACTCCCGGCCCACTGCGCGACTCGAGCGGAAAGATCAATTTATTCCTTATTGGGTGGAAAAGAAGGAGCACTCATGCCATCTTTGTGCACCTCAAGACAATATATTATAGAACAATATTTGAAGCAGTCAAGGATAAGCTTGGCTTTTTACTTTCTTGGTGGGGATAATATATTGAACATGATTCACAACAGAGAGGAAAACAATAAGCACAATCTAAAATCTGAAAAGGTCAGGTTCTAAGTATATCTTTCCTCCCAATGCAGGACATTTAACTGATAAGGATCTGATGGAATTCCTAATAAGATGCAAGTACAGCCTGAAGGATGATGGAGTTATCATTATTAAAGATAATGTTGGTCGTCAGGGATGCATTCTGGATCAAACAGATAGTAGTGTGATTCGGGATATTGAGATTCTGAGGGACATCATAGCTAAAACTGATCTGGAGATCATCTGTGCAGAGAAACAGCTGGACATCCCTGAACAGTTTGTACCTGTGTGGATGTTGGCCTTGAAATAGTATTTCTTCTGACTAATTTTCTAACTTAAATCGTGTAATAGACCAAGATTTTTGACATCCATGCTTTATCTAATAGTTACCACTAGAGAACGGCATACATTGATCCACAAAAGTCCAGTGTAATAAACCACATTTCATCCAGTCTGTACATAATTCAACCATTCATTTTTTTGTTTTTGTGTTTGTTTTGCATTAGATTGAAAAGTGTAAAGCATTTCCTTTTCTTTCCCATGCAACATAACAATTGTGGTCAAAATAGGTAAATGGGTTGTCTGTACTAACATTATTCAGTCCAATCATGCCTAGATCAATAACGTCATCTAAATTGGTCATCTTGAACAATCAAAATAATTAAATCATTTTCAGAATAACCCAATTGCTGCCAGACATGTATTCAACCCCTTATATTGGTTTTCTGTAAAGGTGATTTATTCTAAATGGACTCTTTATCAATTGAAAGAGTGTACCAGACCGGGTCTGCAGGATTGCAGGTATTTTTAGATATTGGGAGTGAAAGAAATCTCCATCAAATCCTAACCAAAAACTTAGAACAACCTTTATGTTTAAAATCATGCTAATCTTCAACTCCACATTTGTATTCTTATCCAATACTAACAGTATTGTGCTCTAGACTACCAAAGGGAAGCTTGCTTGATTATGTGTAAAGGTAATACTGGACAGTTTGCCTGGTTTGTGTACATACAGGAATACACAACAGAAAATAGAGGAGGAGGAAAAATATTTGCTCATTGGAGCTATCCATCCCCAAGTATAACCGGGTTAAACTTAATCAATTGAATGAAAAAAATATTTTTGCACCATTACTACAGTATCAATGACATCATGAAGTTCATATGTTATATGAGTATGTACGATGTGAATTATTTACAAAAATCTCAGCTTTGTTTATGATTTGGATTAACCTATGTTGGTAATTAATACAGCTTTCTCAACTGGTTTTCTTTTTCTGTTTTCTGTTTGGGGATGGTCAATGATCCATTTGAACCTGCTCAACTAAAATAGTGAGCTGCCAAATTAGCACTAGAAATGTATGGGCAGCCCAGCAGTTGAATGTAAATGAAGCCAAATTATCAACTAGCTGAGACATCTTCTCAGCAACATCTGCAGGTGGTTCCATCTGATTGCTCTGCCTACCACTTACCTGATGGACTGCAAAAAATGAAAATCAAATTCCATTAATCACACAACTGATGAGATAGTTGTGGAGATTCTCTTGAGTTTGCTGAATAAAATGTCAGTGCTTCTAGTGTGAAACAAATCAGCATCTTAAGCTTCAACATTTATTCTGCTGATCTTTGACCCACCTATGATGTGAGGGGCACGAGAAACAAGCTGCAAATATTCTGCTTCTGAGTATATGGTCTGGATTTTTATTTTTGGCACACCGTGCCCAGAAAGAGTTTGGATGCAGTTATAAGCTATCATGTGCCATGGTGGGATGTTTAAAAGGCCTGCCTTGGTGCTCTCGGACTTTGTCTCAGTTATAATAAAACCAATAGAATACATGACAACCTTCTAGCTCTCACCTCTCACACACACTCATGCACTTCCCATGATCCATTCATGTCACCACCCAGTCCCCAGTGACCCTTTATATGTTCCATGCCAATCTATTCCCCCATCAATTCCCCTCATACCCTCCATGCTCATTATCCTAATACAACACTCTGTGTAGACCAATGAACTCTATTATAACAACAGTGAATATGAAAAAAATCTTCAAAATAACAGTCATCCATTCATAAAAATTGCTTTTCCTACAGCCTATAATAGTATCAATAGTCAACACCCTTTAACAGCAGAAACTACAAGCACTTGAAACATCTTTAGCTTGTGCAAATAAGCACTGTACAATTGACAGAATAGATCACAGTGAAAGAGCTGTCAAGCAAGCAATACTTTCTCTTGGACTCAGCTATTTCAACAGACTAATGGTTGTCTGGGTTCTCACCCAAGAATGCATAATCAGGTTTGGCTAAAAGACAAGGAATACTTTTGTCTGTTGAAACAGCTCTGTGCAAGGGAAAACATTGTTTTATTGACAGTTCCTACTCTGTGACCTATTCTGTCAATTGTACAATGCTATTTACACAAGACAGAGAGGTTTCAAGTGTTTTTAGTTTCTGCTATAGTACATTAAGGGGTCTGGATGATTGACACTTATATAGGGCTGCAATAAAAGCAACTTTGATTAATAAATGATTGTTTTTCAAAACTTCCTCACACACATTAGTGTTACTCTATGGTTCAGTGGTTCAGTACAAAGTGTATACTAGGTGAATGAACATGGAATTGCCATAGGTCAGCATGGAGGATCTGAGAGGCAATGGAGGAGGGGAGGAGGGAAGGGGGGGGTTGGAGGGGCATGGGTTGGCATGGAAGATATGAGGGACCATAGGGTGAGGGATGTGAGTGGAAGCACATAGCTTTGCATGGGGGCTATGGTCCTTGTGAATCATTCAAAGTTCCCTCATCCAGACTATGATTTATAACAGCTCTGAAGGGTCATGAATCAGAAGTATTTGAAAAGCTGGCCCAATTCCATGAAAACTGTAGAGAGCTAAGAGATGCCTAGCCCTGCAATGGAGTCAGTCATGTCAAGAATGCATGGTATGGTCTGGTAACCTGCACCAATCCACAGTCTTATCCTGTGATGAAGGGTTTGGGAGGAGCAGGGCCATGGAGCGGGCAGGGGGGGAGGGTTGGTGGTTGGAAATCCTGGAATCAGGTCCTGGACATCATTTTTAAATGTCTGTGGCGTTTTCCCCACTCCACGAAAATCCAGCCCTATGCGTCCAATGTGAATGTGGAAGAACATACCATGCTTTTTTTCAGTGCCCGAACTACATTAGAAGAGTGGAGTTAAAAATGTGCACAGAATCACAGAGAGATCTTCATTCTCAAGGGGGATGGTGGGGCAGGAGAGGAAGTATGTGAGTAACTGCATAAATATAATCTAAGATTTCTCATGTTCCCTATTTCTGACAAAATAGTAAAAGGAGAAGTTTTACAAATGAAAGGAGGAAACCCTTCCATCTTTACAGTGTTGCAAAGGTAAAGTAACCAAATGAAGGCCCCCCCACCCCACTCCCCCCCTCCCCGACTCCTTATTCCAACTCACAGTCCCTAAATAAAATAACAAGCGACACAGCAATACTCCAAGGGTTAATTGAAAAGATTCCTTTGCTCTTCAAATAAAATGAACTACGTCAAACATAGGCTTTTATTTTGTGAGAACCTGTTTAAAGCATTGCAGCCAATGTGACAAAAACAGCATCGGGTTTTATAAAAATGGGAATGAGGAGCTTCAGCTGAGAGTGTTCCGTTAATTCAGCATGTGGTTTGGAAGGAGTTTCTTAAGTTTCAACAGCTGCACAACTGCTGAATCTCAGGCTCTCTCATGTCAGCTAAGCAGACAATTATACTTCAAATGTAATCAGTAAACTCTGTACACCGATAACATTACCAGCTATTGCAGAGCAAACTCTAATTTGATTAGGTGTAAAAAAATGCCTGGTGACCTAAGTTGCTTTTTACATGGTGTGAAACTACCATTTGAATTGATCTGTTTCCTCTCCCCTTCCCAGCCATAAGGTTGTCTCATGAAAAATGTTTTATGGAACACAAGGAAAGCAAGAATATAGCTGACAGTAAATAAATACAAGGTGCTGTTTTCAAGCATCCAGTAGTTGGTTGATTCCTGTGATGAAATGCAGATCATTTCAAGTTACAAACATGTTAGAGGGATTATGACTCCCCCCCCCCCCCCCCCCCCCTCCCCACCCCACCCAACTTCCAATGTTTGTAAAGAAATTGCCCTAGCCTGGCATGGACGTACTTTAAAAAAATGTTTTAAAAAACCTACTACTCCTGGGTCCCACATGGTGCATTTATGAACATCAAAAGTAGTTGGAGTATTTGGAGTCCTGCAAAGAAGCACATGTGTGTGTCTTACCTTCAATTCAGAAAGCCATAGAGAGAGAAAAAAATGAGTGCTAAACAGAAAGTAAGACCAAAAAAATTAGAGAACGAGAAAGGAGCAGAGAAAGTGGTAGGAAGAGTGTGTCGAGTTTATTTGACAACGGGCACTGGGTTTGAGCAAGTAATCTAGACGAACACTCATGTCCACCACTGAGAAAATGTCACATTGTCAGAGATGCTAGTCCTTTGGATGAGATATAAAACTGGGATCCTGTCTGCCTAAGGAAATGCTGAAGTGCTAAACAAAGATCTTAAGACACCATTTGAAGGAGAATCCTGCCAATATTCTTCCTTCACTCAAATTCACCAGAAACAGACAGACCAATTATAAATCTCATTGCAATTTGTTGGACTTTGTTGTATGCAAAATGGCTACTGACACTGAATTACAACATTAAACATGTTTAAATGATTTCTAAAACATGAAAAAGTACATCATTACTGACTAATATATAGTGTTTATCGTATGTGTGAAAACATTCCAAAGTAATTGATTGTTCATGAAGCAGCTTGGGATGTATCTGATATTTAATTCTGGTGAATATCATAGCAACAACCAGTGATGGCTGCTACAACAACAAAAACAGAAAATGCTGGAAAATCTCAGCAGGTCTGACAGCATCTGTGGAAGCCATGATGTGGAGATGCCGGCGTTGGACTGAGGTAAGCACAGTAAGAAGTCTCACAACACCAGGTTAACCTGGGGAAAGCTGCACATGGCATATTTTTTATAATTCCACCTTGTTTTATAATCCATTAACCAGGTTAACCTGGTGTTGTGTGACTTCTTACTGAGCATCTGTGGAGACAGAGCAGAACTAACATTTCAAGTCTGGATGACTCTGACTGCTGTTGTTGTGAGACCCAAATGGGGACATTTTCATTAAAACTGTCAACAAGATGATTTTCACCACAGTACATTGTGCTATTTAATTGGGGCTGATGTGGTGGCATTTCTTTCATTCAGAAACAGTACCTTTCTTTGGAACTACCTTCTTCATTATATTGCAATCCAGCAAGCTTTGCAGCATTTACATTGTCCTGAGCTTGTTTTGCGTGTCTTCTCACTGAATGCTGCACTTTTACTCACGGCAATATGGATTTATGACTGGTTTGGTTGTATTGTATCAGCTCACATCTTATTCTACTCTCATGTAATTCTACATAATTTCCATGAGTTATCTTGTACAAGTTTGCTACAATATCACTTGGCAAGGGAAGATATCATTGATATGCAATATGCAACCTCACTTTTTATAAACAGGTCTATGTTTTGTTACACATGGCACACTTAGAAAATTGGCCACCATGGTGTTATCAACACAATAATTGTGACAAGAAATTATCTTTACAGCCAGTGTTTTGGCAACAGGAGTTTTTAATAGAAAATAGACTGGCAGAAAGTCTCCACAATATAATTATTTAAAATATATCCTGTAGGCCAAAACAAACTAGAGGGAAGCGATAACTTTGTCTCATATTTGATATTGCCAGATACAGTTGTAAATTCCTGACCTCTGTCCAAGAGGACTGCGGCAAAGGCCAAAGGACAATTACTACGCAATTGCTCTTGCATGGCTCCTAGTGGCCAGTTACAGTAGCAGAATGCTAGAAGCAATTCACTTTGAGGTATTGTACACAGGCGTAGGAAAAAAAAGTTACTTTGGGAATGCACATTGAAAATTAAATCTAAATTTATAGGAACAGTTTAAAAACAGATAGGCAAACTAAAGTGAAACATGCAGTGAAAATCTTGAGCTTACATCTAGATCTTTGGTCCAGTACCTGAGGTCAGCTAATACTCTTAAAGAATAAATTTGAAATTCGTTTCACAGAAACAATGTTAACCTAGCCAAATGTGGCATCAGATTATCAGATGTGCAGATCTTTCTCCGACCTTGTTTACTCCACCAACAAAAATCTAAACTGTTAGCCACAGCTGCATATGTTTTCATTCTGTCACTTATGATGTGCTTAATTAGTCATGAGGGAATGACAGAATTTGGATTCATTCCATAATAGATGTTGACAGAAAATTTGTCAATCTGTAATGCAGATTTTCAATTTTGGCCACCATAATATCCCAACCCTAAAACATAGAAACTGTCCCATCAGTCACTTCTAATGGAAACTCCACAAAATGTTGTACTGGGGGGGAAGGCTGCACATAGCATTTTTTAAATAATTCCACCTTGTTTTATAATCCATTAACCAGGGGTACATAAACAAGTTGTCCACACCAAGTGGATATTTTCTCAGATTCACTTTGTCAGCAAAATACACAATAATTAAATTGCTATGTTCATATGCAGTCAATCATAGCTGATGCGTGTAAAGTTTACTGATAAATGTTTGCCCTCCCAACAGTTGATGTATTAGGCAGAAAGTTAAGTTCCTTGTAAACTGAATCTGTTTTCATCAAAGACAAGTGAATTAAGAAGGGGCCTATTAAAATTTCAAAATGTTATTGTAGTTGTAAGTTTGAATTCCCGCTGGTCAGGCCCACTGTCAGTCCTGTGGACTTCGATATACCACACGTAACCTGGAGTAGCAGCTTCCAGAATCACACTGGATCCCCACAATGAACCAGGAACTCCTTGAACAGGAAGTCTGGATCCACCTCATTGTTGCCATTTGCATTGTTAGGTAGGACACCCACAGAATTTTGTCACTAATATTTTAAATAAATGGTTGATACTTATCAATATCTCTTTGCACATACCTTTAGTCCTCTAAAGAATTAACTATAACTCCTATTTTATAATCAAATTCAAAGTTCAACATCACTCGATCTAGGGGCGGAATTTTACGAACCTACTGCAGCAGGGTTGGGGCCGTGAAATGCGGCGAGCCATTAAAATATCCATTGACATTGGCAGCACCTTAAATTCCTGCTGGCATACAATTCCACTCTATCCAGGTCCCTTTCCATGTCTATTAATTAATTGCCTGAACAGATACATTGGGCTGAATTTTCCAGTCCCGCCCACCATGGGAATCGTAGTGGGCGGGGGGGGGGGGGGGGCTGGGTGGATGGAGGCGGACCATGCAAAGGTCCATTGACCTCAGGTGAGATTTTCTCTGGTCTTGGGGCGAGCATGGCCGGAGAATCCCGCCCATAGAAAGTTTCTCTCAATATAAAAACATAAGAAGGCACAGAAGGAGGTCATTCAGCCCATTGTATCTGTGCCAGCTAAAAAACGTTATCCAGCCTAATCACACTGTTCAGCACTGTGGCATTGTATTTATAGCATTTCCAGATACGATCTAAGGAGATCCATCGAAGATGCCAAAAGACAATACCGGACCAAGCTAGAATCCCAGGCTAGCCACACAGACCCCCGCCAACGATGGCAAGGTCTGCAAGACCTAACAGGCTACAAGATGAAGACATGTAAAATCGCCAGCTCCAACGCACCCCTCCCTGATGAGCTCAATGCATTCTTTGCCCGTTTTGAGCAAGAGGTCAGTGAGAGCATGCCCTCCACCCTGGAAGCTCTGGCTGAACGTGTATCTGGGGTCACCATTGCAGATGTCAGAGCAGCTTTCTTGAAGGTCAACCCACGGAAAGCAACTGGCCCGGATTGGGGTACCCGGAAGTGCACTCAGATCCTGCGCGGATTAGCTGGCAGATGTATTCACAGATATCTTCAACCTCTCTTTACAACAATCTGAGGTCCCGATCTGCTTCAAGAAAACAACCATCATCCCGGTACCTAAGAAAAACCAAGCAACATGCCTTAATGACTATCGGCCGATGGATCTGACATCCGTCATTATGAAGTGCTTCAAAAGATTAGTCATTGCATGAATCAATTTCAGCCTCCTGGACTACCTGGATCCACTACAGTTTGCCTACCGCCGCAACAGGCCCACAGCAGATGCCATATCCCTGGCCCTGCACTCAACCCTGGAACACCTAGGCAACAAGGACTTATGTCAGATTCCTATTTATTGACTACAGCTCAGCCTTCAACACTATTAATCGTGCACTCAGATCCTGCGCGGATCAGCTGGCGGAGATATTCACAGTAAGAAGTCTAACAACACCAGGTTAAAGTCCAACAGGTTTATTTGGTAGCAAAGGCCACTAGCTTTCGGAACAGGCCGTTCCTTCGTCAGGTGGGTGGAAGATATTCACAGACATCTTCAACCTCTCTTTACAACAATCTGAGGTCCCTATCTGCTTCAAGAAAACGATCATCATCCCCGTACCGAAGAAAAACCAAGTTAATTTATTGACTACAGCTCAGCCTTCAACACTAATATTCCCACGAAACTCATCTCCAAACCCTGTGGTCTGGGCCTCAGCACCTCCCTCTGCGACTGGATCCTGAACTTCCTAACTCACAGACCACAATCAGTAAGGATAGGCAACAACACCTCCTCCATGATCATCCTCAATACCGGTGCCCCACAAAGCTGTGTTCTCAGCCCCCTACTATACTCCTTATACGACTATGTCTGTGTGGCCAAATTCCCCTCCAATTTGATTTTCAAGTTTGCTGATGACACCACCGTAATGGGTCAGATCTCAAACAATGACAAGACAGAGTACAGGAATGAGATAGAGAATCTGGTGAACTGGTGCGGCAACAATAATCTCTCCCTCAATGTCAACAAAATGAAGGAGATTGTCATCGACTTCAGGAAGCGTAAAGGAGAACATGCCCCTGTCTACATCAATGGGGAATGAAGTGGAAAGGGTCGAGAGTTTCATGTTTTTAGGTGTCCAGATCACCAACAACCTGACCTGGTCCCCCCATGCCGACACTATAGTTAAGAAAGCCCACCAACACCTCTACTTTCTCAGAAGACGAAGGAAATTTGGCATGCCAGCTACGACTCTCACCAACTTTTACAGATGCACCATAGAAAGCATTCTTTCTGGTTGTATCACAGCTTGGTATGGCTCCTGCCCCGCCCAAGACCCCAAGGAACTACAAAAGGTGGTGAATGTAGCCCAATCCATCATGCAAACTAGCCTCCCATCCATTGACTCAGTCTACACTTCCCGCTGCCTCAGCAAAGCAGCCAGCATAATTACGGACCCCACGCACCTCGGACATTCTCTCTTCCACCTTTTCCTTCGGGAAAAAGATACAAAAGTCTGATTTTACGTACCAACCGACTCAAGAACAGCTTCTTCCCTGTTGCTGTCAGACTTTTGAACGGGCTTACCTTGCATTAAGTTGATCTTTCTCTACACCCTAGCTATGACTGTAACACTACGTTCTGCACTCTCTCATTTCCTTCACTATGAACAGTATGTTGTATCTGTATAGCGCGCAAGAAACAATACTTTTCACTGTATGTTAATACATGTGACAATAATAAATCAAATTAAATTTCCAAAGCATTGCCAAGTTTTGTGTTTGAATATGTTGAGGCTTTCTGACTCTACCACCCTTTCAGATAGTGGCTGGAATGTTGCCACTGTTCACGCTGGCGGGATTTTCCCATTCCGCTGCAGTGAATGGAGATTTGGCTGGGCGCCAAATTCTCCGACCTCGCTGCAGCAGGAGCATAGCATGAATGGCTGGTAAGATCGCTCTCAATGAGTTTCAGAAAACCTTTTTCCTCAACTCCACTCTGATCTTTCTGCCAATTACTTTCAATCTATACCCCTTAGTAATTGACCTCTCTGACAATGGAAACAGACCCTTTCTATCCACTCTGTCTTTACCCTTCATTATTTTTCACACCTCAATTTAAACTTCCCTCAGCCTCCTCTAATCTAAAGATAACAACCCAAGCCTGCCGGCACAGTGGCCCACTGGTTAGCACTGGTGCCTCACAGTGCTAGGGACCTGGGTTTGATTCCGGCCTTGGGTCACTGTCTGTGTGGAGTTTGCACGTTCTCCCTGTGTCTGCATGGGTTTCCTCCGGGTGCTCCGGTTTCCTCCCTTGGCCCAAAGATGTGCAGGTTAGCTGGATTGGACATGCTAAATTGCCCCTTAGTGTCAGGGGGATTAGCAGGGTTAATACGTGGTGTTACGGGGATAGGGCATGGGTGGGATTGTTATCAGTGCAGACTCAATGGGTCAAATGGCCTCCTATTGCATTGTAGGTAGTCGATGATTCAATTCTACCTAATCTTTCCTCAATGCTAAAATTCTCCATTTCTTGCAGCATCTTGTAAATCTCCTTTGTATCCTCTCAAATGTGATCATACCCTACCTGTAATATGTTGACCGGGCTGCACACAGTGCTCCATCTGTACTCCAATTAGTATTTTATATACATATTTAGAATAACCTCCCTGCTACTATATTCTCTGTCTCAACTAATAGAATGAAGTATCCTATCAGGCACCCGAGTGTGGCGACGAGGGGGATTTTCACAGTAACTTCATTGCAGTGTTAATGTAAGCCTACTTGTGACACTAATGAAATAAAAAAAAAAAATCTTCTTAATTACCTTATCTATTGCCCTCCTACTTTCGGGAACTTGCGGATATATACTCCAAAGTAACTCTGTTGCTCTTTATTTCTCAATTTCCTACCATGTATTCCTGTTTGCACTCCACAAATATATTACCTTACACTTACCTGCATCGAGTTCAATTTGCCACTTTTTTGCTCGCCTGATCGATGCATTGATCCCACAGACCACAGCTTCCTTCCTCACCATCAATCACACAGCCTTTTTTTAATATAATTTACAAACTTCAGAATTAGGTCTCTTACATTCCATTGATCATTGATTATATACCACAAAAAAAACAAAAGGCCAAGTCCTGCGCCCTGCAGAACTGCACTTGAAATAGTTTTCCAATTACTAAACTGCCATCAAGCATTACCTTTTGTTTCCTGCCACTGAACCAATTTGGATCCAACTTGCTGCTTTCCCTAAGATCCCATGAGCTTTTACCTTTCTGACCCGGCTGCCATGTAGAACCTTGTCAAAAAGCTTGCTAAAATCCATATGGATTACATCAAACACACTATCCTCATCAACATTCCTTATTACCTTCTCAAAATATTTGATTGTTAGTCAGACATGACCTTCCTTTAACAAATTCACATTGGCTGCCCGAGATTATTCCATGCCTTTCTAACTGATGATTTATACTGTCCCTCGGATTTTCCTTCAATAATTTGTCTACCACTGAGGTTAGATTGACTGGGCTCTAATTATTTGATCTATCCCCTCCTCTCTTTTTAAACAACAGTGCACGTTAGCAGCTTTCCAGTCCTCCAGCATCATGCCTGTCACCCAAAGCAAATTATATGAATCTCCACCATTTTCTTATATAAAAGCAAAATACTGCGGTTACTGGAATCTGAAACAAAAACAAAAAATGCTGGAAAATCTCAGCCAGTCTGACAACATCTGTGGAGAGAGAATAGAGCCAGAAACATTGGCTCTATTCTCTTTAAGAGTTTTAACAACACCAGGTTAAAGTCCAACAGGTTTATTTGGTAGCAAATACCATTAGCTTTTGGAGCGCTGCTCCTTCGTCAGATGGAGTGGAAATGTGCTCTCATATGCACATTTCCACTCCATCTGACGAAGGAGCAGCGCTCCGAAAGCTAATGGTATTTGCTACCAAATAAACCTGTTGGACTTTAACCTGGTGTGGTTAAAACTCTTACTGTGTTCACCCCAGTCCAACGCCGGCATCTCCACATCTATTCTCTTTCCACAGATGCCATCAGACCTGCTGAGATTTTCCAGCATTTTTTGTTTTTGCTCCACTATTTTCTCCCTTGCTTCTCATAGTAGCTTGGGGTTCATTTCACTTGTGTGTGGCTGAACACCTTACTTTGGTTATTTCATCCAATATTTCACACTTCTTAACTATAATGTTGGCATCATCCCTTCTTTGGTGAAGACAGACACAAGTGCCTTAATTTTATCGGCAGAGGCTCGCAGAACGGCATTCTCTGTTGGCCTCGGGTGGGACCTTACAAGCCTCGGGCAGGCGAGATGGTAGAATTCCAGCAAAAATATTCATTAAGAGCCATGCCTACATCATTTGCCTCCATATGATTGTTACTTTTTAGTTGTCTAATTGTCCCTACTCTCCCTTATAAAATGAAAGATTCTATAAAACATCTTCAGGATTTCCTTGATTTTACTTACCAGTATTTTTTCCTTCGCTCTTTTTGTTTTGCTAATATCCTTTTTGTTTTATTTAATCATTCATGGGTTACTGGCTAAGCTTTTATAAAGCATTTATTGCCAGCCATGCAGTGTGGGTACACACTCAACATGGCTAATAAGGTGAGTTCCACGATTTTGATCTGGTAACATTGAAAGAATAACAATATAATTCCAAGTCTATATGGTGTTGGCTTAGAAGTGAACTTGCAGCTGGTGGTGTTCCCAAGCACCCGCTACCCTTGTCCGTCTGGGTGGTAGAGGTCACAGATATGGAAGGTGCTGTCGAAGGAGCCTTTATGAGTTGCTGCAGTGTAGCTGTAGACGGTTCACACTACTGCCACTGTGTGTTGGTGATGGAGGACGTGAATATTTGAGGTAGTGAATGGGGTGCCAGTCAAGTGCACTGTTTGTCCTGAATGGTGTCAAGCTTCTTGAGTGTTGTTGGAGTTGCACTCATCCAAGCAAGAAGAGACCATTCCACTGCATTCCTGACTTGTGACTTGTAGATGGTAGACAAGCTTTGGAGAGCTAAGAGGTGAGTTACATGTCGCAAGATTCCTAGCTTCTGACCTGCTCCTGTAATCATAGTATTTATATAGCTGGTACAGTTCAGCTTCAATGGCAATCCCCAGGATGTTGATAGTAGGGGATTCAGCAATGGTAATGCCAAGGGTAGATGGTTAGATTCTCTATCTTTGGAGATGATCATTGTCTAGCGATTGTGTGACATGAATTTTACTTGCCGCTTATCAGCCCAAGCCTGAATATTGTCCAGGTTGAACTGCATGTGGGACAGAGACTGCTTCAGTATCACAGGAACTGCAAATGGTCCTAAACATTGTACAATCATCAGCAAACATTGCCACTTCTGACCATATGATGGAGGGAAGGTTATTAATCAATCAGCTAAAGATAGCTGGACCTAGGACACTGCCCTGAGAAACGTCTGCAGTGATGTCCTCAGACTGAGATAATTGGCTTTCAACAACCGCAACTATTTTCCTTTGTGCTAGGTGTGAGTCCAACAAATAGGGAGTTTATCCTTTGATTCCAATTGACTCTAGTTTTTTGGGGGCTCCTTTATCCCACACTCAGTCAAAAGCTGCCTTAATTTCAAAGGCAGTTATTCACACCTCAGCTTTGGAGTTCAACTCTTTTGTCCATGTTTGGACCACAGCTGTAAAGAGATCAGGAGCTAAGTGGCCCTGGGATTACCCAAACTGAGTGTCAGTGAGCAGGTTATTGCTGAGTAAGTGTCACTTGGTAACACTGTCAATGACACTTGCCATATCTTTTCTGATGATCAAGAGTATACTGTTGGAGTGGTAATAGGCTAGGTTGGATTTGTCCAGATTGTTGAGGACAGACATATTTGGAAAATTTTCCATATAGCCCGGTGAATGCCAATATTGTACTGGAATAACTTGGTAGGGGCCATGGCTAGTTTTGGAACAGAATTCTTTAGTACTATTGCTGGAATAAAGTCAGGGCCTATAGCCTTTGTAGTATCCAGTGCTTTGAGCCATTTTCTTTTGACATCATGTGGAGTGAATTGACTTAAGATTGGCACCTATGATGCTGGACCCTCCGGAGGAAGCCGAGATCATCCACTTAGCACTTCTGGCTGAAGATTGCAGCACAATGTTTTTGCACAAAAGTGCTGATCTCCCCATCAATCAGGATTTGTGGAGCCTCCTTCTTCCTTTAGTTGTTTTTCGTTATTTGTAATTGTCCACCACAATTCATCACTGGATGTGGCAGGACTGCAGAACTTAGATCTGATCCATTGGGTGTGGCATCTCATAGTTGTCTGTTGCATGCTGCCTCTGCCGTTTAGCACGTGAGTATTCCTGTGTTGTAGTTTCACAAAGTTAACATCTCATTTTTAGGTACGCCTGGTGCTGCTCCTGGCATGCTCCCTGCTCTTCATTGAGCCAGGGTTGAGCGCCTAGCCTGATGGCAATGGTAGAATGGGAGATATGCTGGGCCAAGAGGTTACATATTGTGGCTGAGTACAATTCTGCTGTTGCTGATGGCCCACAATGTTTCAAGGATGCCCAGTTTTGAGATGCTAGATTTGTTTGAAATCCACCCCATTTAGCACGGTGGTAGTGCCACACAACACGATGAAGGTTTTCCTCCATGCGAAGACAGGACTTTGCCTTCCCAAGGACTGTGTGGTGGTCCCCAAGCACAGATGTAATGGTGACAGATAAATTGGTGAGACTGAGGTAACGTAGGTTCTTCCCTTTTGTTATTTCCTTCACTACCTGCCGCACCTATTCCAGTGGCTAGATCCTTTAGGATTTGGCCAGCACAGTCAGTAGAGGTGCTACTGAACCACTGTTGATGAACATTGACGTTCCCATCCAGAGTAATTCTGTGTGTACTTGCTACCCTCATTGCTTCCTCCAAGTGGTGTTCATCATTGAAGAGTACTGATTTATCAACTGAGAGGGGATGGTACATGGTAATTAGCATGAGGTTTCCTTGCCTATGTTTGACTTGATTTGATTTGAGTTGATTTATTATTGGATGCAGTGAAAAGTATTGTTTCTTGCACGCTATACAGACAAAACATACCATTCATAGAATACATAGGGGAGAAGGAAGGGAGAGGGTGCAGAATATAGTATTACAGTCATAACTAAGGTGTAGAGAAAGATCAGCTTAATATATGGTAGGTCCATTCAAAAGTCTGATGGCAGCAGGGAAGAAGCTGTTCTTGAGTCGGTTAGTATGTGTTCTCAGACTTTTGTATCTTTTTCCCGACGGAAGTAGGTGGACAAGAATATGTCTGGGGTGCGTGGGGTACTTGATTATGCTGGCTGCTTTTCCGAGACAGTGGGAAGTGTAGACAGAGTCAATGGATGGAAGGCTGATTTGTGTGATGGACTGGACTTTGTTCACAACCCTTTGTAGTTTTTTGCAGTCTTGGTCAGAACAGGAGCCATACCAAGCTGTGATACATCCAGAAAGAATGCTTTCTATGGTGCATCTGTAAAAATTGGTGAGAGTCATGGCAAACATGCTGAATTTCCTTAGCCTTCTAAGAAAGTAGAGGTGTTTGTGGGCTTTCTTGACTATAGCATCAGTGTGGAGGCACCAGGACAGGTTGTTGGTGACCTGGATGCCTAGAAGCTTGAAGCTCTTGACCATTTCCACTTGATGTAGACAGGGGCATATTCTCCACTATGCTTCCAGAAGTCAATGATTATCTCTTTCATTTTATTGACATTGAGGGAGAGATTATTGGATGCCCTGAGACTTCATGGGGTCAGGAGTCACTGTAGAAGACTCCTAGGGCAGCTTCCTCCCGACTGAATGACACTGCGATTTCACCTTTGGTGAGTCTGTTCTGCCCGTTGGACAGGACATCAGGTATGGTATCTGTCTGTAAGTTATGATTCAGTGAGTATGATTATGGCAGGCTGCTGCTTGATTAGTCTGTTGGATAGCTCTCCCAATTTTGGCATGAGACCGCAGATGTCAGTAGATTTTGCAGTGTCGAAAGGACTGGGTCTGTGATTGTCGTTTCTGGTGGTCTGTCTTGTTTTATTCCTTTTTGTAGGCTTCACAGCCATTTGCACAGAGTATTCTGCAGTTGCTCAATGATATCCTTGACCATGGCACTATGGAGGTAACATACCATGCTGGAGTCATGTCTGCTGCTACAAAAATATCTGTCTGTTCCCTTAATGTCGGATCTCCAATTTTCTGATCTTTTTCCTCCTTCCTACAGCTGAGTGATTCTTGGTGCTGTGTGCTTGGCTCTGCCTTCCTCTGAGGAACCAGCACCTTCACCCGTATTCAGAGCTGAATACTAGTTAAAGAGCAAGGTGCACTCAGGGGACTTCTGAACTCCCTGTTTGGTCCTCCTTTCAGTCTGGTGGTTACCCATTCTCTTTTTGCCTGCAAACTCTTAAACTGTGAAATGATCATATAATGAAATGTGCTATCAGATGCCTCACAGATGCACCACAGTTGTGCCAGTAGCTGTCCAAGCTTCAAAATCCAGAGCCCAGACTGATGACATTTCCAGTTGCACATATGGCTGTTCAGGACATGAGAAACATTCTTGAGTTCCTACATGGCACAGAATGTGCATTCCATGGGACTGAGGTGCTCTGCTATGCCCTCTATTTATTAGACTCCTAACCACATTTCTTAATTTGAACTACTGCCTAAAAAGAGAGAGGAAAAAATGATGATGATACTCAACAACCAGTCATCTACCTACTGCTCCTTATTTCCTGTTCCAAGCAATATTTACTTTACATTCATCTCCTGTGATATTCCTCAGCTCAGCAGCAAATAAAATATATTAAATTTGTGAGAAAAGATAGCTTGTAAAAACAATTGCGTATAATGCAATGCATAATATTTCTTTCCCCATTTAATAAGTATCTATTTGTTTAGTGTGCAATTGAGGTAACTGGTGCTTGTCTATCCTTATATCGCCAGAATCAAAACTCCTGAAGGGTTGGAAGGTCTGTCTGTACTTATTTCCTGTCTGGGTCTAGCTGCTGGATATTCTGGTTGCTAATCACTTCAACCTTCATTGATACTTCCCTGCCACCCCAATCTCCACTCTCAGTTTGAATGAAGAAAACATTTAGAAAACAAAAAAAATTGCAAAAGTATAAAAAGATTCAGCACACAGGGAGCAGGAATTTCTTAACGCCTCTCAATTCAGTCATGACGCGACGAATGCCTTTGCTTAGACCCGTGGAGACTGTCTAACTGAGACAAATATATTTAAGCTAGGGGTTGCCCTAGAATTTGAACTTCAAAACTTCTTCTTTGTGAGTCAAAGCCTGAACTCCATAAGCTAACATGTCCCAAACTCTCAAATATAACCAACCATTTGAAATACATACACGGCAGCATTGCTGCACGGCAACAAGAAAAGGGAACAAGGTTCAAATATTTGTGTCACAATACTGTATTAATTAGACTTCAAGATACAACAGCCATAACAGTTGTATGGAGCATCCTGTCTTATTATTTTAAAAAAACTGCAGTTGCAAGTTCAAAAAGTTATTTCAGACCTCAAAACCTTAACCATTACACAATGCTACATAAATAACCCTTTGTGGAAAATAGCACACTTCTTTGTCAAATCTAAAATATAAGGATCATAATTATGTGCTTCAGAATGCAAAGTTATGAAACACTTAATAGCTGTACATTCCTTAATACTGACCATTCAATGTGAGTTAGTAGTTTTAGTTGAGATTAGAATGGGTATGAACCAAAGAAAATGACTTAAAAATTCCTAAAGGTTGTATTTAAAGGACCAATGGCTAGCGAATGAACCCTGTGCCTGCAGATGAAGGTTTGAAGACCACAAGTATATGTCCATGGCCCACATGTAAATAGGCAGGGCAAGCTGCCGGTGCTTGTTGCACCTCAAGGTAGCTCGCCTGATGGAAGCATGCAATTGCAGGTCACCTTCCTCATTGGAAGTAGCCTGAGCTAAGCCCTTGGAGTTGGGTCACTCATGGCCAGCAGCAGTTGTTGTTGGCACAGTGGAGCTGAGAGGTGACATTTCTGTTCTTCAGAAAAAATATCTTTGCATTAATTTACCTTTTTGAAGGCAGCCATGTCCTGCATGCATGCATGGAAGCTGCATGCATATCCTGGAACAGGTCCAACAATAAGTCCCTCATTAATATATGCTAGGGCTTATTGCTTTTCAGGTGGCTGCTATAAACTTCTAAATAATGGTCTGATGCAATTTTGGCTCAAACATTTTTACAGACTCCTGAGGGTGCAAGATGTTGTGCCATGATTTTTTTCTTTTTGTGCCTATTTTATGCCTGTAAAACAGGTATAACAAAGATCAATTTCTATCCCATTTGACTCAAACGATCAGTCTTATACTTAATATTTCTATAGAAACAAAGTTGGGCATTTTGACTTACGCTGTGCATAATAGCAGTGAATAATTCAATGGAGATTGAATTATTATACTATAAGATTATACTATAATGATGCTTAAAGAGGGCCTTTATTCTATTTATTATTTCTCACATAGACAGCAACAGAAACCAAAACAAAGGCCAAAAAAAGGACTAAACCTTTAGGTTGGGAAGTGCGGAAGTCAGCATTGGCAATGAGGAGAGGAATTTGGAACAGGAACCTAGATCCACTGGGTCTCCATTTTTAAATACATTGTAAGCTATGGCAGGCTGGGGGACAGCAATGCATGCACTATGAATTTCAGCTGTACTGATACCAATGAGAAGGTGATGGTGAGCCTTCTATTGGAACTACTACAGTCCTTGTGCTGATGGTATTAGGCAGGGAATTGCTGGATTTTAACTCCGTGCTGATGATGAAGGAACTTATGATGTATGCCCAGTGGTGTGACTTAAAGAACAACTTGTAATACTTTCGTCCTTCTCGGGAGTGGTCACAGGGGTGGGAAATGTTGTCCAAGTAATCTTGCATTGCTGCATTGCATGCATATTGAAGCCACATTGTGCTTGTAATAGAGTGGGTTGATAGTAACAGGTGACAGGACCAATAAACTGCTACGTCCTGGCTAACATTAAAATGAGGTTTTGACTACATCCATCCAAGTGAGAGGCGTACATCATCAGACTTGGCCCTTGTAGATGGCTTTATTCAACGCCACTTGCTGCAAGTACTCAAGCTCTGTCATGCACTTAATGTTAGAGGAAGAGGAAGTTGTATGGACTAATCAGGCAGCATGAGAGGAGATGCAGATCTTTCCAACTGTACCCATCCAGCAGGATGCACCAACCCTGATACATTCCTAATATCATGAGCTCTAAGTCAGAAAGTCATGAAGCTTTGAACAAGTTCTATCATTGCTGTAAACTGGATGGTCATGTGGACATTGTGATGATGTGCACACAGGAAGTGACATGTCAGTAGAGCAGATGTTCTCCCCAGCATGGAGACAGACACACAGCATGTAAGAGTTGCTAAGATCTCTTAGTGAACAGTTTAACCTGTTCATCCTTTATCATCATTTCCATACAACCCAGCAACTTTACATGGTGTCAGGAGTTGGCCGAGTTGGCACAAGTTCTTTGCCGCATCAACATGTTTATCTTTGATGAAATCATCGCTGATAACTGGAAGAAGTTTAAAAAAGAATGGTGCGTCTACTGTAGGTCGGTCTCTGATAAATCGAAGAAAGTACAAACATACACACTGTTGAATCTAGTGGGCTGGGAGATGGTCAAAAAATTTGAACCCTTTGTCTTTCAAAGGGAAGAAGAACAAGAGAACCCGGAGATACTGTTAAAAATATGAACAGATTTGCATAGTGATAAAAAAAAGTTCTTGGACAGACATGTTTTTAACAACACTAACTGGAAACTCAATGAATCTGTACAATCATAGACCACGGCGTTCAAAATTCTGGTGTAAAGTGCGCGTTCAGTACCCTTACTGATTAACTTGTGAGAGATCACATCATCTGTGGAATATATCAGTATCTGTATGCTAAATGATGAATTAGAAAGAAGCACCAAGGCACTAAGGTGGGAAACAAAAGTTTTCACAGTACCGAACACACTCTGCCCGAACTGCAGCGGCCATCATCCATAACACAGAAGCACATGCTTTGTACTTAATAGGCATTGCAACAGCTTTGGCAAGTGGAACCACTTTGCCAAGTGCTGCAGGTCCAAGTCACAATAACCCATTACCACCACTAGCCACATTGCAGTTGGCTACTCTTCCAACATGAACAGAGTGAATGAGCTGGAAGTCAGTCTAAGCAATCAGAGTACTGAACCTCTCAAAACATTATACAGTGAGGGTGTTGATTCTATCACGGGGAAAGGTGAAATCTTTGCTATGTTAAACATTGCTCACAGCAATGCAAAAGTCAAACTCAAAATTAACACCAAAGCAAAATGCAATGTTATGTCAAAGCCACTTCTGTGGGAAATTGATCCCTACGTTGCACTAGATTCCACCACCAAGGCAGATCTCATCGTGTATGGCAGACAAACCATACTTGAAGAAGGTGTAGCCACCCTGCACTGCATGCATAGTGCTCCAAGACGTAAGGCCGCTGTTGGGACTCCAGGACAGCATTGTGCTGGGACTAATCCACCTTGGGCTGGCTTTACACACTCTGCAACACAAAGCCCCAGAGATGCTCAAATACAAAGACCAGTTTGACTGTGATATCACTGGGAAGCTGCCTGTCATATATCACATAAGGCTGAAAGACTGAATAATGCCTACTGTCTGTGCTCCAAGAAGAGTATCCTTTGCTATTCAACAAATTGGATAGAATGACAAGACTAGGTGTCCTAGCTCCCATTGATGAGGCCAAAGAGTGGGTTTCAGTGATGGTAGCTGGGGTAAAGAAAGAAGGCATGGTTAGGATCTGCATTGACCCAGTTCACCTAAATAAGGCACTGCTGAGACCCCTATGAAGACAGTTGAACAGGTTATATCTGACATGCCCAACACTAAGTCTTCAGTATCCTGGATGCGAAGTGTGGATTTTGGTAAATCACACTGGATGAAGAATCCTCGAAGCTCACTACGTTCATGTCTTTGGTCGGCAGATACCATTTCCTCTGCCTGCCCTATGGGATCTCCATGGGTAGTGAGGTCTTCAAACAGTCTATGGAAGAACTCTTTTCAGGAAAACCCTGTAAAGTCATCGGGTCATACAATGCAAGAACATGATGCACATTTGGCCCTCAACAAAATGAGGACCATACAGTTGAAGCTCAATTCTGCTAAATGCAAATTCAGAGTCAACCAGGTTCCTTACGTTGGGCATCTGCTCATAGCCAATTGCCCTCCTAGGTTAATGAGATGCAGTGGACAGTGCTGCTGGATAACTGAAAGCCTAAAATTATTGGGATAGTTTCACAGATGTCGAAAGCAAAATGTTCTGACCTCTCAATGCATAGAAAAGCAGCTTTCCCTCATCAAACTGGCTACTGGCCAAGTTAAATGTTTGCACCTCACGGCTAACCATCACACCGTGCTAATGACCTTTGATGTCTGCAGAGGGTCTATTTCTGAATATTCATCAAGAGAATGAAATGTAACTTTACTGCTTCCTTACAGATATTTACAAAAACTGTACTTGGTTTCTTCACTATGCATACCACAAGTCAGTACACATTTCCTCTTCCCTAATCTAACACTTGTTCTACATGCCACCTGAGGTCATGCGTGGAGTGTAAGATGCAGATGAAAGATCCAAACTATTATGTGTCTTTTGGGATGAAAGTTTCCCTCCTTCAGGCTATTCGAGTCTTGGGAATGACAGGCAGCTTTTTGACAATAAGGCTGATGCAAGGAGTGCTTCTCTGTTTGGGACTGTGAGGGAAGCTCTCAGCATACTGTGAATTTGTACAAGGAAGCTGTGCCTATGATTTGCATGCTTAGGGAATGGCAGTCTTTGTAGTTGATTGAAATATGGGGGTTTAAATTTGGAACATTTAATGCCAATCCACTTGGATGCACTCAGTAGCCCCAATTGTTGGCATTCACACCAACTCCACCACTGATACTGAGAATGGCATGCTGGTGATCAGAGATCAATGAAATAACTGAATTTCTGGAAAAAGACCCTTACTTCCCTGAGAAAGAGCGGACCATGTATCGTCTAGTTCCAGTGTGCTGCTGATCTATATATATTGCAGTTCAGTTGACACAGGGTTTTCCAAATGATCCCCAAGTTCTCTAATCTTTGATTAGGTGCGGCCAAGTTAAATTGACTGACTTTTCTGGATGACTCATGAAGCAGGAAAAGGTTTGCAGATATTTCTGCAGCTGCCACTTTTCCAAGCGTGCCAGCACCAATATGAAATCAGTTTGTGCACAAACTGGATTGCACTGTGTATAGATTAGCATCACATTGGAACTAGATGATACATGTCCGCTCTTTCTCAGGGATGTAAGAGACTTCCCTTTTCCATAAAATCAGTTATTTCATTGATACGATGGCTGCTACTGCCGTCCCAATAATGTTCTACATATTTTGGGAAAGCTTACACAGAATGCCATATGTTTTTGATGCTTTCTAGCCTGTTGAGGGTATTTCTCCCAGCCCACCGTGCTGGCCGGGAGACATCAGCAGAGGCTCTTTAGCGGGCTCCCTGTTGGTTTTCTGGAGTCACCAGAAATATTAATATTAATATTACTTAAATATTAAAATTTCAATTTGAATCCCATTAGTGTGCTTGGGACTGAAATCTCCCTCACCGGACATTGGGCAGTGCCAAGGGGGTGGGGCCAGAGGAGGGTGGAGCCTATTGGAGGGCCTACAGATCAGTGGGTGCGGGGGGATGTGCTGCTATTCTGCTCTGGGATCGGTGACAAAGGGAGGGAAGTGGGTGGTCGGGATGGGTCAATAGGATGGTGGGGTGTGGGGGAAGGCGGTTGGGACTGCCGGCAGTGGGGTGGTGTCAGGACTCAGGACTGCTGGGGCGTGGGGGTACTAGGGAAATTCAGGCTGGCTGGGTGGGGGGTGGTGGGGGGTGGGTGGGGGAGGGGGGGTGGTTGGTTGTAGGGGTGGGGGGGGGGACATCGGATTGGTACTGGCCCAGAGAGGTCCAGGAAGCCAGTATTCAGGGGGTGGGGGTTGGATGGGCAGCGATGTAGAGTCGCGGGGCTGGCCACGATCGAGTTGCGCGGGGCGACTGCGCATGCGCCGATCCCCACTATGCTATGCTGCTGGTCTCTCCAGCAGGAATAGGCCCCACCTCCTGATTTTCAATGAGAATCTCGCTAATGCACTCTGCAGTCCTCAGAGTGTGGGAGATTCATTTTGAAAATCGCACTAGAAAAACCAGCAGGAGTTACTCCAGTTTTTTATGTGAATTCGGCACTTAGAATTTTTTTTGGGAGAATCGCCCCTGTTTGTGTTTCACACAGGACCAGTGAGATTATCACCAAGAAGCTCGGACAATCTTTAAACCAGCTACATCAGGAGCTTCTTGCACAACTCCATCCCCTGGTTTTCTTGTGTTCTGTGTCTCACTTACTGCCATTTGCTCATCTACACACCTGTACTCCCATGAGTGGATGTCACTGGCCACAGCATCGTCCTTCCACAATATCTGACAGTATCAGCATCAGGATGCCTGCTCACTTACCCGGGGCCTAGGTAACTTAACATAGTACTGACCAACTAAGGAGTAAAGTCTAAATGCTCATTATTGAAGCTGTCTGTGCAAGTTTTAAGGATTCACAGAATAATAAAGGTGTTATTCAGCCCCTCACAGCATCAGTCATTTCCTTAAATTGGGAATGATTTTTTTTAATGACATTTGACACACCTTTTGAGAATGGCAATTGCTATTAAGTAATGATGAGGTGATAGAAATACTGTGTAATATTTCAGCATTGATATTTTCCTTTGGTTAAATTAACTCCCATGTTTCATTATAGACTGAACAAAAAAATAGACGTTGTGGATACAAATTTCCGTGAGCATTCTCACTTTACATAAGTCAGTGTTAATCAGTTAAAGTGAAAATGATATCCTTTTCCGACACGAACAACTTTCATCAATGAAACTATTAAAAACAGAATAAATGCTTGGCAATGCAATGTACTTGAGGGAGATTTTCAGTTAACTTTATTGGGTTAAAAATATCCAGCATTTTGGTTTCAAATGACACCACATGATGTACTCACAGATGAATAGCAGAGCGATCAGATTCTATTACTGCCTGTTGACAATTATCCAATAATATGTGTGAAGTGTGTCAAATTACCACATGATAACATCAGAGAAAATAATGATACACTAAAAAATGTTCCTAAAAAAGAAGATTATAAATCTCTGACGACAAGTCCAAAAAGATCTCAATAAATAATGAACTGAACTACTGTCAGTCCAGACAATCTATTTCTGTGGGTCCTATTTCAGTTCTGACTCCCACTTTTTCTCTGTAACACTATATCACTGCAACTCCATCTTTCAAATGTGACTTCAATAGCATCCCGATGCTTGCCAAAACTAATTTGTCTCACACACAGTCAAGTCACCAATTCAGATGCACACGCATTAACTCAATCACTGCCACAGCAGCTATCACACCTGCCTATAACTTCAGCATATTATACAAAGGTATTACATTTTGCTTTTACATAAATCCAAGAGCAGGAAAATATTATAATATATAATATATACAAGAAATCCAGATATGATCTACAGAGATCCATCAGAGATGCCAAAAGACAGTACCGGACCAAGCTAGAGTCCCAGGCTAGCCACAAGGAATCCCACTGACTATGGCAAGGTGTGCAAGACATACAGGCTACAAGATGAAAGCATGTAAGATCACCAGCTCCAAAGCACCCCTCTCCGATGATCTCAATGCATCCTTTTGAGCAAGACGTCAGTGAGAGCGTGCCCTCCACCCCAGAAGCCTCGGACGAACCTATATCTGAAATCATCATCACAGACGTTAGAGCAGCCTTTTCAAAAGTCAACCCATAGAACATAGAACATAGAACATTACAGCGCAGAACAGGCCCTTCGGCCCACGATGTTGCACCGACCAGTTAAAAAAAAAACTGTGACCCTCCAACCTAAACCAATTTCTTTTCGTCCATGAACCTATCTACGGATCTCTTAAACGCCCCCAAACTAGGCGCATTTACTACTGATGCTGGCAGGGCATTCCAATCCCTCACCACCCTCTGGGTAAAGAACCTACCCCTGACATCGGTTCTATAACTACCCCCCCTCAATTTAAAGCCATGCCCCCTCGTGCTGGATTTCTCCATCAGAGGAAAAAGGCTATCACTATCCACCCTATCTAAACCTCTAATCATCTTATATGTTTCAATAAGATCCCCTCTTAGCCGCCGCCTTTCCAGCGAAAACAATCCCAAATCCCTCAGCCTCTCCTCATAGGATCTCCCCTCCATACCAGGCAACATCCTGGTAAACCTCCTCTGCACCCTCTCCAAAGCCTCCACATCCTTCCTGTAATGTGGGGACCAGAACTACACACAGTACTCCAAGTGCGGCCGCACCAGAGTTGTGTACAGTTGCAACATAACGCTACGACTCCTAAATTCAATCCCCCTACCAATAAACGCCAAGACACCATATGCCTTCTTAACAACCTTATCTACTTGATTCCCAACTTTCAGGGATCTATGCACACATACACCTAGATCCCTCTGCTCCTCCACACTATTCAAAGTCCTCCCGTTAGCCCTATACTCAACACATCTGTTATTCCTACCAAAGTGAATTACCTCACACTTCTCCGCATTAAACTCCATCCGCCACCTCTCGGCCCAACTTTGCAACCTGTCTAAGTCTTCCTGCAAACTACGACACCCTTCCTCACTGTCTACCACACCACCGACTTTGGTGTCATCAGCAAATTTGCTAATCCACCCAACTATACCCTCATCCAGATCATTAATAAATATTACAAACAGCAGTGGCCCCAAAACAGATCCCTGAGGTACACCACTTGTAACTGCACTCCATGATGAATATTTACTATCAACCACCACCCTCTGTTTCCTATCCGCTAGCCAATTCCTGATCCAATTTCCTAGATCACCCCCAATCCCATACATCTGCATTTTCTGCAGAAGCCTACCATGGTGAACCTTATCAAACGCCTTACTAAAATCCATATATACCACGTCCACTGCCTTGCCCCCATCCACCTCCTTGGTCACTTTCTCAAAAAACTCAATAAGGTTAGTAAGGCACGACCTACCTGCCACAAAACCATGCTGACTATCACCTATCAATTCATTACTCTCCAAATAACTATAAATCCTATCCCTTATAATTTTTTCCAACATCTTGCCGACAACAGAAGTGAGACTCACCGGTCTATAATTCCCGGGGAAGTCTCTGTTCCCCTTCTTAAACAATGGGACAACATTCGCTAACCTCCAATCTTCTGGTACTATACCAGAGGCCAACGACGACCTGAAGATCAGAGCCAGAGGCTCTGCAATCACTTCTCTTGCCTCCCAGAGAATCCTTGGATAAATCCCATCCGGACCAGGGGATTTATCTATTTTCAGACCCTCCAGAATATCCTGCACATCCTCCTTATCAACTGTAATACTGTCTATTCTACTCCCCTGCAACCCAGTGTCCTCCTCAGCTATATTCATGTCCCCTTGCGTGAACACCGAAGAGAAATATTGGTTCAATGCTTCACCAATCTCCTCCGGTTCCACACATAACTTCCCTCTGCCATCTATAACTGGCCCTAAACTTGCCCTAACCAACCTTCTGTTCTTGACATACCTATAGAACGCCTTAGGATTCTCTTTAACCCTATCCGCCAAAGTCTTCTCATGTCCCCTTTTAGCCCTTCTAAGCTCGCTCTTCAACTCCCTCTTAGCCAATCTAAAGCTTTCTAGTGCACTACCCGAGTGCTCACGTCTCATCCGAACATAAGCCTCCTTTTTCTTTTTAACCAACAAAGAAACTTTTTTGGTGCACCACGGTTCCCTAGCCCTACCAATTCCTCCTTGCCTGACAGGGACATACCTATCACAGACTCGCAGTAGCTGCTCCTTGAAAAAACTCCACATGTCGGACGTTCCCAGTCCCTGTAATCTCCTAGTCCAACCTATGTTTCCTAATTCTCTCCTAATAGCCTCATAATTACCCTTCCCCCAGCTAAAACCACTGGCCCGAGGTTCATGCCTATCCCTTTCCATCACTAAGGTGAACGTAACCGAATTGTGGTCACTATCACCAAAATGCACACCAACTTCCAAGTCTAGCACCTGGTCTGGCTCATTTCCCAGCACCAGATCCAATATAGCCTCACCTCTAGTTGGCCTGTCTACATACTGAGTCAAAAAACCTTCCTGCACGCTTTGAACAAAAACTGACCCCTCTAACGAGCTAGAGCTATAACAATTCCAGTCAATATTAGTCAAGTTAAAATCCCCCATAACAATTGCCCTATTACTTTCACTCCTAAGCAGGATTGACTCCGCAATCCTTTCCTCAACCTCTCTAGAACTTTTAGGAGGTCTATAAAAGACTCCCAACAGGGTGACCTCTCCTCTCCTATTTCTAATCTCCGCCCATACTACCTCAACAGATAAGTCCTCAAAAACTGACCCCTCTAACGAGCTAGAGCTATAACAATTCCAGTCAATATTAGTCAAGTTAAAATCCCCCATAACAATTGCCCTATTACTTTCACTCCTAAGCAGGATTGACTCCGCAATCCTTTCCTCAACCTCTCTAGAACTTTTAGGAGGTCTATAAAAGACTCCCAACAGGGTGACCTCTCCTCTCCTATTTCTAATCTCCGCCCATACTACCTCAACAGATAAGTCCTCATCAAACCTCCTCTCTGACACTGTGATACAATCTCTGACCAATAATGCTACCCCTCCCCCTCTTCTACCTCCTTCCCTACTTCGACTAAAACATTTGAACCCCGGGACCCATGGAAAGCAACAGACACTCCATCTGAGGGAAGCAATGGCCCAGTGGTATCATCGCTAGATCATTAATCCAGTGACTCAGCTAATGTTCTGTGGACCCTGGTTCGAATCCTGCCATGGCAGATGGTGGAATTTGAATTCAATAAAAAATGTTTGGAATTAAGAATCTACTAATGATCCTGAAACCATTGTTGATTGTCAGAAAAACCCATCTGGTTCACTAATGTCCTTTAGGGAGGGAAATCTGCTTTCTTACCTGGTCTGGCCTACATGTGACTCCAGAACCACAGCAATGTGGTTGACTCTTAACCTTGAAGGGCAACTAGGGATGGATAGTCAATGCTGGCCAGCCAGTGATGCCTATGTTCCATGAATGAATTTTTAAAAAAGTGACAATAATAAATCAAATCAAATATTATTTTCTACCTACAATCATTTTAGTAATCATTTCAGAGGAGCTTCTAGTGAGGAACTGTCAGCCCATAAAAGAAAATACTGAAAATTCCACATATTTATTGATCATCATGGTAATCCTTCATCACAGTCAACACTGCCATTGTTATACTTGATTGAATATTTAATCATAGATTATTATATATAATATTCATAGATCAATTATATTTGATTGAATTCTTTGAGGAGGTAACTAAGTGTGTAGATGAAGGTAGAGCAGTTGATGTCGTATACATGGATTTTAGTAAGGCGTTTGATAAGGTTCCCCATGGTAGGCTCATGAAGAAAGTAAGGAGGTGTGGGATAGAGGGAAATTTGGCTGATTGGATAAGTAACTGGCTATCTCATAGAAGACAGAGGGTGGTGGTGGATGGAAAATTTTCAAACTGGAGACCAGTTACCAGCAGTGTACCACAGGGATCAGTGCTGGGTCCTCTGCTATTTGTGATTTTTATCAATGACTTGGAGGAGGGGGCTGAAGGGTGGGTCAGTAAATTTGCTGATGACACCAAGATTGGTGGAGTAGTGGATGAGGTGGAGGGCTGTTGTAGGCTGCAAAGAGACATTGATAGGATGCAGAGCTGGGCTGAAAAATGGCAGATAGAGTTTAACACTGATAAGTGCGAGGTGATTCATTTTGGTAGGACAAATTTGAATGCGGATTACAGGGTCAAAGGTAGGGTTCTGAGGAATGTGGAGGAACAGAGAGATCTTGGGGTTCATATCCACAGATATCTGAAGGTTGCCACTCAAGTGGATAGAGCTGTGAAGAAGGCCTATAGTGTGTTAGCGTTTATTAACAGGGGGTTTGAGTTTAAGAGCCGTGGGGTTATGCTGCAACTGTACAGGACCTTGCTGAGACCACATTTGGAATATTGTGTGCAGTTCTGGTCACCTCACCATAAGAAGGATGTGGAAGCATTGGACAGAGTGCAGAGGAGATTTACCAGGATGCTGCCTGGTTTGGAGGGTAGGTCTTATGAGGAAAGGTTGAGGGAACTAGGGCTTTTCTCCTTAGAGCGGAGGAGGATGAGTGGCGACTTAATAGAGGTTTATAAGATGATAAGGGGGATAGATAGAGTGGACGTTCAGAGACTATTTCCTCGGGCGAATGTAGCTGTTACTAGGGGGCATAACTATAGGGTTCATGGTGGGAGATATAGGAGGGATGTACGAGGTAGGTTCTTTACTCAGAGAGTGGTTGGGGTGTGGAATTGCCTGCCTGCTGTGATAGTGGAGTCGGACACTTTAGGAACATTTAAGCGGTTATTGGGCAGGCGCATGGAGCACACCAGAATGATAGGGAGTGGGATAGCTTGATCTTGGTTTCGGACAAAGCTCGACAAAACATCGAGGGCCGAAGGGCCTGTACTGTGCTGTACTGTTCTATGTTCTATACAGGCACCAATTCTCATTCAGACACCAAAGCACAGGCACTGTGATGCAGGCACTGTGATACAGGCACTGTGATACAAGCATTGTATCCGACACAGGCACCACAGTGCAACGTAAGGCTGGACTTTTAGTTGCCCATGGGGGTGAGGCTGGGTGCAGGTACGCATTGGAAATTGTGGTCTCGGATCGCGTGTCAGTCTTCTGATGCACAGAAACGTTTAAGTGAGGGTTTGGGAGAGATGGTAACTCGCAATGAATGCACCACCAATGAACATGTTGGTTTGTAGAAAGTAGTGGAGGCTGGTTCATTTAATTTTTTCAAGATTGAGTTAGATAGATTTTTGATAGAGGAAGGAGTTAAAGGTTTGGTGAGGAGGAGGAGGGGGCAGTGGGATACGGACAGAAACGTGGAGTTGAGACAACTACTAGATCAGCCATGAACTTTTGCAAAGGTTGCCTCAAACAGGTGTGCACGTGCCTATTGCCTGATCCAGGTATGCACCTATGAAGAAGCATTTACTAATATGGCAAGCAGAGCTCCTACAGTGAGGATACTCACACTGTAGATACGCCATACTAGACTCTGTATACAGGGACAGTACAATCTAATTTCTAAGCCGCTATGTCAAGAATTTCTACGCAGTGAGTAATATATGCCAATGGTTTGCAAAGGTGTTTCCAACAAAGTTTTCTGGGTCAGCTCATTTCCATTAGAAATCCCAGCTAAGAAGTGGTCAAGGGCCAGTCAGTGCTTCTACCTCCAGAATGAGGAAGGAGAATAATACCTGCTGGGACATATCCTCATTAAATACTGATCCACGCTCCTTTCCCCTGCTACTCCTCCTTTGTGATAATGACATGCCTGCAGAAAATACCGTACCTGCTCCTGAGAAACCCATGCCTAGGGGATTGGAAGGAATTAAACTTTCCCTGTGATCTCATAATGCCAGAATGATTGTCCAAGAATGTAGGCACAAAGCAAAGCAACACTCTTATCTTATATTCCTCATAGTAACATATCCTAAGTATTGTGAGTGCAAAAGCAGACTGCAATGTCCCTCATTCAAAACAGCTGGAGATGCAATACAAGAGGTGTTATGGCACAGCAATTCTATTAGCCGATCATTATGCACCATTTCCTAACCAATAGGAGTTACATCTCCGACTCTCAGAAAAGTCTTAGCAATTGCCAAAGCCATTTTGTAGTTTCCCACTTTAAAATCTCATGATGCCGCTCCTGTGTTCAGTGTTTTCCTCACACTTCTTGCCTTTAAATTCACCAACTCCAAGCCATTCAAGGAACTATCCTTTTTAAATCTTGCGAAGAGCCCCCAGTTTTGTTATGGCACGGCAGAGGGTAAGTAACAAAACGACCAAATCCCAAAGGGAAATGTTAACAAGCTATCACATTGATTTGCAATTTGTATATTATGAGGAGCCATCTGAGCTCAGGAGAAGTAAATTTCAGACCACTTGTGAAGATTTTAAATATTAAATTTAAACACATATAAAAATAAAGGAATAAAACAACATTTAAAGACACAAGTACATCTTTGCACAGTTAGTAGTATTACTGCAAACATTTCCTAAAATATTTTGACTTAAGTAAACTCAGAGGTAAACACCATTTTGATGGCTACAGTTCTCATAGATTTTTAATCCAGTGATGTTATCGCAATGTGCTCTGCTACTCGAGGGGAAATCATACACAGCCTTTTCCTCCTCTCTTATTTGATACTGAGAAGCCACAGCTTGTCTCAAAGCCTTGCAGACAAAAACACTCTGAGGGGGTTGGAGGTTGGTTTTCACAGGTTTGCCTTCAGCACACACTGGGAGCAATCTTGAGCCCACATGTGCCATCTGTGGGAATGGCAGCAGATGATCAAGATCCAGCAAAACCCGGGAGTCGCCAATTTCGCCGGTGAGATCACGACTTCCGATTTTTACCGCCCTTCGTCGGTGACATAATCAGTTTCATGCCCACAACAGGGGTGTATTTTAATACATCTCCCTACTTCAGCATATTATTAAAACCCCCCACACCGTATATTAAGAAATCATAGAAACCCTACAGTACAGAAAGAGACCATTCGGCGCATTGAGTCTGCACCGACCACAATCCCACCCAGGCCCTATCTCCATATCCCTACATATTTTACCTGCTAATCCACGCATCCCAGGACACTAAGGAGCAATTTTAGCATGGCCAATCAACCTAACCCGCACATCTTTGGACTGTGGGAGGAAACCGGAGCACCTGGAGGAAACCCACACAGACACGAGGAGAATGTGCAAACTCCACACAGACAGTGACCCAAGCCGGGAATCGAACCCAGGTCTCTGGAGCTACGAAGCAGCAGTGCTAACCACTGTGCTACCGTGCCGCCCAAGTGTAAGGCCCAAGTGTATTTTCAATCAGAGCCAACATGACTTCACATCAACGTGGTTTACAACAGGTTGACCCAGATATGAACCTGTGGTGGGGATCCCCCTGGGGGTGGTTCAGGCAATGCAATCTGGACCCTAGCTACTTGCTGCTTAAATTTTTAGTTCCTTTGTTGTCTTTGGTTCTTTTGTTGATACCTTAAATCTGAGTCCTCTGGTTCCTTCTGGTAATGGGAATTGTTGCTTTGTCCAGGCCTCTCATGATTGTGAACATCTCTTTCAAATCGCCTAAGAATATTGTTTCTAAAAACTTTCCCACTGCCAAGGTTAAACTGACTGACCTATAGTATATCAACACATTTTGCCAGAATTTTCTGACCATTCACGCCAGCGACAATTGTGCATGTGCAAATTTCTGCACAGATTTTAACTTTAAAAGTCAGTTACCTGGGAGGTTCCCCCTCATTGATCCACTGGAGCAAGCTGAGAGGGGTGATTGAAGGCAGCAGTGCTGGTGAGAGATTAATTGAATTGTTTATTTATTTAATTAGTCAGCTAGTGTGTGTATTTTTTTGGCCTTTACTTTAACAGCAGTTTTTCAAGTTTAAAGTGAAAACTAGAAGTGGGCAGCAAAGGAGTCTGGGAAGGGTTTTTTAAGCGCGTGAAGTATAAAAGGTAGGCTGCAGTATACAGCGGGCAGCGTCGGGAGCGGGCAGTGGAGTGTGTGGGAAGCAGAGTGTGAGCTATAAGACTTTGGCTCACAGGGCTTAGGCTGAAAGGGCGAGCAGGGGTGAGTTGAATTCATTTTTGCACTTTCTACCTGGTACTGGCAAGGTATCTAGAGGGGATGGGTGTGCAGGCAGTGCTATGTTCCTCTTGCACTATGTTTGAGGTGAGGGACGACGACAGTGTCCCTACTGATTACACCTGTGGGAAGTGCACCCATCTGCAGCTCCTCCAAAACCGTGTTAGGGAACTGGAGCTGGAGTTGGATGAACTTAGGATCATCAGGGACGCAGAGATGGCCATAGACACAAGCTTTAGGAATACAGTTACTCCGAGGATTGAAAACAGATGGGTGACGGTGAGAGGGGCTGGGAGGAAGCTGTCCGTGCAGGGATCCCCGGTGGTCGTTCCCCTTAGCAACAAGTATTCCGCTTTGGATACGGTTGAGGGGGATGACATACCAGTGGGGAGCCGCAGTGAGAGGATCTCCAGCACTGTGTCCGTCTCTGTGGCTCGGGAGGGAAAGGGGGAGAGCGGGAGGGCGATAGTTATTGGGGACTCGTTAGTTAGAGGGATAGATAGGAGGTTCTGTGGCAGCAAAAGAGACTCACGGATGGTATGTTGCCTACCGGATGCCAAGGTCCGTGATGTCTCAGACCGTGTTTTCCAGATTCTGAAGGGGGAGGGGAAACAGTCACAAGTCGTGGTGCACATTGGTACCAATGACATAGGTAAGAGAAGGGACGGGGATTTAAAGCAGGAATTTCTGGAGCTGGGCTGGAAGCTGAGAGCCAAGACGAAACATGTGGTCATCTCTGGTACGTTGCCGGTACCACGTGATAGCGAGTTGAGGAACAGGGAGAGAGTGCAGTTAAATATGTGGTTGCAGGGATGGTGTAGGAGGGAGGGTTTCAGATACGTGGATAATTGGAACACGTTCTGGGGAAGGTGGGACCTGTACAAACAGGACGGGGTGCACCTGAACCAGAGGGGCACCAATATCCTCGGAGGGAAATTTGTTACGGCTCTTCAGGGGGGTTTAAACTAATTTGTCAGGGGAGTGGGAAAGGGAGTTGTAGTCCAGAAGTCAGTGAGGGTGGTGAGGTATTGGGGAAGGTATCAGGGTCAAGGGTGGGTACTGGTAGACAGGAAGGTGGGTTGAAGTGTGTCTACTTCAATGCAAGGAGCATCCGGAACAAGGTAGATGAACTTGGGGCGTGGATTGGTACTTGGGACTACGATGTTGTGGCCATTACGGAGACGTGGGTAGAACAAGGACAGGAATGGTTGTTGGACGTTCCGGGGTATAGATGTTTCACTAAGTGTAGGGAAGCTGGTAAAAGAGTGGAGGAGTGGCATTGTTAATCAAGGATAGTTTAACGGCTGCGGAAAGGCACTTCGTGGGGGATCTGCACACTGAGGTAATATGGGCTGAAGTTAGAAATAGGAAAGGAGCGGTCACGTTGCTAGGAGTTTACTATAGGCCCCCAAATAGTAATAGAGATGTGGAGGAAGAAATTGCTAAGCAGATTATGGATATGTGTGGGGGTCACAGGGTAGTTGTCATGGGGGACTTTAACTTTCCAAATATTGATTGGAACCTTTGTAGGTCAAATAGTTTGGATGGGGCAGTTTTTGTGCAGTGTGTGCGGGAGGGTTTCCTGACACAATATGTGGATGGGCCGACTAGAGGTGAGGCCACATTGGATTTGGTACTGGGAAATGAACCGGGCCAAGTGTTAGATTTGGTTGTGGGAGAGCAATTTGGAGATAGTGACCACAATTCGGTGTCTTTTGTTATTGCAATGGAGAGGGATAGGGCCGTACGGCAGGGCAAGGTTTACAATTGGGGGAGGGGTAATTATGATGCGATTAGGCAAGAATTAGGGGGCATAAGTTGGGAACAGAAACTGTCAGAGAAAGGAACTAATGAAAAGTGGAATTTTTTCAAGGAACAAATACTGGATGTCCTTGATAGGTATGTCCCTGTCAGGAAGGGAGGAAATGGCCGAGTGAGGGAACCAAGGTTCACAAAAGAGGTGGAATGCCTTGTGAAAAGGAAGAGGGAAGCTTATGTAGGGATGAGGAAACAAGGTTCAGATGGCTCGATTGAGGGTTACAAGTTAGCAAGGAATGAGCTGAAAAAGGGGCTTAGGAGAGCTAGGAGGGGACATGAGAAGTCCTTGGCGGGTCGGATCAAGGAAAACCCCAAGGCTTTTTACTCTTATGTGAGGAATAAAAGAATGACCAGGGTGAGGTTAGGGCCGGTCAAGGACAGCAGTGGGAACTTGTGTATGGAGTCAGTAGAGATAGGCGAGGTGATGAATGAATACTTTTCTTCAGTGTTCACCAAGGAGAGGGGCCAAGTTTTTGAGGAAGAGAAGGTGTTACAGGCTAATAGGCTGGAGGAAATAGATGTTCGGAGGGAGGATGTCTTGGCAGTTTTGAATAAACTGAAGGTCGATAAGTCCCCTGGGCCTGATGAAATGTATCCTAGGATTCTGTGGGAGGCAAGGGATGAGATTGCAGAGCCTTTGGCGTTGATCTTTGGGTCCTCGCTGTCCACGGGGATGGTGCAAGAGGACTGGAGAATGGCGAATGTTGTTCCTTTGTTTAAGAAAGGGAATAGAAATGACCCTGGTAATTATAGACCGGTTAGTCTGACTTCGGTGGTTGGTAAATTGATGGAAAGGGTCCTTAGGGATGGGATTTACGACCATTTAGAAAGATGCGGATTAATCCGAGATAGTCAGCACGGATTCGTGAAGGGCAAGTCGTGCCTCACAAATTTGATAGAATTTTTTGAGGAGGTAACTAAGTGTGTTGATGAAGGTAGGGCAGTTGATGTCATATACATGGATTTTAGTAAGGCGTTTGATAAGGTCCCCCATGGTCGGCTTATGATGAAAGTGAGGAGGTGTGGGATAGAGGGAAAGTTGGCCGATTGGATAGGTAACTGGCTGTCTGACCGAAGACAGAGGGTGGTGGTGGATGGAAAATTTTCGGATTGGAGGCAGGTTGCTAGCGGTGTGCCGCAGGGATCAGTGCTTGGTCCTCTGCTCTTGGTGATTTTTATTAATGACTTAGAGGAGGGGGCTGAAGGGTGGATCAGTAAATTTGCTGATGACACCAAGATTGGTGGAGTAGTGGATGAGGTGGAGGGCTGTTGTAGGCTGCAAAGAGACATAGATAGGATGCAAAGCTGGGCTGGAAAATGGCAAATGGAGTTTAACCCTGATAAATGTGAGGTGATTCATTTTGGTAGGACAAATTTAAATGTGGATTACAGGGTCAAAGGTAGGGTTCTGAAGACTGTGGAGGAACAGAGAGATCTTGGGGTCCATATCCACAGATCTCTAAAGGTTGCCAGTCAAGTGGATAGAGCTGTGAAGAAGGCCTATAGTGTGTTAGCTTTTATTAACAGGGGGTTGGAGTTTAAGAGCCGTGGGGTTATGCTGCAACTGTACAGGACCTTGGTGAGACCACATTTGGAATATTGTGTGCAGTTCTGGTCACCTCACTATAAGAAGGATGTGGAAGCGCTGGAAAGAGTGCAGAGGAGATTTACCAGGATGCTGCCTGGTTTGGAGGGTAGGTCATATGAGGAAAGGTTGAGGGAGCTAGGGCTGTTCTCTCTGGAGCGGAGGAGGCTGAGGGGAGACTTAATAGAGGTGTATAAAATGATGAAGGGGATAGATAGAGTGAACGTTCAAAGACTATTTCCTCGGGTGGATGGAGCTATTACAAGGGGGCATAACTATAGGGTTCGTGGCGGGAGATACAGGACGGATATCAGAGGTAGGTTCTTTACGCAGAGAGTGGTTGGGGTGTGGAATGGACTGCCTGCAGTGATAGTGGAGTCAGACACTTTAGAAACATTTAAGCGGTTATTGGATGGGCACATGGAGCACACCAGGATGATAGGGAGTGGGATAGCTTGATCTTGGTTTCAGATAAAGCTCGGCACAACATCGTGGGCCGAAGGGCCTGTTCTGTGCTGTACTGTTCTATGTTCTATGTTCTAAATCTGCACATGCACAATTGTGCCCTCTGCTGCTACCAGCCAGCTTTTGGGTGATTTAGGTCCTGCCCACTCCTCCTGCTGATGAATTTCAAGTTTGGCAAGATATTTTTGACTAAGTCAGGTAAGATTCAATTTTTAAGTCGCCCAAAAAAAGGCACAAATTTCTCCCATTTTCACACTTTGTGGTGAACCATTGTTGGTTTCCACTGGGGGTTGTTCTTATGTTACTGTTGGGTTAGGGTGTTGCCACTGTGGGGGTTGTATAATGTTGTTGGGTTAGGGTGTTTACCTGTGGTAAATGTTGTTATGGCACATCCCGGTCGGGCCCCGCCTCCGGGGGAAAGGTATAAGACCCTCTGCTCCGGCAGGACCCCTCCAGTCTGAACTGGTGTACTCATGTTAGTTAGTTCCATTGTTTGCTAATAAAAGCCTTCAATAGCTGAAGCCTTGTTCCACGTGCTTGATTGTCGCGCATCACACTTGTTCAGGACTTAGAATTTATTTAGTAAGATCGCCCTCTCACAGTTTTACTTTTGCACGTTTGGCAAAGTCAGGCAAAAGGAGTCCATCTGGAAATTAAGTGGATATATTTTATTGATCTATTTATTTTAAAGTCGAGATCCAATGAGTATCTATAACATCACACCTCTCACAGATGTTAATTTAAAAATGACATCTCAAAGTGACATGTCAGAAATGTCTCTTGCCCAACACAAAAGAAGGATTACTTAATTTTGCTCCGGACAATGTTGTCGGATGAAGTACTAATGACAAAGTAGATGAATAGTCAGAAATAATGAACACAGAATAGATGCAACCTGAAAATAAGAAATGCCAATTTTTATTAATATCGCCCTTCAATGTGGTAAAGTGTCTCAACATGCTTCACACGTGCATATTCATCAAAAATTGGACATTGAATCACATGGAGATATTAGAACAAGTGACCAATAGCTTGGTCACTAATCTTCGAAATGAAGGAATGTCTTTTCGAGAGAGTTAGACGGGCAGAGAGGTTTAGAGAAGAATTTCCAGAGGTTAGGGCCTTGGGGACTGAAGGTTTAGCCACCAATGGTGGAGCTATTAAAATCGGGGGTGCGAGGAGGCCAGAATTGGAGGAGTGGAGATGATTCGAAGCATTGTCGAACTGGTTAAGATTAAAGAGGTCAGGACAGGTGACAATTTTATAATAAAGTTGTTGCTTCACAGGTGCTAACGTAAGTCAGCAAGCACAAGGGTGAAAGGTGAATGGGATATGGTGGAGTCAAGACACCCGCATCAGAGTTCTGGATGATCTCAAGGTTACAAAGGGTAGAACATGAGGCTGATCAGGAGTGTTTTAATAGTCAAGTGTAGAGGGAACAAAGGCATGGATTCAGCAGCTGCTGAGCTGCGGCAGAGCAAAGTTGGATAATGTTAAAAGATGGGAATAGATGGCTGATGTTGTGAATATGTGGTCAGGGGTTCACCTCATGGTCAAAATATCTTTTATTCTCTAATGGGATGTGGGCATCACTGGCAAGGTCAGAACCTGTTGCCCATCCCTAATTGCCACTGACCTGACTGATTTGCTAGACCATTTTCAGAGGGCAGTTAAGAATTAACCACATTGCCGTGGGTCTGGAGTCACATGTAGGCCAGACCAGGTAAGGGCAGCAGGTAGCAGATGGATTTTTAGAACACTCAATGATAGTTTAATGATCATCGTTATTTAGGCTAGCTTTCAATTCCAGATTTTTAAAAATTGAATTTAAATTCCACCAGCTGTCATGGAAGGATTTGAACCCATATTGCCAGACAATTAGCCTGGGCCTCTGGATTACTAGTCCAGTGAACTAGGAGGGGATCTCGTAGGTATAGGAATAGGAATAGCAGTAGGCTATTTAGTCTCTTGAGCCTGTTCCATTATTTAATGATGGAACAGGCTCCATCCTGTTCTGCAACCTAACTCCAGGGACATGATGAGCTTGGAGAGGGCAACTAATGAACTTGAGAGAGCGGAGATGAGGCTCATACTAAGAAGGAAGGTGAGAGAAACTAATATTTTTAATGGGGTTGAGGATATCAAAGGTGGAGCTGAGGGTGCAATTGGGAACAAAGAACAAAGAACAAAGAACAATACAGCACAGGAACAGGCCCTTCGGCCCTCCAAGCCCGCGCCGCTCCCCGGTCCAGGATTGAATCCTGAATCCAGGATCCCCACCCAATTTTCCAGCCTATCTACATACCAATATCCTATCCACCGAGCTTTGTTCATTACAACCTATTAACTTACCCCCACCCCCCCATTCCAGACCATGTGATCTCCAGGGAGAGGCGAAAACCCAGAGTGAAAAACCCCAGGGCCAATATGGGGAAAAAAAAATCTGGGAAATTCCTCTCCGACCCCCTGAGGCGATCGAAACGAGTCCAGGAGATCACAATGGCCCCGATCGGAAAATGCTTCCCAACCCTAGTCATTTCCACTTCCACGAACACCATATGAATCCCCTGCCCCCGAGACAGGTTCCCAACTATCCGCAGTCTCACTCTGTACTGGCACCAGCAAGATGATCGTAGAATGAAGCCTTGAAACGAGAAACCAGGAACAATTAGCCCGCGCCGCTCCCTGGTCCAAACTAGATCACTCTTTTGTATCCCTCCATTCCCACTCCGTTCATATAGCTGTCTAGATAAGTCTTAAACGTTCCCAGTGTGTCCGCCTCCACCACCTTGCCCGGCAACACATTCCAGGCCCCCACGACCCTCTGTGTGAAATATGTCCTTCTGATATCTGTGTTAAACCTCCCCCCCTTCACCTTGAACCTATGACCCCTCGTGAACGTCACCACCGACCCGGGGAAAAGCTTCCCACCGTTCACCCTATCTATGCCTTTCATAATTTTATACACCTCTATTAAGTCTCCCCTCATCCTCCGTCTTTCCAAGGAGAACAACCCCAGTTTCCCCAATCTCTCCTCATAACCAAGCCCCTCCATACCAGGCAACATCCTGGTAAACCTCCTCTGTACTCTCTCCAAAGCCTCCACGTCCTTCTGGTAGTGTGGCGACCAGAACTGGACGCAGTATTCCAAATGCGGCCGAACCAACGTTCTATACATCTGCAACATCAGACCCCAACTTTTATACTCTATGCCCCGTCCTATAAAGGCAAGCATGCCATATGCCTTCTTCACCACCTTCTCCACCTGTGACGTCACCTTCAAAGATCTGTGGACTTGCACACCCAGGTCCCTCTGCGTCTCTACACCCTTTATGGTTCTTCCATTTATCGTGTAGCTCCTCCCTACATTATTCCCACCAAAATGCATCACTTCGCATTTATCAGGATTGAACTCCATCTGCCATTTCCTTGCCCAAATTTCCAGCCTATCTATATCCTTCTGTAGCCTCTGACAATGTTCCTCACTATCTGCAAGTCCTGCCAGTTTTGTGTCGTCCGCAAACTTACTGATCACCCCAGTTACTCCTTCTTCCAGATCATTTATATAAATCACAAACAGCAGAGGTCCCAATACAGAGCCCTGCGGTACACCACTAGTCACAGGCCTCCAGCCGGAAAAAGACCCTTCCACTACCACCCTCTGTCTTCTATGACCAAGCCAGTTCTCCACCCATCTAGCCACCTCCCCCTTTATCCCATGGGATCCAACCTTTTTCACTAGCCTACCATGAGGGACTTTGTCAAACGCTTTACTAAAGTCCATATAGACAACATCGACGAATAGCTGCAGAAATGTTGTGGTGACTGAAAGACCAATGGCTGGACAGTGGAAATTTTGAAAGTACTGCTGTAAGTGAATTAGAAGGGAGTTTTTCCAAGGACAGTGATGCGCGATATAACTCACGAAGCTAGAGGTACTCGGGGAAATAAAGGCTTTTATTGACTACAACAATAGAGCTACCATATATAATACACGATCCCAGACTAAAGGGTCCCAGACAGAGCAGTGACCTTTATACCTCTCCCAGGAGGCGGAGCCCGACTGGGATGTACCATAAGAACTATATTACAGGTAGAACAGCCCAACCCTAACCCCAACAGTAACATGTAGAACAGCCCAACCCTAACCCCAACAGTAGCATATATACAGACTCATAGTACTGGCCACACCCTGGCTCAGCACTACCTGGTGGAAACTAACAATGGTTCACCCCAGACAGACAGAGACAGAAGTGAGTTGGGAGAGGGAAGGTCAATGTGGTTGGAGAGCAGTTCAAGGAAGTGATCTGAGATGGCTTTCAATGTGACTCACATGCTGGGAGTAACAAAATGTTTTTGTTACACTTGGACCAAGTAACAAAGGAAAATTATAGGAGAATAGGAGGTCAGTGACCTTGGAGGAGAGAGAGCGTGATGGATTGAGATGGAGGTTGAAATCATCATGGATGAAGAGTTGTTTGTTGCTGGGACTGAGGGAGGAAAGCAATGAAGATAGCTCAGTGAAAAAATGTTATGATATTTGGCTGATAGAGAATGAGGATTTGAAATTAGAGATAAAAGCGTGGAAGATCAGATGCTCAAAGGAGGAGAAAGTGCGCGAGGAGAAGGGACACAGGCCATGGTATGATATGGGGAAAGAAGTCCCACTCCACCGTGATGATTTGGTGGAGCATGTGGTGAATGGTATAGCCAGGCCGGAAGGCTTCATTTAGGGAGACGGTAACACATCAGCTACATTTCCTGACATCAAGGCCGTGATGCTGATACAATCCTCCACAATAATCTCATGGACAACAAGGGACATGTTCACAAGAGAACAGACATTTTGTAAGGGGATGCAGAGAAGGGCAGTGAGAGCAGATCTGGGAGCTGTGTCCACAGGGTTAGCAATAAAATTGGTAAATTGACCAGGAAGGAGATTAGCAAAATTAGGCCCCCACATGTGGGCTGGTGAGAAGGTCAGCATGAGAGTAGGATGGGACAGTTAGACAAGATATTTGTAAGAAGGCAGAAATGAGTGATTCAGGTAGCACTCCAGAAGGTACCAAAAGCAGCATAGAGGGAATCTGAAGCATTATCTAAGGAGTTAAGTCTGTTACAGTGACAGGAGAGGCAGAAATTTGAAAAGTGCTAAAGGGTTGGGGTTGGATTTAGGAAGGCAGAGTACCAAAGGGAATAAATGATAGGAGGCATGATAACAAAAGAGACAGGCCCAAGAGTGAAAAGAGAAAAGGAGTAAAAAGTGGAGATAAAAAGTGGAAATAGAAGTGACGATGGGCGTGAAGCAGCAATCCAAACATGCACGGAATTTAAAAAAGTGAAGATATGTAGGCCTGGTTATGTAGCAAGATTACGATGCATATATCCTGGTAGCAAATGAACAAAAGAAAAGAGACTGTAGAGTTAGGTAATAAAGATCCAGGAGGTGTGCAGAATAAGTTTTGTGGCAGGACTAAAAATAAGAATCAAATTTGTTGGACTTGAAAAAGACAAAGTTCAGAAAATGAGGTGGGATGCATCCAATTTAACAGGACGTATTTAATTTGAAACTGGTGAATCCCACAAGTGTTCCACAAGCCTGATAATGGAAAACACAGGAGGTGGGTGTATTTTGATAATGTACTGATGAATAAGGCATTGTAATTGTGAGTTATCTTCTATTCCTCTGGGGGGAGCAGTGATTCATTGTCAGCATCTTTCAAACACTTCACATCCTTTCAACTTCTCACATGCAGTCTTCAGTTCTAACATTTTAACTGATATTTAACCTGATTTTTGTACATTCACCTCTCAACTACTATTGTGTTTCCATTATCAAAGGCATAGGGTACAAATCAAGAGGTGATAGCGTTATCCTTCAATGGATATGTCAACCTCTATTGTGTGCAATTCTATAACCTAATCATAGAATAGACATATTTTGTTCTTACAAGACAGAGAGGGAAGAAACAAAAAGAATTCCTAATATCAGGAATATAAGCCAAATGGTAAGTTTAAGGAAATTGGATGAAGTTTCTATAAAGAAAGTAGATCCTAGATGACTAACAACAGTTTACAGTCATGAAGTGAACTGACAAAGATGACCCAGAAATATCAGTTACTTCAGTAAAAGATTCAAATAGTTGGGCATAATTTTAATAATTAGGGAGTTAAAAGCATGACAAGAAGTCAAATGAAACTTATTTAGGTTTTTAAGTGTCCTGGGAAGACTATTGAAGTGGATAGGATACTTTCTAAATAAAAAATGGAACTATAAAATAATACAGCATAGATGAAGGCCATTTGGTCCCTGTGCTAGCCCATTGAAAGAGCTATCCAATTGGAACCATTCTCCTGCTCTATACCAATAGTAAGGAGTCTAACAACACCAGGTTAAAGTCCAACAGGTTTATTTGGTAGCAAACGCCACTAGCTTTCGGAGCGCTGCTCCTTTGTCAGATGGAGGGGATATCTTTTCCACTCCATCTGACGAAGGAGCAGCGCTCCGAAAGCTAGTGGCGTTTGCTACCAAATAAACCTGTTGGACTTTAACCTGGTGTTGTTAGACTCCTTACTGTGTTTACCCCAGTCCAATGCCGGCATTTCCACATCATCTATACCAATGGCCCAGTAATGATTTTTTGCCCCCTCTCAATTCCCTTTTGAAAGTTAAGCTGGATTTCACAGGGTGGGGTGGCTGGCGAGGGAAGAATACTGCTTTCCCTCTGGAAGCAAAGTCAGTTCTAAACCAACCAGCTTTAAACAAGGCTGCCCTGCAGCAATACCCACTCCAGGTGGCTGAACCAAGCTCAGTGTCGGACTCCCCATTCACAGTAGGGGGAAGTCCCACCCTTGAGAGGTGCTGGCCAATCTAATTGGTTGGCACCTCTGGCAGCCCCAGCAGCACAAGAACTCAGTAGTAAGTAAGTAAAGTCGCCATTGTCCCAGATGACCATAGGCTGCTTTCCCCTCGGTGATTTAACTTGAGCATCGCCACACCTCAGGCAAGGGGCAAGGTTGAGAAGGTATGAATAACCTCAGCCGGTTTGGGAATTGAACATGCGCTTCTCTGCATTACTAACCAGCTGTCCAGCCAACTAGGTGCTGTTGTGATTGCAAGGAGGCCCACAGAGATTGAGATTGGACACCAACACTAGGTAAGTCCCAGGCTTCTGGAGCAGAAAGGGGTTGGGTACACCCTAGGGAGAGGGCAAGGGGAGTGGGGGGTTGGGATTTGGAGGCCAAGTAGGAAGACACAAAGGGGAGGTAACATCTTGTGGAGGATGCCCCGATGCACACAAGGGACACGCCGAATGATGTGTCCTCCTCTCCCATCTTTTCACCAAATTTATTTTAAAAGCAGCCTCCCCACTCTCTTCTGTTTGCCACTGTCTAGCATTTTATGGCAGTGGAAACAGATTGGGGGCCTTAAGTGGGCAATAATTGGCCACTTCAGATCTTCAATAGGCCTAAGGGTGGGCGGGATATTGGGCAACTTACCCACCATCCCCACCCTGTATTATGGGGGCCAGGTTGGGGGTAGGCAGTGGGCTAACCACCTGTCATATTTTATGTACTCCCCACGCTGAAAGTAGCCTGTCAGGGGACCGTGAAATCCAGCCCAGGAATGAATCCACTGTCACCATTTTTCAGGCAGCACATTCCTGGTCACAAAAATTTCATCAATTCATCCTCCTACACACTTAGTCTAAGTAGTCAATGTTAACTCAACTTGCATCTCTTTTATTTTATAAATAAAACAGTAGCATTAAGTTGCATGATCTTCACTCAAGTGAAGCTGGAGGAATAGAGTATAAAAGTAAAAAAGTATTGCTGCAACTATTGAAGGCTGTGAGACTGTACCTGGAGTACTGTGTACAGTTTGATCCCCTTATTTGAGGAAGGATGTAGTGGCATTAGAGGCAGTTCAGAGGAAGTTCATTAGATTGATTCCAGAGATAGGGATTTGTCTTATGAGAAGAGATTGAGCAGTTTAGAGCTATACTCTCTAGAGTTTAGAAGAATGAGGGGAGATCTAATTGAGGTATATCAGATGATTATAAAGACAAAGGTGAAAGGTATTGACAAAGTAAACATAGATCAATGCTTCCTCTTGTGGGGCAATCGAGAATAAGAGGTCAAAGTTTTAGGATAAGGGATAACAGATTTAAAACAGAGGTGAGGAGAAACTACTTCTCTCAAAAGTTGTTAATCTGTGGAATTCAGTATCCCAGAGTACGCTAGTTGCTGAGCCATTGAGTAAATTTAAGGAGGAGATAGACAGATTTTTAATTAGTAATGGGTTGAAGGGTTATGGAGAATGAGCAGGAAAGTGGAGTTGAGGCCAAGATGAGATCAGCCATGATCGTATTAAATGGCGGAGCCGGCTCGAGGGGCTGAATTGCCTGCTCCTGCTCTTATGTTCTTGTGTTCTAAGTTTGTAGTCTATTCTGTAATTAAAAATTCTGTAATAGGTAGGGTTGTTGAGTTGAAAACATTTATATTTTGGTTTGAGATGTTATCCAGTTGTGATTTCCACATCCAGTGCAGGCATGTTAGACTTCCTGTTGCCTCACTCATTATTAAGATTGTGTTTTGGCAGAAGCAGTCACAAAACAAGTTTACGGGTGATGTCACTTTAAGGGTATCGATCAACATCTGAGAAATGGCTGAGACATACTTCTACAGTTTGCATTTGTGAAAATATTTCTTTCATGGATAGTCCACAGGGACCGAAAAGCTTCAGGCATTTCCTGTAAGTTAGAGCCAAGTCCATTAATATGGTGCTTGCCGGAGTCAAAGCATTGCTATCAGTGTGATTTTTACTTTGCTTGCATGAAAACCATCACAATAGATTGCAAAGCTGCTGAAATGGTTGGGCTTGTGTGTATTTGCCTTTGTGAGGGGGTAAAATGCTTCCCCCTTACCACAGCGCCCCTACTCCATTTATAATCTCCAAATCTCACGGCAAATGAGGGGGTCTGTGGAGGTTTGGTGAATGTTATACTTTGTCTTGCATGAAAGATTTGATGAGATTACTAGCAAATTCACGTTGACTGCAGCGTCACAAGTATTTAATTAATCCATATTTGAGAAAAACAGTGATCCTCATTTCCTGTTACTCAATCCAGTAATTATTGCTTTAATTCCCTTCATAGCAATTCTGATTTTAACTGCTGCATGTTAAAATGAGATTGAGTAAATGAATCCTCACAATTCACAGTTGAATGTTATTATTTTCCCAAATACTAATGTTATGACACAGAGGTTAATCCCCGTTACCTCGTTTTGTAATCTGGTAATAGGTTTTGGGAAGGTGTTAACTGTTCTCTATTAACGTTTAGAGGTTCATTAATATAAAGACCTGACATTTGCTTTAAGTGAATAATTCACAAGTTATTTTATTCAACCAACCAGGGCCTTTAACTAAACCGGTAACATTTTAATGAAAGGATGGTTCGACTGAAATGCTGTTCAAATAAAGACAAGGACCATTCAATACTAAAACAGTAATAATAGAATCTTAGTCACTCTCAGAAAAAAACTATATACAACCAGGTTTGATGGCTTGGGAAAAGATTTGCAGTTCTTCTGTAATTGTCCACTGTCTATAAGCGCTGTCTGATTTGGTACTTTTCGCTGGTTAAAAGGTGAATTCTCTTAAGGCATATCTGAAGCAGGCAGAGTTAAGAACTAACTGTTTCAGTTGATCTAACTGCCCTTAACTGCTTTTAACTGCTTCAGTTGATCTGGCCCTGGCTCTGACTCTAGAGACATTCTTCTGAGCTGACTGTTGCTCTGGCCTTTATACTTGCGATGACCTCGCAATTTTCTTACACCCCGATTGGTCTGAGGTTGTCAACGACAGAAAATTCAGATCTGATAGGCTCTTAATGCTGATTGTCTTTTTTAAACTGATAGGCTATTAAAATGCAAAAGCCTGTTACTAAAGCAGCCCTGATGCTTCGTTCTCAAAACAAATGTTGCAACTTAGAGTCTGTGTGTATTCTGCATCCAAGCGCTGAACTCAAAACCAGCTTTTAAAGGGACCATACGCTGTTTTTTTTCCCTCTGGCATTTTTACAATTCTTTACAAACATTCTTTATATCTTTACAAACTCAACTTCACAACACTAATCATATTAGAAATGTTGGCCGCGATCCTCCTATCGCGACCCACAACTTTTCTGGCGGGTCGCAGTGGGAGATGCGCCTCGCCGGTCTTGTACCGGGATTTGCGCATGCGTCGGAAACGCATGCGCATCTCCCAGAGCCGGAGAACAGTCGCCGGTCAGGCCACGCTGGAAACCGGCGGGAAAGCAGGTAAGTCATTTAAATCTGAATTTAATGTATTTTAAATATGTTTAACAGGTCATTATCGGGAACATTCAGGTCCCGATTGAATCTCCCACCCCACCAGGAGTACTTCATTCTGGCAGGGTTTACATTAGCTCTCCACATTCGGGGAACTGGTGGGAGACCCCACTGGAATGAAGGAGAGGCAATCGGAGCCCCCCAGAGGGTCGAGCGGCAGCGGGTGCCCCCTGGGCATGGGCACCTTGGCAGTACCAGCCTGTGCCCCCTGGCACTGCCAAAGGGGCAAAGTGCCCATGCTCAGGGGGCACCATGGTACTGCCCATCAGGCTTTGGGCAGTGCCAAGGAGGCAGGGCCGATTGTGGGCAGGGCCTAGGGGCAATCGATGGGGATGGGGGATCCCGCTGCCACTCTGCAGACAGGATCGGTCTGGGATGGAGGGAGGGCAGCGGTTGGGGCTGGCTGGGGGGTGGTGGTCTGCCGGGGGGAGCCTGCCTCCGGGAGGGGTCTGACCCCGGGTGGAGGGCGGGGGGTGGGGGGGGGGGGGGGTCAGGGCTGACCCAGGAATTGTGGTGGGGGCTGCGATCGGGCCATGGGGGGTGCTGGAGGGGCAGCACTGTGGGGGTCCCGGGCTGGCCAGCGATTGAGCTGGCCAGCCAACTGGGAGTCTGACAGATCGGGGCCACTGCGCAGAGTTCTGGAACTGTCAGACTTCGGCGCGAATAGGCCCCGCCCCCCTGGGTTTGCAATGAGATTCACGACTGGGACCTCTGCAGTGCACAGAGTGGTGAGAAGCCCAGGTGAGAAGCTGAACTGACAAAACAGTTGGGATTTAGAACAGTTTTCCTGCCAATTTAGCACTTTTGGGAGAATCGCAGTCATTGAGACCATTTTGAGAGTGTGGCAAGTGGCCAGGTACTTAAGGCTCTGGTTTCATTTTCATTAACTACCCCCCCCCCGCAACCCCCCTCAAAATAGGCAGCGCTTAAGACAAAAAGACCCTGCTGCAGTATTTTAAAACTTGCAATTTTATTCTTGTTTCTCCAGGTGCAATCCGTAAAATTCAAACACATTTTCATTTGCATAAGAGCATTGACAGAAGGAACAAAGGTGATATGATGCAGGAACATAGGAATTAGGAGCAGAAGTAAGTAGACTCAAGCCTGCTCTCCACCATTCAATCAGATCATGGCTGATCTCTCCCTGGTCTCAAATCCACCTTCCCACCTGTTCTCCATGTGCCTCTTTCCCTTATTTTATTAGAAATATGTCTAAATCTCTCTTGCAACCATTCAACGATTTAGATTCCACTGCGCTATAGGGCAGCGCGTTCCACAAATTCACTCCCTCTGCGAGAAGTAGTTCCTCCTCATCTCAGTTTTAAAACTACTGCCTCTCAACCTATACCTGTGACCTCGTGTTCTAGATTGCCCCATAAGAGGAAACATTTGGTCTACATTTACTTTATCAATCCCTTTTAAAATTTTATCCTCGATCAGATCCCCTCTCATCCTTCCAAACTCCAGCGAGTCCAAGCCCAAACTGTTTAATCTCTCCTCATACATCAACCTCTGCTTCCCCGGAATCAATCTCGTGAACCTCCTCTGAACTGCCTCCAATGCCACCACATTCTTCCTCAAATAAGGAGATAAATGGAGCCTGCGCTTCTGTTGCATGTGTAAAATGTGTGATCCCATAAGCTCCACCTAATTGAGGTCACACAGTGGGATATTAGTAACATTAATATTGATGAAATTCCCTTGCCAGCTATTTTAACAAAGGAGTTAATGGAGATAATTTTGTCTTTGTGTTATAGGGTAAACCAGGTAATTAACCTTCGCATTAACCCGACAACTGCAGAGTAAAAACAACCTAAATCCAAAGGCATGACCAGGTCTCAGAATGAAGAGGAATGACAATCCATGGAAGAGCTAGTTTCACTCCATTTCACTGCATAGCCAGTTTGGGCCCTGAACTTTATTAACATTTCATGGAGTAGTATTTGCACAGGGGTTTTCATGAAATCATGTCATAATTTCAGTGAAGGATCAGTTAGGGAAATTTGGTATTTTTTTCTGAGGTTACGAGTGAATATGTGCTGAAGTTACAGTGACAGAATGAGAGAATTCCTGAAAAATTTCCACATGCAAACTTTTAGTGAAGATGCAAAGCCACAATTTCCTTGACAGAAAATGTGTAATGAGTTTTAGATTGCATCTGTCTATCAACAGTGTTGCTGTTTTGCTCTCCAGTCTGTGGTCATTGGTGGTGAAGGCATTGCAACCCATTCAGATTGATAGCCATGTAGTTCTCCCCAAGGGGTGATGTTTCAATATCTAATTTTAATTTAAGGTTAAACATCCTCTCTGTCCATATGGATAACTGTTTAGAAGTTTTAAAGTCTTCATTTTCATCCCTTAATTATAAATGGATCAAATTGTTTATTGTGACAGAGGAACGAGGATGAGAAACTTCAAACACAAAATTATCGCAGACATACCATCAAACAGATTCACTCTGCAATATCAAGCTCAATAAGTTACAACACTGTCATCTCAGATTTACCTCTGCATTCTGCAGACACTAAACTTTCCACATCAGAATTGACTTTTAGCAACTGAACATTAATTGAGACAATTTAATTTTTTCTTATTGGTCTGCAGACATCGTTGGCAAGACCAACATTTATTTTCCATCCCTAATTGGCCTTGAGAATGTGGTGGTGATCTGCCTTCTTGCACTGAAGCCCAGGTGATGTAAGTACACCTATAATGCTGTTCGGTAGGGAGTTCCAGGATTGAGACTCAATGACAGTGAAAGAATCATAGAATCATAGAATCCCTACAGTGCAGAAGGAGGCCATTCGGCCCATCGAGTCTGCACCGACCACAATCCCACCCAGGCCCTACCCCCACATATTTTACCCGCTAATCCCTCTAACCTACGCATCTCAGGAGTCTAAGGGGCAATTTTTAACCTGGCCAATCAACCTAACCCGCACATCTTTGGACTGTGGGAGGAAACCGGAGCACCCGGAGGAAACCCACGCAGACACGAGGAGAATGTGCAAACTCCACACAGACAGTGACCCGAGCCGGGAATCGAACCCGGGACCCTGGAGCTGTGAAGCAGCAGTGCTAACCACTGTGCTACCGTGACAATATGGTTCAAAGTCAGGATGGTGAGTGACCTAGGAGAGGCAACTTGCAGGCAGTGGTGTTTCCTCATGCCCAGTGTCCTTGTGCTGGAACATGGTCGAAGTCCTGGATATGAAGGGTGTCTTTGAAAGAGACTTGGCTAGTTGCTGCAGTGCATCTTGTAGATCAGGCCAGTGCAACCTTTTAGCATGGAGGGCGAAATTGACATTTTTCTCACTCAAAGGGTTGAAGAGCAAATTTTAGAAAGATACATGAATTTCAAAAAAAGGTTGAGTCTAAGGAAAAGGAACAACTTGCTGAGCAAAAATAGAGCACGGGCTCCTGTGACGTTAGAACTGAAGCTGAAGTGCTCACAGGAAGAAGGGATTCAGATAAGGGGAACACTCCCTGGGTCACCTGGGTGGATGGCTCCAAGATGCGGACCAGCTGATCCTCCTCCCTTTGGGTGACCAAGGGCTCCTAGCTGCCTCTTTGTGAGGGAAGGGCAACTGGAGTGAGCTCAAAAAGCCCCATTCCTCTTTGGAATTGATATTGATGGATGCCAGCAAGTGCTTCTGCCATTGAATGCAGGACAAATATCTTGGACCAAGACCTCCACAGCGACCACCACCCTACCAGTGTTGGCATCAGTGCGTTGGTCTGTCAGTGCCATCTTCACAGAGCTCTCACCCTTGCATACCACCTGTAGAGCTCCCCTCCTTATGTATCCCTTGCTTCCCCCTCACCTCCACAGGTCCCATCCCAACTAAGGCCTGACCCCATGGCACTGCCCCGGCACAGTTGTGGTGCCCATGGGCACTGCCAGGGTGCCTGGAAGGCACAGCCAGCTGGCAATGTCCAATGGACACTGCCCAGCCATGCCCCCGACCACTCGAGGGCTTCACTGGCCTCCAATCCCCCCTAGTGTGGCCATGGCGCCTTGTCCCCGTTGGTGGGGACCTTGAGTGATTCTCATTGGTGAGAGGTGGGAAGCTTCCGAGAGGCCAGGAATGGCTGTGCCAGCCCTGTTAATGCCATGCTAATCATGACATTAACATTTAAATTGGCTTTGTGCCATTTCTGGGCACAAAGCTGATCCCGCTGGCAAGAGAATGCCAAGAAAGAAATTTTACCATTTTCATTCTAAATGCTGGGTGGACTTGAAACTGGGAGTGTTTCAGATCTGACTTTTAGACCCGTTCTCAGGCGCCCCCATATGCACTCTTCCTGAAAAAATAGCAGCGATTCTGAATCGCTCTGCAGAAGCCTGTGGGTGGGGCTTAACACGCCCGCAACGCTGCCATTCCAATCGGTGCCACCAACTGCGCATGCGCAATAAAAAAAGATAGAAAAACGCTCCCCTGCCACATTGCTCCTGGGCCAGATAATGCCTCCCCCTGGCTCCCACAGACATTGCCCCACCCTCACAACATTAATGAACCCATTATCCCCCCCGTTACCCCCTTTCCTCCCACCGATCACACACAGAATGGCAGCGGACCTCCCCTTCCCCCTCACTGAGCAGAGGCAGAGTGGCAGCAGACCCCCCTTCCCCCCCACTTATCACATGCAGGGTGGCAGCGGACCCCCTCCTTCCCCCTCACTGAGCAGAGGCAGAGTAGCGGCTGACCCCCCCCCCGTCCCCACCCCCACCGATCTGAGAGGAGCCATCTGACCCACCTCCCCCCACCCAATCTAAGTCAGAGAGCCATCTGACCCACCTCCCTCTCCCCCCATCTGAATCAGAGAGCCATCTGACCTATCTCCCCTCCCAAACTACACCCCCCCCCACTCCCCCACCGCCACCGATCTGAGTCAGAGAGCCACCAGAAGCTTGGCACTTACCTCCTCAGAAGCTGGAGCACCTGAATCGGACCTTTGTGGACCATGTCTGTTTTGCGTCGAATCTGGACGGACCAACGTGGTGGTAAAGGGGGAAGTGTCGGTAGGTTTGGGCGTGCAGTCCATTAAGTCAATTTAAATGCGTGCAAATGCATTTCAATTGACGTCACGCCCATTTCGGACACGGTCCCGATGGTGGCCATTTTCAGCTCTTGGTAAAGGGGGAACCGGTGCGGAGGCGGGTGCAGATAATGCTTCTCGCCTCATGCCCAACTTTACCAAACTTTCGCGCCTAAAAATGGGTGCAATTTGATGGTAAAATCGGGCCCATAGTATTTGGCTCAAGACCAGTTTGAACATGGTGCAAACCGCCCTCCTGCTTGTTACACCAATTGACCGGCGCAGCGGCTGGTAAGGTCACATCTATTTTCTCTCTTTCTCTCATATACATGGGTGGAATTCTATGAAAAAACTCTAAGTGTGAACGAGTGTGAAAATGATGGAGAATTGTGCCAATTGTTTGGGTGTGCTCCCAGTCGCAATCATACACCACTTAGTTAAAAAAGCCCAGATGTGATCCTTGCCAGTGGTGGAAGTGGGGGTGGGGGGCGGGGGGGGGCGGGGGGGGGGGGGGGGGGTGGGGGGTGGGGGGGCGGGGGAGGCTAATCTTGCCGGTGAAGCTGGCTGCTGAGCTCTGGGGGCACCATTGTACAGGTGCCCCAATCTCCCAGTGAACTGGGAGATCTTCTGTCGCCCACCATACCCCCATCCCCCGCAAGGACATCAGGACCCACTGCTGATAGCTCTCTTTGCCAGTCTCCACGGTCATCCCTCTGCCAAACCCCACACCTGCGGATTTTCACCAATTGTTGCTCCTGCAGAGCTCCCTGCAACCTCCCCAATTGCCACCCTTACAGAGTTCCCCCCACCCCAGGATCACCATCCCCACTGAGCAACCCTCCCCACCCTGCAGAGTTTCCCCTGCCCTCTCCTTATGTGAAGCTCCTTCCCACCTCCCCATCATGGCTCCAGCCATTCTCAGGCCCCACCTCCTCAGCAACCAATCTCTCAGATTCCACCCCCCCCTCAGGCCCTGCCCCTTGACACTGCCCCAGCAATGCCAGGGTGCCCGGTGGGCAGTGCCAGGGTGCCCAGTGGGCACTGTTAGGTTGATACTGCCCAAGGGGCACTGCCCCACGCTGCCCCAACCATCCAGGGACGTCAATGGCCTCTGGTCCCATTGGCAAGGTCATTATGCCTAGTATGGTGAAGACCATACGTGATCTTGCCGGTGAGGACATTGATCAGGGAGGGGATAAATACAAGTGAGCCCAGCCGATAGCATCCGGAACTCACTAATGACATGCTAAACACGTCATGCATATTTAAATTGGCTTCACGCCCTTTCTGAATGTGAAGCCGATTTCGTCAGCACAGCAGTGCCGGTAAGAATCCGAGAGGCGAGAAATCGGGCGCGATCCTGATTTTTCATCTCTCACGATATCTTACCGATCAACCGGTGGGACGAGCCGACAAGATCGCCCATACACTCTCTTGCTCTCACATACACATACTCTCTCTCACACATATACACACACATATACACACACACATATACACACACATATGCACTCAAACACTCACACATTCTCCCTCTCTCACACACACATACACATATATACACACACACATATACACACACACACACACACTCAAACACTCACACATTCTCCCTCTCTCATACACACATACACATATACACACACACACACATATACATACACACACATATACACACACACACATATACACACACACATGCACTCAAACGCACACATTCTCCCTCTCTCACACACACATACACATATATACACACACACATATACACACACACACACTCAAACACTCACACATTCTCCCTCTCTCATACCCACATACACATATACACACACACACATATACATACACACACATATACACACACACACATATACACACACACATGCACTCAAACGCACACATTCTCCCTCTCTCACACACACACACACAGACACATATACACACACACACATACACACTCATTGATGAGCCCATCAGCAACAAACATCTGAGAGGAACAACCTGTGATTTGAGGAGCTGCCACTTGCAGAAACTTCAACTTTACTTACCTGGCTGACCAGAATTTTAAACAGTGGCTCAAGCAGCTGATGAGAATGGCTTCAGGGGCCACAGCCTGGCCTGTGGACATGTCCATTGTAGATGTGCGTCAATGTCGATATGCTTATTTATTAATGTCATCCATTATACAAATGCTTAAGAACATAAGAACATAAGAAATAGGAGCAGGAGTAGGCCATCTAGCCCCTCGAACCTGCCCCGCCATTCAATAAGATCATGGCTGATCTGAAGTGGATCAGTTCCACTTACCCGCCTGATCCCTATAACCCCTAATTCCCTTACCGATCAGGAATCCATCTATCCGTGATTTAAACATATTCAACGAGGTAGCCTCCACCACTTCAGTGGGCAGAGAATTCCAGAGATTCACCACCCTCTGAGAGAAGAAGTTCCTCCTCAACTCTGTCCTAAACTGACCCCCCTTTATTTTGAGGCTGTGCCCTCTAGTTCTAGTTTCCTTTCTAAGTGGAAAGAATCTCTCCACCTCTACCCTATCCAGCCCCTTCATTATCTTATAGGTCTCTATAAGATCCCCCCTCAGCCTTCTAAATTCCAACTTCCTGATGCATGTGTCTATATTGTGTCAACAATAGTCAATTAATGGGAGGGTTTTTCCTCCCTATTGATGTGAAAAACAATTAAGAGTTTAAAGAGTTTAAAACAATTAAGAGTTAAAAGAAAAAAAAACTTAAATAAAATGTTTAAGAGGAACACTGAATCACATGAATGATGTGAGATGAGTGGTCGTGGCAACAACAATAAGGGTGTAACATGAAGAAGGAATCACAGTAACATCATACATCAAAAATGCATGCACTGGAGTTTCTTTTTAAATTGATCTTTAGTGGGCTGTTTGGGATGAAATAAAAGCATTTACAGTGGGAAACTTTCCCTCTCTTTTGGCTTTCATAATCCTTCAAGATGGTAAAATAATGAGCCACGATGTCTCACTCACATAGTCTGAATTCTGATTCATTCCCCACAAAAACAACATTTTACTCTGTTATTAGCAGTTTTCCAGATGAGTCATGGATCTTTGGCAGCACTGGTTACGGTTATAAAATGGAAGTTTCCAGTCTTTGTGGGTGTGAAGTGAATGTACTGGGAAGATTAATTCAGAGAACAACTGAACCAAAAGTGAAGTTCAATGGCAGGTATTTCCTGCCTTTTGATCTTTACGTTCAAAAATCCATTTTCGCTGCAGGAAAGAATATGCAGCCAGGCTTTGGAGAAAATGCCAATTGTTTGTTTTCCTATTTTTTGTGCCAACTTTACTGGAGGGAAAAAACGTCTAATTTCTACGGTTTGAAGCAAAATGAAATTTTAGAATTTAAATAATTGCTGGACCTTCCCAGAGGTTGACTGACTTCCCCCTCACCTATTGTTGCCGAGCTGAAGGAACGTCTTGCCTGCCACAAATTACATTGAAATACCTGTCCTGTCCTGTGGCTTTACTTAACTAAATTAAAGCATATAGACATTGAATTATTTAATCAAATTACTGACTATCTAGGAGACTCTGGTATACCCCTTGCCTTCATGCACATATTTGAGTAATTCAGAAACTGTTATAACTCAGCTTGTTAACCTACTTTAAGTCCATCTTTCCTCTTTGTTTGCTCCTGTGCTATTGCTCACAGAAGAAGGAAGTCCACATCCAGCACTTTTGTTGAAAGCCAACTGAAACTTTTCCTGATTGAGAAATGTTTCTGAAAATTGCCTCCAAATCAGTTGAACATGACCCCTGCAGCCAAATTCCATTCTACAGCCTTATACTTACCTCCCTGACTCTTGGTCCTTATGCTTAAAAAAAGGTTTGTGATAAATCCATAGGATTACTACATTTGCTTCATTTCTGTCACTGCCTGATGAAAAACCAATGTGACGTGCAGCTCATGGGCACCAGGTGTTGGATGCGACTGACGTGAATGGATTTAAAGTTGAAGTTTGTTTATCAGCGTCACAAGTAGGCTGACATTAACACTGCAATGAAGTTACTGTGAAAATCCCATGTTCGCCACACTCGAGTGCCTGTTTGGATACACTGAGGGAGAATTTAGCATGGCCAAAGCACCTAACCAGCACATCTTTCAGACTGTGGGAGGAAACCAGAGCACCCGGAGGAAACCCACGCAGACACGGGGAGAACGTGCAAACTCCACACAGACAGTGACCCGAGCCGGGAATCGAACCTGGGTCCCTGGTGCTGTGACGCAGCAGTGCTAACCACTGTGCCACCGTTAAGCACGGTGGGCTGACGGATGGGCGTTGGGAGATTTAAAATTTGCAAACATGTAAGAGCGTGAGAAGCTGGATCCAACCCACTGCCTTCCACATTTCACTCAACTGCAACAAGCTGCTCACACACAATCTGCGCAGGATAAGCAAGTAGCCTATTAACAGGATGACAGTTGCTTAGCTGGAGTAATATTTCAACACAATTTTAAATTTACTGTCACATCCACAGGTTTCTAAAGTTTCCTGAAACTCATTATTGAAAGCAAGGTGAGAACACAAGTGCAACTGGGGTGGCTGATTAAAACCCATGGAAATATTGCAATAAACGCTCAATGGTACAAGGTATTTGCAACACAAAAGCAGGTCATTTAGCCCAACAGGTTCATGCCTGTATTTATGCTCCACATCAGTCTCCACCCACCCTTTTACATCCCATAAAATGAACAAAATATTTTTCTATTTCTTTCTTCCTCATGTGCTCATCGAGCTTCCCTTTAAATGCATCAATATATTTCCCTCAATTCTGTGGTAGCGACTTCCACATTGAAACCACTCTCAGGGTAAAGGAGTTTCTCTCGAAATTCTTATTAGATTTATTAGTGACCGATTTACCTTTATGATTCCTGGTTGGGTCTCACCAGCAAGTGGGAGCCTCCGGCAAAATTTTCCCAAAAGTGGTCGGAGCCCTCACAGCAGCTGGAAATGCGTGTCAGCAACACGCATTGAGCAACCGGCAGGCCTTGCCCTTAATCTTACAGGCAGCAGCTCGTGAATAAGCTGCAGCTGGTCTTATCCTAAGAGCTGCCAGTCCCAAGCAGCTTCAGAAACAAATGCCATCAGGAAGGGTGGCCACTCCTGAGGAAAGCAGGAGTCCTGCAGCCAAAACCTGTTTTGATAGAGGCTTCATTCCCTGCCCATGGCCCTCTCTTTGAATAAAAAAAAACTACCCCAGCCCCCACTGGCTTGCTGTTGGGAGCCCGCCTGTATTCGGCTGATGGCCTCCCTACCGCCCCATGGGTTAGCCCGACTTCGACAAAATGCCAACTGCCTGGTAAAATGGGTTGGGTTAAAATAGGGCATTTTAATATTTGAATTTGCTTCCTTGTAGCTGGAATCCTGTCCGAAGCTGGTCCCGCCATTGGTAAAATTCCTTGACAGTAGGACCACATTGCACTACCCTGATTTTACCACTCCCCAACTCTCCCAATCCAACTCACCATACCCAGCCCAGGCGGGCCAGCAAATTTCACCCCATCTTTTCCATGTATACCCTATCAAACCCTTCTGAAAGACCCTGATTGGTTGCCTCCCAGTCTTCTTTAGACAAAGAGTGTGTTCAATATTTCCTGATCGGTATAACCTCTCCACCTGGGTATCATTCTAGTAAATCTCTTTTTGCAACCTCTCCAGTGCTTTGATGTTCTTTTTATAATATGGGGACCAGAACTGCTCACAGATGCTTGCACTTGCTGGTGAGACCAAATGTGGCCTAATCAAGGTTCAGTACAAGTTTAACATAACAACTTTGCATTTCAATTCAATACCTCCAGAAATGAATCCCAGTGCTTTGTTTGCTTTTCTTACAACTTTGTAATTTGTGTTGCTACTTTTAGTGATTTATATGTTGTCCTAAATCTCTCTTTTTCTCTACCCGATTCGTACATTTATTTTCCAAAGAGTATGTGGCCTCTTTAACCTTCTTACCAAAATGTACCACCTCACACATAGCTATATTGAAGTCTATCTGCAACTTACATGCCCTTTCTGCAAGTTTATGAGCAGCATCCTCTATTTTATTGGTGATCTCCGCTATGTTAACTACTTCCTATTTTGGGGTTATTCACAAATTTTGAAAATGTATTTCCAATTCCAGAGTTCAAAACATTGACGTAAATGGTGAACAATAGTGGTCTCAGCACTGATGTTTGTGCTAAGTCACTTCCCACATTTTGCCAACCTGAGTAACTAGCTTTAAACACCTGGGGTAGGATATCTTGGATGGTGGGCTTTCCCATGCTGCCACCCGAAGCATTGGCAGGGGACACATTCCACCAATCATACTAGCTCCAATGCGTAAGACAGGTGACAGATTGTTTGCCAAAGCCAGCAACCATATCAACTCCAGCTGCGATAAAACCAGTCAGAAAGAGTGGACATTTCTGCTGGCTTCCCACAGATGCAGCGTATCATTGATTTTGCACAGTTGTGGAAATCCCCCCCCCCCCCCCCCACCCCGCCACCCGCCCCCGGCCCCCGCACAGCTTCATCAACCAGGAATATTCATCAAACACAAGAGATTCCATACCATCAAATTGTTCAACCACAAGGAAATATTTCAGCAGGTGTACAAAAGATTTCTGGGGAGCTGCTGTGTGATAATTTTGCCATACAGGAGTCCCAAATTCCTTGACCTTTCTGGGCCCGCCAGCATGTTTAAGGGATGGCTGCTAGGAGACAAGATACACACTTCAAATTTGGCTGAGTATACCTGTCAGAAACCCAGCCAATGAAGCCCATATGACCACCAGATGTGTGATCAAACGAACTATCGGCATGCTGAAGGTGCACTTCAGGTATCTGGACAGATCTGGAGGTGCCCTTCAACGTGTACCCCGTAGGATATCAAAATAGCTGTGGTCTGCTGCACACTGCACAACATTGCACAATAGTGAAGTTTGGACCAGAAGGGGGAACAGAATGCAGAGCACACATCGTCTGCAGACAAGCCCAAGAAGGAAGAGGAAAAAGACAAGGTAGAAAAAGATTGGGAAAACAATGCTGCAGCAGCTGCTCACCTTATTTTTTTATTTCAAACATTTATTTTTAACATGACAAAATAACACAATACTCCATTACGTAGTACATAAATCAGATAAGTCCCAAATAATATACAGTACATACAGGATCGAAAAGGAGTATGAAGAAATACAAATGTATAAATCCCTACCTCTGTTCACAAATATAACTCAAGTACTTAATAATTCTTCAGTTTCCAAATCGCTGCCTAAGGTTATCCTCATTAATGCAATTCAGTCGCACCAGTGTACCCTTGTCAGAAGCGCATATAACGATCACTCTTCCCGCACTCCCACCTCCAATAATGCCACTGACATGAATCAGTCCTTCAAACAACTAATCAGCCCTTGCTCCATTCATCTTCATGAACACGTCTTCCCATTCATCATTAAGCAAAGTAAAAGGCAATCTACCACCAGCAATCAAGCAATCACTGAAGGTAGCAGGACAGATGGAGAAAGTGGTTTAAAAAAATGCAAATGGATCTTGGACTTTATAAATTGAGGCATAGAGTACAAAATCAAGGAAGCTATGATGAATCTATCTGTAAAACACTGGTTTAGCCTCAACTAGAGTATTTTGTCCAATTATGGGCACCATATTTTTTTAGAAAGGAGGTGATAGATTGGATAAACTGGGGCAGTTCTCTGTAAAGAGAAGATTGAGAGGAGATTTGACCGAGATATTCAAAATCATGAGAGGTCTAGAGAGAGTGGATACATAGAGAGAAACTGTTCCCATTGGCAGTAGGGATGCAAACCAGAGGACACCGATATAGGGTGAATGGCAGAAGAACCAACAACTACAGAGACAAACATTTTTACACAGTGAGTGGTTAGGATTTGGAATGCACTACCTGAGCCCATGTGAAGGCAGATTCATGTAATGGCTTTTAAAAGGGAATTCAATATGCAACTGAAAATGAAAAAAAGTTGCCAGCCCATGTGGAAAGGGCTGGGGAATGGGTCTCATTGGTTTACTCTTGCAGAAAGCTGGCAGACATACTGCGGGCATACCTTTCCATGATTCAATGAATGATAAAAGTGATGCAAAAGTAATAAAATATGTGATTTGAATAAAGAACAGAAATTTCACAACATAACATTGTCTCATGCTGACATGCATACTCTTGTACAACTATAACAGTTTCTTCTTCTTTTTCCTACCTCTTCGACATGGTGTCATCTCTGCGACTTTAGCAGAAATAGAGACAAAATGCTCAGATCCGTACTCTGATTGATGGCCTGGATACTCTTGGCTAATGTCCCCTGGGTTTTGGAGTCTGTGAGGGTCCCTTAAAAAACTGCTCCATAACTGCACCCGTGCAGGGGCAGACTTAGTCATTGGGACACAAGACAGCATATTGGTTACTGACTGCGAGAAGGGGGAAGTGGAAGCATTTGAGTGGAGTTCCCATTTCTATGTCTCCTTTTTCCATTATCCCTCAAACTACACTTCGCTGCTATCATTCGACTGGATAGCACTTTGGTGCAGATCAGTGAAGTGTTGTAAGGTCTAGGTTAACGTATTAATCATCCCAAAATGTGCAAGATTCCCATGGAGAAATTGGATTGTTGCAACTGATGTTCCAGACCACCCTACCCATGCAAGCAGAAATCATCACAATACTCTGCAACATCTATTGCTCTCGTGCTTGAGGTGGATTTATCCATTCTTTCTGCAATGATGGTTTGTGTTATATCTGCCTTGTGGCAGCTTTCTTCATTCTGTTGCTCTGGAATAATCTCTGTCTGCCTCCACACAGACCCTGTAAATGGGGGGCGGGGAGGGGGGTCATTGAATTGCGGTACACCAATGAGTGTCCTGAAACTATTGTCACACTTTTGTTTCTTTGTTTCTTCCACACCACTAACTCCAAATCCTCCAAATTCCATCTTTAGATCAGCCCTTTAAATACTGGAGTTGACATTGCTTTGTGCAGGTACTCATCAGGCCTGCTGCAATACAACCAATACCAAACTCAGACATGAGATGATAATGAGATGGTTGAAATGTCACTAACAGATTTACTGAACTTACCTCTGGGTTTCCCATGCAAAATCAGTATGTCTCAATATACCCCCAAGTTAGTACTGATGTTATGATCTTCATTGTTCCATCTGAATGATTTGGATTGAGAGGAAAATAGACATCTGCTACTTGATATTTGAATGGGGGTTTCGGCCCATAAAATTTGAAAACCTGGCAAAGAATAATGTCTCCAAGGCCCACCTGCCACAGTGTTACTCACGTGATCAATTTCTTCAGGCCCATTCTAACCAATCTGTTCCATAACTCTTAGTTGGATCTCCTCAACAAATGGGTGCAATATCCTATTTTTCAACACTTTAACAAATGCCCTTCAAAGACACTACTTTAACTGGCATTTAGTTTCATCGAAGCAGTAGTTTAAAAGCATTGGGCACAACCCAGTCTGCTCCCAACTCATAAACAGCAAGGCTTTTATTTTAAAAAACAACTCCTCTTAAATTTTGGTTCACAAGAGACTGTGACTAACAAAACTGCTGCCAGATCATTGTGGGACTTTTTTTTTGTGGAACAATTCATTTGTTGAACTCAAGTAATTTTTACTCCTACACTATGATGGGCAAACTGCATTCTAACTGTAGCCAAACAGGTACCAACGTCAATTATGTGGCCACTTTTAAGGCAACCACATTTACTGTTTGGTTTTAAAGTATTTACTCATGGGTGGCCCCTTGATTCAATGCACTGATTAAAGCTAAGAACATGATTGATGTGTTGCCACTACCAGCAACCCCAAAGCCATTTTCTTCATTTATAAACAATAAAACACTATGTTTTGCTTGTACTTTTTGTATCTACAACTATTTAAACACTTCTTGGATCATTCAGTTTTCTGTGAAGTTACAGTTACTTAAATTTTAACATTTTTGACAATTCCTGGGAGAAGCACATTGCAACTTAAATTGAAAAATCCAATATGCTTGGAGGTAGACTATATTTAAACTTCTATAGGCCACCACAATATTAAGTGTCAGATCCAGGCATATACGTTATTTAAACTGGGAGCTTATTACTTTGTGGGTGGTAGAAAAGTCCGCAGATGGATCTTTAAGGGTTTGTGGAAGCTGAGTATACATTGCAATACTTCAGAAGATGTAATAGGTTGAAAGAACAGCATAAAGAACTTTAAAATCCACAAATATCAGTATTGAGGTGCTGTTGGGGTAGGCATGGCTCAGAGGGACAATTGTCTTTGTCACATGTCCAGAGGACCCATTGAAAAGTGGTTCAAATGGCTGGCAGGGAATGGCCACTCATGTCATTGTGCACAATAGCTTCCAAAGAACATGTGTTCAAGTGTGAAGGAGGTTTACAGTAAGTCAACTAAGAATGGTCAGAGCAACAACCCATTCACTAAAGCATATGTCATGCTATCTTTCATTCATTTTAATGCTTGTCATTCGTGACTTTTGACATCCCAGACAGTTAGTTATAATGAGCCTTTACTCAACTCAAGCCATTTCATCCTTATCCATGTAGCTGCACGAAGCACCACATCTGCAATGGCCCTTCATTCTCAGGGTGCAGGTGCTGCTGACAAGGCCAGTATTTGGTGCCCATCTCGTTACCTTGAGAAGTTGGCAGTGGGCCAACTGAGTGGTTTGCTAGGTCACTTTAGGGGGCAGTTGATAGACAATCAAACTGTTGTAGGACTGGACTCACAGAGATGCCAGACGAAGTAAGCAGATATCCTTCCCTTAGAGCATAAGAGAAACAGTTGTTTTTTTTTTAAATCTGGCAGATCCGTGCTCACTTTTACTAGTACCAGCTTAACTCTTCCATTTTTTAAGACATGATTTAAATTCACAACTGGAACAGTGGAATTTGAACTCAATTTTCTGGATTTGTAGTCCAGGCATTCTGGATTACTAGACCAGTAACATAACCAACACACTACCAAATCCTAAATTACTTCCAATAATATGAACTTCTTGAGCGTAATCTTATCACCCCACCATGTGATCAGCGTAAGTCTAATTTGCACTCGACACCAAGGACACTACGTTCCTTTTGAATGGCGTGAATCAGTTTGCACTCAGAAAGAGTGCAAAACTTATTAGCATAAATTTGACTGGAATTCAATATCATTACCTTCTCCCCTCACGGATGTTTCCCACCTCTCGGGCATGACGTCACACTGGCGCAAATCACTACTGCTCTTTAAAAGTGTTACACAGGCGCAGCAGTAATGAAGGTGAGCACGGAAGTGACTACCACTGAGCACCAATCCCCGGATGCAGGAGGTTGGGGCTCAGCCACTATCATGGTATGGGATGGGGTGGAGGGCTTGCATGGGTGGAAGGATTGGGGGGGCTCATGTTGGTCTGGGGTCAACCCTCACCGCAGCCCTCTCTCAACCCCTTGTCCAAACCCCCCCAACATGGGTCTCATTGGCATCATACCAGGGTGATGGGCCTGTATTGGCCATCTTAGCGAGTTTCGTGTCCAGGCAGGAGGGTGATAACGACTCACTATGCGGCATACTGGGATGCTGCCCTGGTGCAACTAAGTCTAACTCCTACCTGTTCTATGATTGCACACTGGATCCCGGACCCACATCTGAGTGAAGGTCAGGGGAACCATCGTGCAGCCCAATGCCCCAGGGTGGGGGGTGCTGTTAGGGGGGCTGGTCCTAAGGTACAGTGGGTGCTGGGGATGCCATCTAAGGCTGTCTGTCACTGTAGGCCTACATAGCTTCCACAGCTGGGACTGCTTGGGGATACGGTGGGGATTGAAGCAGAGGAACTCAGACTGCTGAGCCCCTGGTCAGTAGTGGGGGCCGGTGACCTTGTGACCCGAACAGTGATTTTGAGCCCTTGGAGTACCACGGCAGTCAGGTGCTGGGGATTGCAGACCCAGTGGGCTGAAGGGCATGTCTCACGCTGAATAATGCTCTGCACCTCTATGTGTACGGTTGGGGTACAGAAATCCTTGTGGGAAGCGGGTCACAGACAGATTAGTCACAGCTGTGGGGTGCAATAACATTTATTAGTGAATTTTTAAATGAACAATTACCAAAACCCTAACTAGTGCATACCTTCACCTGTGCCCTCTTGGTGACCCTAAAGCTTCTTAACTTTACATGGCCTACCACTACGTCTCGGTGACCACCCCCCCCCCCCCCGCCCCCCCACACAGGCTGCACATAGAGCTGGAGGCGCTCAGCTGTGTTCTGTGCACCCGTGGCCTGTGATGCTCTTAGTGGGCTTCCTTGGGGACCTGGGACCTGGAGGGCCCCGGGTGACTTTCGGGTGCCACTGATGTACTGTGCCACCCTGCTCAGCCCGCTGCCCCTGAGATGCACCGCTGTCAAGAAAGGGGGGTTCAGCAGGACTGGGGATGGGTCTCCTGGGTGGAAGGCCCCACTTCCTCCTCCCTCGGGGTGCTCATTGGCCCTGGGACACTCCTTGGGATGGAGGGACAGCTGGATTGAGCTTCGGAGGCCTCAACATCACCTGGCTCTGCCAGTCCTGGAGGCCCAACTGTGTTTGCACCATGGTGCATGAGCCCTCAGCAATGGTTCTCTAAGTCTGGACCAACGTCTGGATCCCCTCATCGACTGTCCTCTGAGACTGGGCCAAGCTCTCGAGGCTCGTAGCCATGGCCCCTCTGCATCTTGAGCATGCTCCCAAGGCCCTTAGCCATGGTCCTCAGTGACTCGACCATGCCTTGAACACTGTTGCACACGGCTACCACTTCCTGCCCCAGTCTCTCCACTGTGGTTGCCACCCTTGCAGTGTTGGCTTGGGTGCCACGCAAAGCCGACAGCACCTCCTCCGATTGAAGGCTTTGGGTCTCCTCCAAACAACCTTGCAGTTGGTGGAATTTTGCCGACAGCCTCTCCTGAAATCCCTGGCTCTGTCTCTACAAGTCCAGCAGCTTCTGGACAACTAATCTCAGCACCTCGGCACCGGGCTGGGGGTCAGATGTCTCCTTGGCTCCGGAGCCCTCGGATGTTCCCAGCTCCATATTATATACATCTGCGGCTGCGTGGTGCTCATCAGAAAGTGTCCCAGAAGCCCCACTGCTAACATGTCCCACCGTGGTAACTGTATCTGTGCTGGCGAATGGTGTGTGTGATGTTTGTGTTGACTGTTTGGTGCTTTCCTGCGAGTTTCTAACGGACTTTCTACCAAAGTTCCTTTGGACCTTCCCTCCTTGAAGGGGGGACACTGACTCCAGACAGCCCAGCCTCATTGGATTATCTGCAAAACAAGACACATAGTTCAGTGCAAGGGAGAGACAAGTATCTGGGCAGATTCCAACTTACTTGAGATAGGTCATACGAATTAAGATTTTGTGTCTCCTCACTTCTGTGGTGCACGCCGACCTGGCTGTAGGTCATGGCCTTCCCTGAGAGTTCCATTGTACGCTTCTCAAAGGGAGTCAGGGGACACAGCTCAGGGAGACCACTACTGGTCTTCTCCCATTCCCTCCTGTTATGGGCCATCCTGTCCTGTGGGGACAAAGGGGGCATTGAAAGCCTATTGGCTGGAAGGACGCGGAGTGTTAGGGATGTCGGGGGTGGGGCAATCGGGTGGTGTATGTTGGCACAGTGCCTCAGTAGGAAGACATTGGTTGCCAGAGGGGTTGGAGATAGGTGCTAGTGGGCTGGGTGCTGGAAGGCCACGGGGTGTCAGGAGTGGATCGATGTGGACATTCCAGACACAATGGCTGGGACTGATGCCAGGATGGGCACTCACCCTTGCTGCCTGAACAAGGTCATTTTCTTTCTGCACTGGCCGCTGGTCCTACATGTCAGTGTGTGGGCATTGACTGCTGCTGCCACTGCTGCTCAGGCTGCATTGCCAGCCCAACCTCTGGGTAGCTGACCAGCTTTGGAGAAAAGGTGGCCCTCCTCTCCTCCACAGCGTCCAGCAGCCAACCCAACTCTCCCTCCATAAACTGTGGCGCTGCCTTATGAAGTACCATCTTCCTGGCGTGACTGACACTGAGTGCATCATTAGTGTTTAAATGAAGCTCCCCCTGCTTAACAGTGCACAGCTGCAACCACTTTGGGTGAGTCATGCGCCCGGAGCCTGCATAATGGCGTGATTCGCAAGGAGGCTCTTTCATTGCACTCAGTGTCGAAAGATTGTGGTGCAAAGTGCACCAAAGAGACCGGAGTGGAACACTGCTGTTTTCTTGCTGTTATGGCATTTAGAAATTTTGGGGGAAAATTCCACCCCTTATTTCTGCTTCTCTCCTTCTAGAAAAGGTGGCATATAACTACAGTGAACAGACCCATGTAAGAATAGGGTTGTGTGATTACTCACATGTCAGTTCTTTTGAAGTGGCAGCAAACAGATGTTGTAGCGACGCTAGGGAGATTGAAGGCTTGTAACAGCCCTTTTTTTCTCACCCTCTCTACTCATTGCATTTAACCAGCAAAATGTGTGGCAAATTCTCTTGCTAATCATTTTGCCTTCAATAAAACCTTTGTAGCAAATTTTCTTTCCTCGCTCTAGGTGCAGAACACAGTTTGATCAAGCCATTACCTCAGATCTCCCAAGTGCTTCACAACAGTGGCACTGATCCCTATCCTCACAAACTACATCTCAGATCAATACAACGAGGGATATTTCTATGGCGATAGGGGTACACTAGGTCAATCACACAGAACAAATGAGCAGGAGGATCTGTTGATGGAGGCAGAGAGGCTGAAGATTATTATCTGAAGGGCCGCTTTGAGAAGTCCCTTAGCTAAACAGCCAATTGATGTTCTAACAAAATGGTACTATCAGGAGCACTTGTGCCCATCTGTCTGGAAGAGCCAAAAGCCACTATGTATGGATACTGATATACCAGGATGAAGGGTACATTTATTGCAAGGTGGAGTGGTCCCAAAGCACCCTTACTCTGCTATACTGAGATCTGATGACCTCAGTTAAAGTTGCAGTTTGCAGAGCGGTTGATTGTTCAGTAAATATGTTACAGAAACAGTTTGACCTGTAAAATAAATGCAAAATGATTACTGAGATGAACTTCATGTTTGCAATTTCAAAGTACAGGCAAAAACTACACACTGGCTCCCAACAGAATTCTGAAGGTAAACAAATGAAAAAAGAATAACTTATAGCAAGATCACTTTCAAAACTATTTTTGTTGGAGATGCAGAGTGCATCATTAAAATTGTTAGAAGCCCATTCTCAACAGGCGTCACTTGCAATGAGTATAATTATATTCTCGCAAGAATACATGTGCTTCCATAGCAGTTCATTTTGCTGCTCAATCTAATGGTTGGTGCCAGAGAACTGGCTGATTGCAAATCCTTGTTCAAAAGCAGCAAGAGGGTTAAACCTGCAACTATGGGCCAGTCAGTCTAATGTCAGTGGTAGGAAACTTTTAGTGATACTAATCATGCACAAAATTAATTGGCACTCAGCTAAAAAGCAGCGTTGATTTATTAAAGGCAAATCGTGCTTGACTAACTTGATTGAGCTATTTGATAAAGTAATGCAGAGGATTGATGAAGATAGACAGTTAATGTTCCTCAGATAGACTTCCAAACATATTTGTTATGTACCACATAATTAACTTGTTGACAAAATTAAAGCCCATTGAATTAAAGGGGCAATGGCTGGATCAATATGAAATTGGCTAAGTGATATAAATCAAAGAAAAGTGGTGAGTGGTTGTTTTGAAGACAGGACAGAAGTATGCATTAGTATTTCCCAGGGATAGGTGTAGAGTCCACTGCTCTTTTTAATATGTATAAATGACCGAGACTTTTGCAACAGACGACATGAAACTAAAATGTGGAAAGTTGTGATTAGTATTGGAACATACTTCAAGTGGACACAAAAAGACACGTGAAGTGGGCAGACAAATGGCAAATGAAATTTAATGCAGAGAAATGTACATATGTATGAACATATGAATTAGGAGCACGAGGAGGTCATTCAGACCTTCAAACCTGCTCCACCATTCAATAAGATCATGGCTGATCTAGTGACTGTTATCTCAACTCCACATTCCGCCTATCGCGGTAACCTTTGACTCCCTTGTTACTAAAGAACCTACCTACCTCTGTTTATAAATATTCATTGACCCTGCCTCTACTGCTCTCTGGGGGAAAGAGTTCCAAAGATTGACAACAGTCTGAAAGAAAACATTACTTCTCATTTCCATATAAAACAAACATTAGAATTAATAGGCCCACTTCAAAGAGTTTATAACCACTTGTAGTTGTCAATCAAACTTGGCAATGGAAGGCACTCTTCTGTGATAATGAAAGGTTGCAAATCAGTCATGCAGCACTAATCCAGTATTGATAGACATCCACAGAGTAAAATAGCTAGTAATGATTTTGTAAACACACCAGTTTTAAAAGCAGGAGTTTTAAATGCCCTGATGACTTGACAGTTGCCTTTAATAGTTTGTTTTTACTGTTTTGACAGTTGCCTTGACAGTTCACCTTGACACTTCTGACAGTTCTAGTGAGCTTAACAGTTAATGATTTTATGCATGTTTATGCACACTCATGCCTACTTTTAATTATCCCAAGGGGTAACTTACCTCTCCCAAGGGATACCCAACCTCTTCCAAAGCATTGTAGGATCACATTGAAAAGGATACCCAACCTCTCCAAAAGGGTATCCCACCTCTGCAAAGGACACCACAAAGTTCAGACCTGTTTCTACCAGGTCTAACCTGGGCACACCATATTTCACATACTTGGGTCACCAAAACTGAATACAAATGGAGGCAGTTGCTGATTTATTGGGGCAGTTGCCTCTGCAAAATGCGCATGCACAAATTTTGACCTGGGCTATCCCCACCCCTGGGAAAAAGGCAGATGCCATGTTCAGGGGTGGGACTTCAGACTTTCAGCCTATTCTGCCTTTTTTGTAATGATGGAAAAGCTCTCCACCGTTGTAAAAGTCCAAGTTACAGAGTACAAAAGCAAGGAGGTTTTGTTAAACCTTTATAAAACACTGACCAGGCCTCATCTGGAGTATTTTGAATACTACAGTTTAGGAAGGATATCCAGGTCTTAAAGAAGGTGCAACAGAAGTTTACTAGAATAGTAGCAGGAACACAGGACTTTAGTAGTGTGAAGCAACTGGAGAAGCCAAGATTATTCCTCTTAGAACAGAGAAGGTTAAAAGAAGATTGCAGGGAGGTTTTGTAACAGTGTCCCAAATCGTGTTTTTGAAAGAGTAAATAAGGAGACATGTTCTTGTGGCACAGGGATTGGTAACCAGAGGGCACAGATTTAAAGATAATTGCAAAAAGAATCAGAAGTGACACAGAGGGAAAACAATAATGTGTTGAGATGTTATGATGTGGAATGCATTGACTAAACAGCTGGTGGAAGAGGATTCAATAATAATTTTCAAAAGAGAATTGGAGGGGAAGTATTTGGAGAGTTATAGGTAGCGTGGAGAGGAGTGGGACTAATTGGATAGATCTTTCAAAGTGCCAGCAGTAGGCATGATTTCTGCAATTCCATGATTCCATGAATACTACTTTTAGTTTCTTGACACTGAATTATTGGTGGCAGTAGGAAATGGGTGGGAAATCAACATCACCAACGTCTGAAGTCTCCAACTCTGACTTTTTACTGTCACTGCTACCATAAAAGCTGAAGATTATTACTCTTCCTCATCGATTTTTTATCCATCATTCTTTCTATTGTTGATGAGCTCAAGCCCAAGATCTCCACTCTCCAGTGACACAATTCTGGTGCCACTCTCTTCTTCCCCTGTTCTTTGCAGTTTTAGAGTTTTACAATTATTGGCATGATGAAGGTTGCATTGAGAAATGACCAGTAAAGTTATAGCCCCATTACAGCCTGTCATGCCAACTACCACTTAACGTTGTCAGGGCTGGAGACATGATGGTATTCATTTGACTTCTCATATTTAGTTTTACAGCTAGGTTAAGGGGAAACTAAAGCAGTGGAAAGGTTAGTGTATGTTTTCCCTAAAGCTGAGGAGTTGTCTGTGCAGTTCACTGCCATTGTGAACCATAAAACTCCCAAACCTTACCAGTAATAAAATGTTACAGATGATGCAGGCTGAACGAAGAAATGACTGACTCCAGGCAGATTCTAGGCTTGTTTTCATCCAGTACTAAGGTTTTTATGCTTGAAAGTGGATAAGCAACATAATTTTAATCAAGTAACATTATTTTAGAAGTCCAGAAAGTACCATATATACCACAGGCAAATGTTCCTGATTTAGTGTGGAATTATTTCCATGAATTGAATCTATTCAAAATCTTTTAAAAATTATTTTATGGGATGTGCCTGCTGCTGGCCAGGCCAGCATTTATTGTCAATCCCTAGTTGCCCTTCAGAAGGTGGTGGCGATCTGCCTTCTTGAACTTTTGCAGACTCCAAGGGTTAGGTATATCCACAGTGCTGTTAGGGAAGGAGTTTCAGGATTTCGACTCAGTGACAGTGAAGGAACGGTGATATATTTCCAAGTCAGGATGGTGAGTGACTTGGAGGGCAACTGCCAGGTGGTAGTGCTCCAGGTATTTTCAGCTTTTGTCCTTCTAGATGGTAGCAGTCATGGATTTGAAAGGTGCTGCCTAAAGGAGCCTAAGTGAGTTCCTGCAGTGCATAGTGTAGGTGGTACACATGGCTGCTACTGTTTGTTGGTAGTGGAGGGATTGAATGTTTGTGGAAAAGCAAAGTAAAGTTTATTTATTAGTCCCAAGTAGGCTTACATTAACACTGCAACAAAGATGCTGTGAAAATCATCTAATCGCCACAGTCCAGCACCTGTTCGGATACACTGAGGGAGAATTTAGCATGGCCAATTCACCTAACCTGCACATCTTTGGATTGTGGGAGGAAACCGGAGCACCCGGAGGAAACCCATGCAACCACAGGGAGACAGTGACCCAAGTCGGGCATTGAACCCGGGTCCCTGGTGTGAGGCAGCAGTGCTAGCCACTGTGCCATCGTGCCGCCAGCGTAGCAATCAAGCAGGCTGTATTGTCCTGGATGGTGTTGAGCTTCTTGAGTGATTTTAGAACTGCACGGTAGCACAGTGGTTAGCACTGCTGCTTCACAGCTCCAGGGTCCCGGGTTCGATTCCTGGCTTGGGTCACTGTCTGTGTAGAGTTTGCACATTCTCCTCGTGTCTGCGTGGGTTTCCTCCGGGTGCTCCGGTTTCCTCCCACAGTCCAAAGATGTGCGGGTTAGGTTGATTGGCCAGGTTAAAAATTGTCCCTGAGATGCGTAGTTAGAGGGATTAGTGGGTAAATATGTGGGGGTAGGGCCTGGGTGGGATTGTGGTCGGTGCAGACTCGATGGGCCGAATGGCCTCCTTCTGCACTGTAGGGTTTCTATGATTTCTATGATTTCTATTCCAGGCAAGTGGAGAATATTCCATCACTCCTGCCTTGAGTCTTGTAGATGGTGGACGGGCTTTGAGGAGTCGGGAGATGAGTTACTCACCACAGTATTCCTAGCCTCTGACCTGCTTTTGTAGCCACAGTATTTATATGACTGTTCCAGTTTAGTTTCTGGTTAATGGTAACCCCCAGGGTGTTGATAGTGGGGTATTCAGTGATGGTAATGCCATTGAATGTCAAGGGGCGATGATTAGATCCTCTTTTCTTGCAGATGGTCATTGCCTGGCACTTGTGAGGCGTGAATGTTCCTAATGTAACTCTACATGAAGGCATATTTTTTGGGAGGCAAGGACATAACCTTTGACATCTTTTGATCAAATCTTTATAAATGATGAGCTCAGAGGCTCCCTTTGTAGCTCAATAAATACATGAATCCAATAGTGTGTATTTCTTGGAACCCTACATACATGTGAACGAATGGCAGTGCATGTCCAATCCTCTGGTTGGTCCTAGTCAGAAATGTAGGCAGTACTATATATTTTTTTAAATTGCAGGGAAACCTATTCTTGATTACTTCATGTGACCCTGCTTGTAAGTCCAAATATAAAGAGGAGGACTCAGTTGTAACACAGCAGCAACAGATCAACCCTCCATCAAAAGGATACCTGATTCATTTTTCTATTAAAGCATTCAAAATGAAAATTGAGTAGGTGGTTAACCCACTGCTGTCCATTTCACACCTGCTTGGAACAGTTAAAATCCACCCTAACCCTAGGATCATCTCTGGCTTTATGTTTTCTACCTTCCATAGATGTCGGCCAAAGTTTTATTGCAAATTTCTACTCCATTCTTAAAGTTACAAAACCAATGTTCATAGTGGACTGGACAAACCCAAATCCATTACTTGCTTGCTCCAAAAACCAAATTCAAAATTCAACTGAATCCAATTCAAGGTCCCCATAAGGAAGGCAAACAAGATTCAAGCTGACAATATGAGGCATTGCACACCATCTTGGAGCTTGATCTGATGCTTGATCTTAGCCAAAAAGCCCATTTTATTGTGGAGGTTTACAAATAAAAGACCCTCAGAGAGGTACATAAGACCAAATAGCGGGATAAGCTACTTAATCACACTGCAAAAATAGTCAAAATTATTAATTATATTTATTGTTGAAACTGTTCCTTACTGTAGCAATCATTTTTTCCAAAAACCATTTGCCAACAAGATGAGTCTTTCTTTTAATAAAGTGCAAGAAGATAAACATTGGCATGAGATTAATGTCACAGCAAGCACCAACATCTGCAGATTATTTCACATATGAAGGAAGAACATTGGCATTTCCCTGTTACTTGATCTTCTTCACTGGTGAAATTACACTTTCAGATGTCCCTGGATTTTGTGATATTCTATACTTTTGTGTCTGGGCATTCAGCCTATAGAAAAACCATCATGTCCAGTTATTGAGTGATTGAAAAAAGAAAGAGTACTCTAGGCTAAATTCTAAATGATATATCTTTTCTATGTCAACCATGATTAATTTCCTGCTCCTTTTGCAACATTACTTGAGCTGCGGTATGTTGTGCAATACACCAATGAAATAGCCAAAAATGTGAGTAAGTGGACCAAAATTGTCACTTTCTGAGAAAATTGATGCAGTCATCAACAGTATCCTGTAAAGAAAGCAATCCAAGGAGCAGGAAGGCAGTTGTAGGAATGGAAATGTTCACTTGTGCCTGGTTATGGCTGCACTTTGAATATTCAAACAGCCTTCAGCAACAAATGTGTAGGTTTTTATCTCGGCCAATTTTCACGCTTTCTTGTTGGCAATGCTAACTCTTCCTCAAATACAGTTCCACAGATAGCAATAGTTCTGCAGCGAGTCAGATGAGCGGTCATTCTTCATTCTTCCAGTCCCGTCGATGACATACCCCGCGGCAGTTTTCATAGCGCCGACGGGTGCATTCAATGGGAAAACTCATTGACAACAGCAGGACCAGAAGATCTCACCACTGACTAATGGCAGGCTGCCTCCCGCCACCACAAAACATGTGGATGCTCTTCCAAAGGGCAATCTTTGGAAACAATAGCAACCAAATGGTGTGATAAATGTGGTCAGCAATCTGGATTCTTTGTCCAGAGGCAATTGTCAAAATCCACTGTTCATATCCAATTGGGTAATTAAAGCACTTTTTGTTAGTTTGACAAGGCTCTTATCCACTGAGGACATTGGGGGGTGGATCTCACATTCCACTGAATTGTTTAGTTGAGTTAAATCCAAGCAGGTTCCTATAGAGCCATTTGGCTTTGGGACCATAATCATTACTGAACACCATTTTATTGGCATGGCGACTAGTTAGATAATCCCGTGCTGCTGCAGATTTTCCATTTTACTCTTGTTTGAGAATAGGCGACGAAATTTCCTTGGTGTCAAGGCGCAAATTGATTAACTACCGTATCATAGGATGATACGGTAATTGATCTTTAACATCCCCAGCCCTGAAAACAATTTTGTAAAATACATTTCAAAATACATTGCTGTCGTTCTCAGCAACTTCACCCACATTGTAGATTAACCTTACTTTTAGACATGCCTTTCTGCTTAGTGGTTTGAATGATAGAGAAGTTCAAAGATTTCTGGATCTTTATATTTCAGGCTTGCCATGAGTTTGCTTTTGACTGTTAAAGTTATCCCACCAGAACAAGGTTATCTGATAGATGAGGGTTGTGATGTAATCTGTTTGAGCCATTTCACTTCTATTATAAAACAGAAACCCCTGCTTCTGTGTCTAGTTTTTAAATCTGGGTCCATCCACTTTGAGTTTTATACTCCAATACTTGCTTTCAGTATCATTTACCTTCCCCAGGAAAGTTAGCTCCTTTGGTTGTGGTTCTTCCACTTCTGTTTTAAAACTTTTTCACTTTTTTACACATTATCAGCGTTCTTGAGATTCAGTTTTGAAATGGCCAATTTTCCACAGTGCTCTATGCACATCCTGTTGGGCATTCTTCTCACTAGTGAGGTTTGTTCCCATCACACCAAAGACATTTCTGGACTTTATGAATTCTATGATGATTTCACAATGGTGGCTGGCACGCTTTTTCCCATTTGGCAGACATAAGCTTTTGTGCACTTTCTCTTTTATGGCCTACAAATTGAATGATCTCACTTAATGTTCTTCATGGGAACTCTACTTCTATGTGAACAAATGCCTAGTTCCTGAGTTTTGTTTGCCTTACAATGTGCATCATTTTTAATAGCGTTAAATTCTCTTTTGTCTGCAGGAGATCTGATGCTACATCATCCAGGACCCTGACTACAATTCTGTTGTGAATTAGCTCATCCTTTAATATTCCATAATCATATTTTTCTGACTTTCCATAGAGACCATTGTTGAATGAGTTCATACTTTTGACTGGTCTTTGCTTTCTTTGATTAAATTTAGCCTCCTCTGTTATTAAATTCCAACAGACACTGAAATAAGAGTTGAAAACTTGCAGGACTTCTTCATAAGAAGTTGAAGATTCATCGATTCCTTGTCTTCCTACCCTGTTGTCAGCGATAGATCCTACTGCATAAACTGGCGTACTAACTGGTCTTTTTGATCTTTTTTATGCAAACATGCAGCATTATGACATCTTGTGAACCTTTTACTCCAATTATTGTGAGCCATGTGCACTTTGAGATGGTTATCAAAGTGCTAATGTGGATTCCATGTTTCTGCTGAACACGGAAATTGTTCCTGTTTCTGTTCTGTTGTTTTCTACTTTTGGGTTGATGCTCACTACTGTCCAATCTCTGGGTCCATGTTCAAAATCTGCTGCTCTGTGATGTTATGCCATCTTGGTGAGTTTTATTTATTTTTTCTTTTGTCCTTTTAAGGATCTCTTTTTTTACCAGCCCAATATCTTCATTTTAAGGTCTTGTAGGTCTTTTACTCATTGCTACTATGTTTCATTATGCGGTCAGGGTCCAGCCAGGGTCTTTAGAGATTGTCCATTCTCCCAAGGTTTGCTGCTTATGCCTTGAGTTTCTCAAAACCATTGCTATTTATTTACAGCAAATATTCACACACTTAAACCTCTACTTGAGGTTGGACTTATCCTCTCCCCAGAGCTCTCTTTCCTCTCAGTCAGATGATCTGACATCATTATTGCATTAGCATCATGTGTGCTTTTGATGTTAACCCTTTACTTTGCATCTCCCCCAACATCTTCATTCCTGCCGTATTTACAGGGTGACACGGTAGCACAGTGGTTAGCACTGCTGCCTCACAGCTCCAGGGATCTTGGTTCGATTCCTGGCTTGGATCACTGTCTGTGCGGAGTTTGCACATTCTCCCTGTGTCTGCGTGGATTTCCTCCAGGTGCTTCGGTTTCCTCCCACAGTCTGAAAGATGTGCTGGTTGGGTGTTTGGCCATGCTAAGTTCTCCCTCAATGTACCCAAACATGTGCTGAAGAGTGGGGATTTTCACAATAACTTCATTGCAGTGTTACTTGTGACACTAATAAATAAACATAAACTTCAACTTAAAACTTAACATCTTCCTACACAGCTCAGGAAGAATATATTAGCCTTTGATGATGTGCAGCACAGATTCACTAGAAAGCTACTAAGACTCAGAGAGTTAAAATATGAAGACAAAATAGACTCAAAGAATTCATAGTCTATTGATTATTCAATATAAAAATTTTGTCCCCCTCTCTCAGAGTCACTATGATTATCTTCAAAAGGATCTCCCTCAGCATCCCATCCAATATCAGTTTCCCAAAATTTCAAGCAGAAACTGAAACTCAACAAGCATCTTTGAGTTTGCTCACCCCTAATGCCTTGAATGTTATTAGATACAATTCATACTCTTCTTGGAATCTACACACTATGCTACAGATGTACTTGAAATAAACATCAGGCTCAGGTTCTCAGAACAGAAAAATGGTAATTTTGTTTATCTATAACTGAGAAGGTGATCTCATATATTTCACCAAAAGTGAAAATGCTGGAAAATCTCAGCAGGTCTGGCAGCATCTGTAAGGAGAGAAAAGAGCTGACGTTGATGACCCTTTTGTCATCTGGACTCAAAGCTGGTATCATATATTTCACCGTTTCTCTGCTCTGCAAAATCTGCAGAATCAAACAACAGCAATTGTTAAGAATGGGTGATAACTGGCGATGAGTCAATGTTCTACTATGGACATGCATTTTTCTTCACTCAACTATTTCAATTCTCCCATGTTCTTTCTGTGATGTTGATGTTCACATGCCCCTGCTTTCAATGTACTCATTTATTAAATTCTCTCATAGATCAAGATATTCCATTCAGTAGCAACCACATGGCCTGCGAATCTTACCACCTCACCGTACCTGGCGCCAATGGCAGCGAGCCGGGAAAATAGCATGCGAAGCTAAAAATCTGAATAATGCCTGCCGCCAAACAGTTTGCGATATTCCCAGCTCCTTTCAAGTGACACTGTGGTGAACCATAGATGGTTACCACTATGGGTACTGAACCATAGATGGTTATCACTATGGGTACTTGTACATATGTTACTCTTGTTACTGTTGGGGTTAGGGTTGGGGTGTTCCACCTGTTGGTATTGTTCTGTGGTACACTCCGGTTGGCTCCGCCTTCCTATAGGAGTATAAAGGTCACTGCACTTCCTAGTGACCCTTTAGTCTGGGATTGTATTGTTAAGCAGTATGCTCCATTCTTGTTGCTAATAAAAGCCTTTATTTCCCGGGTATGATCCAGCCTCCCGAGTGAATTAATCGCGCATCAGACACAAACTACTTCATGCCCAAAATGGGTGTGAGGCTTTTTAGCACAAGATTGATTGGATTTCAATGTCATTAGCCCGCTCAGCATGCAATCATCTCTCCTTCCAGGGGACTACTCTTTTTGATTCAAAGTACATTTACGAGATCTGAACTCTTTCAGGATTCCTCTTCTGAAACAACATCCAATCCAATAGATCTATAAGGAAAGGCTAGCTTATAGTTACCACACCATATGCGATTGAATCATTATTCTGGGGAATGTCTCTTCTTGGTTCAGTGAAGATATGAGAACTGCCTCCACGAAGGTTTCCACACTTTTGCTTCTGGTTTGCAAGTTGGAACCAGCTTAAAGGTTGCTCAATAGAAAACATGTCCCTCAGGCTACTAGATGGAAACTGCCTCTCTGCTTCCATGAAAAGGTTGCCAATTATACTATTATTTCCCTTTTAGGATTCTCTCTGTATATTTGCTGTCTGTCTCCTCAGCTTTTGTAGCTCTAAAAGATATGTATACCTTCCCTGAATGGTGTGATCATCTACCCAAAGTGTTTCCTATTAGCTGAATGATGTATATTTCTGATAGGTATACAACTGCTAACCTCATTATTGGGACTCACATCCTGTGAAATACCTTTTTAAATGCTGGTGGTTTTTAACCTGCTGGCACATACATGACATCTGGATAAATTATTTGTGTTTCCAAACTTTGAGTCAGTGGATTAAGTTTTATATATTTTCAAGTCACGGAGCTGATGGAAGTAGATAATAATTTCAATTACAGACACTGCAAGCAGTGTTTGAACGTTCAGACCAAATCCCAAGTACAACATTCATATACAATATCTTAACCACTCGCTCACCACAGCTGGACAAATGCATCAGGCAATTGTGTGGAATATTTCGCTCATCAGCTGATTGACTACAGCTCAGCCTTCAACATCATTATTCCCACGAAACTCATCTCCAAACTCCGTTGCTTGGGGCTCGGCTCCTCCCTCTGCAACTGGATCCTAGACTTCCTAATCCACAGACTGCAATCAGTAAGGATAGGCAAGAGCACCTCCTCCACGATCATCCTCAACACTGGTGCCCCACAAGGCTGTGTCCTCAGCCCCTTACTATATTCTTTATACACTTGTGACTGTGTGGCCAAATTCCCCTCCAACTCAATTTTCAAGTATGCTGATGACACCACCGTAGTGGGTCAGATCTCAAACAATGATGAGACTGAGTACAGAAAAGAGATAGAGAATGTGGTTAACTGCTGTGACGAAAATAATCTCTCCCTCAATGTCAGCAAAACGAAGGAGATAGTCATCGACTTTAAGAAATGTAGTGGAGGACACGCCCCTGTCTACATTAGTGGGGATGAAGTGGAAATGGTCGAGAGCTTCAGGTTTCTAGGTGTCCAGATCACCAACAAACTGACCTGGTTCCTCCAATCCGATGCTATAGTTAAGAAAGCCCATTAATGCCTCTACTTTCTCAGGAGACTAAGTACATTTGGCATGTCAGCTACGACTCTCACCAACGTTTACAGATGCACCATAGGAAGCATTCTTTCTGGTTGTATCACTGCTAGGCATGGCTCCTGCTCTGCCTGACACGGCAAGAAACTACAAAGGGCCATGAACGAAGACTAGTCCATCATGCAAACCAGCCACCCATCCATTGACTCTGTTTACACTTCCCACCACCTCGGAAAAGCAGCCAGCATAGTCAAGGACCACACGCACCCTGGACATACTCTCTTCCACCTTCTTCTATTGAGAAAAAGATACAAAAGTCTGAGGTTACGTACCAACCAACTCAAGAAAAGCTTGTTCCCTGCTGCCATCAGACTTTTGAATGGACCTACCTCATATTAAGTTGATCTTTTTCTACACCCTAGTTGTGACTGTAACACTACATTCTGCACGCTCTCCTTTCCTTCTCTATGTACGGTATGCTTTGTCTGCATAGCGTGCAAGAAACAATACTTTTCCCTGTTTAATATAATGTGACAATAATAAATCAAATCAAATTCAGATCTTGAACTGTTTTCTAATCTCCAAGTTCTTGCTACAATTAAACTTGTGGAATCATAGAATCTAGCTGTTCAGAATGAGGCCAATCGGCCCATCCAGCCTGTGCTGGCTCTTGAAAAGAGCTTTCAGTTTTGTTCCACAATCCAGCTTTGCCCCATCACTGTGTAAATTAGTTCTCTTTAAAATCTTACTGAATCAAATTACATCACCCACCAGATAGAAATGCGAAGAGATGTGGATGCTACTGCAACAAATAAAGGTTATTAAAAGTGCTTACTGTCACATGCAATCCTCCGTATAAAACAAAGGCAGTAAAATGGGCCCAGTTTCTGTCAAAACTATCTTGAAATATAAAACGGATCGGTTGTCACTGCATTCCAGTTAGCGACAAGTATTGCTCACAATGAATCATAGGACAGAGGACAAGTGAACTTCACAGGGGAAAGTAACGCCAGTGCATCTTGATACATCAGTAGGCTTCAACCAGTGTGCGAGTGTGCAAGTATGTCAGTTGCTGAAGGTAAGCATGCAGGTGCAGCAGGCAGTAAAGAAGGCAAGCGGCATCTTGGCCTTCATAGCGAGAGGATTCGAGTACAGGATCAGGGATGTCTTGTTGCCATTATACAGGGCCTTGGTGAGACCACACCTGGAATATTGTGTGTAGTTTTGGTTTCCTTATTTGATGTTCTTATTATAGAGGGAGCACAGCAAAGGTTTACCAAACTGATTCCTGGGATGGCAGGACTGACGTATGATGAGGAGAGATTGAGTTGGTCAGGATTATGTTTGCTGAAGTTTAGAAGAATGTGGATGGGAGGGTGGAGTCTCATAGAAACCTATTAAATTTTAACAAGACTAGACAGGGTTAATGCAAGAACAATGTTCCCAATGGCAGGGGGAGTCCAGAACCAGGGGCCACAGCCTGAGAGATGCAGGTTAAACTATTTAGGACTGGGTAGGAAATCTCACAACACTAGATTAAAGTCCAAAAGGTTTATTTGGAATCATGTGGGAGGCAAGGGAGGAGATTGCTGAGCCTCTGGCGATGATCTTTGTATCATCAATGGAGACGGGAGAGGTTCCGGAGGATTGGAGGATTGCAGATGTTGTTCCTTTATTCAAGAAAGGGAGTAGAGATAGCCCTGGAAATTATAGACCAGTGAGTCTAACCTCAGTGGTTGGTAAGTTGATGGAGAAGATCCTAAGAGGCAGGATTTATGAACATTTGGAGAGGTATAATATGATTAAGAATAGTCAGCATGGCTTTGTCAAAGGCAGTTCATGCCTTACGAGCCTGATTGAATTTTTTGAGGATGTGACTAAACACATTGATGAAGGAAGAGCAGTATATGTAGTATATATGGACTTCAGCAAGGCATTTGATAAGGTGCCCCATGCAAGGCTTATTGAGAAAGTGAGGGGGCATGGGATCCAAGGTGACATTGCTTTGTGGATCCAGAACTGGCTTGCCTACAGAAGGCAAAGAGTGGTTATAGATGGGTCATATTCTGCATGGAGGTTGGTCACCAGTGGAGTGCCCCAGGGATCTGTTCTGGGACCCTTACTCTTTGTGATTTTTATAAATGACCTAGATGAGGAAGTGGAGGGATGGGTTGGTAAGTTTGCTGATGACACAAAGGTTGGAGGTGTTGTGGATAATGTGGAGGGATGTCAGAAGTTGCAGCAAGACATTGATAGGATGCAAGACTGGGCGGAGAAGTGGCAGATGGAGTTCAACCCAGATAAGTGTGAGGTGGTTCATTTTGGCAGGTCAAATAGGATGGTGGAATATAATATTAATGGTAGGACTCTTGGCAGAGTGGAAGATCAGAAGGATCTTGGGGTCCGAGTTCATAGGACGCTCAAAGCAGCTGTGCAGGTTGAGGCTGTGGTTAAGAAGGCATATGGTGTACTGGCCTTCATCAATCGAGGAATTGAGTTTAGGAGTCGTGAGATAATGTTGCAGCTATATAAGACCCTGGTCAGACCACACTTGGAGTACTGTGCTCAGTTCTGGTCACCTCATTACAGGAAGGATGTGGAAGCCATAGAAACGGTGCAGAGGAGATTTACAAGGATGTTGCCTGGGTTGGGGAGCATGCCTTATGAGGATAGGTTGAGTGAGCTCGGCCTTTTCTCCTTGGAGAGATGAAGGATGAGGGGTGACCTGATAGAGGTGTATAAGATGTTGAGAGGTATTGATCGAGTGGATAGTCAGAGGCTTTTTCCCAGGGCTGAAATGGTTGCCACAAGAGGACACAGGTTTAAGGTGCTGGGGAGTAGGTATAGAGGAGATGTCAGGGGTAAGTTTTTCACTCAGAGGGTGGTGGGTGCGTGGAATGGGCTGCCAGCAATGGTGGTGGAGGCGGATTCGAAAGGGTCTTTTAAGAGACTTTTAGATAAGTACATGGAACTTAGTAAGATAGAGGGTTATAGGTAAGCCTAGTAATCGCTAAGGTAGGGACATGTTCGGCACAGGTTTGTGGGCTGAAGGGCCTGTATTGTGCTGTAGTTTTTCGATGTTTCTATCTTTCTATGAGCTTTCGGAGCGCTGCTCCTTTCTCAGCTGAGTGGCACTCACCTGAGGAAGGAGCAGCACTCTGAAAGCTTGTGATTCCAAATAAACCTGTTGGACTTTAACCTGGTGTTGTGAGATTTCTTACTGTGCCGACCCCAGTCCAATGCTGTCATCTCCATATCATATTTAGGACTGAAATAAGGAGAAGTTTCTTCACTCAGAGAGTGGTAAGCCTGTGGAATTCATTACTACAGAAAGCAGTTGAGACCAAAACATTGTATGTTTTCAAGAAGCAGATGGAAATAGCTCTTGAGGCAAAAGGGATCAAAGGATAAAGGAGGAAGGTGGGATAAGGGAGGAAGGTGGGATGAGGCTATTGGGTTGGATGATCAGCCATGATCATTATGAATCGTAGAGCAGGCTCAAAGGACCAAATGGCCTACTTGTGTTCCTATTTTCTATGTTTCTATCTTGGGCAGACTTTATTTTTTTGTGTGAAAGAAGCAGTTTGAACTTTTATTAGGGTGCATCTTGTTAATTCCTTCCTGGATCAAAGACTCTACACACACTGGCTAAAATTGAGCTGCAGGGATGTGGAAATTGACTTCTGGAATTCAAACCATGAAGTATCTCATCATCTCTGGCCCTGATCTCTGCCTGGTTTTGGAAAAATTGACAGCTTTCACTACAGTCGTTCCTCATTTCTGTGTATACAGTCCAAAAACCTCAGGCAGAATACCAGTGGTACAATTTCTATCACCGCTTTTCCTATGTTGTGCAATCTCCCACAATGGGGTCATGAGTTGGAATCTTTTCTCTTGGATGCGGAAGTTGACATGGAGAGTGAATCATCATTTCCTGAATGATAGTCATTGGATTGTACATTGGGATTGAACGACAAGAGTTCTGTGATTTTTCTACTGGAATACGAGTACAAGTTCTCCAATTTCTCATTAACTGTTCAGGTTTACAAGACAAGATGATGCCCAAGTTGGGAGAACTGTTCCACAGGCCAGTCAGTCAACAGCCTGGCATTATTATAACTAAAGAATCATGTCTGTAACTCAGCATCTTAGATTCTTCCATCACCACCTTTCAGTCTGCCCTGTTTCATTGGCTGGATAAACCTACAGCAGGTGAGAACACAGTGCTACATAAGGTCGTGGGACAAAGTCATCATGGTGAAAACATTGTCAAATTGTACTTATTTGATATGACATATATGCCTTCCTGTACTCTTATCTTCCTTTTTGCTTCCTCATTGTATCATATCATCTCTGAACCTCAAAAGTATAGAACTCTTTATGTCCAGTCATCCCTTTCCCCTGCATTGTACTTGATCTTAAAACCTGACTTCAGGTCATTTCACCACTGCTTCTTAACCTACCGTGTCTGCTTTCCTGCCCCATTTTGTTGTTGTGCATTGCATTGTGGATCCATGTTTCTTTATGTAAAAATAATGCAAAAGTTAAATGTTTGTTCTGAAGTGATGTACCGCTGTGCTCTATTTTATGAAGGAAATAATAGCCCAGTCTACACAGGTATATCTGAATGTATGTGTGTCCATGATGATAATGTGGGTGAAGATCATGGGAAGACTTGACTCTGTGGATAGTTTAAGAGGCTAATTCTTGAACTGCAGGTTCTTGAGCAGGTGGAATTCTTGCTTTCTAGAGGCTTTAGTAAAAGCAGACTCCTTCGGTTGCCTGTGCCATTTTTCAGCAAGAAGTTTAATAACACCAGGTTAAAGTCCAACAGGTTTATTTGGTAGCAAAAGCCACACAAGCTTTCGGAGCCCCAAGCCCCTTCTTCAGGTGAGTGGGAATTCTGTTCACAAACAGGGCATATAAAGACACAGACTCAATTTACATGAATAATGGTTGGAATGCGAATACTTACAGCTAATCAAGTCTTTAAGATACAAACAACGTTGTTTGTATCTTAAAGACTTGATTAGCTGTAAGTATTCGCATTCCAACCATTATTCATGTAAATTGAGTCTGTGTCTTTATATGCCCTGTTTGTGAACAGAATTCCCACTCACCTGAAGAAGGGGCTTGGAGCTCCGAAAGCTTGTGTGGCTTTTGCTACCAAATAAACCTGTTGGACTTTAACCTGGTGTTGTGAGACTTCTTACTGTGTTTACCCCAGTCCAACGCCGGCATCTCCACATCATGACTACCATTTTTCAGCAGCATCACAAATGTCTGAAACTTGTGAGTTGCTTTCCTTCTCTCACACTGGTAAGTCAATGTCAGCCAGGGAGAGCTGTCTTTTCAGTTGATCCTTGAAGATCCATTATGGGTGGCACAACTGCTGCTTCACAGTACCAGGGACCTGGCTTCGGTTGCAGCCTCAGGTGACTGTCAGTGTGGAGTTTGCACATTCTCCTCGTGTCTGCGTGGGTTTCCTCCGGGTGCTCCGGTTTCCTCCCACAGTCCAAAGATGTGCGGGTTAGGTTGATTGGCCATGGTAAATTGCACCATAGTGTTGGGGGAATAGAAGGGTAAATACGTGGAGTTAAGGGGATAGGGCCTGAGTGGGATTGTGGTCGGTACAGACTTGATAGGCCAAATGGCCTCTTCCTGCACTGTAGGGATTCTATGATTTGTGAGATGGATCTAGATTTCACTTATCAGAACACCATAAAATACTGCTTTTGGCATTTTTGAATTCTCCATACATGACACATATCCTGTCCAGTGCAATTTCCACTGTAAGCGAATGCATTCAATACTGGGCAAAGTGGGTCAGTTGAGGACTTAATTGTTCGTAATGTGGTCCTTGTGGTGAACCATAGTTGGTTACCACTATGAGTGCTGAGCCATGGATGGTCAGCACTATGGGGTTTGTAGATATGTTACTGTAATTACTGTTGGGGTTAGGCTTGGGCTGTTCTACCTGTTGATATTGTTCTGTGGTACACTCCAGTTGGCTCCGCCTACTAGGGGAAGTATAAAGGTCACTGCACTGCCTGGAGACCCTTTAGTCTGGGATTGTATTGTACATAGTGTGCTCCATTCTTGTCAGTAATAAAAGCCTTTATTTCCCGGGTACATTCTAGCCTCCCGTGTGAATTAATCGCGCATCAATTTTATTACTGACAAAATTTTGAAAACCATGGAGCAAATGCTGAAACCCGATCGGCTTACACTAGACCCACGTGCGGCAGGAGCGTCGAACACTTTCGACCATTGGTTAAAGTGTTTTCAAGACTACATCGATGCCTCAACGGCCATTCAAAACGACGACGATAGACTGCGGGTCCTCCACGGGAGGGTAAGCGACACCGTATACTTAGCAATCCGCGATGCCCAAGACTACAAAGGGGCCATCGAACTACTTAAGAAGTGGTACAACAAACCGCCAAACGAGATCCATGCTCGACATCTTCTAGCCACTCGACGGCGGCAGCCCGGCGAAACGACAGAACAGTACCTGGGTGAACTCCAGCAGCTAGCCAGAGCCTGCAACTGCAAGTCAGTGTCGGCGGCCCAGTATACGAGCGACTTGATCCGCGATGCGTTCGTGGCGGGAATCGGCTCGTCGTACATTCGCCTCCGGCTGTTAGAGCAAGGTAACCTAGACCTCACTAAGACAGTAGAATTGGCTGACGCTATGGAGACGGCCTCCAGAAGCCTAGAAACGTACCCCACCAACCATGTGGGAACATCGTGGCAAGTGCAGCCACCGACTCTGCTTTATTCAGCGGCCCCGAAAAACTGCGCGATTGTGTTCCCAACCTCGGACCTGACGACGGCGGCAGCTCCAGGAGGCCCGCGGTGTTACTTCTGTGGATTGGCGAAGCACCCTCGGCAACGATGTCCAGCCAGAACGGTATTGTGCTCTGCGTGCGGAAAGAAAGGGCATTATGCCAAAGTCTGCAGGACCAAACCACCCTCCAAACATAGCAGTGCGGCGTGTGATTCTCCTGAGCCTGTCTCCTTGTCTCCAGCGTCTTCGAAGTCCTCCACCACGTGCGATTCCAGAGCGCTGCCATTCCTGACGACGGAGATGCAAGACATGTGCGGCCTGCAGGGGCCGCCACTTTTAGCGACACCGACCACGTGCGATCCATGGGCGCAGCCATTTTGGTCGGCACCGACCGCGGACGACCAGCAGGGGTCATCATCATCAACCATCTCAGCTGCCTGCAGCGGCTCCCAAGATCCGATGGTGGCGTCAATCATCCTGGACCAGGCCAAGCCTCACAGACTCGACAAGTCCATGATGGACATAGAGGTAAACGGACGCCAAATTCATTGTTTGTTTGACAGCGGGAGCACGGAGAGTTTCATTCACCCTGACACCGTGAAACGGTGCGGTCTCCGAATACAGACTGTCAGACAGACAATTTCGATGGCGTCGAGGTCCCGGTTTGTTACCGTGCTAGGGAGCTGCGTGGTCAACTTGACGGTGCGGGGCACAGTTTACGAGAACTTCAGGCTCCTTGTGTTACCGCACCTTTGCACTCCGATGCTCCTGGGACTAGACTTTATGGTCCACCTGAGGAGTGTAACCCTGCAGTACAATGGGCCGCTCCCTCCACTTTCAGTGGGAGCACAGCAGCCTCCAAATTGCCCAGCGCACTCCACGTGTAGCCTCTCGACACTCAGAATCACCCCACCATCCTTATTTGAGAATCTAGTGCCAGGCTGCAAGCCCATCGCAACCAAGAGCAGGCGTTACAGCGCTGAGGATCGGATCTTTATTCAATCTGAGGTTCAGCGGCTCCTCAAGGAAGGGATCATCCAACCCAGCTCTAGTCCCTGGAGAGAGCAAGTAGTGGTGGTTAAAACTGGACACAAACCCCGGATGGTCATAGACTATAGTCAGACCATTAATAGATACACGCAGCTGGATGCGTATCCTCTCCCGCGCATATCTGACATGGTCAACCAGATTGCGCAGTATCGGGTGTTCTCCACCATTGACTTGAAGTCAGCTTACCACCAGCTCCCCATTCACCCAGAGGACCGAAAATACACGGCCTTTGAGGCGGATGGTCACCTTTATCACTTTTTAAGGGTTCCCTTTGGCGTCACGAATGGGGTCTCGGTCTTCCAGCGTGCAATGGACCGAATGGTGGACCAGAACGGGCTGCGGGCTACCTTCCCGTACCTGGATAACATCACTACCTGCGGCCATGACCAGCAGGACCACGATGCCAACCTCCTTAGATTTTTACGCACTGCGTCTCGCCTGAATCTGACCCACAACAGGGAGAAGTGCGTATTTCGCAAGCGCCGTTTAGCAATTCTCGGATACGTGGTGGAAAACGGGGTCCTTGGCCCTGATCCAGACCGTATGCGTCCCCTACTGGAACTTCCCCTGCCCACTAGCATCAAAGCACTGAGAAGATGCTTAGGCTTCTTCTCTTACTATGCACAGTGGGTTCCCAATTATGCGGACAAAGCCCGTCCGCTCATCAAGTCTACCTCCTTTCCCCTAGCAACAGAGGCTCGCTTAGCCTTTGAAGGGATAAAAGCCGACATCGCGAAAGCCACGATGCACGCTGTTGATGAGTCCATCCCCTTTCAGGTGGAGACTGATGCATCGGATTTCACCTTGGCCGCCACACTTAACCAGGTGGGCAGGCCCGTCGCCTTTTTCTCTCACACCCTCCAAGGCCCCGAAATTCGACACTCTGCGGTGGAAAAGGAGGCCCAGGCCATTGTGGAGGCCGTTCAGCATTAGCGCCATTACTTGGCGGGAAAACGATTCACCCTGCTCATGGACCAGCAGTCCGTGGCGTTCATGTTCAACAACACGTTACAGGGTAAGATCAAAAATGATAAAATCTTGAGGTGGAGAATCAAACTCTCCACCTACAACTATGATATCATGTACCGTCCAGGGAAGCTCAATGAGCCCTCGGATGCCCTGTCGCGTGGAACATGTGCAAGTGTGCAGGAGAATCGATTACAGGCCCTCCACAATGACCTCTGCCATCCGGGGGTCACTCGGCTCTTCCATTTCATAAAGGCCCGGAATCTATCCTACTCAATGGAGGATGTCAGGTCCATAACCCGAAGCTGCCAGGTATGTGCTGAATGCAAACCGCACTTCTACCGACCTGACAGGGCACACCTCATTAAAGCCACTCGCCCTTTTGAAAGACTGAGTGTGGACTTTAAGGGCCCCCTTCCTTCGACAGATCGGAATGTGTACTTCCTCAATGTGATTGACGAGTACTCACGATTCCCTTTTGTCATTCCCTGTTCTGATACGACCACTGCCACGGTCATTAAAGCATTACGGGATCTTTTCACCCTGTTCGGTTACCCCAGCTATATCCACAGTGATAGGGGCTTGTCATTCATGAGTGACGACTTGAGGCAATACCTGCTCTCAAAAGGGATTGCCTCAAGTAGAACTACGAGTTACAACCCTAGGGGTAACGGACAGGTTGAACGAGAAAATGCTACAGTCTGGAAGGCTGTCTTACTGGCGTTGAGGTCTAAAGGTCTTCCAGTCTCCCGTTGGCAAGAGGTACTCTCTGATGCGCTCCATTCTATCCGCTCACTCCTGTGTACGGCAACCAACGCTACTCCACATGAGCGGATATTTTCCTTCCCTAGGAAGTCTTCCTCTGGGACCTCATTACCGTCTTGGTTGACGCACTCAGGACCTGTCCTCCTGCGGCGGCATGTTAGGACCCGCAAGTCCGACCCTTTGGTTGAACAGGTCCATCTCCTCCACGCCAACCCTCAATATGCCTATGTGGCATATCCTGACGGGCGAGAGGACACGGTCTCTATTAGAGATCTGGCACCAGCAGGGGACTTGGTCACCCCAGTCGCTCCCACACCCCTAGTTAGGGACCCCCCGACCCTTATCTCCCCTCCTGACACGGCGCGGGCAGTATCGGGACCACCACTTAATCCTCTTACTCCCGTGTACAGCTTGCCTGAGTCCAGGAGATTGTCACCACCTCGAGGCGTGCTCGAGTCCAGCAGATTGTCGCCACCTCGTGGTCCACCTGTCCGTGAGGAACTGGAGGAGTCACTGGACACCGCCTTGGAGAGAAGGTCACCACGGTCACCAGAAACGGCGTTACCGCCAGTGTTGAGGAGGTCGCAGAGACGGTGCGGTCCTCCAATGCGACTGAACTTGTGATTATATGAACAGTTGTTCTGTTGTTTTTTTTTTGCCCCACCGGCCTTTGTTTTTAAAGGAGGGGTGAATGTGGTGAACCATAGTTGGTTACCACTATGAGTGCTGAGCCATGGATGGTCAGCGCTATGGGGTTTGTAGATATGTTACTGTAATTACTGTTGGTGTTAGGGTTGGGCTGTTCTACCTGTTGATATTGTTCTGTGGTACACTCCAGTTGGCTCCGCCTACTAGGGGAAGTATAAAGGTCACTGCACTGCCTGGAGACCCTTTAGTCTGGGATTGTATTGTATATAGTGTGCTCCATTCTTGTCAGTAATAAAAGCCTTTATTTCCCGGGTACAATCTAGCCTCCCGTGTGAATTAATCGCGCATCAGTCCTGTCATCTGATGTTGTCCTGTTATCCGATGTTCATCATGGTAGCATGGATGGAAGTGCTCCAGCAGTTGCATTTATTTGCTTTTCAGAATCCATGGTTCTGACCAATACCAGAGGATGGTGATGACATCAATCTGTACACTAGAGTTTTAGTGAGGCGAGCCGCTAAGATAGGGCAAGAGGTAAAAAATTGGATTCAGACCTGGTTTCACATTTCTTGCAATCTTGCTGACTCTGATTTGCTGGGCCTTGTGCCCAGAAAGGGCTTATCTGATTTCAATATTAATGACATGATTAGTTTGTCATTAACAAGCCCCTGGCACTTTCGGCTGGGCTCACTTACCATAGCCCCCTCGCCGGACGAGGTCCTCACCGGCGGGGATCACAGATGGTCACCACCAACAGGGACCAGATGGCCTCACCGGTGGGACCGGAGGCCATTGAAGTCACTGGGTGGTCGAGGGCATGGCCGGGCAGTGCCCATGGTGCAGTGCCAGCCTGGCACCTAGGCACCATCCACTGGGTGCCCTGGTAGTGTCAAATGAGCAGGGCCTGAGGGGGTGGGACCTGAGGGGGTAGGGCCTGAAGGAGTGGAGCCTGACAGGGGGAAGCGAGGGAAGCTCCATAGGGGTGTGGGAAGGGGGGAACTCTGCAGAGAGGGGGGTTGACCGGCCAGGGCAACAACTGGGGAGGCAATTGGCCAGGTTGGTGATCAGCTGGGTCAGCGATCGGGAGTGGTGGGACATTCGGCTGGGGCAGCGATCGGGAGGAAGGAGGGGGGCGATGTCCAGGGAGGGTGATGTCTGGGGTAGCGATCGGGGGGGTTGGTGTCCGTGGGGGGGGAGGGGTGACAATTCTCCCAGTATACTGTGTATATTGTGTGAGATCATTGTACTCTAGGGGTACAATGGTGCCCGAGAGCTCAGCAGCCAGTTTCATAGGTGAACTGAGACTCCACCCTCTACTGGCAAGATTAGCATTATGGCTCCTGCTATGCACAGAGTGCCGTGAATTCCCATTTCATACATTTGCTGAAAAATTCAGTGAGAAAACCTACCGCTTTCTCGCCCATTCGACAGTTTGAATTTTTCTGAGAGAATAGCGCCCCCCGTGTGTAATCCTTAGATGGATTAATGGATTCCATTTTCCACTTGGAATATATGGAGAAGGGGTTAAAAGCTAGCTGAAAGAGCTGCCCTACTGTCTATCTGTGTGCGCTCTGTGAAGGTAAGCTGCTCTATATCTCAAATCTATCTCTCTAACTATTGAAGTCAGCCCCAAGCAGCAAAATGATCACAATAAGGATATTATTAAACTAGAAAGAGTGCAAAAAAGATTTACTAAGGTACTACTGGGATTTGATAGTTTGAGTTACAAGGAGAAGCTGGATAGACTGGGACTTTTTTCCCTGCAGCGCAGGGGGTGATCTTATAGATGTCTATAAAATAATGAGGGGCATCGTAAAGGTAGATAGTCAACATCTTTTCCCAAAGGTAGGGGAGTCTAAAATTAGAGCGCATAGGTTTAAGGTGAGAAGGGAGAGACACAAAAGGGTCCAGAGAGGCAATTTTTTCATTCGGAGGGTGGTGAGTGTCTGGAACGAGCTGCCAGAGGCAGTGGTAGAGGCGGGTACAATTTTGTCTTTTAAAAAGCTTTTAAACAGTTACATGGATAAGATGGAGATGGGTATAGAGGGATATAGACCAAATGCGAGCAATTGGGACGAGATCAGTGGTAAAAACTGGGCAGCATGGGCAAGTTGGGCCGAAGAGCCTGTTTCCATGCTGTAAACCTCTATGACTCTAACTGAAGAAAAGAATAGGGGAATTTCTCCCAAAGCACTGTAGTCAAAGAATCAACTATTCGCCTGCAGAAGTCAACTCTACGGGAACCAAATCATAATGCTTGCACACTTCATCAACTACACTTCATGAGTCAAGAACTTTTTAGGATACCTTTTTATTTTTATTTATTATTGGATTCAATTCTCACTCCTGATCTGTATGAATGTATATGCACGTATTTTACCATTTTCTCTTTACCTTTTTGTTAGTTAATAACCTTACTCTGTCTTTAACTCAAAAAAATCTGTTAGAATTCTTTGAGGAGGTAACAAGGAAGTTAGATAAAGGAGAACCAGTGGACGTGATTTATTTAGATTTCCAGAAGGCCTTTGACAAGCTGCCGCATAGGAAATTGTTAAATAAGTGAAGTGCCCATGGTGTTAAGGGTAAGATCCTGGAATGGATAGAGGATTGGCACTCTGACAGAAGGCAGAGTGTGGGGATAAAAGGGTCTTTTTCAGGATGGCAGCCGGTGACTAGTGGTGTGCCTCAGGAGACAGTGCTGGGACCACAACTTTTCACAATATACATTAACGATTTGGAGGAAGGAGCTGAAGGCATTGTTGCTAAGTTTGCAGATGATACAAAGATATGTAGAGGGACAGGTAGTATTGAGGAAGCAGGGGGGCTGCAGAAGGACTTGGACAGGTTAGGAGAGTGGGCAAAGAAGTGGCAGATGTAATACAATGTGGAAAAGTGTGAGGTTATGCACTTTGGAAGGAGGAATGGAGACATAGACTATTTTTTTAATGGGAAAATGCTTGGGAAATCAGAAACACTTGGAGTATTGTGAGCAGTTTTGGGCCCCATATCTAGGGAAGGATGTGCTGGCCTTGGAAACCTCCAGAGGAGGTTCACAAGAATGATCCCTGGAATGAAGAGCTTGTCGTATGAGAACGGTTGAGGACTCTGAGTCTGTACTCGTTGGAGTTTAGAAGGATGAGGGGGATCTTATTGATACTTACAGGATACTGCGAGGCCTGAATAGAGTGGACATGGAGAGGATGTTTCCACTTGTAGGAAAAACTAGAACTAGAGGGCACAACCTCAAGTTAAAGGGACGATCCTTTAAAACAGAGATGAGGAGGAATTTTTTCAGCCAGAGAGTGGTGAATCTGTGGAACTCTTTGCTGCAAAAGTCTGTGGAGGCCAGGTCATTGAGTGTCTTTAAGCCAGAGATAGATAGGTTCTTAATAAGGGGATCAGGGGTTATGGGGAAAAGGCAGGAGAATTGATTGAATGGTGGAGCAGACTCAATGGGCCGAGTGGCCCATCGAGTCTGCTCCACCATTCAATCAATTCTGCTCCTATGTCTTATGGTCTTATGAAAGCCTGGTTAAATTGGTTCCTTTTTAAACATAACTATTGGGCCTGGAAAAGGTACCCATGTGAAAGGAAACCTTGTTAGATTAAACCTTGCTGCTACCAGCACAGGGGATTGAATAAGAATGGAGCCAGTTATCCTTCCTCACTTGGTTTGTAATGATTTTGGGGTATCCCAGCCAGATGGTGACGAATTGAGAGTCTTCCCTGGATCATCAAAATTGGGGAACCTCAGCTAGGGTGACCATAACAGTCCGTCCCAGCAGGCTGGATCAAATGCCTTGGTGATACAGGCTTGTGTTATATTCTCTGCAATTCTCCTGGATTTGTCTCAACACAAAAATCATGGCTGGAATTTTCTGATCTCACCTGGGGCTGGGATTCTCCAGTCCCACTGCAGTGAACGGAGTTTTGGATGAGCGCCAAATTCTCCATTCTTGTTGGCAACAGTGGGGTGAATGAAATCAGAGAATCCCAGCCTATGTCTGAAGTTTCCTTATTGGTTCTGAATCCACACTGACCTTCAGGGAGGCTTTCATCAGCTATTGTCAAATCAAGTCAACTTAAAACCGCTCTCGCCAAGAGTTTGTTGGCAATGGAAAGTAAGGTGATGCCTCTGTGGTTTGAACAGTCAGACCTGTCAACAGCTCTGTAAGCCTATCAGGGATCAAATCTCCCTGTTTATAGAACTTTGCTGGAACTCCATCTATTTTGGGGGTTTTGGATGGATTTAAATGTGCTGCAATAGTATTCATCTCTGCATGAGTTGGTGGTTCATCCAGCTGAAACTTTACTTCCCTCTGGGAGATCTTAATGATGGACACCTCCTGCACCATCCTCTGGTTACCAGGCTCTCAAAATGTTCTATCGGTGTAAGATGGGATCTATATCTATGAGCCATCCAAATAATTTATTGGCACCTGCATCTGGTAGGAAGGTCCATATATAGATATGAAGGCTGTCATATCTCCCAAATCTACAGACATGTTCTCAGTGAGTGCTGTCCACAGTTGGATTACTTGGAGGTTGCAGAATGCTGCAGGCTTCCCTATATAGAGATTTTGTAACCTGGTCATCAGATCATGTACTGTAGTAGAACTGTTTCTTTTGAAGAAGCTCTTAGATTTATATTGCATTTTTATCAAACCAATCTTGGTTTATTCTAATTGAGAAATCAACCACTTCAGCACTTGTTTCATACAGGATGGATTTCAACAGTTCCCACTGCTCTGCTGTATTAATATCAATGCCCTGAAATCATGTCACTACGGAGTCTATCTACAAGTTTTCTGGTAAAATTGCTTCTTATAGATAGAGGCTATGGATTTGTAGCTTCCTTGTTTGTGGGCTTTTCTTTTTGGGTCATGGTTGTTGCTGTTACATTGACCAGCCAGCACTGGGCATGATTCCTTTGATTTGATTTGATTTATTATTGTCACATATATTAGCATACAGTGAAAATTATTGCTTCTTGTGTGCTATATAGACAAAGCATACCGTTCATAGAGAAGGAAAGGAGAGAGTGCAGAATGTAGTGTCACAGTTATAGCTAGGGTGTGGGGAATGATCAACTTAATGCAAAGTAGGTCATAGAAGAATAGAATAGAATAGAAATCCTACAGTACAGAAAGAGGCCATTCGGCCCATCGAGTCTGCACCGACCACAATCCCACCCAGGCCCTACCCCCATATCCCTACATATCTTACCCGCTAATCCACGCATCCCAGGACACTAAGGGGCAATTTTTAGCGTGGCCAATCAACCTAACCCGCACATCTTTGGACTGTGGGAGGAAACCGGAGCACCCGGAGGAAACCCACGCAGACACGAGGAGAATGTGCAAACTCCACACAAACAGTGACCCAAGCCGGGAATCGAACCCAGGTCCTTGGAGCTGTGAAGCAGCAGTGCTAACCACTGTGCTACCGTGCCGCCCCTAACCACTGTGCTACCGTGCCGCCCCTTCAAAAGGTCCATTCAAAAGTCTGATGGCAGCAGGGAAGAAGCTGTTCTTGAGTCGGTTGGTATGTGGCCTCAGACTTTTGTATCTTTTTCCCGATGGAAGAAGGTGGAAGAGTGTATGTCCGGGGTGTATGGGGTCCTTAATTATGCTGGGTGCTTCTCCGAGGCAGCAGGAAATATAGACAAAATCAATGGATGGGAGGCTGGTTTGCGTGATTGGGTTACATTCACGATCTTTTGTAGTTCCTTGCGGTCTTGGGCAGAGCAGGATCATACCAAGCTGTGATACAACCAGAAAGAATGCTTTTTATGGTGCATCTGTAAAAATTGGTGAGAGTCGTAGCGGACATACCAAATTTCCTTAGTCTTCTGAGAAAGTAGAGGTGTTGGTGGGCTTTCTTAACTATAGCGTCGGCATGGAGGGATCAGGACAGATTGTTGGTGATCTGGATGTATAGTACATCACATTGGCACACCAGAATATAATCCAAAAGGAGCCAGTGCTTTGAGCGAGAGTGCCTCCAGGTGGTCTTAAATACAACTTTTTGCTAGAATAGAGAATTAGGGATGTTGAGTTCATGCTTTGTGCAGAATTTCAGCTGAGGTCAGCTATTATCATTACAGCTGTCAATGCCATGTCTGCCCAAGACACCTTACCAATGCTCTTGGTCATGCAAAACTCTTGTGTTGAAATATATGCTCGATTATATCAGACTTCTTCCTGGTTATTATTTTTCTTGAAGGTTGATATTTGTTGCAGAATATTTGCAACCACAATCCTAGATTCTTTATCAGATGCACTTGTGTTCAAACAGCTCATCTGGGGATGAACTTTTATACATCTCCCATTTTCCATGTACACTTGCATTCTTGTGGTTCAATGGGAATTGTTTTGGCTACGAACTTGTAGACATGAGGTTGATGCAGTTCTTCATTTTGGGATATGTGACTGGTTATGAACTTGTCAAAAAGCCCATTTCCTTTGGCTTGTTTTTTCCTGTACTGAATGTACTGTTTCTAACCCTTCATTTACCTTCAATAAACCAAACTCAAAGGCCATTTGGGATTATACCAACACACTGTCCAATTCTATTCTGCAGAGCGGATAAGCAGGGCAGGGATTTGTTTACACCCCTCCATTCTGGAAGGTTTGGATTGCACCGATATCCTGTGGGGACAGGGAGATTTAAGGAATGATGGTGAGGGGCTACCTTGCTGGGAGTGGAAGAAAATACAAAGATGAAACAAATTTAGTACCCTATAATATTCTCCTGGAAGATGGAACCAATTTAAATTTAAATTTACCCAGCTAACTGGTTTGGTGGACAGTTAAAATAAACCAAGTTACTTTCACACCCTGAGGATATCAAAAACTGACTGATCCCAATTTTAACTTGCTCGAATGAGTAGGCAGCAGGACACCCACCCGAAATCAGTAGGATCCTTTTCCACACACATATCTTAACACACTAGGTGGAGTGCTAAAGTCAGTTTCTGAGGATGTGTGGCCTCTTAGTCCACAGCTGGTTATACATCAGGGATGGTTATCTTTCTTGCAAACAACAATGACAGATCCTTGCACTCTCTAGTAGATATCCACTCTTCCTGTAAGACGTGGCAAGGCACAACTCAGTGCCTCCTCCTCTAAGGAAATATAGACTGCTGTCTTTGTGATGGTTGGGTACAGGATAGACAGTATGCTATGGAGCAGCTTCCAGGTGATGGCTAGTTCCATTAGATTGGAAGGTAGCAAATGTAACTCCATTATTCAAAAATGGAGGGAGACATAAAGTGGGAAACTACTGGCCAGCTAGCTTAACATCTGTCAAAGGAAAAATGTTAGAAGCTATCATTAAAAGATTCTAGCCGGGTACTTGGATATGCTCAATGTAATCAGAAAGAGTCAATATGGTTTTGTGAAAATGAAATCACATTTAACCAATTTATTGGAGTTATTTGAGGAAGTAATATGTGCTGTGGATAAAGAGAAATCAGAGGATATACTGTACTTAGATTTGCAGAAGGCATTTGATAAAGTGCCATATCAAAGGTTATTTCAAAAATAACTGTTGATGTTATAGTGGTTAAAATATCAGCATAGATAGGAGTTTGGCTGGCTAACAGGCAGCAGAGAATAGGCATAAGTGGGTCATTTTCAGGTTGGTAAGATGTAACGAGTGGTGTGCCACAGGGATCAGTGCTGGGACCTCAACTGTTTACAAATTATACAAATGACTTGGATGAAGGCATGGTTACCAAATTCGATGATGACACAAAGATAGGTAGGAAAGTTGAGAACAGGGCATAAAGAGGCTATAAAAAGGTATAGATAGGTTAAGTCAGTGAGTACGAACCTGGCAAATGGAGAATAATGTGGGAAAATGTGAAATTGTCCACTTTGGGAGGAAGAATTTTAAAAAGCACGATATCTAATCAGTGAGAGATTTCAGAACTCTGAGGTTCAGAGGCATTGGGTATCATAGTGCATGAATCACAAAAGCTAGCATGCAGGTACAGCAAATAATTAGGAAGGCTAGTAGAATGTTATCATTTATTGTGAAGGGAATTGAATACAAAAGTAAGGCGATTATGCTTCAGTTGTACAGGGCAGTAGTGGGACCAAATTGTGTACAGTATGGGTCTCCTTATTTAAAGAAGGATGTAAATGTGTTGGAAGCAATTCAGAGAATGTTTGCCAAATGAATACCTGGAAACGGTGGATTGCCTTATGAGGAAAGGTTGGACAAGCTAGGCTTGTATCTACTGGAGTTTAAGTTGATTTAATAGTGTGGCAAGTACGCTTACATTAGCACCACAATGAAGTTACTGCAAAAATCTCCTAGTTGCCACACTCCAGCGCCTGTTCCGGTATATGGAGGAAGAATTTAACATGGCCAGTGCACCTAACTAGCACATCTTTCGGACTTTGGGAGGAAACCAGAGCACCCAAAGGAAATGCACGCAGACACGGAGAACGTGCAGACTCCACACAGACACTGACCCAAGCCGGGAATCGAACCCAGGTCCATGGCGCTGTGAGGTAGCAGTGCTAACCATTGTGCCACCGTGCTGCCCCTTTAGAAGAGTAAGGGGAGATTTGATTGAAACATATAAGACTCTGTGGGGTCTTGACTAGGTGGATGTGGAGAGGATGTTTCCTCTTGTGGAAGAATTTAGAACTAGGGGTCGCTGTTTAAAAATAAGGAGTCATCCATTTAAAACAGAGTTGAGGCAGAAGATTTTCTCTCAGTGTGTTTTTCCCTGAAAAGGAGGTGGAAACAGGTACTTTGAATATTTTTAAGGTAGAGGTGGAGAGATTCTTGGTAAGTCACGGGTGAAAGGTTATTGGGGGTGTGCGGGATGCAGATTTGAGGTTACTATCAGATCAGCCATGGTCTAATTAAATGATAGAGCAGGTTGGAGGGGCTGAAAGGCCTATTCCTGTTCCTTGTTCATATGGGATGCAACTTTCTGACTTTCATTATTTGATATCTCCCAATAGGTCAACCAGTCAGCTGACTAATGGGGCCGCAGATCCAGGGTCCAGTGCAATCAATTACTGGATTTACCCAATCTGAGTTGCAGGGCAGCAGTGGTATATCGCAGGCCTATGTCCTCTCATTACCGCATGCCACCCACAACCCACAACCCCCCACCACACCCTCTCTCCAGTGGAATATACCAGTGGAATATGTCAGATGAAACTAAGGGCAGTATTTTTGCAGACTTTGAAAATGACAGATGGGACCCAGGTTCAGAGGTCCCAGCCCCATTTCTGGGAGATCTAATTTTTGCTGGTAGGGGAAAGGGGAGGGGTGGTGCGCTGGTTGTGATGTGCATAGTCATGATTTACAAATTGGTCAGGTCGTTTATACTCAGTGCACGGGATAAGCAAAGCTGATTTTCATTCCAGGAATGACATCAATCCATAGTGTGTGTTCCATGTCTTTATGATGGAGTTGTAAATGCTCTTGAAGGGTGCATAAGGTATGTGGACCTGTCAACTTGTTAAGTTATTTAAATCTCCTGTCCTTCAGAAATTGAAAAGAAATGCTTGCCTGTATCTGTGAGAATATAAAGAAAATCAGTTCCAGCAGTTTCAATAGCTGTTTGCTGATATAACCCTAAGTGCTATCACATTATTACTGCTTGCTACTTCCATAAGCTGTCAGGATCACAGTGGTGGTGAAAGCCGGGGCGGGGGTGGAGGGGGGGAGGGCGGGGGGGAGAGTGTTAATTTCACAGTTTGATTGATAGCTTGAAGAGGTTATTAAAGGATTACTGCCTTTGATGTGGGTTTGTACACACAAATGTTTTGTTTTTAGAAAGGATTCAGTACTTAATGGGATTTGAATGTATAGGCTTTCATGAATGAGAATTTTTTATGTAGTGAAGCCTGTAATAGATACTTAGAGCTCTATTTTATTTAATCTCAGCATGGTTCCTGAAATCTGCCCATGGTGGATATTGAGCGAGTTAGCATGGATAGCATAAGGGCAAAGAGTGGTGAGTGCTTTAAATTTTAAATGGGTGACTTCTTATTTTAAACAATGACCTCTGGTTCTAGATTCTTCCACAAGATGAAACATGGGTTGGCATTAGCTGGCATTAAGTTGGCATAGGGGTTATAAGGGGCCACAGGGATGAGGGGAGACCTGATTTGGCATGGAGGACATGGGGGTGTGTGAAGAGGCAGGGATTGATATGTAGAGTATGAGGAACCATTGGGAGGGATGGTGGGCATTGGTTAGCATGAGTTGGCTTGGATGGAGCATGGGGAGTAGGTGGGAGGTGATGGGTGTGAAAGGTAAGGGCTAGAGTGCCTAATATTTAACAAAATAACTGGAACGGGAGGTAGTCCAAGAGAACAAATTGGGCCTTTTAACTTTGCTGTTTAAGCAACAGTCTCACTATAAATAGTTCTTGCAAATGAACAATTCTTCCATCAGAATGTACGCGGACAAAATGTTTCCCTGTGGAAATATTCTACTGAAGTAAACTTTGCCATTAACAGGGTGGCCATTAATTCTTATGTACTACACTTCTGTTTAAAAAGGAAAGGATGGATCAGAAGAACAAAATTAAAGGAGGTGTTCATTTATATGGTGAGCTTGGCCCGACTAGAAATATCGACTTTCAGAAATTAATAATATTTATCCTTCAATCAATGTCACAAAAACAGATTGTCAGGTTCAAATCAGGCAGAGGTGGTGATGATTGAAATTTTCTGCAGTCTAACCATGGTGTGCTTTCTGAGTTCCAGAACTCCTCCAATAGGTATGCAAATTAGCTGGCAAAAGAAATTCTGGACCCTGACATGTAAAAGAAAAATAAACGTAACTTCGCACTGAAAATGTTTTCCTTCTTTGCTGTCCAGGTATGACAGATCTGAGCCACTGCATTTACTTGTTTGAGCCTTGGCCCTCCAAGCTGTTTTGATCTCCACATTCACAGCAGGGTGGCCCTCTGCTCCAATAAGAGGTCATAAGCAAGCCTTTAGGAATTGCTGGCTGCCCAGATTTTGTGATTGGCAGCCAGCCAACCTTCATCTCTCACACCCCACACATGTTTTCAAGGCATGGAAAGCCTCTTCAGTTGCAGAATTTGACCCAGGCAGCTATTCCCACTCTCCCCACTGTTGTGCATGTGGCACAGGCAACAGCGACCCAAATTTAGAAGTCCACAAAATCGGAGCCAACATACTTGCCTTCATTTTAATTGATTTATTTTGGTTGCCACCAAAGCTTTTGAGCTTCCACTGCTATGGAAACTGTTTCATTAGTATTATGGGACGGCTTTGACAGCAACTGGTTTTCCTTTGGAACAACAACTTATACGATCATTGAAATGTGGAATAGTACAACAAATGAGGCCACTCAGCCATTGAATCTGTCCTGACACTTTTGAAAACCAATCCAGATAGTCCAATCCATCACTCTTTTCCCAGGTTCCAACAATATTTTTTTAAATCCAATTTATCTTGAAAGCTACAGTTAAATCTGTTTCCAACACTCTATTAGGCACTGAGCTCCAAATTCTAACCACACATTGAGTTGAAAGGATTTTCCTATGTCGCATGTTTCCTTTTGACCAATCATTTTAAATCTATGCAGTCTGGTTCCCGACAGCCATTGGAAACAGTTTGTCTTTATTGTCTTTATGTTATCCAAGGCCATCTAAACCCCTCTAAGAAATCTTCCATTAGTCATCTCTGCTCTAAGGAGAATAACTCCAGCTTCTCTGGTCTACCCATCTGTGGTGAACCATCGTTGGTTCCCACTGGATAGTACTGAGCCAGGGTCTGGCCAGTACTACAAAAATGTACATATGTTACTGTTGGGTTGTGCTACTTGTTGCTGTTGGGGTTAGGGTGGGGTTGTTACACCTTTGTACTGTAGTGTTGTGGTACATCCCAGTCGGGCTTCGCCTCCTGGGAGAGGTATAAAGGTCCCTGCTCTGGCTGGGACCCCTCAGTCTGGGATCGTGTATATAATTATTGGCTGCTTCATTACAGTAAATAAAAGCCTTTATTTCCCGAGCATCTAGCCTCGTGTTTGATAACGCGCATCAATTTTATTTACTGTTGTTAAACTCTCGTCGAAAAAAAAAGAGAGTATGGAGCAGATCCTGAAGCCGGAACGCCTTACATTAGATCCACGTGCGGTGGGCGCCTCTAACACCTTCGACCACTGGCTGAAGTGCTTCGAAGACTACCTGGCAGCCTCCACAGCGGTCACCACAGATGATGACAGGCTCCGGGTCCTCCATGCGAGGGTAAGCAACACTGTCTACCTCGTGATCCGTGCGGCCACCGATTGTACAAAGGCCCTCGAGCTTCTCAAGAAGCGTTATATCAAACCGCCCAATGAAATACACGCTCGTTACCTCTTAGCCACTCGACGATGGCAGTCTGGCGAAACGATGGAGGAATATGCGAACGAGCTCCTACAACTAGCCAGGGGCTGTAACTGCAAAGCTGTGTCGGCTGAGCAGAGCATGAACGACCTCGCCCGAGATGCGTTTGTGGCGGAAGTCGGATCATCGTACATTCGACTTAAACTATTGGAGAAAGGTAACCTTGACCTTACCCAGGCAATCGAGCTAGCAGAGATGCTGGAGACGGCCTCCAAAAGCTTAGTATTGTATCCGGAAGACCACGTGGAGACAACGTGGCAGGAGCAGTCGCCAATCCCTCCTCGTCCCTTGGGTTCGAAATGCTGTGTAATGTCGTGCTCACGCTCGGGCCAGATGACGGCAGCAGCTCCGGGCGGCCCGCGGTGTTACTTCTGTGGGGGAGCGAAGCATACTCGGCAACGGTGTCCCGCTAAGGCTGTGTTGTGCTCCGCCTGCGGTAAGAAAGGGCACTATTCGAAAGTGTGCCGATCTAAATCTAGGAACGGCAGTGCGGCCGGCGATTCTTCAGAGCTCGGCTCTTCGTCGTCGAAATCATCGAGGGGTTCGTCCACGTGCGAGGCCAGGACGACGCCATTACGGTCGACGGAGTCGGAGGTGTGTGACCACCAGGGGTCGCTGAGTTTGGTGCCATCACCCATGTGCGACTTATGGGAGCGGCCATGTTGGTCGGCACCGACCGCGAACGACCAGCAGGGGTCCTCCTCGTCGATTTCAGCTGCCTGCAGTGGCACTCAGGAACCAACGGTGGCGTCGATCATCCTGGACCAGGCCAAGCCTCATAGACTTGACAAATCTATGATGAATACCCAGGTAAATGACCACGTGATTTATTGTCTGTTTGACAGCGGGAGCACTGAGAGCTTTATCCACCCAGACACTGTGAAGCGGTGTGGACTCCGGATTCAACCTGCCAAACAGACAATCTCTATGGCATCGAGGTCCCGGTCTGTCACCGTGCCAGGGAGTTGCGTGGTAACTTTGACGGTGCAAGGCACAGTTTACGAGCGTTTCAAGCTCCTAGTGTTGCCGTACCTTTGCGCGCCAATACTTCTCGGACTAAACTTCATGGTCCACTTGAGGAGTGTAACCCTACAGTACGGTGGGCCACTCCCTTCACTGGCAGTGGGAGAACAGCAGCAGCCTCCAAATTGCCCGTAGCCTCTCAACGCTGAAGATCACCACACCCTCCCTGTTCCAGAATCTTGTGCCAGGCTGCAAGCCCATCGCGACTAAAAGTAGGCGTTACAGCGCTGAGGATCGGATCTTCATTAGATCTGAGGTTCAGCGGCTCCTCAAAGAAAGGATCATACAACCCAGCGATAGTCCGTGGAGGGCGCAGGTCGTGGTGGTCAAGAGCGGGAACAAACCCCGGATGGTCATTGACTACAGTCAGACCATTAATCGATATACGCAGCTGGATGCGTATCCTCTCCCGCGCATATCTGATATGGTCAATCAGATTGCGCAGTACCAGGTGTTCTCCACCATAGACCTCAAGTCTGCCTACCACCAACTCCCCATTCACCCAGAGGACCGACAATACACGGCTTTTGAGGCGGATGGTCGCTTGTATCACTTTCTCAGGGTTCCCTTTGGTGTCACCAATGGGGTCTCGGTCTTCCAGCGTGCTATGGACCGAATGGTGGACCAGAACGGGCTGCGGGCTACCTTCCCGTACCTGGATAATGTCACCATCTGCAGCCATGACCAGCAGGACCACGACACGAATCTCCTGAATTTCCTACGCACTGCATCTCGCCTGAACTTGACCTACAACAGGGAGAAGTGTGTGTTTCGTACGCGCCGTGTAGCCATCCTAGGATACGTGGTGGAAAACGGGGTCATTGGCCCTGATCCAGACCGTATGCACCCCCTTTCTGAGCTTCCCTTGCCTGCTAGTGCAAAAGCACTGAGAAGATGCTTAGGCTTCTTCTCTTATTATGCGCAGTGGGTTCCCAATTACGCGGACAAAGCCCGTCCGCTCATTAAGTCCACGACTTTTCCCCTAACGCCAGAGGCCCGGTTGGCCTTCGATAAATTAAAAGCCGACATCGCGAAAGCCACGATGCATGCTGTTGACGAGTCCATCCCCTTTCAGGTGGAGAGCGATGCATCTGATTTCGCCCTGGCCGCCACACTTAACCAGGCGGGCAGGCCCGTCGCATTTTTTTCCCGCACCCTCCAAGGCCCCGAAATCTGGCATTCAGCGGTAGACAAGGAGGCCCAGGCCATTGTGGAGGCCGTCAGGCACTGGCGCCATTACTTGGCGGGAAAACGGTTCACCCTGATCACGGACCAGCGGTCCGTGGCGTTCATGTTTAATAACACGCAGAGGGGCAAGATCAAGAATGACAAGATCTTGCGGTGGAGAATTGAACTCTCCACCTATAACTACGACATCATGTACCGTCCAGGGAAACTCAATGAGCCCTCGGATGCCCTCTCGCGTGGAACATGCGCCAGTATACAGGAGGACCGTTTGCAGGCTCTCCATAATGACCTATGCCATCCTGGGGTCACTCGGCTCTACCACTTTATAAAAGCCCGCAACCTGCCCTACTCGGTGGAGGACGTCAGGTCCGTAACAAGAAGCTGTCGGGTTTGCGCGGAATGCAAACCGCACTTTTACCGACCTGACCGGGCACATTTAGTCAAGGCCACTCGTCCCTTCGAGAGACTGAGTGTCGATTTTAAGGGCCCCCTTCCCTCAACAGATCAGAATGTGTACTTCCTCAATATCATTGACGAGTACTCTCGGTTCCCTTTTGTTGTTCCCTGCTCTGATACATCCGCTGCCACGGCTATCAAGGCATTCCGTGATCTCTTTACCCTGTTCGGGTACCCCGGCTACATCCATAGCGACAGGGGCTCGTCGTTCATGAGCGATGACTTGAGGCAATTCCTGCTCTCATACGGGATTGCCTCTAGTAGGACCACGAGCTACAACCCTAGGGGTAACGGCCAGGTGGAACGTGAGAATGCTACAGTCTGGAAGGCTGTCTTACTGGCGTTGAAGTCAAAAAGTCTTCCAGTCTCCCGTTGGCAAGAGGTGCTCCCTGATGCGCTCCATTCTATTCGCACCCTCCTGTGTACGGCAACCATTGCTACTCCCCATGAGAGGATGTTTTCATTCCCTCGGAAGTCTTCCTCGGGGACCTCATTACCGTCTTGGTTGACGTACTCAGGACCCGTCCTCCTGCGGCAACATGTAAGGGCCCGCAAGTCCGACCCGTTGGTCGAACAGGTCCATCTCCTCCACGCCAACCCTCAGTATGCCTATGTGGCATACCCTGACGGGCGAGAGGACATGGTCTCGATCCGAGACCTGGCGCCAGCAGGGGACATAGCAACTCCTGTCGCTCCCATACCCCCTGTTACAAACCCCTTAACTCTTGTTTCTCCCCCGGACACGGCGCGGGCAGCATCGGGACCATTGCTTAACCCTTTTACTCCCGTGTACAGCTTGCCTGAGTCCAGAGGATGGTCGCCACTGCAGGGCGTGTCAGGACCCCATGGACTACCGTCACCTCAGGGTCAACCGGCCTGTGAGTCCGTGGAAGAACAGCTGGACGCCGCCTTGGGGAGAACGTCACCGCAAGTGCCTACTCCGGTGTCACCGCCGGTATTGAGGAGGTCACAACGACGGTGCGGTCCCCCTGACCGTCTCAACTTATAGACTGATGACACTTTATTCTGTTTTTTGTACCCCGCCAGCCTTTGTTCTCAAAGGAGGGGTGAATGTGGTGAACCATCGTCGGTTCCCACTGGATAGTACTGAGCCAGGGCTGGCCAGTACTACAGGGATGTACATATGTTACTGTTGGGTTGTGCTACTTGTTGCTGTTGGGGTTAGGGTGGGGTTGTTACACCTTTGTACTGTAGTGTTGTGGTACATCCCAGTCGGGCTCCGCCTCCTGGGAGAGGTATAAAAGTCCCTGCTCTGGCTGGGACCCCTCAGTCTGGGATCGTGTATATAATTATTGGCTGCTTCATTACAGTAAATAAAAGCCTTTATTTCCCGAGCATCTAGCCTCGTGTTTGATAACGCGCATCACCATCTAACTGTAAAACCCCTTCCCCTGAAACCATTCCAGTAAACCTCCTCTGCATCCTCTGAAAAACTCTTGCATGCTCCCGAAAGTGTGGCGCCTACAATTGAACATAATGCTTCAGCTGGTGGAGAACTGGTGTTTGAACTGGTTTATGCTCCACATAATCCTCCGTCCACTCCTTTTTAATTTCACCCTGTCAACATTTCCTTTTGTTCTATTCTCCTTCATGTTTTTAACCAGATTTATCTTAAATGCATGTCGCTTTGGCCAAGGCTGTACAACTTAACACACTTTGCAATTTCCCCTTCCATAAGATATGGCCAACTAAAGAATTTTTAATTGCATTCTTGACTGGGATCAGCTAGATGAACACAAATTAGGAATCAACAGAATTGAAATCAGTGTGAGCAGAATGCAAGTGGCAGGGGTCATGTTGGAGTTGATGAAAGGGGATGATGGGAGATCAGCAAGGAGAACTTTCGAGTAGTGAAGTCATGTTAATTGTTTTGTCAGGTGAAAGTCCAACATGGGGGTGCAGGTGATGATGATGCAGAAATAAACAAACAGTATTGGTGATGGATAAAATGTGGCATTTAGAGTTCATCTTAAGTCAAATGGTACACCAAGATGGGGAACAGTCAGGTTGAGTCCAACACAGAGACCAGGAAGAGGAATGGAATCAGAAGGAAGAAGGGGTTGTGACCAGAGCAACGATGGTGGCTTCAGTCCAAATGATGAGGCAGAAAAAACTATTGTCCATTTAGCCTGTCCCACTGTACATAACACAATAAATGCACTCCGCAGCCTACCTGATAGCCTTATAATCACCTGGGAGGATGAAAAACTAGAAAACAACTATTAGGCAGTTGTGAGAGTCCAATCAATAATGACTTTATGCTGGAAGTCATACCCTTAGCTGTAACTACCGCTCCAGTTCAGTGCATTGAAACACGTATGAGCAAACTAAGTAAGGACTAAATCTGCACTCATACGCCAGGAATGGAATGCCATTTGCAGGGCAACAAGTCAGATGTTGCAGTCCCACCTTTTACCCAACCTCTGCTGTTTTTCTGCTGCTAGGTTGATAATTGTTTGGTACAAGTGCTTACGCAAGAGGCTTCACAAACTTCCAAGTAACAATGCAAGACTTTAACATCATAATGCTGCTTTATCATTCAATATGTTATGGGCAATGCTCAGAAGTGCACAACTTACTGTTATACTGCAGCTGGACCTATTTTGCATAGGAGTTAAACTTTCACATAGCAATGGTTTTGTTTGTTCTGATGCCCCACTCGAGTTAGATTTTTAATGCCGGATTTGGCTGAATGCAGAGTCATTCCAATATCAAAAGTATAAAATCACAAGGGATAATGAGCCTCACAGTGGATCTGTCTTCTGGAGAAGTAGTAATGTGGAACTGAGCCAGATAGACCAAAGAGAGGGTGTAATCTGACCCCTGGATTCTGCTGGAGATAGCTATTCTCAGTCAGGGCAATGAAAAGATTATTGCAATTGCCATTAGTACCCCTGGTGAGGGGATGCGGGGTGGTTGGGCGGGTTGGGTGCAGAATAGGAAAGTCAAGGTTCCCCATCCAGTTTGTTAGTCAGCAGTGCTTGTCCAAGAATGCAGTGAGTACACAAGGAGATGACGGACTCAGGCTGACTTGTGTCACCACTCCACTTTGGTAAAATAGCCTGCCAATATTTACTGCTGATCACACACATGAAGAATGGGCAATCAATGTGCAACTGAATGGGGTGCTTGATGGTAACCAGAAACTACAGAATCATACCACAGCAAGAGTCAGAATCTGGGGAGAAAATGGAAAACCAGATTGTAAAAAGTTAATTAACTGAAAAAGATAAAAATTAATAAATTGAGACCGATTCCCGTACATATGTAAATGCAAAAAAGTTGTATTAAATTGGACAGTTATTAAACTTGACAGATATGAAGTGTGTTGCTGTCGGCTGTGACAGACTGCCAGTAATCAGGGGTTAAAAGTGTTTTTCAAAGTCACATGATGTCAGAGTGCTGGCTCATGGTACAAACACGAGCCCCCCAACAGCCAAGGAAGAACATCTTGCTTACAGATGTGTCGGGACCGCAAATACTTCAAAGTGCCTCGATCAAACCAGGAGAGAATTCTGGTGCCAACAGTAAATGTCCTGAACATGCAGAGTGGAAAATGTTAAGCATTCAAAGATGGGTGTCGACACACACACACACACACAGAAGACATTTTATAGAAATATATTTTATGAACAAAAATGATATTTTGCCGTGGACCAGGGTAAGTGTGTTATCTGGAAATGACTTACTTTAACCCCTTGTCAGTCAGGAATATATTATCCTTTCTATTGTATCCATGGGGAACAGCATCCTTCAAACTCGATGTGATGCATACTGGTTTATCTTCTGTGTGGGCCAAAGGTCACCTAATGGGAATAAGTGAGATTTCGCTGATCACTGTCTGCATATTGTAAATTTTCAATGCCTTTTTTTATATAGCCAAAATAAGATGGTTCATTTATTACCAGGTGTGTGATAAATACATTCATCAACAGCATTCACTTTTACTGTTCTGCAACCTCTGACGGACAGTAACTAATTAACTTGGGGATGTGAACTGGGAAAATATAGTCACCCTCCACCAAGCAAATATGGGAATCAGGGAAAGATGATTTGCATTAAGTGTGGAAAGATAAAGAAGCCAATCCACTGATGCACCATAGTTTGCAACTCATCAATTCTCTTTGTGTTTATATCAGATATGATGATTTTATATTATTAACTCCATGTAACAGCGATTTTTTTAACATTCTAAAACCAGTATGCTGGTATGTCCTACATCTTAGTTACTGGTTAGAGTTCTTTTGACAGGATAGAGTGCATCTTTGCAACTAAATCCTGCTACATGGAATGACAGGATGCTAATTCACTCCTGCAATTTTCTGTACTAATTTTCTCAAGTCTAAGCATGAACTATGTATGGCTCAAGTTGCTAATTGGGTTATCCATGTGTTCTAAACAGAATCCAGAAGTTTCTTCCGGATGAAATCCAATATTTTCCTCTCTCTCACCTGCAAGGCGCTCATATGCTGGGCTGTCTGTGATTCCAACATTACTTTAATTTTCAGGTGAATTAGAGAATCTCTCCCCAAACTCCAAGAGTTCATGATGGACAATGGCACAGTTACCAGTGGGTGTAATTCAGCATAAGGGCTGGGATTATAATTAAACGCCACCCTCAAAATAAGTCTCTCAGTTATATATTAGCATAGATTTTTCCCCCATCTATCTGACAGAAAAGAGGCAAACTTTAAAGGAGAAATCACCTTCAACAATACTTTACATCTCACTTATAATGCTTCCCATCTCCAGCCTGCCCCCAACCACCAACAAACTAGTAAAGAAAACACAAAAAGTCCTTCAAATATTTGTGACTGTGGGGTGTAAAATGTTTTGTAGTAAACAGACTGATTGAACAATTGATAATATTGAGAACTGGTTAGCAAACATGGGTTAAGCTTGCTCAGATGGGAAGCATAGAAAATTCAGAACTGCCTCACCCATGGGAGGAACCTACTGGCCTCTCAGATCTGCCACAAACTGTGGCCCATTTCTATTGATGGTAAATAATCACCCCTGCTAAATATTGCATTGTCAATAAAGTGTTAAGCGTAGCTCCAACAGAGTGCTAAAACACCAAACAAAGCCAATATTTGGAATGGATTTCATTTAAGTAAGAGTGGCATTGTTTCTTATTTTTCATTGTTAAAAATTTTGTCTCAATTGAATCTAAAACCTCCCACTGTCTTACTCTTAATACTTGCAGATGTCTCATGACTTTTCTGTAAATATAAATCTGATGTGAATCTTTTCAACAGTAGGAATTTGTTAACGCTCGCAATGCAATTAGAGAATTTTGAAATGAGTGTAATGTATTAAATACCATTGTATTTCAAAATATAATAGTAATGAAAATCACATTGCAGGGCCTCCTGAAAGCTCTGTGAATTTATTCAATGCATTGTTCTGCTACACAGGCTGGGGAGATTCCAAGTTCAGTCCTTGATTAGTGATAAATTAGCTGAATGGTTGGATGAGTTTTACAGTTGCCCAAAGCATTTTGAATTAGGGAGGGGTAAATTAGTTAGGCTTGTTGTTCCTTAACACTTTCCAATGCACCCTGCTGGTAAGATAAGTGAGGAGAAATGCATTCCCACCACAGAATCTTACATATGGAGGTTGGTGGAGGCTGCTGCAGGATCCTGTCGGACAGCTTTGACACTTCCCCTTAAAGACGATATTTTTTAAAGGCAGTTAAAAACAGGCATTAAGCCCACTCATTTATATTTAAGAGACTGAACGTCCATTTTAAAGGGCTGCCATACAGGCCAGAAAAATTATTTTGCCCAATTTTGGGTTGGATAGTTTTCAGATATCCTTGAAGCGCAGTGACAATAGTTTCCAAAAATAGGTTTAGTTGCTTTCCATGTTATACCTGTAAAATGTTTGACTTGTTTTATTCATGCAGGATTTAGCATTTAATATTTCCTACAATCAGTCTTAGCTGGAAATTCTTCAATATGTTTAATATCCATCCCACAAGCTACATAGTTAGCTCAATGTTAGCACATTCACTTCTAAGTCATGAAGGTACTGGTTTTGCTTATGGGAAGTCAAGAGCAGTATTCAAGCCAAGCTGGGTACAAGGCCAAGGACAATTTTTTGTTTTTCATATCCTCATAATCTTTTCTCTCTTGGAGTATGCTGAGGAGTGCTGGAAGGATTTTGTAGACTAACAACCTGCATTGATCCATATGAATGCTCCTTCTGGCACAGTGGTTAACACTGCTGCCTCACAGAGCCAGGGACCCGGGTTCAATTCTGGCCTTGGGTGACTGTGTGGATTTTGCACATTCTCCCCATGTCTGTGAGTCTGTTTCCTCCGGGTGCTCCAGTTTCCTCCCACAGTCCAAAGATGTGCAGGTTAGTTTGACTGGCCATGCTAAATTATCCCTTCGCGTAAGGGGGACTAGCAGGGTAAATACGTGTGGTTACTGGATTAGGGCTTGGGTGGGGCAAAACAACATTTGCACGGAAGCAGAGTGCCATTAATAACTTAGCGGACTATCTGGTTGGTGACGCAATCTCTGGAGCACTGCGAGAGCTGAAGTTTGTGAAGAAACAAATTTTTAACATTGTGCAGGCTAGGTGGACTGAATGGCCTCCTTCTTGAGTGTAGAGATTCTATGATTCCATCATTATCACATTTGGAGTACAACTTGAACCAAGGAATATTGTCAACTGAGCCACTTGGTTCCAGGAGTGAGTGTGAAGGGTGAGGTAATAAGAGCAAAGCATGAAGTTGGAAACAGGGAGGGGAGAATGAGAATTGGGAAGTGAGAGAGAAGAAAGAATGGGAAGCAATTACCCGCAATAAAACAGAAAGGGATCGCACGGGAAAAGTGAACTGGATTACATCTGCGAGGAATCTCTTTTTGATTGCTGAGTCACAGTTACTAAGTTTTGGGAAGATCATGACACATTCTAGTTTGGAGACAACACGAGTCCTGTTGGTACTGAACTCAATTGTATGTCAAGCAAAAGAGAAAATACCATTGTGCCCTCTATCACATAGCACTGACAACTTTCTACCTTGATGTTATATTCTTATCTCACCTCAGTCTTGCTGTCTTGTCAATGTATCAACGTATCAATGTATAAATCATTAATTATTCCTTTTCAACTCTGCTCCTTTTTTTCTTTTGTGTTTCTTTCAGTCCTATCTGCACTGAAGATTTTATCTAGCTGTGTGTTACACCTTCTGCAGTTGCTACAATAAAATGAAAGCTGAATTAAATATTGAAAGACAGGACTGAAATTCACAGGCTAGATGGTGTAATCGACTACAGAAAATCAGTGGCTCTCTCACTGTTAAGCACCTTAATTATTGTTAATTTTGCACAAATTCAAATTAACTGCTGCATTTGTTAAATTATAACCAAGAAGGTTTACATCATTATTTCAAAGAAAGATCTTCAACTGCTGGACAGTATCCACAATGTAATTCCACCTAAGAGTTTTGGTAGGCTGTTTAACCAATGAAGCGAATTGTCACATTCCTACCACAACCTAAGTTTAGGGAGCATATCAGTACAGCAATGCAATATGCATTATAGGTGACTGAACATGGATTAATACCAACAGTTCCATTTGATGCACCTGACTCTATCACTGTGGCTGCAACACATAAAGCAAAGACAAATACAAACTTTGGAATATTTCACTCTAAAGATTTTTATTTGCAAGTAAAACAATTGAAATTTTAAATAAAAGGGCCAGAGTACAATTTTACTAATTCCAATTATTTCATTATGTGTTTCAATAAATCTGTCTAAGATGACAGAGTTAGAAATTACTGCTGGTGGTATTATTACACAAATACTTAACACGCTGGTGTCAAATTTCTCTCAACTAATTTAATGGAAGCGCTAATCCATTTATTATAACCTGGTTAATGGCTTTATTAAAGTAGTGGAGAGGGGAATTTAAGATGAATGTGTCCATCACTGACAAGAAGTTTTACTCTTTAATCATGACCCTAATTGGATTTGAATACTGGATATTCTTACTCAAAAATGTTGACATGCTTTAAATATTAAGCTTGTCGATTTTATGGTGATACTTTTTAGTGTAAGTTCATAGCAGCCTATATTTAGTTCTTCCTTTATTCACTGTCCAAAAATGTTTCCTAGTGCTGTAGGCCCTCCAAGACACAAATTTACCATATGCGGGTAATCACAAATGTAACCCTGAAGCTAAATGGCAAAATTCATACTGTGCCCACACTACTTGAAAAATCAATTATGCAGATTGGTTGTTACAACACTTTCTAATGCTATTCTTTACACTAGAAACACCTCTGTGCTCTACCCAATTTATATTTGTTGTTAGGCACCAGTCCCTGTGGGCCAGCTGGGTTCTGCTCTGTGTGCTGTGAACCAGGCAGGACAGTGAGGAGTGGTGCTCTATTCAACAGCAGATTTGTAGACTAACATTTGTATGGGCCTAGAATGCAGTCACTTTCCTTCCTCAGAGTTCAGCCAATGGAGGGAGAACTGGCATCAACTGTAATGTTTTATTCAGCTCAGATTGTTGGCTTTTCAGTGCATTTGTTGCGAAAGTTTCTACATGAAACAACATTGTTAAGAAGGTGTACGGAGTGTTAGCTTTTATTGGCAGAGGGATTGAGTTTCGGAGCCAGGAGGTCATGTTGCAGCTGTACAAAACTCTGGAGTGGCCGCACTTGGAGTATTGCGTACAGTTCTGGTCGCCGCATTATAGGAAGGATGTGGAAGCATTGGAGAGGGTGCAGAGGAGATTTACAAGGATGTTGCCTGGTATGGTGGGAAGGTCTTATGAGGAAAGGCTGAGGGACTTGAGGTTGTTTTCGTTAGAGAGACGAAGGTTAAGAGGTGACTTAATGGAGGCATACAAGATGATCAGAGGATTAGATAGGGTGGATAGTGAGAGTCTTTTTCCTCAGATGGTGATAGCTAGCACAAGGGGACATAGCTTTAAATTGAGGGGCGATAGATATAGGACAGATGTCAGAGGTAGGTTCTTTACTCAGAGAGTAGCAAGGGCATGGAATGCCCTGCCTGCAGCAGTAGTGGACTCACCAACATTAAGGGCATTTAAATGGTCATTGGATAAACATATGGATGATATTGGAATAGTGTAGGTTAGATGGGCTTTAGATTGGTTTCACTGGTCGGCGCAACATCGAGGGCCGAAGGGCCTGTACTGCGCTGTAATGTTCTATGTTCTATGTTCGATTGGTACAGTTTCTGCCCAATTCCTCGTGGCTACAACACAAAACTACATATGTAATCTTCAATCAGAGAAGGAGGAAAAGAAAATCACACTGGTGACATAAAGAGAATTAATGTTAGGGTTCAGGTGTATGTTGGGACAATGTTGTGGGTGCTTCACAAGGGTTTTCCACTGTCCAAAGCTAATATCCATCTCTAGATGAGAAAAAGTAAAGAGGCAAATATAGCTTCCAGAAAAAAGACAATAAACAGGCATTTAGAACAAATGAAATTTTGATCATTTATATGAATCCACAATATTATTACATGAAACATATATATGTCTGTATGGCTTGCATCTGATATCTATCTGTTACAATACAAGTATCACAATTCAAAGTGTCAAAATACATTCTCTAAAAAGCAAAAGGGATGTAATTTAAAGGTAGTTCCTTCTGATATCAAACCTCCCTCAACAAAAGCAAATAAATAAATATTGGCTGTCTACGGGAATGACGGTGGGGGCTCAAGATCCGGAAGTCGCAGATCTTGCTGGTGAGATTGTGATTTTGGATCTTCCCCGCTGCTTGCCAGATATTGATGTCACATCGGTGTGGTTTACAACAGGTTTACCCAGGCATGAACCTGTCATGGGGATACCTCTGGGGTCACAAAAGTAAGTATACCCCCTGGGGGAGAGGCATGTGGCCAGGCTGTGTCCTGGCAATGTCCCCAGGCACTACCCCTTGGCAAAGGCTGGCATTGCCAGGTTTGCCTCATGCCCAACTCACAAAGGCTGGCATTGCCCACAGAACAGATTGTCACTGCCAGGTTCACACCATGCCTATGCCACCCTGGCACTGCCCCTCAGAACTGCCAGGTTAGAACTGCCATGTTGGCACCATGTCTGTGCCACCCTAGCAGTGCCAAACTGGCAGTGCCAACCAGTACCAAGAGATAGACCCAGTGGGAGCCTCATGGGGAAGGGAGAATTCATTTATTTGTGATGATGGACTGGAGTAGATGTGGGAGTATGAGATGCTGGCAATAGCTGTTTGAGGCGGGAGGGAGGTGAGTGCTGGCTCCGACTGAGGAAGGATGGGATGATGATTGGGAGGAGGGGCTGATTGGTGGGGGGGGGAAAGATGATGATTGTGAGGGGAGGGGAAAAGGGACTGATGATTGCAGGTTGTGGGAGAAGGAGCCGATGATAGCGGAGGTGGAAAGGGCTGATGATCGGGGAAGGGGGGAGTCAGAGTTGAATGCCAGCTCCAATGGAAGAGGCGTGGAGAGAGGAGCCACTGAGACCTCCGTGGTGGGCTGAGGGATAGGTTTATTGCTGTTCTGATTGGGGGCGTCTTTTAAAGATGGTGCCTTTTAAAGATGGAGCCCTGATCTCAGTGCAGCAGGGCTTTACCAGCGTGTTGAGGTACTGTTCCCCTGCATGATGGCATGAAACACTTCCCCTTGATTTTTTGGCAGAGTATGGTAAGATCTGGAAAGAAAACCAACCTGTTTCTCTGGAAAGAAGCAGACCGGTAAAAACACTGCCATTTTTTGGTAAGATTTCGCCCATTGACTTTAGAATTGACAGCAATTGGATTTCATAAACAGACCAAATTAAACACAGTTCTACATTGGCAGCAGAGTATCATTGTGCATTTGTTCAACACTTCAATCATTGTGTCATATAATTCATCATGAGCACTGTAAATTTGCTGCTACTTATAATTTTTTGTTTACTCTCATGCCTATGTTTGCTAAAATTAGCAAATGGTGGAACATATTGCCCTAAGCCCTTTGTTGAGGAAAACATTTGGTGGTTTGTCTGTTTCTAATTGGATGCTTGGCTAAAGAAGCCAATTTTGAGGTTTGGCTGTTTTTGACAAGATGGTTAGGGAGGATTCTTTGTTGGTGTGTCTATTTTGAAGTAGCTGCTTGGTTAAGGAGGGCAATTTATTTTTAATATTAGAGGGCAAAATGACATGTCAGAGCCAGAGACAACTAACTACTCGGAACAAATTTCTCAGAACTTTTACTCCAGGCTTGTCAAAAAGACAGAAAATCTTGCAAACATTATCATAAGCTACCAAAAGACAAGTCATAGATTTTTCTATATTCAAAAGTGTATTTTAACAACTATAGTTTAGAATTACAGGCCAACTCCATTTTTCATTCTTAGCACACCATACTGTCTGAAAGATGATTCCACATTAAGATATTGTAAAGTATTACTGTTCATACAATGCAGATATTGCTCAAGAGATCGTATCTTCCTGGTAGAAACTAAGACTTTCCTTTAGACACCAACAGCTCTGATGGTGTATTCCTTCAGGAACATTTTTATGGAATGATGGCAAGCCAGCAACATTCCACCAAGGCTGTAGGGGGCGAATTCTGGCCTGGAGCAGACCAAATTCAGCAAGTCCATGAGCATGTGTGGTGCTAAATCAAAGCGAAAGAGAAGCAGTTGTTCTGGTGTCCATCCAAAAAGGGCAACTAAATTCTATTACTGGACAAAAGTATACTTTAGAGAAGACTGAAGTCACTTTGAGAGACTAACGAGACTGAATTCTTCCAGTCTGGTAGCATTTTTGTTGCATGCTTATCCCTGAGTAGTCATGATGTGGAGATGCCGGCTTTGGACTGGGGTGAACACAGTAAGAGTTTTAACAACACCAGGTTAAAGTCCAACAGGTTTATTTGGTAGCAAATACCATTAGCTTTCGGAGCGCTGCTCCTTCGTCAGATGGAGTGGAAATTTCCACTCCATCTGACGAAGGAGCAGCGCTCCGAAAGCTAATGGTATTTGCTACCAAATAAACCTGTTGGACTTTAACCTGGTGTTGTTAAAACTCTTACTGTATCCCTGAGTAAGCAGAGAGTAATTAAAATGCAAAGTGTAAATAGTACTGATGTGACCTTGCAATTCTGTTAGAATAGAGGTAGGTGGGTTAAGTTAACATTTCACAAAAGAGATATCAACTTCATAATATTGAAAATAGAACAGCAGAGGAGTCTGATATTTGTTGAATGAAGTTCCTCATCACCAGCTGGTACTTGGCATTGATCCTTCATGCGCCTCTGCAATTTTTGATGCATTCATCTGCAAAAACATGGTTCAAATGAGAACTTTAAAAATATTATTTTGTGAAGAGAATCAAATTAGTTTTAATGGAACCCACCAAATCATTCATTAAATACTAAAATGACCATGAACTTGGTCAAATGCTTTGACGTTTCATTTCTGCATTAATATGTCGTTAGATAGAATGACAGTCTGAATTTCCATTGGCCCCATCAGCTCTTTATAAATCCAAAAAAGCAACTGAGCTGGGTTTTCTCTCTTGCATTTAACATTTATTTCATAACAATGTGCCTTTAAGAGATGCATGTACATAGAACATAGAACATAGAACAGTACAGCACAGAACAGGCCCTTCGGCCCACGATGTTGTGCCGACCTTCATCTGAAACCAAGATCAAGCTATCCCACTCCCTACCATCCTGGTGTGCTCCATGTGCCTATCCAATAACCGCTTAAATGTTCCTAAAGTGTCTGACTCCACTATCACTGCAGGCAGTCCATTCCACACCCCAACCACTCTCTGCGTGAAGAACCTACCTCTGATATCCTTCCTATATCTCCCACCATGAACCCTATAGTTATGCCCCCTTGTAATAGCTCCATCCACCCGAGGAAATAGTCTTTGAACGTTCACTCGATCTATCCCCTTCATCATTTTATAAACCTCTATTAAGTCTCCCCTCAATCTCCTCCGCTCCAGAGAGAACAGCCCCAGCTCCCTCAACCTTTCCTCATAAGACCGACACTCCAAACCAGGCAGCATCCTGGTAAATCTCCTCTGCACTCTCTCCAGCGCTTCCACATCCTTCTTATAGTGAGGTGACCAGAACTGCACGCAATATTCCAAATGCGGTCTCACCAAGGTCCTGTACAGTTGCAGCATAACCCCACGGTTCTTAAACTCCAACCCCCTGTTAATAAAAGCTAACACACTATATGCCTTCTTCACAGCTCTATCCACTTGAGTGGCAACCTTTAGAGATCTGTGGATATGGACCCCAAGATCTCTCTGTTCCTCCACAGTCTTCAGAACCCTACCTTTGACCCTGTAATCCACATTTAAATTTGTCCGACCAAAATGAATCACCTCACATTTATCAGGGTTAAACTCCATTTGCCATTTTTCAGCCCAGCTTTGCATCCTATCTATGTCTCTTTGCAGCCTACAACACCCCTCCACCTCATCCACTACTCCACCAATCTTGGTGTCATCAGCAAATTTACTGATCCACCCTTCAGCCCCCTCCTCTAAGTCATTAATAAAAATCACAAAGAGCAGAGGACCAAGCACCGATCCCTGCGGCACTCCGCTAGCAACCTGCCTCCAGTCCGAAAATTTTCCATCCACCACCACCCTCTGTCTTCGATCAGATAGCCAGTTACCTATCCAATCGGCCAACTTTCCCTCTATCCCACACCTCCTTACTTTCATCATAAGCCGACCATGGGGGACCTTATCAAACGCCTTACTAAAATCCATGTATATGACATCAACCGCCCTACCTTCATCAACACACCTAGTTACCTCCTCAAAAAATTCTATCAAATTTGTGAGGCACGATTTGCCCTTCACAAATCCATGCTGACTATCCCGGATTAATCCGCATCTTTCTAAATGGTCGTAAATCCCATCCCTAAGGACCTTTTCCATCAATTTACCAACCACCGAAGTCAGACTAACCGGTCTATAATTACCAGGGTCATTTCTATTCCCTTTCTTAAACAGAGGAACAACATTTGCCACTCTCCAGTCCTCTGGCACCATCCCCGTGGACAGCGAGGACCCAAAGATCAAAGCCAAAGGCTCTGCAATCTCATCCCTCGCCTCCCAAAGAATCCTAGGATACATTTCATCAGGCCCAGGGGACTTATCGACCTTCAGTTTATTCAAAACTGCCAATACATCCTCCCTCCGAACATCTATTTCCTCCAGCCTATTAGCCTGTAACACCTTCTCTTCCTGAAAAACATGGCCCCTCTCCTTGGTGAACACTGAAGAAAAGTATTCATTCATCACCTCGCCTATCTCTACTGATTCCATACACAAGTTCCCACCACTGTCCTTGACCGGCCCTAACCTCACCCTGGTCATTCTTTTATTCCTCACATAAGAGTAAAAAGCCTTGGGGTTTTCCTTGATCCGACCCGCCAAGGACTTCTCATGTCCCCTCCTAGCTCTCCTCAGCCCCTTTTTCAGCTCATTCCTTGCTAACTTGTAACCCTCAATCGAGCCATCTGAACCTTGTTTCCTCATCCCTACATAAGCTTCCCTCTTCCTTTTCACAAGACATTCCACCTCTTTTGTGAACCACCGTTCCCTCACTCGGCCATTTCCTCCCTGCCTGACAGGGACATACCTATCAAGGACACCCAGTATTTGTTCCTTGAAAAAGTTCCACTTTTCATCAGTGCCTTTCCCTGACAGTTTCTGTTCCCATCTTATGCCCCCTAATTCTTGCCTAATCGCATCATAATTACCTCTCCCCCAATTGTAAGCCTTGCCCTGCCGTCCGGCCCTATCCCTCTCCATTGCAATAACAAAAGACACCGAATTGTGGTCACTATCTCCAAAGTTCTCTCCCACAACCAAATCTAACACTTGGCCCGGTTCATTTCCCAGTACCAAATCCAATGTGGCCTCACCCCTTGTCGGCCTATCCACATATTGTGTCAGGAAACCCTCCTGCACACACTGCACAAAAAGTGCCCCATCCAAACTATTTGACCTACAAAGGTTCCAATCAATATTTGGAAAGTTAAAGTCCCCCATGACAACTACCCTGTGACCCCCACACGTATCCATAATCTGCTTAGCAATTTCTTCCTCCACATCTCTATTACTATTTGGGGGCCTATAGTAAACTCCTAACAACGTGACCGCTCCTTTCCTGTTTCTAACTGCAGCCCATATTACCTCAGTGTGCATATCCCCCTCAAAGTGCTTTTCCGCAGCCGTTAAACTATCCTTGATTAACAATGCTACTCCTCCACCTCTTTTACCAGCTTCCCTACACTTACTGAAACATCTATACCCCGGAACGTCCAACAACCATTCCTGTCCTTGTTCTACCCACGTCTCCGTAATGGCCACAACATCGTAGTCCCAAGTAGCAATCCATGCCCCAAGTTCATCCACCTTGTTCCGGATGCTCCTTGCATTGAAGTAGACACACTTCAACCCACCTTCCTGTCTACCGGTACCCACCCTTGACCTTGATACCTTCCCCAATACCTCACCACCCTCAACACTGACTTCTGGACTACAACTCCTTTTCCCACTCCCCTGACAAATTAGTTTAAATCCCCCTGAAGAGCCATAGCAAATTTCCCTCCCAGGATATTGGTGCCCCTCTGGTTCAGGTGCACCCCGTCCTGTTTGTAGAGGTCCCACCTTCCCCAGAACGTGTTCCAATTATCCACGTATCTGAAACCCTCCCTCCTGCACCATCCCTGCAACCACATGTTTAAGTGCACTCTCTCCCTGTTCCTCAACTCGCTATCACGTGGCACCGGTAGCGTACCAGAGATGACCACATGTTTCTTGTGAAGAATCTGTTTTAGCTGTTTGTATTATTATTGGTGTCGTTTTGTCTGGATCCAGCAACCCTTTTGTTACTGCAGCAGCATAATTGATCTTAATTGATAAAATGTTTCCTTTAATTTGGACTAATGCAGGGTTTCCCCTTTTTAGTTATCTTAAAAACCTTTTATTGATGTTTTGTTTGCACTTCAGTCCCAGGCTCCTGATCTACGGACACCAGGTGCGAAGGGGGGCAGGGAAGGTGGCGGACATTCTCGTGAATCTGCTCTTGGGCCTGGTCAAACTTTCCATAAATAGGTTCAGGCAGTGAGCGATCGAGGGGGTCGTCTGACCCAACTGTCTGCCCCTCTACCGCGGCTACATTCGCAGCCAGGTGTCCCTGGAGAGGGAACATGCGGTGTCTGAGGGCACTGTTGATGTCTTCCATGCCCACTGGGCACCGCAAGGGTTGGGGTGTATTATCAACCCCTTTAATCACATTTAAATTTGGTGTTTTAAGTTTCCTTTCTACTTTGTATTTTGTTTTGGGTGGTTCCCTTCTTTTTGGGGGCTGCCTCTTTTAATTTATCACTCAGTTAATTTGATTTAGTGTACTTGTTTAGTCAAAAAGATTGACTAATGCAGGGTTGTTATTTTAGTGTTTCTCCATGGGGTTTTTCAGAATGGGGCTTGATTTGGTTTTGATAGGAAAAGTCAGGTGACTGAGTGGGGCTAGGCTCACAGAGAGAAACCCCAGCTCAGTTGCTTTTTTGGATTTATAAAGAGCAGGATTATCTCTGTGTCTGCAATCTGCCTGAAACTAGGTTTATTTCTCAGCCGTTCTACTGTTTGAGGATATATCCTTATCTGGAAATTGCTGTATGGGAGTCAAAAGACAGGTGTTTTTCTGTACATGTCCAGAAGGGTTAAAAGATTGGAACTCTAGCATCCATGTAAGTAAATCTGTTTTTGGTGTTACATGGTTCTGAAGTAGGATTTATGTCAATGAGGATATTGCTTAAATTGGAACTATAGAGGTGGATAGCTGTTAAAAATTATACATTGTCATGTTTAAGTATTTTAATTTGTAGAAGATATGCAAATTTTTTTGGTTATATTTTAACTGTGTTCTTAAATACAGTTTGCTTTAATAAAAGCTTCCTAGTGGGTCAATTGAATCATATCTGGAGTGAAACACTTTATGATCGCCATACAGCTGAAATGAAATAAAGTTGGGGTCTGGGTGAAATTTATAACATACCTTGGAGTTTCTGATCTGGTCCCTAACAACATTTAAATAGTATCTTTCCCTAAGTATGAGGAATGTAATCAGAGGGCCGGATTCTCCGACCTTGCCCGCAGTTGGGATTCTCTGCTCCTGCTGCAGTGAACAGAGATTTGGCTGAGCACCTAATTCTCTGTTCTCGCTGGCAGCAGCAGCGGGGCATGAATGGTCAGAGAATTCCAGTAAAACAAGCTTTGAAACTGAGACGCATGTGGAGATATAAGGACAGTTGACTAATAGCTTTGTCAAAGAGGCAGGTTTTAACGAGCACCTTAGAGAGCTTGAGAGGTTTAGGGAGGGAATTGCAGAGCTTAAGATCTGGGCAGCTGAAAGCAAGGCTGCCATTAGTGGGGCAATGAAAATCAGCATGAACAAGAGGCCAGAATTGATGGAGTACATATATCTTGCTAACCTGTAAGGAAGTTACAGATTTGGGGAGAGGTGAGGTCAAGGAAACCTTTGAAAACATTTAAAATTGGGACATTGCCAGTCCAGGAACCAATATAGTATAGACAGTTTATTGTGAATGGATTTGACATGTCAAAAATATTTGGTACACGATAGTATATGGGTTTTAGATGGCCTCAAGTTTGAGGATGGAAGGTGGTGGGACATGCCTTGAGAGCCTCGGAATAACTACAACGAATCAAGCAGCATCGGATACAGCAACTTTTGTGGTTTCTTGTTTCTTTCTAGATTCTTGGCTAAGGAGGTTGCTTTGGCAATTTATTTGCTTTCCACCATGCTTAATTAAAAATAATCTACTTCTGCTTTCTTAATTTTGCCAAGCACCAGATCAGGAAGGCACACTTTTTGTGCAATTAGTGAACTCCGTCATGACACGTTTACTGCTTAATTCCACCTTCTGTGCGGAGACTGTAACTTTACCCAGACCAGAGTTGTAGGTCCTGAGGTGAAGACTACCTGACTCTAAGCTGTGGGAGCGGCCTTTTCTGCTGGTGCACAATAAAGGATGTTGGTGACGAGTAACTGGTGTTTACTGCAGAAGGGGACTTCCAGATGGTGGTGTTCCCAAGTATCTGCTGCTTTTGTCCTTCTGAATGGTAGTTGTGTGGGTTTGGAAAGTGCTGCTGAAGGATCTTTGTTAAGTTCCTACAGTGCATTTGTAGATGGTGCATACAACTGCCACTTTTTGTCTCATGGTGGAGGGATTGAATGTTTGTGGAAGGGATAGCAATCAAGCGGGCTATTTGGTCTTGGATGATGTTGTGCTTCTTGAGTGATGTTGGAGCTGCTCTCATCCAGGCAAGTGGAGAATATTCCATCACATTCCTGACTTGTGCCTTCTAGATAGTGGACAGGTTTTGGGGAGTCAGGAGGTGAGTCACTCACTGCAGGATTCCAAACCTCTGACCTGCTCTTGTAGCCACAGTATGTATATGGCTAGTTTAGTTTATGGTCAAATGATAACCCCTAGGATGTTGATAGTGGGGGATTCAGCAATGGTAATGCCATTGAATTTCAAGGGGCAATGGTTAGATTATCTCTTGTTGGAGATGGTCATTGTCACCTGTGTGGCATGAATGTTACTTGCTAATTGTTAGCCCAAGCCTGGATATTGTTCAGGTCTTGCTGCATTTGGATACGGACTACTTCAGTATGTGAGGAGTCATGAATGATGCAGACATCAGCGATCTCCACCACTTCTGACCTAACCTAATGATGGAAGGAGGTCATTGATGAACAGCCGAACAGGATAGTATTCTAGTTTGGGCCTACTATTCTGAGAAAAGAGCACACAAATAAAGTGAAGGGAAATCAACACTATTAACTGTTATTAGTTCCAATTTATGCATAATAAGCCACAGCTAGCAGTCAACCATGTTGAACACTCAAATGGCATTGCTATTCATGGTACTTTTGTTTTCTGCTGGACCTTACACTAAAAAGCTGTCGGTGCCACCAATTTTATTCCCACTCTTTCTCTTTCATTCTTCTAGAAGCTCTTGCTTTTAATGATCATACTATTATTTAAATGTAAATGCTTCCAAAGAACAAACACTCATAGGGCAGAATTTTACAGTCTGGTCCTGCTGAAGTCAACGGACTTTTGAATGACTCGCTGCATTTTCTGGCTCTGCCCTGCCACAATGGTGGCCAGAAAATTCTGCTGATAGTTCCTTATTTTAGCTCCACAATCTTTTAGCAGCCTCTTGAAAGTTCATGGATCGGATAATATAATTACAAACAGCAGCCTGGAATTGTCTCTCTTGAACAGCTTCTCAAAACAATCTTATTTTTCCTTCCCCCATCTAATTCCATCATTCCCTTCATCCAGTGGATGTGGTTTATTTCGACTTTCAGAAGGCTTTCAACAGGTCTCACATACAGATTGCTCTGTAAAGTTAAAGCACGTGGGATTGTGGGTAGTGTTTTGACATTGAGAGAAAGCTTGTTAGCAGACAGGAAGCAAACAGTTAGAATAAATGGGTCATTTTCCACCGTAAGAAGTCTCACAACGCCAGGTTAAAGTCCAACAGGTTTATTTGGTAGCAAAATCCACTAGCTTTCGGAGCGCTGCTTCTTCGTCAGGTAAGTGGGAGTTCTGTTCACAAACAGGGCATATAAAGACACAAACTCAATTTACAAAATAATGAGTTTGTGTCTTTATATGCCCTGTTTGTGAACAGAACTCCCACTTACCTGATGAAGGAGCAGCGATCTGAAAGCTAGTGGATATTGCTAGCAAATAAACCTGTTGAACATTAACCTGGTGTTGTGAGACTTCTTACTGTGTTTATCCCAGTCCAACGCCGGCATCTCCACATCACTTTCCACTTGGCAGACAGTGACTGCGGGGTACTTCAGCGTCTGTGCTGGGATCCCAACTGTTCACGTTATCTATTAATGATTTGGACAAGGGAACTAAATGTATTGTCTCCAAATTTGCAAATGATACAATGTTGTGCAGAAGGGTGAGCTGTGAGGAGGATTCAGAGATGCCTCAGCATGATTTGGACAGGCTGAGTGAGTGGGCATATGCATGGCAGATGCAGTATAATGAGGATAAATGAGGTTATTCACTTCAGTAGCACAAATAGGAAAAGCAGATTATTATCTGAATGGGTGTAAATTGAGAGAGATGGATACTCAGTGAGACCTTGGTGTCCTTGTGCATCAGTTACTGAAAGTAAGCGTGCAGATACAGCAGGCAGTAAAGAAGGCAAATGGTATGTTGGCCTTCATAGTGAGAGGATTTGAATTTAGGAATAGAAAAATTTTACTGCAATTATATAGGGTATTGGTCCAGTTTTGGTGTCCTTATCTGAGGAAGGATGTCCTTGCTATAGAGGGAGTGCAGCAAAGGTTTGCCAGGCTGATTCCTGAGATGGCAAGACTATCATATGAGCAGAAATTAAGTTGGTTAGGATTATATTCACTGGAGTTTGAGAGGGGATCTCATAGAAATTCAAAATTCTAACAGGATTAGACAGGGTAGATTCAGAAAGAATGTTCCCAATGGTGGAGGTGTATAGAACTAGGGATCATTGTTTGAAGATAAAGAGTAAACTTTTAAGGACTGAAGTGAGGAGAAATTTCTTCACCCAGAGCATTGTGAATCTGTGGAATTGACTACCACAGAAAGTAGTTGGGCCAAATCGTTGTGTGATTTCAAAAAGGAATTGGAGACAGTTCTTGGGGCTAAAGGGATCAAGGAATATGGAGGAAAGGTGGGATCAGGATATTGCATTTGGTGATCATAATGAATGGTGGAATAGGCTCAAAAGGCTAAAAGGCCTACTTCTGTTTCAATTTTCTATGTGTGTTTCTGTGTATCCATTAAACAATAAAATTGTTAGTAAAATTTTATGAAAATCTGTGATCAGTTTGCAAAATATTCTCCCTGAAAACTAATTGTCAAAAATTGATGCAAAGGAAAGCTGGCCAAAAATTATGGTATAACACACTTCAATGTATTAATTCTTGAAATATGTCAGAAATGTTAATAAACAAATAGTGCAGAATCAACAGACCCATAAAATGCAGCTGGCAAGCATTCAATGTTAACAATAAAAAAACAATTTAATAATACACTTAAGTATTGAATTCCCAGATAAAATCTCTGGAGCCATTTACAAAATTGTACATGGTGCTCAGCCCAGCTTGCCAGGAATGAATATCAGGAATTTTGCCGTTATGCTCCCCCATATTATTGCAGCCATTAGAATTATTGGACAAAAAGTTTTGGATAGCGGGTACTTGCCTTGCTGATGTGCACCTCATCAGGTGTGGTTTCCTGCACAAGATGAGGGATTTATGCTGCATCCTTTTTTAAAAAAAGTTAGTTCTTTTAAGCTTTCTCAATGACTTAATTGCTAAATGCACCACTTGTAGAGTTACTGAGCCACATAACCTATTAAGTTCCAAGTTTGCGCCTTGATCCATGTATTATACTAGAAACTGGATTGTTATGGAATGGTGATGATTCTGGAGCCATTTACAAATGGAGGCAGGATCTGAGTCTGGGATTCCTGACCCCATTCCTATGCTAGCAATCTTCACCAGCACAAGATACGTAATAAGCCCACATCCTGCCCTCCCGATCTGGTTGGCTTCATTGTGTGGGTAGAGATCATTTAGCTTCCTGAATTTTATGTCAAGTCAGACTTGCATCTCCATTGGGTTCGTAAGTTCTCCCTCAGAGGACTTACGAACCCAATAATATGTATCTGGGAATCTCATTGAAGGTAAGTTCAAAAGATCTTACCCACCCCCCCGAATCATCGACACGGATGCCATCATCTCGCGTGAGAACACCATCCACCAGGTACACGGTACATACTCTTGCAACTCGGCCAACGTTGTCTACCTGATACGCTGCAGGAAAGGATGTCCCGAGGCATGGTACATTGGGGAAACCATGCAGACACTACGACAACAGATGAATGAACACCGCTCGACAATCACCAGGCAAGACTGTTCTCTTCCTGTTGGGGAACACTTCAGCGGTCACAGGCATTCGGCTTCTGATCTTTGGGTAAGCGTTCTCCAAGGCGGCCTTCATGACATATGACAGCGCAGAGTCGCTGAGCAGAAACTAATAGCCAAGTTCCGCACACATGAGGACGGCCTCAACCGGGATCTTGGGCTCATGTCACACTATCTGTAACCCCCACGACTTGCCTGGACTTGCAAAATCTCACTAACTGTCCTGTCTGGAGACAATACACATCTCTTTAACCTGTGCTTAATACTCTCTCCACTCACATTGTCTGTACCTTTAAGACTTGATTAGCTGTAAAGACTCACATTCCAATCATGATTCTGTAAATTGAGTTTGTGTCTTTATATGCCCTGTTTGCTGTTTGTGAACAGAACTCCCACTCAAAGAACAAAGAACAAAGAAAAGTACAGCACAGGAACAGGCCCTTCGGCCCAAGTTTGTGCCGACACAGATGCCTCTCTAATATTTTCTTGCCTGTGTGTGGTCCATATCCCTATTTCCTGCCTATTCATGTATCTATCTAGTTGCCTCTTGAATCCCTACAGTACAAAGGGAGCCCATTTGGCCGATCGAGTCTGCACTGACCACAATCCCATCCAGGCCCTATCCCCATGCATTCACCTTAGCTAGTCCCCCGACACTAAGGGGCAATCCAGCATGGCCAATCAACCCAACCCGCACATCTTTGGAGTGGTTTCTCTTCAGCTTTCTCAAACCCCCCGACCCTCATCCCCCAATCCACCCCTTACCCTGCACCCCCAATCCACCCCTCACTCTGCACCCCCCACCCTCAACCCCAATCCACCCCTCACCCTGCACACCCCACCCCCAATCCACCCCTCACCCTGCACCCCCCCACCCTCACCCTACACCCCTCCCCCCCAATTCACCCCTTACCCTGCACCCCCCACCCCCAATCCACCCCCCATCCTCACCCTGCACCCCCAACCCATCCCTCACCCCCCACTCACCCCCAATCCACCCCTCACCTTCAATCCACCCCTCACCCACACCCCCCAACCGTAGCCCAATCCATCCCTCACCCACACCCCCCAACCTTAGCCCAATCCACACCTCACCCTGCACCCCCCACCCTCACCCCCAATCCACCCCTCACTCCCATCCAGCCCTCACCCTCAATCCACCCCTCACCCTCAATCCACCTCTCACCCCAATTCATCCCTCACCCTGCACCCCCCACCCATAGCCCAATCCACCCCTCACCCTGCACCCCCCACCCTCACCCTGCACCCCCAATCCACCCCTCATCCTGCACCCCCACCCCCAATCCACCCCTCACCCCCATCCACCCCTCACCCTCAATCCACCCCTCACCCCCAATCCATCCCTCACCCTGCACCCCCCACCCTTAGCCCAATCCACCCGGCACCCCCCCACCCTCACACCCAATTCACCTTTCACCCTGCACCCCCTACCCTCAACCCCAATCCATCGCTCACCCCCAATCTACCCCTCACCCTCAATCCACCCCTCACCCCCACCCTTAGCCCAATCCACTCACCTGATGAAGGAGCAGCGCTCCGAAAGCTAGTGGCGTTTGCTACCAAATAAACCTGTTGGACTTTAACCTGGTGTTGTGAGACTTCTTACTGTGTTTACCCCAGTCCAACGCCGGCATCTCCACATCAGGACAATTGCACTCCAGACCTCACTAAAAAGACTGGCGCGGATCGCTCCTGTTTTCTCGCCTTTATGACACATGAATTCCATTCATTGACAGAAAGGATCACAGAAATGCTTAAAGATTTCAATTAAGCAAAGCTAACAATTCTCTTGTCAAAACAGATTCCCTGCTGAGCTAATGCTTTCATTAATCTGGGCTCTCAGCCAAGCGCGTATAATGAGGACAGGTGGAAACCCAAGTGGTCATTGAGGGCTTGACATTCAACAGTTTGAAAACAAACAGAGGAAAGGTTTTTTCTCATGACACTTAATAAAACAAGATCAAAACTGCCAAAGTGTAGCACTTCCCTCCTCTCACTGCCCATCCATAAACAGAAAAGTGTTTTTGATTTTTGACTTCCCCCCCTTATAAATGTATTTTCCCCAATCCTTAAATTTGGAGTGTTCGAATCCTCTGAGTAACTTGCACAGCAAACGCAAGTTAAGGTAAAATAAAAAGATTGGTTTACTTCATGCACACAAAATGAGGGAATGGTGTTTTGCAATATCTGCCCTTTATACTCTTTTACACTAAAAGAGAGATAAGGGAAAGAATGGAGTGGAGGGAAAAGCCACAATAAAATACAAGTTATGTTTTTACGCGAATCCAGAATCCTGAATAAATGTCTAATGGAGGGTTTCTTCAGACGGTAAGGTCACTGACTGTCGCAGGATGTCCTTTCCTTTCAGAAGTGAGACTGCTAGGGTCTCCTCCTTAGGCCATGGAGCCTTTGGATATGAGTCCGCCCATCCCCCCTGCCAGAAGCCACTGGGAGGCTGCCTCTACACAGCTGATGGACTCCCCATGTGCTGGGATGTCGCTCTGCTGCCAGCACATTGTCGGTGGCCTGGGAAATGGTTTCAATTGGGCCTTTAATTATTCAGATCACCCGGTCACTGCCATTCTCACCACTGGTAAAATGGTTTTGTGGTGGTCTGTGTTGAGAAGCCCTCTCATCACGGTTCTCTGGTATTTTACTGGCCCTTCACCTCCTCGCCTGCTACCTGAGGGCCGGTTAAATCTTGCCCATAGGTTCAAATGAGTAAAAGGCAAATTCAGGACTAGGAAAGTAGTTTTGCCTCCCACAAACAAAGGTCAATACATGAAGTAAGTAATGAAGGAAAAACATCTAGAATTATTTAAGAACTAATTAGATGTTGTTCCAAGTAAAATTAGGACACTTCTGGATGAATGGATCAATGATTGGCTCAATGATTTGCCTGAGTTGTAATTGTCTTGCGATTCAGTGACAAGATTCAATTCTCTAAAGATTTGTTGTTGTTGCCATTAACTCGGGAACTTTTTGCAGGGGACAGATGCATGTTCAAATGCGAATGAGCAAAGGCTACTGTCTGAGTTGTACCACTCCACCATTATCCTGTAAGTGCAGGATTCCATCCTCAGTATTGACGGACATTGAACAGAGTGAAGTCTCTGTCTTTGTGTGGTGGATCAAAACTGAACTCGACACAGTAGATAAAATTGGTGCTAATCATGACCGGCATCATTATGATTTTAATGATGAGGTAAATATTAATGACTGTCAATCAACCTCCCTGACACCAACCTCATTCCTCAAGGTTGTGAGCTGTTTTAGGAGAGTTTAAAAATATCAAATTTTAATCTTTTTTGTCTTGTCCTTTATTTTTGTTTCCCTTAATCCAAGCTTATTTTTTCCTGTTTTATTTCTCTTTCTGAAACTGATTTGACACAGAATTCACATTCTTCAGTCCTTACTCTGTTCATTTCCTGATCTATAAGACATTGTTTAAGGACATTTCCTGTTGTTGTCCTTTTCACTCAGATCAAAGTTGCTCTGTTTCCCTCTTTGCCCCATTATCAGTTCACACTTCCAGCAAATTATTGGATAAAGATTTGAGCTGAATGTTGCAATTGCAAATGTAACCAATAGCAGATGACATTAGATGTCCTGCTGTAGTAAAATCACACACATTAGGCTTGCTTTTAGCCCCCACCAAGGGCAGGCATGCATGGAATTTAGCATTGCCTATCTGTGTGCCTGATCCTTGGTTCCATTTCACCGTTAAGCTATTTTCCTGGATGGTGAAGGAGTAGCAGGATACTGTCAGTGATGTGTGGTCAATTGTCCCGTTTAAAGTCCCACTAAAGCCAGTGGATGTAGACCAACTGGATTTTCCAGTCTGCAGGTTGCCAGCGGTGGCAGGAGTCATCTGGAGATGGCCACCTGGCAGCAGACCAGAAGGTTAGCACTTCAGGCCTGCCCGGGTGCAACAATAACTGTAATTGGTCCAGTGAAGGGATTCAAGTCCACCCTCTGGCCATTAATGGGCCATTCTGGTAAAAAAAATCACAATGACTGACTGTTTCACAAACAGTGCAGACTTCTAGCCCCCATTTGGGCTTCAGGACAGGAATCCAAAGCTCACAGGAAAATCCTGCTCCTTGTCTTTTTCCATTTTACAAATATTGCTTTGAACATTGGTCTTCTGCATGCTCATCTTTATTTTTTCTCACAAACTCTAAATATACGATCCTGCATTATCTTTCTATTCCCTACATTAATATGAATACTTAAAACACTATCCTCTATGCAATCTCAATATTTTCCAGACGCTCAAACCCAGTCTTCAGTACTACCCTTCTTACAACCTACAGGTTTTAAAACCCAAGCATAGAATCATCTGGCCAGTACTTTTAGAGAGGGCGAGATTCTCTGGCCTCCCAGTCGCATGTTTCCTACCAGCGGGAGGTGGCATGTTGTTTGCTTGTGGGGGGGTTCTCTGCTCCTGCCACTGTCAATAGGAATTCCCATTGACATCATCCCATGCCGGCAGGAATGCACTGCCGGCAGAACCAGAGAATCCCGCCAGCGTAAATGGCCAGAGAATTCCAGCCATAATCTAATTTGAAGCTCACCTAAGGCGGTGAAGTTTGGCCTTGGGCCTTTCACCAAAGTATCACAATAAAAAAAACTATTGGATAAGGGTACAACCATAATTTAAACCAACGTGTGATCTTATCAGTTTTGTCGCTTGTTGGGATAAATGGAACTTTTGAAATATATGTCAAAAAGACATATGTGATATTGGCTAAAGAGATTGAAACAAGTGCCGATTGATTAACTGCTCTTCAAACAGAAAACCGTTTTTGGAGAAAATATGGATTTGTTGAATTCAAGATGATAGATGTCATTGTCTTTGGCTGAAGTGAAAGAATGAATGTAATATATTTAATTGAGAAAGTGTTGTGCTTGGGCCAGTGTCACGAACCACACTGATGTTATCTGAGAGGGTGTCCAAACTCGAAACACCCGTTCATGCTGGTGTATAGTTTTGTTTTTGGAATGGGCGGCACGGTAGCACAATGGTTAGCACTGCTGCTTCACAGCTCCAGGATCCCGGGTTCGATTCCCGACTCGGGTCACTGTCTGTGTGGAGTTTGCACATTCTCCTCGTGTCTGCATGGGTTTCCTCCGGGTGCTCCGGTTTCCTCCCACAGATGTGCGGGTTAGGTTGATTGGCCAGGTTAAAAAAATTGCCCCTTAGAGTCCTGGGATGCGTAGGTTAGAGGGATTAGCGGGTAAAATATGTGGGGGTAGGGCCTGGGTGGTATTGTGGTCGGTGCAGACTCGATGGGCTGAATGGCCTCCTTCTGCACTGTAGGGTTTCTATGATTTCTATGGTGTGAGGAGTCACGTGAAACCCCAAGGAGAAGAACCGGTCTTGTCATCGTATAACAATTATTAAAGACTATTTGTCAAATTAAAGAAAAGACAAATACACACGTGGGACTACAGTTCTCAAAGACAATTAAATATCTGAATCACTAAACACACACACAGTTTTTGCAGAAATTACCCCTTGCTCCAAAATATGTCTACAATCCCTGAACTCCTTAAGACTCGACCCTTCCCAAACAATATCCAAATTAAATAAATCTATAAGTCAAATCTACAAGTCAAATTATGGTAACCATGCAACATGGCTGAGGTTCAAGTCTAGGAAATATCTTTTCCTGGTCCAGCAAAGATATTTCAATTGCCTTTTTCAAAGGCTTCTGCACTGTCTTGGCCATAAGACTTAGATGCGGACCTAGCCTCTGGATTGTGGACTGGCCTCTCAGGCTCTTCCATGTAAACTCGCCTCTCGGCTGCGAGATGTAAATTGGCATTCCCTGCTTCTGAGGGTACTGATGATTATACCAATTTCTTCTCTCTTGGATTCTTCCTTCTGTGTATTTGGCTGTCCTCACATTCATGGATTCTAGAAGTTAGCATGTGTATACGTCCACTGATCTCTCAGTTGCCGAGAAAAATTCCTTCCTACTAATAGAATGATTTACATTTGGTTCTGTCTAGATGCCTGCCAATCTCATTACTGGGAAAATCGCATCTTTTGAATACTGGCTACTGCTGTCGCTAGGCAGATTTCTACTTGTTGCTGGGCAGATTGCATCCTATCATGCGTTGTTAAATTCTAGTTACTGCTATTACTAGGCAGATACATGACAATCAGAAGTACATATTTATTCATTACATTGAGTCAAAAACTCAACAGTAAGAGAATGGATTGGCAGTGCTTATACAAATAAATCCAACATATCAACTCCATAAATTATCTTTGACAAGTCTTAAGTGTAATTTCCAAAAGATCAGACAGGGTTATAAGGGCTTACCAAAAATTCTTTGTGGCTCCCCTTTTACCTGTCCAAAGGAATTTCATCCAATATTAATTATAATTGTGGCTTCAATCATCTTGGTGCTCCAATGCAAGCAGTAATTTTTCTGGAGAGAACAGAGACAAGGGAATATATAATTTACATTTTATAATTGAAAGGTTTCAAGTTATCAATAAGATTGGGAACATAGAATTAGGTTGGGTCGGTGGGGGGGATGGAAAATTTGAAATTAATTAAGTTAAGGTCTACTAATCAAGAGTCCAATCAGATAGCAAGGATGAACCACAACAATGGGCCATTTAAAGACTTAATTCAGTTAGAGACATTCAGACATAGCTATAAGTTAATTCAATAGCTCCTCAATTTTGCATTGGAAACAGATGCCCAATACAGCACTTAACTTAATAAGAGATCAAATGTAAGTTTCCATTAAATGTATCAAGCCCACAGGTGACAGCTAGCCAGCAGCCTTAAGCTAAATTACCTGTTAATGAAAGTTAGACACTGTTAGTTCTGTTATGAAACTGTGAAATTTGCCACACAATCACATTTTGACCATCGGTCATGGCTGAGGGAAAATGGGCTGAGTGAATGGGCATTTGCATGGCAGCTGCAGTATAATGAGGATAAATGTGACGTTATCCACTTTGGTAGCAAAATTAGGAAAGGTAAATTGGAAGAGGTGGATACTTAGTTAGACCTTGATGTCCTTGTGCAAAAGTCACTGAAAGTAAGCGCTCAGGTACAGCAGGCAGTAAAGAAGGCAAATGGTATATTGGCATTCATAGCGAGAAGATTTGAGTATAGGAATAGAAATGTTTTACTGCATTTGCATAGGGTGTTGTTGAGGCCACACCTGGAATATTGTGTGCAGTTTTGGTTTCCTTATCTGAGGAAGGATGTTCTTGCTTTCAAGGGAGTGCAGCAAAGTTTACCAGATTAATTACGGGATGACTGGACTAAATCGGTTAGGATTATATTATTAGAGTTTAGACGCGTGAGAGGGGATCTCATAGACACTTTTAAATTCTAACAGGGTTAGACAGGGTAGATTCAGAAAGAATGTTCCAAATGGTGGGGGAGTTTAGAACTAGCGGTCATAGTTTAAGGATAAGGGGTAAACTTTTTAGGACTGAGTTGAGGAGAAATTGCTTCACCCAGAGCATTGTGAATCTGAGGAATTCACTACCACAGAATGTAGTTGAGGCCAAAACGTTGTGTGATTTCAAGAAGAAATTAGATATAGCTCTTGGAGCTAAAGGGATCAGGGGATATGAGGGGGATTAGGGTATTGAATTTGATGATCAGCCATTATCACAATGAATGCCGGAGCAGGCTCAAAGGGCCGAATGGCCTACTCCTGCTTTCAGTTTCTATGTAAGTGCTAATGGACACTAATCTCAACTGCTGGTCTTTGTGTGAAAGAACTATTTGGCAGTTGGTTTTCATTTAGAACATTGAGCAAAAAGCACTGCAACATCATTTTGCAAAACTGAATACTACCAGAAAAAAGGTGTTTCCTGCTGAATTGTGACATAGAGGTCAGAATTCTATCACCCTGCATGCCACGGGAAACAGAGCGGGCGAGGGGCGGACAATAGGAAGGATCGTTAATCTCGAGTGGGATTTTATGGTTTCGGGGTGAGCGAGGTTGTAAAATCATGCCCAGAGTGTGTCAACAACCAATTACTAGCAAAACAAATTAAATTATTAAAAATGGTTGGATGTGATATCATGTGCAAATTGTGGATGAGTAGCATGTTCACGTCATTCAGAATTAATGGGATGGTTTTCCTAAAGGCCATTTCAACCCTAATCAAAATGGTCCCTTACTATGGAATATCCCCTGACGTAGTGTTAATTAGTAATCATTTAGTGAGGTGACTGAATGGCTAATGGTATAAAATGTCACTTGGGTGCAGTGGAGGGTGTCCATTTCTATTTGAGACTGAGGCGCATTTGTATCCAAATCAAAAATGCTTTACTCTTCATCTAAAGTGTGCTTCACTGAATCTGAGGGTATTTGATGGTGATACTGTCTGTATAAAACAACAAACCTTCTAATCCTCAGCACCAGCATCCATCACACCAGCTGCTACGTCATTAGGATTGGATGGATATCACCATCTACAATGTGACATCAACAACCTTCAAACAAACCCACCCAGGTTCAAGTCCCTGACTCAGCTGAAATTTGTACCAGATCTTTATGTAAGGAGTGAACCAGGTCATCTGCCGAAGGGAGAAATTGCCTGAAAAAGCAATTCATGAACAAAAATGCAGGGCAGTCGTCATGCCTATGGCAAATTAAAATAGTAAATAAGGTTTAACTCCAAAAGGGTTAAGAAGTCTATCACAAATTACATTAGAGAGCCCATGTAGATGCCTATAGAAGGATACCAAAGGAAACATGAAAGAACATTTGTCATTTTGGAAGGGCAGTTTCCAAATGTGGAACTTTCTCAAGGAACTGTAGATCTAAGATATGATTATAGAACTGTATAATGTCAATTTTGCTCTATTTTAGTGATATTCTGTGCCAGGAGCAGAGGCTCAAAAAATCATCCCTTTAGACTAAAGGAAAAATCAGATGCTTAATGCAAAAAATAGAGGCCAGGATTGTCCAACCTGTCAGTGGCTGGGATTCTCCGGTCCCACTGCTGTAAATGGGGATTTAGTTGGATGCCAAATTCTCCATTTTCACTGGCAGCGGTGGGCGGAACGTGCAACACCTGAGAATTCCAGCCAGAATGTTCTCAAAGTTGCTGCATTGATATTCCTTCTCTCACTTTTTAAAAGAAATCGGTCTATTGTGTGAGAGATCTCTGATGAATTTTGATACAGTGGTGCTGTTTTATAATGAGATTTGATTTGTCGCTGCCAGGATTCACTATCATTAAATGAGTAGTTTGTTTGAGCCATAGTCCTTGTTAACCTCTATACTAACAGATTGATGAAATGAAGAAGTCAGAACATTGATTTATAAATTGGTTAAATTCAAATGAATACTTTTCTGAAATTTTCCAGAAGATTCAGCCAATTGAGGTATTTCCCTTAATGTGTGAAAAGGCAGGCTTTCTGCTCAAGGCTCTGTAAAATTTCATCTGGGTTGAGGCTGGCGGGATTCCAGACTGAATCCATCCATTCAATTTTATGCTCCCTCCCCCATCACCTCTTCTGAATCCATCTTGGGAGAAGTGTAAAATTCTGTTCTGTCTCTTCTGGAGTCTAGCATCCTTGAAAATGACTCCCAATTTTATTACTGAGAAATCCACCCAGATATACTTTTTGCCTGAAATGAAGTGAACACTGAACAAAAAATATCAACTACAATTGCACAGTCAGCCAGGAACAGAGTGAAAAGCAGTGGATGCTAGAAGTCTGAAATATAAACAGAAAATAGAGAGTGATAACTCTATCCATTCAGTTCCCAATAATGATTAGTCATTTAGTGCCTTATGAGCTGTACAGGACACAGATATCAGACTGGTAAATTTATTGAGTATTTCAATAACATCGGTTTTAGTTTAGGCAGGCAACATGATCGGTGCAAGCTTGGAGGGCCAACGGGCCTGTTCCTGTGCTGTACTTTTCTTTGTTCTAATATCATACACCAGGTGGTCTCCTTGAAGCCAACAAAAGCCTAAACCAGTAAGTGTTGGTACCGTCTCTGAAGAGAGCAGCAAATTGACTACAAGTGGATTAAAGTCCAAAAAAGCAAATTTCCAGCTCTATTCAACGAAATACATTGGTTGTCAAACACCATTTTGTTCCTTGAATAACAGCTATTGATAAAGGTTGTTCCCTTTTCATGCAGATTGCTTAGATTCCATGTAATTGGGGATATACTAAAAATTGATCTTTTAAATAATAATCCATGTAAAATTAATAAAAGTCAATTGTACAATCACTGGAAATTAATTCAATTTCTATTTTTGTTTCAAACAAGGGAGAGGGATAGGACTTGCACAAAAAGATTCAAGGTGAGGAAAAGGGAGGACATTTTTACAGGAAACTGCTTTCTGATTTCATGAATAAACATAGGAACAGGACTAGATCATTAAGCCTCTCGAACTATAGAATCATAGAAAGAAACCCTACAGTACAGAAAGAGGCCATTTGGCCCATCGAGTCTGCACCGACCACAATCCCACCCAGGCCCTACCCCCATGTCCTTACATATTTTACCTGCTAATCCCTCTAATCTACGCATCCCAGGACACTAAGGGCAATTTTAGCATGGCCAATCAACCTAACCCGCACATCTTTGGACTGTGGGAGGAAACCGGAGCACCCGGAGGAAACCCACGCAGACACGAGGAGAATGTGCAAACTCCACACAGACAGTGACCCAAGCCAGGAATCGAACCTAGGTCCATTTAGATCATGGCTGATCAACCTTCTCCATTTATGCAGCTTTGTGGGCAGCACGGTGGCACAGTGGTTAGCACTGCTGCCTCACAGGGCCAGGGACCCAGGTTCAATTCCAGCCTCGGGTCACTGTCTTTGCGGAGTTTGCACTTTCTCCCCGTGTCTGCTTGGGTTCCTCCAGGTGCTCTGGTTTCCTCCCACAGTCCAAAGATGTGCGGGTTAGGTTGATTGGCCATGCTAAATTGCCCCTAGTGTCAGGGGGATTAGCAGGGTAAGTGAGGGTTACGGGAATAGGGCCTGGGTGGGATTGTGGTTGAAACAGATTAGATGGGCCAAATCGCCTCCTCCTGTACTGTAGGGATTCAATGATTTCACCTTAGCACCAAATCCATGGATGCCCTTATCTAACAAAAAATACCCTTAACAGACATTTCCATGTTTACTTAGGTGGAAGTTTCCATGCTTATTTGAAAACAGAAAATCACTCAATAAGGGGACAAGAAAAGCTTTAACTTTGCAATGAAGTATCTCTTTATGTGTACATGCTTTTTCACAATTTTACATTCATGCATGACCCATGAGTTTGATTTCCTGATCATGCAAAGACTATTTAAAAATGGGTGAAAAACATACAGGACTATGAATGCAACCGATAATCTTGATATATGTGAGTCTGTATTGATCTACTGCATATAAGATAATTCCATCCTATTATAAGACATTCAGTTTGTAAAGAAAAGGTATCATTAAACATGACAGCCTCCAAAAAGGCAAATAATCTCAGGGATACCCCTTACTCTTATTGAACAATGGATTCTGATATTGCCCAATGTGTGGCTTTAGAATTAAAAACACACTGTTCTGATAAACCATGTCCAAAATCTCTAGTCAAACATCTGGTCTGAAAACTGTGGGAATGAAAGAAGGATGTGAGAATACTGTATGGTATATCTGAAGTATGAATAATGGTGTGCAGATGTGTAGGAGGGTGTTTCTATGTGGTCCTGTCAAGGCAAATCCTCTGCTGCATTTTCATAAAATCAGTTGCAAGTTTTATTTTTTGCATCTGCTGCATGCTTTGATATTGTTGTAAATTAATACCAAAGTGTAGACGAACAGCTCCAGTTTCTGAGTTTCCCCATTAATGTTGCATTGAAGTGCTTTAATAATAACACTGCTAAATAGTAATGTATTGAAAACAGGTGGGGAAATGGCAATATTAGAAACACGGGGCTTTTCATCAAGAATTTTAATATAAATCAGAATGCACCAAGTCTCATGCAGTATTACAAGGTCATAGTTTAATATAATAAGTCTTCAATAATCACTCCTTAAATCTAAAAAGCAAATAGTTAAACCATGTTGGAAGTTGGGCCTGCTCGCCTGTGAGAGAGTTACCCCTCAAGCTATATTATAAACTTGTGTTGAACAAAAAGAAAGAGAACATTACACAATGTATAATGTCAAATGGCTTGATTGTAAAAGTTTGTTCAGGTACATACATAAAAAAACATAAAGAGAGCTTTGTACTGGTCACAATATACATAATTTGGGCTTCAATTTTTAGATGGCGTTCTGTGGTACCACAGTGGTTCATGTGGAGTATAAGGATCATCAGATACTGATAACCTAAAAAATAGTTTAAAGCAAATGAAACATAATTGTAAGTTTATACGTGTGGTTTCAAGAGTTGTCTTTTTTTTTAAAAAGAGAAAAATCTATGACCGAGCATTGGTAGAGCACACCATAGGCATCCTAAGGATGCAATTCCGATGCCTGTAAGATCTGGTGGTGCACTCTAGTACAGTCCTTAGAAGGTCTCACAGATCTTGCTGTGCCCTGCACAAGCTGGCACAAGCTGGCACTGCAAAGTGGGAGGACTTGCCAAATGATGAGATGGAGGAGATACATCTCTCCTCTGACGAGGAGGACCTCGAAGGGTATAAGGATGGTGAGTTCGAGGAAGCCGAGGCTGTAGGGGAAGAGCGAATAGCATGGACCAGATGAGGCAGCTCTGCACATTAGACCCGCTTTGCCACCAGATTCCACAATGAGGATGACGAGTTGTAGTGAGTACCCTCTTGGAGAAGTGCTCTCCATCATGGGCCAGCATGAACACCAGCATTGCTATTCCTCTCATTTCACCCATCTTCAAGAGAGATTCTTCAAGCATGTCTCCATCATTCCAGTGGCAACAACATCCTACAAGAGCAATTTGCACAACCCACAATTGGCTTGTAGCTATATGACATCAATCTACAAGGCTCCTCAAGGAAATCCATCTGAAGCAATGGAACAACGCACTGTGTGTGAGATCGATGGTGAATCAGATAATTCACACTTGGGACAAGGCATTCAATTATGTCTCACTGCTGTGAATCCATTTAAAAATGACTCCATCATCTGTAGTGCAATCTTCCAAATCACACAGACATTGAGCATTCTAAATTTGGAATCCTGGGCAGCATTTTCCTCACCTTAATATGGATGTAAACTACCTGAGCATGACAACTTCAAATAACTGCCTGCCAGATATTAAAATGTCTCTTCTTCAACACAGACAGTGTGCCCTCATGTGAGGGTATGTGTGAGTGAATGGTGATGTTCCTTGACCTGGCAGTGCCTGAGATGCTAGTCAATGTGTGATGGGTTTGTGTGTGTGTGAGTTAAAAGTGCTCAGATTGTTGACTTACCCTAGCGGCACAGATGAGATCATTCATTCTCTTCCCGCACTGGGTCATTGACTTCATCTACACATTGTTGGCACTGACCACTGCTACCACCACCTCCCAAGCCAGATTGGTCACCTCGCTGGACCTCCTTTGGCCAGAGTGAGGGTAGAGCACATTGTGGCGGGCCTCATTTGTATCCAACAGGCATTCCAGTGAGGCGTCACTTAATTTGGCCTTTTTCTTGGATTCCGGGGCAATCTCTTTCCTCTGTAACTATCCTGGATTGCAGAGATTAACAAATATGGCATCAGAGTGGGAGAATCGGAGACCACCATCCACTGATCCAGCATGCAGAATTAATGCACTGGGAAACGAATAATATGGCACAAAAACCTGTACTGTGGCCAACGGGTAAAGTGCTGTTTTGCATGCCCGCTCCCACAATTATTGGAATGGAGGTAAAATCCCACCTTCTACCTCACTAGAAAGATTCCGAGTTTCATCATTGCGTACGCTGAAATTTCCTGATCTCCATCTGGGTAAAAATGGAGAGGTACAGCTGTTCTCAGGGACTCAAGGTTAGAAGAGGAAAATCAGTCACTTGTGATCAGTGATTTCATTTTGTGATTTCTCCTGAAATTGCAGCTATGTGGATGCCATCTGAAATGAGGATTTTGTAGTTGGGTGTCACGTTTTAGATGACATACATGACAAGTGACCACTTGGATAAGTTACTAGAGAGCCCCAGTGAAAATGTTACCAATCCCATTTCGTGCAGAGTTAAGGCTTTTCCAATTCCTACCCTTTCGCTTGTTTCGATTTCCAACCTAACCTCCAAATTTCCGAAAGCCCGTGGCCAGAGTGTTATTATAATTTTATTTTCCAACTTTGTTGAAGCATTTATCATATTTTCCCTTCACATATTCTGCTGCAGAGCTGTGGAAATTTTAAGCAGACTTCCCTGTGGTGCCCAAAGGAGCATCCAATTTCTTCTCAACTCTGAATGAATTGAAAACGTATATGTAGCATCTCTGCATCTTCCTCAATGGTTTTGCCGAAGGGAATACACGCCAACCTCTACCCCCAACCCATCCCTTCCTTTCCTAGGTTGGAAATCGAAACGAGCATAAGGGTAGGCATCGGAAAGGAAATGGGGTTGTTAACATTTTCACTGGGGCTTTCTAGTAACTTGTCCAAGTGATCGCTTGTCATGTAGGTCATCTAAAATGTGACATCCAACTACAGGTGAGTGAAAAAAAATCCTGTTTAAAGTGTTGAGGATATTTATTTGCACCATAAGACCCTAATCAGCATTTATGAATCAGGCTTCCAACTGAGGCGAGCAGGGAATTAAGCCACTGTCAAAAACAGTGAGATTGAATTTGAAGCAGAGTGGGAATGGAGTGCCAACAGCAGGTAATAAAATTCTTCCTCCCATTTCTAGACAAGAGGCTACTTAGGTGAGTTGTTCCCAGAGCACAGAAGCCATTTCATAACATGTTGCTTGGAGCAGCATTGCAGTAGCCCAGAGTTATGTACCCTTTTAATTAATTTTCACTCATCCTTTAAGCATTTGATTTCTGTTTCATATCATACCATGCCGCTGTAGAACTTGCTATCCATAATAAGATGAACCTAAGATTCAACTGTATTTTAACTGAATATTTTGTTCCAGGTAGTTCTTTAAAGGTTAAATATTTAGTGGATCCTATCCTGTTTGATGAAATGGTAGATAGGCAACAATGTTAGATTCCAAACTTAGAAAGGTAAATACTAACAAGAATGCAGACACATCAGTGTTTCGAGCCAATAGCATTTTGGGAAAACCTGCTCAAAATGTCAGCTATTATTGACAAAAATCAGTTCTACTGCTAATGGATGGCTGGTGCATACTGTGGGTAGGGATTCTTAAGTGGATATAAGTTCCCATCTGCAGTATGAAACTGCTGAATTACAAAATTAACTTAAAGGGTGCAATTGCACTGTGGAAACACAGGAGGAGCGGATAGCAGTGAATGACTATGAAAGGGAAATTAATCCAAATGAAGAGGTGGAAGGCAGAATTAGATGGCAATGAAGGGGGAAAGGAAGGAAATTGCAAACAGTAAAGAGAACAAGTGGATGGAAATGAATGATAATTTAAGGAGAGGGAAAAAAATAAAAGAGAGGGAAAGAACAGAAGTTGGGAGTAGTTCTTTGAGGGAGGAAGAACAAAGAAAAACCTTGCATTCATAGAGTATCATTAATAATCTGAGGACATCTTTTATAGGCAATGAAGCACATTTTGAAGCACAGTCATTATTGTAATATAGGAAGTAGATGGATGGATAGGCAAGGGAGGACAACATTAACTGACAGAGAATGGGGAGGGAGTGGGAAGAAGAGAGTGACAACGTGAAGCTGTGGGGCAGGAAATGGTGCTAACTAGGAATGTGGGTGGGTGCTAGATGGGAAAATGGGTGACAATTGAAAGGGGGAAGAATGACAGCTTGAACTGAATTGGGTAAGGGTGGTGTAGAAAACTGTCAAGTTGTACTGAGGTGAGAGAGAAGAGAATCATCTTGAACAAGGATATAAAGAGTAATGCTAAATTGAATTTTGAATTGAGGGAGGAAGACAAATGGTTCTGGATTTAGCTAAGTGGGAAGAGCAACAAAAATACCAATATGAACTGGGATGGATGGAGGAGCAGAACAGTGTCGCTGTGAAAAGTTGGAGAGTGGCAAAGGTGACAGTGTACATTGGTATAATCCCAGTTGCTATAACTGCACGGGAAGATCCCAGAATGGAACCCTAACTCAAAACCGCAACTGATTTTCAAAATCAATTGTGGAGGAACAGAGTCACAGGGCTGCCAATTAGTTTTAACAACAAGGAAAAAACATCTATTAAACATGAAAAAAATGGATCATAACACAATACTTTACACCCCCTTAGCTTAACAAATACACACAGGTTTTAAGATTAACATGGATGACAAAATAATTTGAAACTACAATGGTTTCATTACCGCACAAAGAGATTGGCTGTGGTCCAACACGCAATCCACTCTGAAACCAAGTTAGTGTCTGTGGATTTCTTCTCAGAATCCCCCAGATAATTGCCACATGAGAGTTTCCAAACTTCACTCCCAAAACATGCTTTAAAATTCTCTCTCTCAGCAATACTTTCACTTAGTAGTTCACATTCTGGAATTCAATCCAGATCTTCCAAATGACTTACACAAAGTTTCCGCTCCACTTTAACAGTGAGTCCATTCTAGGTTTTACACCAACCCCTTTAGGATTTCTTTATCATGACCCTTTTTACACACTTGAGGTCCAGCCACTGATTCTCACAGATATTTCAATTCACGTTTCGCAGGCTGTACTAAAATCTCACAAAGCTGAAAATCACTTCAGATGTCTTTATGACATCTCAGCCTTACTCTAAACTCTGTCTGCCTTCACTGAACAATACTCTGTTCTTGTACTTTTCCTCAGACCGCCTAGAACCTTCTCTTCATTTGTCTAATGTCCTTAACTAATTGCTTTTTAGATAACTATTACTCCATTGCATGTTTTTTTTAAAGAAAGCTGGCCCCCCCCTCACTAGCTTTCTAGAATGGCTGCTTGTCGCAGAGCTGTGCGCGATGTTCCATCTCCAGTGTCCTGTCTACAACTGCCCTACTTCCAGCTAAAATCTAAAGAACAAAGAAAACCTTTCCTCTTTCTTTCTCTGCGAGAGCTTGTAGTTGCTAAGCAATACCTACAGCTATTTACCTTTCATGTCACTCCTCACTCTCAGCAAAATAGAATCCAAGTTGGAATTGAAACCAACCCCACACATACAAACACCTTTGTCCAACATGAATCTAACTACAGATCCCTTCCAGGCACAGAAACGTTAAATTAAACCCTCCTTAAACTGTATTTTAATTCTCATGTTTACCAATACAAATATAAATTCCTTAAATCTACTTTTGGTTTCCTAACAACATGTGAACTTAATCTAGTTTGACAGGAGGTACAGTGCCTGGGACAGGGATGTGGCTGAGTGGGACAGGTTGGGAGGGGTTGAATTTGAGTGAATTTTGAAATAAGGGGGAATTTTCTGAATGTAATTCCTTCTGGAATGGCCGATCCATTACTGGGTTTCATTGAAGAATGGGTTGTACTGAGACTTTTTTCCAGAGCATGCCATTAGTATTTTGTCTTCGGGTTCCCAGAAAGAGTGCTGAGACTGACACACCAATTCTATCAAAGGAAGGGTTTCTAATTAAAAACACCCAGGCACAGGTTACAATGATTCAAAAGGACATGGATTTTCTGAGTCTGCAGCAAGTACAGGAATGGAGAGGAAACCTGGGAAAGCTGCTCCAGCATTTCTCAATCTCACCTGGATATTCTGCTGTGAGATCTGAGGAGCTGCAGTGGGGTGAGCTCTCTGAAAGTTGGGAGGAATAGAACATCTCCAGCCAAGCAGACGTGGTAGTGAGTGACTGAGGAAGTCAGTAGTATAAGCGTGGTCCCTCCAATGTGGAGTCAGTGGACAATACATCAAGAAGATCCAGGACATCAGAAGGACAGGGAAGAAGTGTGTGGCTTAACAGTTCTAAGTTCCAAGCCCAACACTGTGATCTGTGCACCATTCTCTTGGACAACACTCAAGTCAAGACTCCTGACGGCTTTAATCATTCCTTTCTCTCTCACATCAATGCCTCACCATTTCCCTCCACAAATGTTATCCTATTCCCTGATCAACACTCACATGTGTCTGCTTTCTCTCCTTGCAGGAGAAGAGCACTGTTCTTCTCTCCTGAGGCACTAATGATCACACACATCAAAAGAAGTGATTCTCAGTCTGTACACCATGTGTTGGGGGTCTGACCTCATTCTAGCTTTGATATCCGTGGCTATTCCATCTGCCCTGTGGAGCAGCATGTGGTTGAGGAGGAAGCAGCTGCTGCTGTTGGCAATGGTGTGGCTTCTTGTTTGGTCTATTATCAGGTGCAAAAGTTGGAGCTGCTTGGCTTAAGTGGCAAGTAATATTTGCACCACCCAAATGCCAGGCAATGACCATCCCCAACAAGAGAGAATCTAACCATCTTCCCTTGACATTCAATGGCATTACCATCACTGAATCTCCCACTATTAACATACTGGGGGTTATCATTGACCAGGAACTGAATTGGATGAGTCAAATAAATACTGTGGCTATAAGAGCAGGTCAGACACTCGGAATCCTGCAGCGAGTAACTCCCCTCCTGACCCTCCCCCCCCCCCCCCCCCCCCCAAAAAAAAAGCCTGTCCACTACAAGTATTAGGGTCAAGGATCAGAGACCCAAGTTACATTATGAAGCCAGACTAGACTCCAACAATATTTTTATTTTGGCGTAAATGTGAGGAAAGGACATTTCCTTCCAGGAATGATTACACTGACAAACTAACTTTATTTTAAAACATAGTTTAATTATAACTCTAACAAATGAATCAGCTTAACCATGAATAGTTGAACAATATTTAAAAATGAAAAGGAAACAACTTTAATTTCTAACTTATCACTGCTTCTGTTCCAAATAAGCAACATTCCTCTTACAGACTTAAAACACCAATTTAAGTACAGTTAGCAGACATTAATTTACTTGCTATAGTGACTGTGAACAATCTTGAAGCTTTCAGAGAGAGATAAAGTTCCAGAAACCTACAAAATCCTTCTAACACCAACCAGGCTTCAGCTGTAAACTAACTGCTTTCTGTAAAAGCTTTCTTTCTCTGCTACAGACTCAGGACTGCACATAAATCACATCATCACACAACCCTGTCAATTACTCTAATCAGAAATCCCAGGGAACATAAGTAACCAAAAGTCAATTTACTCCACTTAACATAACAACTTCTTGCAAGGCTAAAATGACCAATTATCCTGCTCTCCCAACATCTGAGTTGCATTCTTTCCAGGCATCCTGAAAATGTTCCCCTTAAACACAAATATCTGCACATCAATTGTCCAACCATCATCATAACCAGCAACAAGTCAGGAGTGTGATGGAATATTCTGTGTTACTGGTGTTATCAGCAAGTTTGCGGATGACACGAAGTTGGCTGGACTTGAGGATAGCGATGAACATTGTCGGACAATACAGCAGGATATAGGCTGGAAAATTGGGCGGAGAAATGGCAGATGGAATTTAACCCAGATAAATGCAAAGTGATGCATTTTGGAAGAACTAATGTAGGGGGGAGTTATACAATAAATGGCAGAGCCATCAAGAGTATAGAAACACAGAGGGACCTAGGTGTGCAAGTCCACAAATCCTTGAAGGTGGCAGCACAGATGGAGAAGGTGGTGAAGAAGGCATATGGTATGCTTGCCTTTATAGGACGGGGTATAGAGTATAAAAGCTGGAGTTTGATGTTGCAGCTGTGTAGAACGCTGGTTAGGCCACATTTGGAGTACTGCATCCAGTTCTGGTCGCCGCACTACCAGAAGGATGTGGAGGCTTTAGAGAGAGTGCAGAGAAGGTTTACCAGGATGTTGCCTGGTATGGAGAGTCTTAGCTATGAGGCGAGATTGGGTAAACTGGGCTTGTTCTTCCTGGAAAGACGGAGAATGAGGGGAGACCTAATAGAGGTGTACAAAATTATGAAGGGTATAGATAGGGTGAACAGAGGGAAGCTTTTTCCCAGGTCGGAGGTGACGATCACGAGGGGTCACAGGCTCAAGGTGAGAGGGACGAGGTACAACTCAGATATCAGAGGGACGTTTTTTACACAGGGTGGTGGGGGCCTGGAATGCGCTGCCAAGTACGGTGGTGGAGGCAGACACGCTGGCATTGTTTAAGACTTACCTGGATAGTCACATGAGCATTCTGGGAATGGAGGGATACAAACAAATGGTCTAATTGGACCAATGAGCGGCACAGGCTTGGAGGGCCGGAGGGCCTGTTTCCTGTGCTGTACTGTTCTTTGTTCTTTGTATTCTCCACTTGCCTGGATATGTGCAGAATCAACAACACTCAAGAAGTTCAACACTATCTGCAACAAAGCAGCCCAATTGATTGGCACACCTTCCACATTCACTCCCTCCACCACCGATGAACAGTAGCAGCAGTGTGCACCATCTACAAGATGCACTGCAGTAACTCACTAAGGTCCCTTCGGCAGAACATTCCAAATCCATGACCGCTACTATCTAGAAGGACAAGGATAGCTGACACATGCAAACTTTACCACCTGGAAGCTTCTCTCCAAGTCGATCATCATTCTGACTTGGAAATATATCGCCGTTCCTTTACTGTTGCTGGGTCAAAATCCTGGAACTCTCTCCCCAACAGCACTGTGATTGTACTCCACCACAGGGACTGCAGGGGTTCATGAAGGCAGCTCACCATCACCTTCTCAAGAGTAATGAGGGATGGGTAATAAATGTTGGCCTAGCCAGCAATGTCTGCATACCATAAGTAAACTTTTTAAAAAGCTGCTCGCATGCCGTGGTGGGTGCTGGTAGCAGGCTTTGGCAGATGAAGGTGATTGAAGTGCAAGACTCTCAGAGGAGTGCTAAGGACAGCACACTCAGTGACCATTACTGCAGCCTGTCAGTTTGACTGAAGAAGCACTCGCTACTGTACACTCACCTCGGTGATCCTGACAAATTGCTCACAGGCTGGCAAACACGTTGACTGGCTGGGAAAGTCAGAATCCAGGGTAAAGAGAGAATTTAACTATCTATTATAATGTTTAAATGCCTTACCTGACAGCTGCACTGGCATTCTCCACTAACATCTGTGCTGCTCAGGTGAAAGGTGGAAGACAGAGGGATGATATCAGGATCCTGACAAAACTTTATTTCACTTCCTACAAGCACCTAAACTCACCTCCCCTTTGCTGAGAAAACTTCCCCTAATATTTGTTTCAAATCTATAATTTGCTTCATTTTCTGTTTCAGATTTAGATCATCAGTTATGACAGGCAAGGATACTTGCCACCATTGCAATTGCCATTGAAGATGGAGGGGTATGTTCCTATTTAATCCACCTTCTCAGATTCCATTTCCCCCTCATCTCCTGATCACTCCTGATTTACAAACTGCTGGTGATGTAAGTATGCATCCCTCTGTTTCTCACCACAACCCTATCCCTCCAAGAACTGACAGTGGTTTAGGAGTGAAAAGTACAGCAGGATTAAGAAATGAATGATGAAGAAACATTTTTATTCAGTCTCACAATCACAGACAGCAGCTCATATACTGCTGTGCATACTTAAGAGGAAAGCAAAGAGTTAGGATCTGCACATGGTAAGTCACTGGGTATGAGTGACCTGCACATGGCATTGCACAGATCTTGGAGCTCACTCTCTCCAGCATGGAAATGGTGGCACTTCCATGAGACCCAACCATGATACAGAATCTGATGGCTGATGTCTCAGCTTCCATTGCAACACAAGAAGAAGCCATGCAATATCTTCATTGGAAGCTCAGATTGAGATCACACAATTTCAGTTTGTTGGCATTATCTTGGTGTTATGCAGGCTTATGTTGTTGCCATCATGGTTATGGCTATCAGGGCACAAAGGAGTTTGTAGCGTGTCACAGCAGTCCAGCTATCTGTCATCTAACTAGGATTGCTGAGATGCTGCCAGGGTAGTGGCAATGGTGGTTCTGTAGGGTCAAACGTGCTGTGCACTCTCAGGATGGCAGCATTCGTCCTCCCATCACTGCCAATCTGCCAGGGCCCTTTCCATTTGCTGTCAACCAAACAGCTCAGATTGCTGCTACACATGTTGAGATGCTGTAGTCAGAAGCTGAGCCTTCTAGGCCCAGAGTTAGAGTCATCCTGTGGCATCAACTGCAGTCTCCTAATGAAAGTCAGCAGCCTTCCACCAGCCACTGTGTAGGAACTCTAGAATGGGCAAATGCACACAGATGGCAGGCTCTAAGAGAATGGTGATTAGTGACTTTACATATTGCACTACTGAATGGTTTGCTTGATAAAGTAGGAGCTGGCCATGGGGACAGGGGCATATCAAATACAGTGATTGGCTTTACCACTGCCTATCCACCAACCCATGAACTGTCTGAAATTTTTATTGGGGAGATGTCAGGCAGCCCACTCATCTGTGAGCTTATTGAGACCTTTACATGGCCAATTACTGACCACATAAGGTCCACATCCCAGGCCCACTGGCATGTTACTCTTGGCTGGGGAAAGGTCCATGCTACGTGGGAAGCCCAGTAGCTTTAGCTGTGCAGGCTGGTGTAGGCAAAGGGGAAAGAATCTTCTTTGTAAGCCCACTGCGTACATCAGAGGTATCCCCCTCCAAGGTCATTCCCCCTTATTCCCTCCCACCTGGCCTCTTGAATCTGGCCTCTCGCCCACCCCACCAACCCTCCTTACTGAAACACCTGACCCAGGTCTTACCCAGGCTCCTCACCCCCCTGGCTGCCACTGCTGGGACTGCAGATCTGTTCCTTTGATATTTGTTATGTGAGTGATCATGATTCACAAGTTATATCCAAAGGCTAATTGGCTAGAGTGGGTACTCAGGTAATATATATTCCAGAGTAAATGAAAAGGTGCAACAATTATAGTACTTGCAGGAAAAGCTGCTGGCAAGTTTAAATATTGGTTAAATATTCTAGGTGATGGCAAATAAATGAGGTTCTTGGATTGGCAGAATAGATGAAAGAGTGGATAGTAAGAAAGCACAGTGCAAGAACAGAGAGTGGGACCAGAAAAAAACTCTTGCATCAGAAAATGATCACATTTTAAAGAAAACATCTCCAACAAAGAGAGAAATCTCACAGTAGTCGTTTCAACAGACATAAAACTGGAAGAAGAGGTTTGAATAGATTAGATAATGAAACAAAGGTCATAGAACCAAACAAAAACTAATCCTCATAATGTGAAATTTTGGTGGCTGCCAATTAACCTGATGATCTAAACCTGAGAAGCTAATAGGTGAGGCAAAACAAAGGGAATTAGGTAGTTGGAGGGAGTTTGAAGTTCATTCTGAGATACCAAATTAGAGGCAGCCAGCCTTGTCACATAGGTGTACCCATTGAAGATGCCTTTGCAGGTGGGATGTATAGGCTGAAACAAGGTTAGTTGATTGGGGCTTTCAACACTGACTGGATGATACAGATGTTAAAGTGGACTCTCCCACAGCTGGAAGAGAAATCTTGGAAATATCTTTGGCTCCGCCGATCCACATTCATGGGAGCGTAGAACAATCAACAAAAAAGCTGTATTTTTGGAGGGTGTTGATTTTCAGAGAGATGTGATTCTGAAATTGGCCAAAGAGACACAGATGCAGATGAAAAATTTTACAATGTACACTCCTCAAAAGTATGAGTGAGAAAGGGTTATAGTTTAACCATGCTGGTTTGAAACACAGACTAGAGAGAAAGCACATCGCTGAAGTTAAATGGGGGTGCAAGGTATTGGGGAAACAGATGGGATTGAAGGCTGATAAATCTCCAGGGCCTGATAATCTACATCCCAGAGTACTTAAAGATGTGGTCGAGAAATAATGGATGAATTGGTGGTCATCTTCCAAGATTCTATAGACTCTGGAACAGTTTCTATAGATTGGAGGGTAGCGAATGTAAGTCCACAATTTAAAAAGAGAGGTAGAGAGAAAACAGGGAATTATAGCGCAGTAAGCCTGATGTCAGTAGTGGGGAAAATTCTGGAATCCATTATCAAAGATTTTATAGCAAAACACTTGGAAATCAGTGGCAGGACTGGACAGAGTCAGCATGGATTTATGAAAGGGAAATTATGTTTGACAAATCTAATGGAATTCTTTGAAGATATAACTAGTAGAGTCGATGAGGGGGAGCCAGTAAATCTGGTTAATTTGGACTTTCAGAAGGCTTTCAAAAATGTCCCACATAAGAGATTAGCGTATGAAATTAAAGTGCACGGGATTGAGTGCAGTGTATTAAGAGGGATAGAAAACTAGTTGGCAGACAGAAAACAAAGAGTAGGAATAAATGGGTCTTTCTCCAAATGGCAGGCAGTGACTAGTGGGATACCGTAGGGATCAGTGCTGGGATCCCAGCTATTCACTATATAGGTTAATAATTTAGATGAAGTAACTAAATGTAATATATCCAAATTTGCAAATGCCACAATTCTGGCTGGGAGGGTGAGCTGTGAGGAGGATGCAGAGATCCATCAGTGTGATTTGGACAAGTAGAGTGAGTGGACAAATGCATGGCAGATGCAGTATAACTTGGATAAATGTGAGGTTATTCATTTTGCTAGCAAAAACGGGAAGGCAGATTACGATATGAATGGCCATAAATAGAGGGGAATGTGCAATGAGACTTGGGTGTCCTCATACACCAGTCACTGAAGGTAAGCATGCTGATGCAGCAAGCAGTAAAAAAGGCAAATGGTATGTTGGCCTTCATAGCAAGAGGATTCGAGTACAGGAGCAGGATGTCTTGCTGTCTTGGTGAGGCCACACCTGGAATATTGTGTGCAGTTTTGGCCTCCTTATCTGAGGAAGGATGATCTTACTCTTGAGGCAGTGATGAGAAGGTTTACCAGGCTGATTCCTGAGATGGCAGGACTGATGGTATGAGGAGAAATTGAGTCGGTTAGGATGGTATTTGCTGGAATTCAGAAGAATGAAGGGGGATCTCATAGAAACCTATAAAATTCTAACAGGATGAGACAGGGTAGATGCAAGAAGGATGTTCATGTTGGTGGGGGTGTCCAGAACCAGGGGTCACAGTCTGAGGATACAGGATAGACTGTTTAGGACAGAGATGAGGAGAAATATTTTCACCCAGAGTGGTCAGCCTGTGGAATTCGCTACCAGAGAAAATAGTTGAGGCCAAAACACGATGCTTTCAAGAAGGAGTTGGGGTGAAGAGGAAGGCAGGATCAGGCTATTGAGTTAGATGATCAGCTGTGATCATAATGAATGGCGGAGCAAACTCGAAGGGCCAAATGGCCTCCTCTTGCTCATATTTTCTATATTCCTATTAACCATCTGATTACTTATAGAAGAAATTGCATAAACAAGGGGTCTGAGAGAAGGGATGTCTCACAATGTAGTTCTTTATAAAGAATATGGATGTTCTTGATTTAACTTGCTTTGAAATTTTGGTTGTACACGTGAACTCTAATTTTTATTGGGAGAGAGGAATCTGTTAATTGTATATAAATTTTGTTTAATTATAGGCACATGGTGGTGATTAACTGGGAATTCACTTGTGCTCCTTTAAATAGGCACAGTTTATGGGTTTCTCAAAATAAATATAAATAGACACAGATTTAAATGTATTGTTGGGTTAGATGGTATTCGCTTGTAATTTGTAAATGAAAGCTTATAAACACATGCAAAGATTAGCTTTAGATATACCTTTCATCAACTGATTTGATGTCACAATCTGCGGAGAGAGAATAGAGCCAACGGCTGGAATGTTACGGCGTTTACACCAGCAGGAGTTTCCCATCCTGCTGCAGTGAATAGAGATTTGGCTGCGCAGCAAATTCTCCAACCTCACTGCAGCGGCCGGTAAGAATGCACCCAATGTTTAGAATAAGGAACCTGACTCGCAACATTGGGTCTATTCCTACTCCACAGATACTGTTAGACCTGCGGAGATCTTCCAGCATTTTCTGTTTTTGTTTCAGCTTCCAGCATCCGCAGTATTTTGCTTTTATCTTTATGTTACAATCTGGTTGCTTTGCACACTTCTGACTTACCCTCCTAATGCCTGTGCAAACACCCTTGCCAAAATGGCACCAGGTGCAACCTACACCAGAATTGTGCACACACAACATAGACACCAGTGTGATACCAAAACACCACCTGTACCACCGAAGTAGAGATACTATGAAGGCAAATTTTGCAACCTATGTCTTTGTAAGTCAGTCATATTTGCATTTTAGATTGAGATTTAAGAGGACTAATTCAGTAATGAAGTAAAGAAACAAAAGGAATGCAATGGAGAAAAGTTGGAAGCTTTAAGTAAGAGAAGAATCATCAGACAACAAAAGTCTCCTTGTAGAAAAGAAAAATACTGCAGATGCTTGTAACCTGAAATTAAAACCGAGAATACTGGAAATGTTCAGTAGTTTAGGCAGCATTTGTGGAGTCAAACACCTATCATCAGAACTGGAAAAAAGCCAAGATCTAACAGTTTTAATCAAGTAAAAATGGCAGATAAAGCGGTGGGGTGGGGAACGACTGGGATGAACAAAGGATGATATGGTGTAAAGCAGGGGAGATAAAATGATAAAAGGGATGATGGTGCAAGTCAAAGGGAGATGATAATGAGACAAGTAAAAGAAACAAAAGACAAATCAAGATGAGATGTTAATGGGGTTATCACCAAACATTACTATTGGAAAAAATGGGGGCAGAGGTTACAATCTGAAATTGCTAAAATCAGTGTTGAGTCCAGGAAGCCATAAAATACTTAATTGAAAGTTGGGATGTTGTTCCTTAAGCTTGCATTGAGCTTTATTGAAACACTGGAGGAAGTTGAGAGAGAGAGAGGTCAGGATTAGAGTGGGGTAGCGATTAAAACTGGCACACAACCAGAAGCTAAGGATTCACTTGCTCACCCAGTCTGCATTTGCTCTCCCAATATACAGGAAGGATACTGCATTGTGAGCAGTGAATACTATATACAACTTGACAGAACTGCCCAGGTGAGTCTTTAAGGCCCTGGACAGAGAAGGCAGGAGCTAAAGGGGCAGATGTTGCATGGAGAAGTGGACCAGGATGTAACGGAGGGGCTGGTTCCATTAGAGTGCTGAAATAGGAACAGGGGGAAGACTTGTTGTCTGGTGGTGTTCACAAGCTTTTATTCTCCAAGAAAATGAGGAAAGTGCTGGGATTATCAAACAGTACTGGCACCATTTAAGACAATCCAGCAGGATTGTCCAATCCTTGTTTTATCAGCATAGCATGGACATCAAGTTGGAAATTAGCATTGTTTTGTTGCCTTATTGTTCAAGCATTATTGAAAGTTTCCAGAGCTCAAGCTACCATTTTTAGGAGCCTCCAAAGGCTTAAAGTAATGTTAAATTATACTCTATAAAGTAGGGATTTTTTCCTCTTTCAAACAAAGTTCATTTGTGTGAAGTATTTACAAGATTGTCGGTTAAATCTCACATCTGACTACAATCAGTTAGCAATATACTGTTGACAAGCAATTAAAAGTTGTTAAAATGTTCACTTCACTGGTGCAGTGCACTCAAATCAACACCATGCAATGCTAAACTGTTCATAGGAATTCTTTCCAAGTAAAGGATTAAACTCAGCCATTGGCCAGAAGGAGGCAATTTCTTTCAATATCAAAAGTTAGATTATTTAGGCCAAGCCAACCTCATTGGATCTCAATGACAGTCACTTGAGGACAAAACATGGTGAACAGGGGTGGGAAGAGTGAACAAAGGGGAAGAGAAAAGCTGGAAGCAAAGCAGCAAGGAAAGGGGGAAGAGTAAAATCATTAGCCAAAAATAATTTCCCATTTTGGAGACCATGTCTGGTAGTGAGCAGAATAGTCAGAGTGAATCCCGTTGGGTGCCGGGGTGGGTGAACATGTGCGATTATTAATTATACAGCCACATGGAGCTCGGTAAATTTAGTGGCAGAGTGAGCCGGAAGTCAGTCATGTACCCACTGTTACCATATGGAGTTGAAGGTCCAGTTGAAGGCTGGACTTGCGGATAGCGAAGAGCATTGTCGGGCAATACAGCAGGATATAGATAGGCTGGAAAATTGGGCGGAGAGATGGCAGATGGAGTTTAATCCGGATAAATGCGAAGTGATGCATTTTGGAAGAAATAATGTAGGGAGGAGTTATACAATAAATGGCAGAGTCATCAGGAGTATAGAAACACAGAGGGACCTAGGTGTGCAAGTCCACAAATCCTTGAAGGTGGCAACACAGGTGGAGAAGGTGGTGAAGAAGGCATATGGTATGCTTGCCTTTATAGGACGGGGTATAGAGTATAAAAGCTGGAGTTTGATGTTGCAGCTGTGTAGAACGCTGGTTAGGCCACATTTGGAGTACTGCATCCAGTTCTGGTCGCCGCACTACCAGAAGGACGTGGAGGCGTTAGAGAGAGTGCAGAGAAGGTTTACCAGGATGTTGCCTGGTATGGAGGGTCTTAGCTATGAGGAGAGATTGGGTAAACTGGGGTTGTTCTCCCTGGAAAGACGGAGAATGAGGGGAGATCTGATAGAGGTGTACAAGATTATGAAGGGTATAGATAGGGTGAACAGTGGGAAGCTTTTTCCCAGGTCGGAGGTGACGATCACGAGGGGTCACGGGCTCAAGGTGAGAGGGGCGAAGTATAACTCAGATATCAGAGGGATGTTTTTTACACAGAGGGTGGTGGGGGCCTGGAATGCGCTGCCAAGTAGGGTGGTGGAGGCACGCTGACATCGTTTAAGACTTACCTGGATAGTCACATGAGCAGCCTGGGAATGGAGGGATACAAACGATTGGTCTAGTTGGACCAAGGAGCGGCACAGGCTTGGAGGGCCGAAGGGCCTGTTTCCTGTGCTGTACTGTTCTTTGTTCTTTGTCCTCCTGCCGTATTTAAATGGCACCTGGAGAGACAGTCATTCACTGCAGGCCAAGAGTGCCAGATTAATCATCTGGAGTCCTTGCAGTTTTTAAAGTTTATTTATTAGTGTCACAAGTAGACTTAGATTAACATTGCAATGAAGTTACTGTGAAAATCCCTTAGTCACCACACTCCGGCACCTGTTTGGGTACACCGAGGGAGAATTTAGCATGGCCAATGCACCTAACTAGCACATCTTTCAGATTGTGGGAGGAAACCGGAGGCCCCGGAGGGAACCCATGCAGACACAGTGCAGACTCCACACAGTCACCCAAGCTGGAAATCGAATCGGGGTCCCTGGTGCTGTGAGGCAGTAGCGCTAACCACTATGCCACCATGTCACCACAGCACAGCTGCAGCTTGTACTGGAGAAGCTAGCATATATGAGCAACCATTTTACAGGACATACAAGAGTGCCTCCGATATTGCCTTTCGCTCATCTCTAGATAAGAGGACTGCCAGCAATACACCTGTGGTCAGGCCAATGATCACCATTGCAGTCACCAGCCTCTTGACCTTATCTGCCTCTTGCTGCTCAGACCCTTGCTCTTCAATTCATGCATGAATTGAGGAACATCCTTTGCTCGTTCTCCAGGATCTCCTTTACCCAGAAGAAATGAGCTGGGGTAGCCATGACTAGATGGAGGCCAGATGAAGGGCTTAGCATTGACCAGCTGGCTTTCAGATGGAAGGGATTCTGTAAAGGACATGCTCGCTAAATGTATCACTTCAATTAATTCACACATCCACTGAGACATCGATGATGCAGGCTGCGGGCAACCCTGCCTTGATAATGGCTTTCATCCTGGTGAAGAGAACAAGGTAGATTAGTCTTATAGAATGTTACTAAAAAAGAGGGAAATAATTTATTCAGCTGGGTCTGTGTTGGCTCTTTGAAGGAGTTGTCTAATTTAGTCCCACACCCAATAAAGAATAAGCAATACCAGAAATTCTGTCCATTGTGGGCATTCAAACTCAAAATAAAGACTTAATCCAGTACCTAGACCACTTTGCCAAGTTACAATGCGTCCTGTTTCCAATCTGCAAGCAGTAATGGAATTGATTATCAAGAATAAATTTGAGTATTATCAGTAACATAGTAATCCTGCTAACAGCAGCAACATATGGGTGTAGAAGTGGAAGAGATAGCTTGACCTCTTTATTGAAGTAACAACCGAAGTATAGGCCCAATGACATGGTGTACATACACCGCCAAGGGACTTTTGACAAATTTCTGTGAAAAACTATTAATTAACCTCGAAACATTAGGGATTCAGTGTAAATCCTGAAAATGGATAAGCATATAGCTGAAGGCTAGAAAAAAGTGAGTACTGATTAAAGGAGTTAGATTGGTGTGGGGAACTACTATGGGGGAAAAGCACGTACTTAGCAATTTAAAGATATAACTTGATTCCCTCCATAATCTTCTTAATAACAAGATTATTTTGATCACTGAACTCCTTTTTAATACAAGATCCAACTTAAGACTTTATAGAAATTACATTACTAACTTTACATCAAATAGTTCCCTTCAGTGCGATGACAGAATATTAAGATTATCAGTTTCAATCCTGTAACGTATCTTGGACCTCAGATGTTCTGGCTTCAGGTCCCCTGACAAGGGCGGGTAAAATTCAGTCAGGTTTTCCATGCCCCCGACCTAGTGACTGACTCTTGCAGGAATATGTATTCATGGACTTAGGGCAAGAACAGCATCAAGTTGAGCCACGTGGCTGCTCACCCCGCACCCAAAAAAAATGACTGAGATGCTAACACTCACTGTAAGGTTCACTTAACCACTTGTACAACATGCCAGAAGGCTTCCAGTATATATAAAAATGAATCCATCAATATGAATCACTGGAGTTAATTTTGATTTCAATGGAAATGAATATTGGGAGAGATGTAAAATGGGCTGTCATTTTGCTATCGTCTATTTTACACAACTGCGCAAATTCAAAACGACTCTCGCTCACTAAGGAATAGGGAGGGGAGAAGAAAATGTGGAGGGGCAGAAAACCGCAGACTTTTTCTTTGTAAGCTTGCAGCATTGAACCTGCTGGCGCCTTTAACATTACTGTACTGTCAACTGCCAGTAAAAAAGAAAGCAGGAAACAGAAAGGTAATAGTGTTTAATCTAAATAAATGACTTCAGCATCTGTCAACTCCCTTTTTATTACAAATACTGAGATGCAAAGTGTTATTTTTATCTACTGTCATCAGAATGGCATAGATATGGAGGAGAAACACAGTTGGTAAGTACAAATGTGATAGATATCCAGTCCTCTGCCTTTGAAGGCAATGACACATTTAACTTAAAATGAACAGAATCAATTCCAAATTGTAACATTTTTCTCATGGTTTATTATATTGCATCAACTCATTGATGGGAAATATTTTTGTATATTTAATACATAAAGTAAGAAGTGGGTAGAGGGCATTTATTTTCTTTGGTAGACACCCAAATTCTCTGGACGTCAAATTAGGCACCTCGGTGCATATTTTTGAGGCCCAAGTCACGTGGTCATAAATAAATCTATTCAGACTATGCGCTAATGCTGGCAATATACTTCCAAAATCAGCCATGAAGTTGACGTGGAAAAAATGGGACTTTTTTCTTTTGCAGTCCCTCGACACCAGAAAAAAGGATGTCTTCCATCTCAGTTACCGCTTGCAAGGATTTTACTTCATGCAAAAAGCTGTTTGCCTATATAAGAACAGTGCCAACAATAAAAAGTAATCCATTATTTATAAAGCAGTTAAGATGTATGGAGGACTGGTTGAAGTGCTACAATAATGTCAGCTCTTTTTTTTAGTATGTATCCAGAGATAGCAATACTTGAAATCATCATGGGGATCTTTTCTTATTAAGTGTAAACAAACACATGAGCTAACATCTAAAATGTAAAGGCTAAGTTTTCTCATTTTTGTTTTATACACCATGCATGAACTGCACAGGAAACATTTTAATGAGGAAATGTCTGTGAAAACCATTTTCACTCCTTTGCATCTTAAAAATGCTCTCTCACACTTTTTCAGCATTTCTGTTCTTGCCACTGACTTTATTTGCAAATATCAAAGTGAGAATGAGTAGCATTGCATCTGAGTTTCCTCATGGGTTTGCACTTTGCACTTCACAGTGGGGCACATTTTTAACAATAGAGTAAAACAGGCAATATCAAATCATCCACTCTTAATTCCTGTCACCTGATTTTGCCTGAAATTCAAACTTATTTCATATCACCTTATTATCAACACATCATTCTATTCCTTTTCTGTGCTTATCAAGTATCCTCTTAAATTCATCAATGCTACTTGTCTCAACCACTCCATATGGTAGTAAGTTCCATATTCGAACTGTTCACTGAATATAATTTCTCCTGGATTCCTTACAGTATTTTTTTCATTTATGGCCCCTAGGTTTGGTTACCTCCCCAAGTGGAAACATCTTGACTATGTCCACCCTATTGTACTCTTTCATAATTTTAAAGAATTCTATTAGGTCATCATCAGCCTTCTATTTTCTAAAAAAGCAACACTTGATTTGTTCAATTTTCCCCGACATGTATAACCTCTCAGTATCTGGTATCATTTTTATAAATAGTTATTGCCCTTCTATATCTCTTTTATCGAATTTTGCACAATACTATATGTGGTCTAACCAAGGTTCTATACACATCCATTCTGTAAATTAATTAACGTCTTCTTATGTTGTTGCAACCTTCATCTGTATTGACCTATATAACCCAGCAAATGTTGATATAGTACTTCTGATTCCTGAGTCAACAACATTTATGTAAATAGTGAGCAATCGTGGTCTCAGCATTGATCCTTGTGGAACACCATTTCCCATCTTTTTATAGTATAACTAAGTATCTTTAACCTCTACCCTGTTTTCTGTTTTTTCGCCAGTTTTCTACTAATTCTGCAACTTGTCCTCTAACTTCACACGTTCTGAACTCAATCCTGCTCTACCTTACTGAATGCCTTTTCAAAGTTCTTTTCTACTCTTTCTGATACTTCAATTACTTCAATAAGGTCAAACATGACTAACCCTTTGAAATTTGTGCTGACTACTCTACTGCATTCTTGGTTTCTCAATGCTTTTCAATTGTATCTTTGAATTAGAATTGCAGCATTTTTCTTCCGCATTAAGTTAACAGGTTTATAGTTTCATGAATTTGTTCTTTCTTTTCTTTAAATCTAGGAATAACATTAGCTGTCTGATAATCTTCTTTTCTCCATCTTGACCAGGATTTTAACATCTTTCAGTTTTTCTCCTGCTGCTACCCTCAACTCTCCCCACCACCCCACCCTGTCATCACTTCCCCCCTTCTTATTATTTTGTGTCCTGGCATCCCTCCACCTCAACACATTTGAAGACTTCTCAACAATACACATGTCTGAGACCAGACAGAGACCAGCCCGGCAGTTTAGCGACATCCCTCTGCAAATTCCCCTCCAGGCCATCAGGGAGAAGAAAAAGGTACTTTTTCCTACCCATGGCAACACAGGACCCTCTTACCTGACCAAGATGGTCTAGACAGAGATCGTAGAGGAGGTGAGCAACTGTCAGATCTATCAAAGAACCTTTATCCAAGAATAGGATAAATGACTCGATCTGATCCTCTATGGTAGGTAGTACAGTTGCATGTTACCAAAGGTCTCTCATGTGTAACTATGTAATGTATCTTTGTGAGTGGGCAGCTGGGTCAGGCAGGAGAATGTGAGTAGCCTCAGTACCACTTGGCAATTGAGGCCATAGCATGTGATAATTTGGCTTCTTTGAACATATCTGTGTGATGGGATGCTTGTGTAGAAGGAAATCAGAAACTACATAACCTATAAACTAAATCTGCACTTATCATCATGCAGGATAAACCGATGTGAGGGAGAAGTAAAGGACCAGTCATGGAATTCTGGATATTAGGGTCCTTACCCTTGCAGAGGAAGAGGCAACACAAATTGTAGGAAATCACAGATGATGAGGCTGGAATGGCTCGGCTTAATTGTGAGAATGCATCCAACTTGGTGCTAGCATATGGGCAATCAGGAGGCATGCAAAGAAATGAGATAAGCTCATAGACTGTGCTAATCCTTCATGTGGTTATTTTTGCTCTCTGCTACAGGTGTTTGCAATAGCCAGCCCAGGCCACAAGCAGGAGCCTAAAGACTCCACCTCTGGGGATGATGTCACAACTGACACAAAGAATGCACCATCACCTGCCTCTTCCACAACCTCTACCAGCGCAGTTACACCCACACAAGTCATGGAGGGATGGCATTTAGAATCATGACCACAATCTGTTGAGGACATTACACACGTGTCCCAGGAGCTGATGGAGCATGTGACAGCCATGTCACCTGACACCTGGAGGACTACTGAGGAGTAGCCCCCTACTGATGACAGGCCTCTGGTCGCAGATGCAAGAAACCTACTGGACATGCAGGAAAAGATAGGAGAACATATGGTGGAGACACTAGAGGTTACGCACAGCTTTGCACAGGTGGAGGAGTCAATACAAGTAATGAGTTCTGCCATGTCTCTGATATGAGAGCATATACCTTCCTCCAAGAGGAGGTTAATTAATGCCATTGAGAGCCAGGTCCAACATACAACCCATATGCACTCTGACTGCATCCTAGCCATGAACTCCACACAATGGTGGCTAGGTGAGAGGAAGTTGAGGCACCTGGGCCTCCCTCGGTACCCATTCCCCTTCGGGAGACAGAGGTTCCATTGCGCACTTGGAGGAAGGAGAAGCATGTGCTTGATGCCCCAGGAGCTTCCTCTCAGGACACCTCCAGGGTGAACATCCTCTTCTCATTCCCTTTGCCATTAACCCAATTGCCTTGAGTAGGTGAGGCTGCGGAGGATGCCCCAGGACCAGTGCATGAGACCCTGAGCAGGCTGTACCTCGCATGGCCTCAGTCAGAGGGCACCCACCATGGTCATTAAAGTCAATGGGGCCAGTGCAATGGTGCACTGAACTGACTGCCTCCACCTCAGCTGCTGATGTTGGGGTTCCACCAAGGTGTAGTAAACATGAACGAAAGCGAGAGCATAAAGATGGCATCAATTTGTTAAAGTTCAATTTGTCACATGCAAATGTTGCATGTGTTGATTTCCCTTTATTCATGTGTGCATCATTATTTCTTGGAACCAGCTCAGTCAAAGAGTGAAATGTACTGGCACGCTTCAAGGTTGGCACACATTTATGGCTAGAGGGAATTAGGCAATTTACTTAAATAAAAGGAAAATACTGCAGATGCTGGAATTAGGCAATTTACTTAAATAAAAGCAAAATACTGCAGATGCTGGAATTAGGCAATTTACTTTATTGTGGAGGGAACACTTGTGTATTTGCATTTAATTGTTATTGAATGTTCATGTTTTTGTCCAATTTTGCACTGCTAGTCTGTGGGACATGGTTCAGTTGGCTCTCCCTTACATGCAATGTCAAGGAAATGGTCCAGGAATTCTACCGCCCTGCCCACCACAGAATCGGAGCCGACAAGGGGCGGACAATGGAAATGTCCATTGACCTCGGACAGGATTTTCCGTTCTTGGGTTGAGCAAGGCCATAAAACCCTGCCCATAGAATACAATAATATGCCAGTGTCCAACTTTTCCAATGCCTTCCCTGGATGCATACCTCCTGGCCAGCTGCGCACACTGGTACAGTCTGCTGCTGGCCTTGCAGCCTCTAGTGTTGGCTGGCAACAACTTAGCTTTGTCACATCCTCTCCTATTGCTTCCAAGGTTGCAAGAATATTGGGTGCATCAGACCCATACTGAATCCACCAAGTTAATGGTGTGATGCAGGCAGGCAATGATATGAGCAAGTCTGTGTTCATGGTTTTCATCCACGCAGTTGTAGGATTTTCAAAACTTCCCAAATCCCAAAACTCCTCCCACCCACCTACCCCCATCCACCCCTGGTGGCTTCCTCCCACTTGAACTTGAACTCCTACCAACTTCATCATCAGTTTGCAGCAATGGCCAGAACAATAATCACTCTCAATCTGGAAAGCACCACCCTCCACCTTCCCTCTGTCACCTTTGAGTTTGAGCCCTTTGCCTTTAATCCTCCAAACATCACTACATGCTTTCCCTCTGTCACCTTTGAACCTCCTACCATCACACTTGACCCTGTGACAGTGGACATGTTTTCTCTCCCTCTTGACACTACCTCCATCACCCAAGACATTCCTCCTCTGATCCTCGACCCTCCCATCCCATCATCCTTGACATGCCCTTACAATCCCTTGGTTTAGTCCTCTGAGCATCCTTCCATTATCGTTACCCCTGAATGGACTTACCCTTATACCACATTGACATCTCCCTTCATGATCCAACCCAACCCTTCCCTCAACTACCTCTTAGAATCATAGAATCCTACAGTGCAGAAAGAGGCCATTCGGCCCATCGAGTCTGCACCGACCACAATCCCATCCAGGCCCTATCCACATATCCCTACATATTTACCCACTAACCTATGCATCCCAGGACACTAAGGGGCAATTTAGAATGGCCAATCAATCTAGCCCGCACATCTTTGGACTGTGGGAGGAAACCGGAGCACCTGGAGACCCACGCAGACACGAGGAGAATATGCAAACTCCTCACAGACAGCGACCCGAGCCGGGATTCGAACCCAGGTCCCTGGAGCTGTGAAGCAGCAGTGCTAACCACTGTGCTACCGTGCCGCCCCTTGTTCCCATTTATGGTCCAACTCGGCCTCAATTCTCCCTTGCCCCTCCTGACCCTTCATCAACGCTGGCAATCTCCTGCTCCCTTCCCTGCACTGCAATTTTCCACATAAACAGCTACATTCAACTGGGGTATGCCATTTTCAAATGATTGTGAAATCATGAGTTTCCGTGTGCCGTTAATTTAATCTTGAAATAGGACTTAATTTGAAAAAGTTTTAAAATAATGAGTGTTCATGGAATACAAATGTATTGAAAATCGGAAACCATCACCAGATGACATCGGACCTGACCCCGCCACTGCAATGCCTCTGGCTTAATCTCTGAATTTCAACCTGCTGTTGGGAAACTGAGATTTTGGTTCCCATCTAATTAAATCACCGACCCCTCCGCCACATTTCCCACTCTTAGAGGTCCCATTAGATACTGTTCTGAGAACTGAATGTGCATTTCTTGATGGTGCTCCTGAGGAACATGGTCTCACCTCCCACATTACTCTAGTAAAGTGCCTCAAAGGGGGCATTGCCGATTCCTGGTATGTTTTGTGGTTGTGTAAGATGTCAGTATCAGGCAGGTTGACTCCAGCCATCTACGTTCTACTGGGCCCTAGATCTGTGACCTCAATATTCTGCCCTATGGTTAGTCTGATCACAACTATCAGATCCAGAAAGTCCTGAAATGTGGCAGTTATCCCAATCTGTTGTGCTCCAATCTGGTCCCAGTTGCACCAAACCTACAGTCTATGTTCCATTCAGGTGGAAACACTGACTGGCCACTTAATGTTTCTTACTTCTGGATCTGCACAGATTCCAATCAAGCCACGACTCGCTCCATTGTTGCCTTGAATGAAATCAAAACTTTCCTGGTGTTGCTGTGAAGAATATTTTATAGACTCAAGAGTTACATGTCTCGGCAGGTGCATATCTTTGGAAATTGACCTGAGAAAGAAAGAACTTTCATTTATATCCTTTTTTATGTCAGAATGTCCCAAAGTTCATCATAACCAATGAAATAAGTTTGTACTTCATTCCAGTCACTTGTAATGAAAGTAAATGTAACAGCCAATTTTACAATCAGCAAAGTCCCACAAACAACAACGAGGCCCCTGGGGATGAGAAGGCATGTGGGGAGGCATAAAATTGGGTGCCGTCGCAGTGGCACCATGACTTCTGACCTGTCCCATGGATATTTTACACATGGCAGTGGAGCATCAAGTAGCCCACTTGCCCATGAACCAGTCCTACTGTTGCTGCTGGGATTTACTTACGGCATGGGAGGGCAGTCCCAAGTATCCGTGCTGCCAGGTTTCATCTCTCAGCATCATGCCTATGCCGGAGGAGGTGTCATTGGGCACCAGTGCCCATCAAAGACCCCCCCCCCAAAGGTATTCTCCACTTCTCATTTACCCTCAGCCTCCCACCCTGTAAATTCCACCACCCTCAGTGCTGGCTCCATGACTCCTCTTCTTCAGGTTATTGCGTGCTGTTCCAGGAGCATCCCAACACCCTGGGGGTGCTGTGGGGACAAGAGTGCTCTAGCTAATTAAAGGGCTGAAGGGTAGGCTGTCGAAGCACAGGAGAGTTTGCCCCAGACTACCAAAACAAATGACCCGATAACCTGTTTTGGTGATGTTGATTAAGGGACCAAGGCACCGCGTGTACCCATCAGCTCTTTATCACAACTCAGAACCTTAACAAGTAGGAATGGAGCTACCTTACTCCTATATAAAACAAGATCTTTGCCAATATGGACTTGCTGACTGGAAACGTTTTAGCCAGAATGGAAAAATCAACCAAAGAAGCATGTTTTATCGATGCAGTGGGGAGTTTGACTGAACAGAGGGCATTGGCACTCACCCCAAATCCACAAGCAAGTAAGCAAACCTGGAAGCAGATCTCCAGCTGTGTCAACGCCACGTACACCACCCATGGGAAGTGGCGGGAGATCAAAGAATCCATTGCATCAAATAGAAAATCGACCAAAATCTCCTCTTTAATTGACAGACACACAAGGTGGTATTGGGCCACTGAAAAGACTGTATTGACTTTACCTGAGAAACTGCTGTAGAACTGTTTGGTTTGTAAAGTGCAGGGCTATGACAGAAACCGAAATGTATTTTCCGGTTATGCCAAAAGGTACTTTGTTTCTTGTCTTTAAACTTTCCCTATTCATTTGACCAGTTGAAAAGGGTGTTTGGTAATTAGAGCTGGCTTTCTTAGTGCACAGTATTACTCTGTCTTATGTAGAACCATCCTAACAAGGCTAGGGCAAGGTTTCCTGATCTGCAAGCCACTCTGCAAGCTCCGCGGTCTTGTTCGCATTGTCACTCAGCCAAAATTGGACAGAGGATTAAAGATCTTGTACTCGTACTTCACTTGTACACTCATCCAAATGTTAATTAACCTCATGCTACCTCTCCACAATAACATACAGCATGTGCAGATAAGTACTTTTTTTCTCATTCTTTCATGGGATGTAGGCATTGCTGGCAAGGCCGGTATTTGTTGCCCATTCCAAATTGTCCTTTGAACTGAGTGGCTTGTTAGGCCATTTCAGGCATTTAAGAGTCAAAAAAGGTACTGTGGGTCTGAAGTCACGTGTAGGCCAGTCCAGTTAAGGATGGCAGATTTGCTTCCCCAAAAGGCATTCGGTTTTAACAACCATCAACAGTTGTTTCATGGTCATTATTAGACTTTTAATTCCACATTTTTATTGAATTCAAATTTCATCATCTCCCGGGTCCCCAGTCTTACCCTGGGTCTCTGGATTATTAATTCAGTGACAATACCACAACACCACCACCTTCCCACTGACTTATTCTCCAGCCTATGTCATTAGCATGCCACTCAAAATATAATTTTTGATGGTGCTGCACAAGTATTTCTCAGCTGATATTTCATCAAGAGATACCATTGATTCCTCCAGCATTCACCGTGAAGAATTTGAAAGACCATGGCTGGCCTCTCGCCAGTAGTGCCACTACCAGAAGGGGAGGACAGGAGGCACAAACCCAGAGGTCTGAGATATAGTGGGTGGGATTTACTGCACAACCCACTGTGTTTCTCATGGCAGTCCACGGATCTTCTGGTCCTGCCACTATCAATGGAATTTCCCATTGAATGCACCCCTCGCTGGTGTGAAACCTGCAGTGGGCAGGTGTTGTCGGTGGGACCAGAAGATTCCAGCCAGTGTGAAAGGCCAAAACGTCCAGCCATTGTTTGCACAGAAAAAGACCATAGCACATATAGTAGGAACATATTTCACTCAGAATGCAATTAATTTGTTTACCTTAGCACCTTTGCTATGCTTTCTCTGTAATATCTGTTTATGCATAGGGATTTCAGTGGGAGGAATTTTAAATTCAAGACTCTTGTTTTATTTTACCTGAAATGGTAGCTCAGTAGATGAAAATCAGAGAGGAGGGTGGGGATATGAGTGTCATACTCCTAATGCAGTAAGAAGTTTAACAACACCAGGTTTAAAGTCCAACAGGTTTATTTGGTAGCAAAAGCCACACAAGCTTTCGGAGCTCCAAGATCCTTCTTCAGGTGAGTGGGAATTCTGTTCACAAACAGAGCATATAAAGACACAAACTCAATTTACATGAATAATGGTTGGAATGCGAATACTTACAACTAATCAAGTCTTTAAGAAACAAAACAACGTGAGTGGAGAGAGCATCAAGACAGGCTAAAAAGATGTGTATTGTCTCCAGACAAGACAGACAGTGAAACTCTGTGGGGGTTACAAATAGTGTGCCATGAACCCAATATCCCGGTTGAGGCCGTCCTCGTGTGTGCGGAACTTGGCTATCAGTTTCTGCTCAGCGACTCTGCGCCGTCGTGTGTCGCGAAGGCCGCCTTGGAGAACGCTTACCCGAATATCAGAGGCCGAATGCCCGTGACCGCTGAAGTGCTCCCCAACAGGAAGAGAACAGTCTTGCCTGGTGATTGTCGAGCGGTGTTCATTCATCCGTTGTCGCAGCGTTGATAACCTGGTGTTGTTAAACTTCTTACTGTGTTTACCCCAGTCCAACGCCGGCATCTCCACATCATACTCCTAATGCCCAGTTAATGAAAGAAGAAACCAGAATCTCTCTTTATTTGGAATAGATTTATTCACAGAATGAAACATTATTGGTACATTTCACCTGATTCCACTTTATTTCTGTGTCTGTTTTTTAAAGTTTCAATTTTTGTGATGCATAAAAACACAAAAAGATGCAAAAACCAAATAAATAGCGCAGGAACTAAAAAATAGACACAGTTAAGGTGCAGAGATGTTAAATTGTAGCAATTAATCAAAATACTGATATTAACCGTTTACATGTTGAATGCTTCACTGGATTTTTGACTCTTATTGAGGGCCTGAATCTTCTCGGCTATTGCTCTTTCTTGAAAACCTCCTCCCTGGGTCTGGAGGTGGTGGGTGAATCATGCTTCTCATCCATTGCGATGTACAACTGCTCACTGGCCTCTTTGTGCTCTGTATCATGGCTTTCTGACCCTGCCTGGTGGTGCAGACATCTCCAACACACTTTCCTTTTGGTTTGCTGGTTGATAACCTCACCTAACAATAAATGACTGCATGAAGATGAGCTTGGAACTCAAAATCCACTTTGTACTCCACCACTGTTTGATGGTATCCATTGCACCAAACAAGGATTTATGGTGCTTCTGTGCTCAAGTAACTATCCAATCAATACCCTCCACTTGTATGTGCTTGACCTCAATTGATACAATCAACAGTGAGCACGTCCTCTGCCCGTTGATGCTCAAGGTTCACCTGATGTAATTCTCTGATGCACCAGTAAATGAATGAGCAGGCCCCCCCCCAAACCCCCCCCGCCCCATCCCGCCCTGCCACCCCCCACCCCCGCCACCCCCCCCACCCCCGCCACCCCCGCCACCCCCCCCCACCCCCGCCACCCCCCCCACCTCCCCCACCCCCGCCACCCCCGCCACCCCCCCCACCTCCCCCACCCCGCCAACCCCCCCACCCCCACAACCCCGCCACCCCCCCACAACCCCCCCACCCCGCCACCCCCCACAACCTCCACGCCCCCGCCACCTCCCCGCCCCCGCCACCTCCCCGCCCCCGCCACCTCCCCGCCCCCGCCACCTCCCCGCCCCCGCCACCTCCCCCTGCCCCCCCGCCACCCCCCCCCGCCCCCGCCGCCACCCCCCCGCCCCCGCCGCCACCCCCCCGCCCCCGCCGCCACCCCCCCCCCGCAAACCCCCCCCGCCCCCGCCGCCACCCCCCCCCCGTAAACACCCCCCCGCAACCTCCCCCCCCCCCCCCCCCCCCCCCCCCGCCACCCCTCCCCCCCCCCCCGCCAGAAAATTGCATAGGTGCTTAAGTATGCAAATTGAAGTGGTAAACAAACTAGAAGATCCCATTGAAATTTCAGGTCCGATAAGGCAGTGCATTGTATTACGCATCCTCTGTCTAGTTGTACCTGGTTTTGAGTGACCTAACCATCAGCCTGTAATTGTAATATACAGGTCAGTGTAATGTCTCCAGTGGTTGCCAACCTGTTCATGAGTGTTCATGTCTGACCTGGTATCAGCCAAATCAATACATGATGTTACTGCTTTGTCAGATATAATTCCTTAACTGAATTAGATGGCAATCAGATTGTCCCAAACCTGTCATTAATTTTCTGAAAGGATCATAATAGGAACTTGAACATTGCTATTCCATGTTGTGGGGAAGGATGTTGAATGAGTGCCAGCATATGCGGGCCCTCCAAACAGTGCAATCTGCAACGTGGCCCATTAAAGTGGATCAAAACCTAGTCTTCACAATGAGGCTTATTAGTGTGTTTCTGACTGTTTTGCCAATCTCCCTCCAAAGGAACAAGTGTTGGAAAATTGCAATCATATTAAGCAGCAGACAGACATATCAGCTTGCATAACATGGGGGTTTTCAACTGGATAAACTTCTATTGTGCAGAATTTTTCCCCAATGCAGCAATAAAAAAATAGTGTGATAGTTAATTTACATCTTTCCTCTGATCATTACCAAGAGTTATAGATGTATTCATTCCACTGTTAGTTTAAAGGAATATGGTATTCCTTAGAGAGCTGTGAAGGTTTTCAAGGATAGCATTTTTAAACTACAGGAATCTGAATGGTCAAGGTCAAGGCAGCTTCAGGCAATGGAGCGCAGTATCCTCCAGAAACAAAGCATACTAGTTAAGAAAGCATCCACATTATCAGAAAGCATTTTTTGTGTCCATTTTGATTCAAGCATTGTTGCTTTCAATAATCTAATGTTAATTGGGGATAAAAAGAAAGCAATCATGCATAACATGTCCATAAAAGTCAATTGCTGCTGCTGTTGCAAATTGCAAAGCAACATCAAGTGGATGCTGATTATCTGACGTGAAGTTAAGTGCTTGAGTACAATAAAACAGGGCCTGCCATTTTCAAGGTTCAGAGATAAACACTGCCTGATATGTTACTGAAGTGACCTGGCCTGTGCAAGAACAACTCAACCTTTGATCTCAGACATTAACAGCAATACTCCTCTGTCTGGTCGCTTTTCCAATCCCTGAGTCAGCAGTTAACTCCCAAACCTTCAAGTATAGTAAACTTATCCATACTTAACGTGCTGGCTAATGATTGGAATGAAATAGCAATTAAAAATCCCAAGTGATTTTCCATCCACACCATTGTAAGAATTTATCCATAGGTGCATTTTTTAATTTTAAAACAAAGACATTTTTTAGTGAAACCCAATCAAAAACTACGAAAAAAAATGGAGTTAAAGCTTCTTGACAAATATCACATATGGAATATAATTTATCCATCTTATTGTATGTAGGGTCAATAATGGAGCACTTTGTCCTCATAGCATTGCTGTATCTCAATCTCCTGCGCCCTGCATTATAGGACATTGAGGCCTACTCACATGACCATTTGTGCTTGGATTTTGGCATTGTGGCCCTGCACAACCATTATTTCAGTAGTATCCTGAGTTTCCTTTAAATTAGTGAAAAGCCCTACAATGCATTTGCAGCATGTTATTGTGGTCCAGATATTCCATGCCCATATAAAATGGATACTGCAAAGGATGCACCTACCCATGTACTGGGTCAATTTTCTTCAAAGAGGCTCTTTCTTCTGAATCATAAGGAATTGCTATAATTATTTCTTCCTATTTTGTGTCTTTGCACTGTATTTGTTACCTGTTCAGCTGCTTTGCAAAAACAAATTTAAATCTGGATACCATCTGTACATGCTTCACTAGGCATACTTCTTGTGCGTTGCATGTGTAAGATCGAATAGTATCCCTTTGTAATTTGCAGGTTCTGGAAGAGAACAGGGACCACTTAGGACTTATGCTTATATCACCATGTATCTATAAAATCCAAAGAATCACAAAAGTTTACCCAAGGACCCTCAAGGCCCACTCACAACATTGGTTTAAGGAAGCAATCCCTTAGCTTAGGATCTGAGCTGACGGGACTTCATTGAGAAGTTCCTTGGGTATCTATGTTGTCCCTCACTGTCTGCAGCTTGGTTAGATGGTCTTATAAGTACGACATAGATGTAGGTTTTGCACTTCTTGGCAGATGTTGTCAAAACTGTACAGGCTGTTGCACTTTAGGATAAGCCTGTATGAGCTGCAGATCACTGTATACAGCGACTGCTGGAATCCTTCTGGCCAGCAATTATTACCTGCGCTTGCTTCTCTTCATTTATATCCTGTGCTTTGTGCAGTGTTTTGATTTATATTTCCCGTAATTCCTTGTGCTGATGTAGTGTTGGATGGCACAAAATGTGTGACGTATGCTGAACCACATCCTCTTTTGAGCACAAGAGTACAGAAGATGAATTTTAAAATGCTGGCAGTAGCACACCCCTTTTACACAACAGGACAGTGTGTCATGCAATCCTGCAGGGTGTCCATATTTGAGGCTGTGAATAAGTGTGTGAGTAGGCAGATCAAGAGTGCAAAGCAAAGGCTGATACTAGCCTTGAGCTGAGGGATAATTCCAAACCCATACCACTTTTTCTACTGCTCCATTTCAAACTCTTCCTGAACATTTTTTCGCAGGAGTCATGAGTGGTATTTTCCCTATCCACCACCCCTCTATTCTCAACCTGTTTGAACTATTGTTACAACTGGCCTGGTTCACTTAGCAGAATGAAAAAGAGAAATGTTGGAATGGGGAATATGATGAGATCAAGTACAACCCATTGTCTAGCAACAGCCACCTTAATTAAGATTATAAGCATGGCGAGATACCCTATGTTCATAGAATGCTTGTTATTTATTGCATGCCGCTTGCCACAATTAGTGAGGCATGGAGAAGACACATTACCATGGTACCAAACACAATGGCCGATAAAAACACAAGCATGCCTTGCATTTAGAAACCTAATGAACAGTTGCCACATTACAATGTACTCTATGATGCTGCCCAAGCTTCAGCTAAAATGCTATTCTGATTCTTTGCAAGACAACATTGTAAAATAGAATTGCTACAGTGCAAAAGAGACCACTCAGCCCATTGAGCTTGCACCGATGAGATCTGACGAGGATCTTACCTAAGCCTCCTCCCACGCCCTATCCCCATAACCCCACATATTTACCATGGCGAATTCATCTAACCTACACATCTTGGGACACTAAGGGGCAATTTAGCATGGCCAATCCACCTAACCTGCACATTTTTGGAGTGGGAGAGGAAACTGGAGCACTCGCAGGAATCCCTGGCAGACACAGGGAGAACGTGCAAACTCCACACAGACAGTCATCCAAGACCGGAGTTGAACCTGGGTCCCTGGGTCATTGTGAGGAGTGGTGCTAACCACTGTGCCACCGTGCTGCAATTATCGAGGCAATCTTTTGAGTCAACAGGTTTCTTCCTCACATGCTCCCAATTTTTATGCACAGGTTGGACAACATTGAATTACCACGACCTACATTTAGGTTATTCATCACTGCATGATTCACCCTCAGCTCCAAAACAAACCTCCTAATTTTGTAGGATTTCAATCAAGAGCATGAATTCAACTGTGATGACTTAATATAGCCATTTCTATCCAGGAGAATTATTGAGCAGCAACCATTTAAAAATTGCTGTGCCCAATGTCCCACTATCAACCCATTGAATTCCAAACAAGTTGTAAATTTTGTGCCAAGAACACCATGAGATTTCTTTAACGAAATGTTCCAAGGGCAGCTCACAGCATGTCAGGCAAATGGTGTGCTGAAAGACTAATGGTCTCATATCTAAATAGTAAACAAACACACAAATATATTTTTTAATACTTTGCAAGATTGAAATAGACCTCCTTCAAAGTTTCTGCCAAACTAAATGAACTCTATTAAAATAGGAGTTGGATGATTATATGGCTAAAATGGTTGGAACAATAAATTTGTACATACAAAGCCGCAAAAGGCATGTTGTTCAGGACTATTTGCAGGAAATTCACAGGGATTTGCGAAATGTTTAATTGTCACCCATAGAAATTGTAAATAATTTAAGAGGCCATAGTTATATAAATTGTACATGGCGCTTGAGACAAAATGGAATTTATGAGCTGAATGGCCTTTTCTCCTTTCCACATTTTTTGTTATTTTAGAGCTTCAGCACTCAAAGGAAAGTTAAACCACAGATGCCGGATGTCCAAAAAGGAAAGTCGATGCTGGAAATACACAGCACATCCATCAGCATGTGAAAGAGAAAGATTCCTGTGGGAATTTCAGACCTCAGAACTGTTCTAAAACCTTAACCTGATTGACCCACTGTGCATTCCAGTGTATTTTGATTTTAATTCATATTGTAAGAAGAGTAGTTTTTAATGGCCTCCAGCTAATAAAGGACTTGGAAGAACTTAGCATTTAGCAGAGGTTGGAAAAGGGAGGAAATGAGATTCCATTTTATACTGACTCTGACAATAATTGTCATTGGATTTGACAGCAAAACACATCATCACAGCAAAGACACTTTGCTAAGCAAAACTCACTAGATGCAGAAGTGACTGTACGACCCCAAGTGTTGTAAGATCTGTGCTTGGCAACAGCACACTGTTTTGTGGAATTTCCTGAGGTTGGTTCTAATTAGCTATGCACAGCAAGCTTCCAGCTCAGATGTTTTTAATTTTAAAAATGTATTCAAATTTGCTAAGCCCAACATTTCCCATTCTTAGTTGCTGTTGAGACGAAGGATGTGAGTCACCTTCTAGAACCATTGCAATCCATGCAGTGAAGATATTCCAACAGTTCTGTTTAGTAATGAGTTTCAGGATTTTGCCTGAGTGACGATGGAGTGGTGGAGGGAATGGATGTTTGAGGTATTAGCTAAGCTGTTGGTCAATTGGTCTGCTTTGTCTCGGAGAGTGCTGTGTTTGTTGAATACTGTTGGAACTGCCTCAATTTGGCCAAGTGTTAAGTATTCCATCATACACCTAACTTGTGCTTTATAAGTGTGAAAAGACTTCTAGGATTCAGGCGATAAAACACCTCGTACAGAATTCCAACCTCTGACAATACTTAAATGGCTGGTTCAAATATGTTTCTGGTCAATGGTGATGCTCAGAATGCTGATGGTAGGGAATTTGATGATAGTAATGTTGCTAAACATCAAGGGGTGGTGGTTACACTTTCTCTTGTTGGAAATAATTATTGCCTGGCACTTGTGTAAATGTTGCCTGCCGCTTATCAGTCCAAAGCTGAATATTTTTTATTATTTCATTGGAAGTGAGCATCATTGGCAAGGCCTGTGTTTGTTGTCTATCCCTCACTGTCCTTGAGTATGTGGTGGTGAGCCACCTTCTTGAACTTTTGCACTCCATCTGATATAGATACAGCCACAATGCTGTTAAGGGAGGGAGATTCAGGATTATAACCCACTGGCAGTAAAGGAATGGTGATGTAATTCCAACTCGGGATGGTCTGTAACTTGGAGGGGAAGTTGTAGGTGGTAGTGTTCCCACATGTCTATTGCCCTTGTCCTTCCAGTTGATAGAAGTCATGGGTTTGGAAGGTGCTGTCAAATGAGACATATTGAGTTGCTGCACTGCATCTTGGAGATGGTACAAAGCTGCTACTCTGTCAGTGATTACGGAAATGAATGTTTAAGGTGGTGGATAGGATGTTGATTAAGCAGGCTGCTTTGGCCTGAATGGTGCTGAGTTTCTTGGGTGCTGTTGGAGCTTCACTCCTTCAGGCAAATGAAGAATAATCCATCACATTCCTGAATTATGTCTTGGAGATGATGGATAGGCTTTGGGAAGTCAGGAAGTGAGTTAGTGGCTGCCGAATTCCGGGCTTCAGACCTGTTCTTGAAGCCACAAAACTTGCATAAAAACATAAGAAATAGGAGCAGGAGCAGGCCATTTAGCACTGCAAGCCTCCTCCGTCATTCATTATGATTATGGCTAATCATCCAACCTGCCCCTCATATTCTTTGACTCCTTCAGCCCCAAAAGTGAAATCCAACTCCTTCTTGAAAACATAGTGCTTTGACCTCAACTGCTTTCTGTGGTCGCAAATTCCACAGGCACACCTCTGTCTGGGTGAAGAAATTTCACCTCATCTCAATCCTAAATGTTTTTCCCTGTATCCTTAGGCTATGACCCCTGGTTCTGGATTTCTTGCTGACCCAGGAATCAGTCTGGTAAATCTTTGCTGTGCTCCCTCTATAGTAAGAGCATCCTTCCTCAGATAGGGAGACCAAAACTACACACACTATTCTAGGTATGGTCTCACCAATGCCCTGTATAATTGCAGCAAGACATTCCTACTCCTGTATTCAAATCCTTTCACTATGAAGGCCAACGTACCATTTGTCTTCTTTACTGCCTGATGCATCTGCATGCCTACTTTCAGCGATTGGTGTACAAGGGCACCCAGGCCTTGTTGTGTATTCCGGTCTATCAATTTATAGCCATTCAGATAATAATTTATCTTCCAGTTTTTGCTACCAAAGTGGATACCCTCACATTTATCCACATGATGCTGCATCTGCCATGCATTTTCCCACTTACTCATCTTGTCCAAATCACACTGAAGCATCCATGCATCCTCCTCACAGCTCACCCTCCACCCAGCTTTGTGTCATCTGCAAAGTTGGAGATGTTACATTTAGTTCCTTCATCTAAATCATTAATATATATAGTGAATAGTTGGGGTCCTAGCACTGATCCCTGTGGTACCCCACAAGTCACTGCCTGCCATTTGGAAAAAGATCAGTTTATTCCTACTGTGTCCGATCTGCCAACCAGTTTTCTATCCATCTCATTACACTACTCCCAATCCCATGCGCTTTAATTTTACACGCTAATCTCTTACGTGGGACATTGTTGAAAGCCTTCTGAATGTCCAAATGAACCAAATCCACTGATACCCCTCATCAACTCTACTAGTTACAGTCTTGAAGAATTCCAGCAGATTTGTCAAGCATGATTTCCCTTTTGGAAATCCATGTGGACTCTGTCTAATCCTGCCACTGTTTTCCAAGTGTTCTGCTATTAAGTCTTTATATCTTATATCCTCTCAGTTCCACTCAGGATATCTGATTTTTTTGATTTGATTTATTATTGTCACATGTATTAACATACAGTGAAAAGTACTGTTTTTTGCGCGCAATGTAGACAAAGCATACCGTTCAAAGAGAAGGAAACAAGAGAGTGCAGAATGTAGTGTTACAGTCATAGCTAGGGTGTAGAGAAAGATCAACTTAATGCAAGGTAAGTCCATTCAAAAGTCTGACAGCAGCAGGGAAGAAGCTGTTCTTGAGCCGGTTGGTATGTGACCTCAGATTTTTGTATCTTTTTCCCGATGGAAGAAGGAAGAGAGAAGACAGAATGTCCAGGGTGCATGGGGTCCTTAATTATGCTGGCTGCATTGCCGAGGCAGCGGGAAGTGTAGACAGAGTCAATGGATGGGAGGCTGGTTTGCGCAATGGATTGGGCTACATTCATGACCTTTCGTAGTTCCTTGCAGTCTTGGGCAGAGCAGGAGCCATACCAAGCTGTCACTGGTAACTGGTCCGGTTAAGTTTTGGGTAAATGACAGCCCCCAGGATGCTGATAGTGGCAATCTCAAAGATGGCAATTCATTAAATATCAAGGGAACATGGTTAGATTCTCTCTTGTTGGAAATGGCACTTGTATGGCATGTATGGAACTTGCCATTTATCAGCTCAAGCCTGAATGTTGTCCAGGTTTTGCTGAATATGAATACAGTCCGCTTTCATATCTGAGGACTCACAAATGGGGCAAAAATCACACTTCTGAGCTCACGATGGAAGGACGGCCATCAACGAAGCATGATGTTGTCCAAGTCTCATTGCATACGTCACAAAATGCTTTATTACATGAAGAATTGTGAATGGAGCTGAACACTGTGCAATTATAAACAAAGAGCTTCAGTCCTCAGCTTATGTTGGAGCAAAAATAATGAATAAAGCAGCCAAAAGATCTCCCTAGTTGATTGCTGAGGACAACAAATACTCTGATGTGTCTGCATATTGCTTTTGATGAAATAGATACACCAGGTTAGTTTTCTACATTGTTGTACAGGAAGCTTGGCTCAGAGAATGATTGGGTCCAATGGACAGATCTTCAACAGAAGTCATTAGTGCCTTTAGCCTATGTCCAGTGAAATTAGACGCTTATTAACATTACATGGATTGAAATAAGCTGATGAGTCACTGGTATATTTAATGATGGGAACCCAAGAGAGAATTATTTGGAGTCATTTAATCACTATCGCTGGTTTGTAAATTGTTATGAATATCTATTTTATGATTCATATGTTTACAAGTATAGTTTTAATTTTGGGAATTGAATTTTTAAATGGAAGATACGTGGGGAAAAAAAATCTGGGTTTGGGAATCTGGTAAACACTCCAAGGATAATTATAATTCAAGGACAGTCATGTGGCTAGAGTTAGTGATGTGAAAAGAATAAGCAACAGGTGGTCCTCCCTTAGCTTGTTCATGGAGGCAGTGGGTCTGGTAAGATTGCTGTTGTCCCCATTAGAGTTTACATTATTCATTAACATTCCCTTCTCAAAGTAAAGTTTGAAAGAAACCAATAAACAGGAAAAGATTTAAAGGTATTATATTAGAGCCATAGAGTCATAGAGGTTTACAGCATGGAAACAGGCCCTTCGGCCCAACCCGCCCATGCCACCCTTCTTTTTTTTAAAACCCCTAAACTAATCCCAATTGCCCGCATTTGGCCCATATCCCTCTATACCCATCATACCCATACCAATGCTTTTTAAAAGACAATTGTACCCGCCTCTACTACCACCTCTGGCAGCTTGTTCCAGACACTCACCACCCTTTGTGTGAAAATATTGCCCCTCTGGACACTTTTGTATCTCTCCCCTCTGACATTAAACCTATGCCCTCTAGTTTTAGACTCCCCTACCCTTGGGAAAAGATATTGACTATCTAGCTGATCTGTGCCCCTCATTATTTTATAGACCTTGAAAAGATCATCCCTCAGCCTCCTCCGCTCCAAAGAAAAAAGTCCCAGTCTATCCAGCCTCTCCTTATAACTCAATCCATCAAGTCCCGGTAGCATCCTAGTAAATCTTTTCTGCACTCTTTCTAGTTTAATAATATCCTTTCTATAATAGGGTGACCAGAATTGCACGCAGTATTCCAAGTGTGGCCTTACCAATGTCTTGTACAACTTCAACAAGACATTCCAACTCCTGTATTCAATGTTCTGACCGATGAAACCAAGCATGCTGAATGCCTTCTTCACCACTCTGTCCACCTGTGACTCCGCTTTGAAGGAGCTATGAACATGTACCCCTAGATCTCTTTGTTCTGTAACTCTCCCCACGCCCTACCATTAACTGAGTAACTCCTGCCCTGGTTCAATCTACCAAAATGCATCACCTCGCATTTGTCTAAATTAAATTCCATCTGCCATTCGTCAGCCCACTGGCCCAATTGATCAAGATCCCGTTGCAATTGGAGATAACTTTCTTCACTGTCCACAATGCCACCAATCTTAGTGTCATCTGCAAACTTACTAACCATGCCTCCTATATTCTCATCCAAATCATTAATATAAATGACCAATAACAGTGGACCCAGCACTGATCCCTGAGGCACACCGCTGGTCATGATGTGGAGATGCCGGCGTTGGACTGGGGTAAACACAGTAAGAAGTTTAACAACACCAGGTTAAAGTCCAACAGGTTTATTTGGTAGCAAAAGCCACACAAGCTTTCGAGGCTCTGAGCCCTACACCGCTGGTCACAGGCCTCCAGTTTGAAAAACAACTCTCTACAACCACCCTCTGGTTCTGTCAAGAAGCCAATTTTGTATCCATTTAGATACCTCACCCTGGATCCCGTGAGATTTAACCTTATGCAACAACCCATCATGCAGTATCTTGTCAAAGGCCTTGCTAAAGTCCCCTTGTAGACAACATCAACTGCACTGCCCTCATCTACCTTCTTGGTTACCCCTTCAAAAAACTCAATCAAAATTGTGAGACATGATTTTCCACTCACAAAGCCATGCTGACTGTCCCGAATCAGTACTTGCGTCTCTAGATGCCTGTAGATCCTGTCTCTCAAAATATCTTCCAACAATTTACCCATCACCGATGTGAGGCTCACTGGTCTGTAGTTCCCAGGCTTTTCCCTGCAGCCCTTTTTAAACAAAGGCACAACATTTGCCACTCTCCAATCTTCAGGCACTTCACCCGTGACTATCGATGATTCAAATATCTCGGCTAGGGGACCCGCAATTTCCTCCCTAGCCTCCCACAATGTCCTGGGATACACTTCATCAGGTCCCGAGGATTTATCTACCTTGATGTGCTTTAAGACTTCTAGCACCTCCTTCTCTGTAATATGCACACTCCTGAAGACATCACTATTTATTTCCTCAAGTTCCCAAACATCCATGCTTTTCTCAACAGTAAATACTGATGAGAAATATTCATTTACGATCTCACCCATCTCTTGTGGATCCGCACATAGATGACCTTGTTGACCCTCAAGAGGCCCTACTCTCTCCCTTGTTACTCTTTTGCCCTTTCTGTATTTGTAGAAGCTCTTTGGATTCTCCTTTGCCTGATCTGCCAAAACAATCTTATGTCCCCTTTTTGCCCTCCTGATTTCTCTCTTAACTCTACTCCTACACTCCCTATACTCTTCAAGGGATTCACTTGATCCCAGCTGCCTATGCATGTCATGTGCCTCTTTCTTCTTCTTGACCAAGGCCTCAATATCCCGAGTCATCCAGGGTCCCCTACTTCTGCCAGCCTTGCCCTTCACTCTAAGAGGAAAGTGTTTACCCTGAACCCTGGTGAACACACTTTTGAAAGCGTGCCACTTACCAGACGTCAAAGAACAAAGAACAAAGAACAATACAGCACAGGAACAGGCCCTTCGGCCCTCCAAGCCCGTGCCGCTCCCTGGTCCAAACTAGACCATTCATTTGTATCCCTCCATTCCCACTCCGTTCATATGGCTATCTAGATAAGTCTTAAACGTTCCCAGTGTGTCCGCCTCCACCACCTTGCCTGGCAGCGCATTCCAGGCCCCCACCACCCTCTGTGTAAAATATGTCCTTCTGATATCTGTGTTAAACCTCCCCCCCCTTCACCTTGAACCTATGACCCCTCGTGAACGTCACCACCGACCTGGGGAAAAGCTTCCCACCGTTCACCCTATCTATGCCTTTCATAATTTTATACACCTCTATTAAGTCTCCCCTCATCCTCCGTCTTTCCAGGGAGAACAACCCCAGTTTACCCAATCTCTCCTCATAACTAAGCCCCTCCATACCAGGCAACATCCTGGTAAACCTCCTCTGTACTCTCTCCTAAGCCTCCATGTCCTTCTGGTAGTGTGGCGACCAGAACTAGACACAGTATTCCAAATGCGGCCGAACCAACGTTCTATACATCTGCAACATCAGACCCCAACTTTTATACTCTATGCCCCGTCCTATAAAGGCAAGCATGCCATATGCCTTCTTCACCACCTTCTCCACCTATGACGTCACCTTCAAGGATCTGTGGACTTGCACACCCAGGTCCCTCTGCGTATCTACACCCTTTATGGTTCTGCCATTTATCGTGTAGCTCCTCCCTACATTTTTTCTACCAAAATGCATCACTTCGCATTTATCAGGATTGAACTCCATCTGCCATTTCTTTGCCCAAATTTCCAGCCTATCTATATCCTTCTGTAGCTTCTGACAATGCTCCTCACTATCTGCAAGTCCTGCCAATTTTGTGTCGTCCGCAAACTTACTGATCACCCCAGTTACACCTACTTCCAGATCGTTTATATAAATCAGAAACAGCAGAGGTCCCAATACAGAGCCCTGCAGAACACCACTAGTCACAGGCCTCCAGCCGGAAAAAGACCGTTCCACTACCACCCTCTGTCTTCTGTGACCAAGCCAGTTCTCCACCCATCTAGCCACCTCCCCCTTTATCCCATGAGATCCAACCTTTTTCACCAGCCTACCATGAGGGACGTTGTCAAATGCTTTACTAAAGTCCAAATAGACGACATCCACGGCCCTTCCCTCATCAACCATTCTGGTCACTTCTTCAAAAAACTCCACCAGGTTAGTGAGGCATGACCTCCCTCTCACAAAACCATGCTGACTATCGTTAATGAGTTTATTCCTTTCTAAATGTGCATACATCCTATCTCTAAGAATCTTCTCCAACAACTTCCCCACCACGGACGTCAAGCTCACCGGCCTATAATTACACGGGTTATCCTTCCTACCCTTCTTAAATAACGGGACCACATTAGCTATCCTCCAATCCTCTGGGACCTCACCTGCGTCCAGTGACGAGACAAAGATTTGCGTCAGAGGCCCAGCGATTTCATCTCTCGTCTCCCTGAGCAGCCTTGGATAGATTCCATCAGGCCCTGGGGATTTGTCAGTCTTTATATTCTCTAACAAACCTAACACTTCCTCCTTGTAATGGAGATTTTCTCCAATGGTTCAACACTCCCCTCAGAGACACTCCCAGTCAACACATCCCTCTCCTTTGTGAATACCGATGTAAAGTATTCATTTAGGATCTCCCCTACTTCTTTGGGCTCCAAGCATAATTCCCCACTTTTGTCCCTGAGAGGTCCGAATTTTTGTTCCTAACGTATGAATAAAATGCCTTGGGATTCTCCTTAATCCTGTCTGCCAAGGACATTTCATGACCCCTTTTTGCCCTTCTAATTCCCCATTTGAGTTATTTCCTACTTTCTTTGTACTCCTCCAGAGCTCCCTCCGTTTTTAGCTGCCTGGACCTAACATACGCCTCTCTTTTCTTTTTGACCAGTCCCTCAATTTCCCTGGTTATCCATGGTTCTCGAATCCTACCCTTCCTCTCCTTCTTTTTTACAGGCACATGCCTGTCCTGTAGCCCTAACAACTGTTCCTTAAAAGACTCCCACATGCCAGATGTGGATTTACCCTCAAACAGCCTCTCCCAATCAAGAGCTGCCAATTTCTGCCTAATCCCACTAAAGTTAGCCTTCCCCCAGTCCAACACCTTACCCTTGGGACACCACTCATCCTTTTCCATCACTATCCTAAAGCTAACAGAATTGTGGTCACTATTTGCCACATGTTCCCCTACCGAAACTTTGAAGACCTGACCGGGCTCATTTCCCAGTACTAGGTCCAGTATAGCCCCCTCTCTAGCCGGGCTATCTACATATTGTTCCAAAGAACCCTCCTGTACGCATTTTACAAATTCCTCCCCATTCAGAGTCCCAGCTCTCAGCGATTTCCAGTCTATACCAGGGAAATTGAAGTCTCCCACTACAACAACCCTATTTTTCCTGCACCTATCCAGTATCTCCTGACATATCCGTTCTTCCACTTCCCTTGGGCTGTTGGGGGGCCTGTAGTATACCCCCAGCATAGTGACTGCGCCCTTCCTGTCCCTTTGCCTTCCCATAGACTCCCCCAATTAACTTTTGAAAGTTCCTGCCTGATACCATCAAAATTGGCCTTGCCCCAATTTACAAAGAACAAAGAAAATTACAGCACTGGAACAGGCCCTTCGGCCCTCCAAGCCTGCACTGACCATGCTGCCCAACTTAACTAAAACCCCCTAAGCTTCCAGGGACCATATCCCTCTATTCCCATCTCATTCATGTACTTGTAAAGACGCCCCTTAAAAGTCACCACCGTATCCGCTTCCGCTACCTCCCCCTGCAACGAGTTCCAGGCACCCACCTCTCTCTGTGTAAAAAAATCTGCCTCGTACATCTCTTTTAAAACTTTCCCCTCGCACCTTAAACCTATGCCCCCTAGTAATTGACTCTTCCCCCTGGGAAAAAGCTTCTGACTATCCACTCTGTCCATGCCTTTCATAATCTTGTAGACTTCTATCAGGTCTCCCCTCAACCTCCATCGCTCCAGTGAGAACAAACCAAGTTTCTCCAACCTCTCCTCATAGCTAATGCCCTCCATACCAGGCAACATCCTGGTAAATCTTTTCTGTACCCTCTCCAAAGCCTTCATATCCTTCTGGTAGTGTGGCGACCAGAATTGAACACTATATTCCAAGAGCGACCTAACTAAGGTTCTATAAAGCGGCAACATGGCTTGCCAATTTTTAAACACAATACCCCGGCCGATGAAGGGAAGCATGCCATATGCCTTCTTGACTACCTTCTCCACCTGCATTGCCACTTTCAGTGACCTGTGTACCTGTACACCCAGATCCCTTTGCCTATCAATACTCCTCAGGGTTCTGCCATTTACTGTATATTTCCTATCTGTATTAGACCTATTAGAATTTTAACTTTTGGACCAGACCTATCATTCTCCATAGCTATCTTAAAACCAATAGAATTATGGTCACTGGTCCCAAAGTCCCACTGATCCCTCACTAAGTCACCTGCCCTTCCTTTTTTCCCAAGAGGAGGTCAAGTTTTGCCCCCTCTCTAGTCAGGCCATCCACATACTGAATGAGAAATTCCTCCTGAATACACTGAACAAATTTCTCTCCATCCAACCCTCTAATACTATGGCTGTCCCAGTCAATGTTGGGAAAGTTAAAATCTCCGACTATTACCACCCTATTTTTCTTGGAGCTATCTATAATCTCCTTACATATTTGCTCCTCAACTTCCCGCTGACTATTTGGGGGCCTATAGTACAATCCTATCAAAATGATTTCCCCCTTCTTATTTCTCAGTTCTACCCATATAGACTCAGTGGCTGAACCCTCGGATATATTCCCCCCTCAGTACGGCCATGATGCTTTCCCGAATCAAAAGTGCAACTCCCCCTCCTCTCTTACCTCCTGTTCTATCTTTCCTATAGCATCTGTACCCTGGAACATTGAGCTGCCAGTCCTGTCCCTCCCTTAGCCATGTTTCAGTAATTGCTATAATATCCCAGTCCCATGTACCCATCCATGCCCTGAGTTCATCTGCCTTGCCCGTCAGGCCTCTTGCATTGAAATAAATGCAGTTTAATCTGGACTTCCCTTGCTCTGTTCTCTGCTTTTGCCTGATCTGTCTCATACTAGGATTACTGACACTACCTTTACTACTTAATGTGCTCTCTTTAACTTCTGTGCTGTCCTCAAACTTCTCTTCTGTCTCCCTACTGCTATTCATATACGTTTCAGATCAAAGGACACATTTAAAGTTGGAGATAATTGGTTTCAATTTCTACCTGGGACATACCAGGTACACTATGTTGCTGTGGGGATAGATTGAAGGGAGGTTCTTTTTGGTTTTGGATTTTTATCCGTGTGATTTCTCGCAATAAAGTCTGAGTCAGCTTAGAAGAAGCTTTGATACAAGCAGAGAGTATCCACCAGGAGCTGTAGACCAAAAGCAGAGGGCTATCTGAAACCAAGAGTGTTTCCTGTTTGGAATCAGTGAGGCCCATCCTTAAGATGGAGTGCCCACAATTCATGAGGTGCTTAAGGGGTGTTGGGGGTTTGCCTAGCCAGATGTTAGTGGAAGGACCCCAAGGAATCTCATACCTCGGTGAATTCCTGAGAAATATGGCACACCTTTGGACCCAGGAGAAGTGAAGGAACGCTCAACATCCTGTAAAATAAAGGGGAACTTTTAGATGAAAATAAAAATAGAATGTTGAGATTTGTGAGATAATGTATAAGTGTTTATGGAATATTGTAAGTTAGTAGTACCTGCTTTGTTTAACTCCTGTACTGTAGAGGTTTTGTTTAAAATGTGAATTCTTGTGGTGTAATTATTTTAGTTAATGACTGAGAGTTTGAATTTAACTTTTATAAGTTGCTGGTCTCTATGAAACACATCAATCTTGTCTTTTTCACTCATGCTGGTCTCTGCCATAGTTGAAGGTGTTAATTGTACGATTATTCACCAGCATTCCATGTTGGACGTAGTCTACCTTGATTAAAACTGTCACCAATTTTGAAAAATTGCTTAGATGAGCCGAAAAAGTAGTGCAGTACAACTAAAGATCGAGCAAGAGTAATTCGAGTTCATTTCCCCAGAATCACCCATTGCACTCCTGTGTCATTCGAAATTTTTTCCTTCCTTCTATAAAAGAACAGGCTGTTAAAATTATTGTGCTCAAGCAAAAAGCAGCACCGAAGAGCTGATTTAATTACATTCCACTGTCCCAATGGTTCAATGCAATTGTATACATAATTTGACTCCATTCCAAAATATTTCCCCTCAAATTCAGTGTGCTCCGTGAGAAGTGAGTTTTATTTGATTCCAGCAATGAGTCTGTATCCATAATAATCACTATTAATTTAACTCACATATATCATAGTCCTAGCTGATGAAGCCTGTGCCAGAGATATTCGCCAACTACAACCCCTTTCTCTTATTTTCTGTAATATTCTCAGTCTTTAACAATGTTGTAGAAATAATTGTTGCACCTTTTACAGGACATCAAGGAGTATGATTTCACTGCAAATGTAAAGCAATAAAGTTTATAAAGTTTTATTGAATGGACTTAACAGACTGATGAAGGCAGATGGCTTTGATGTAAACCAAATGCTCTTCTCTGTAACCGATTATCATTTCATCAAATGTCCCTTGGTTTGGCACCAGCTTGTGTCAGTCTTCGAGCTATGTAAAGCCTGAAAGGACAGGTCAAGTGAACACTGGGGCTGCATTATATTAATAGTGTGATCTGCCCCACACAATATTAGAACAAAGGACTTTTCTTTAATTGACAACTCTTGGTTACCTTCTTCAATTGCAAAATCTATCATTAAAAGTTCTGGAATTTTTATCTGAAATAAGTGTACAAGAACCTCAGCATGTGGCAGTGAATGTTGTCATTGACAATGGCACAAGTTCAATAATGAATATTTAATTTAAAACTGCTCCATCTATAAGTCCATTTACAATTCAGTAGACTTTTCCCCATTACTGTTCTAATTCAGTCTCCATTTGAATATGGTGCTTTCAACTGCCAAAATATTCTATCAGCCAAACTACTATCTTCAGTTTCTCCTTGAACTTTTAGGCTGTGGCCGATGCTGTCAACAAAAATCTAGAAGATTATAAAGAATTTCTACGGTTGGATTTTGTCAGATAGCACAGTAGGGTGCCTATGTGTTTGAGGGTTGTGCATCTGAGTTGAACCACATCTGATATCAGACAGTGGAAAGATTGAAAAAAAATGACCAGGCTCATCACATTATTGCATGGAATAAAATCTGGAGGAATGAAAAAAATGTTTCTTCGGTATATCATTTTGGGAACAGCAGATTGAATCCATGTCGTGTTGAGTCCTTGTGTATATTTAAGACTAAGAAAGACAATTTTTTTATCACTGAGGGAATCAAGGGTTATGGGGCAAGAAAGTGGACATGAGGAATGCCGGATCAGCCATTATCCTACTGAATGGCGGAGGAGGCTCAAGGGGTTGAACGGCCTACTCTTGTTTCTATTTCTGGTGGTGGTACTTTATGGTGTCAAATCGATATTCATTTTTGAGGGAATGAAGGAGCTAATTTTGTCTCGAGACATGTAATAAATAATAATGGTTGTGCTATCAAATGTCTCATGCCATAGTAATGGTAAATTGGGCATAGACAACAAATTGATGAGATTGTAAATTCAGTTTCCCTGCTAGGTTCTATCCACAATTTGACAAGAAGATATGAATTTGAATCCCAAGATTTTCTGGTAACCCAGCCAGAACTACAGACTGGGGAGACAATGTCAATTGTCAGATGTTAGGAGGTATATCGGAACAATCTAAGGTAACTTTTCATAGCCTGTACTTGAAACTAAAGATACATCACACCACTAGATTCTGGCAAGAATTGTACTCTGAAACCTTTAGACAGAGAGGCTGGAAGTTTACCGCCCCGCCTGCCACAGGAATCGGAGCAAGCAAGGGGCAGACAATGGGAAGGTCCGTTGATCTCGGGTGGGATTTTATGGTTTTGGGACAGACGATCAGTTTTGTCTGTTGTCTTCAACTAGGAACTGAGGGGATAATTCAGTCAATTAGCATTCATTCTTCAAATTAATAAAAAATAATTGTAATAAGATCTCTGTAGGAGTAGAAAACTGCAAGAGTGTAATCCCTCAAAGCTAGAGAGAGTGTTGCAAGAAGTTTAGTAATTTAATAAGGGCAGGAAAGACGAATAGAATAAAACTTTCAAGGGCCAATCACAAAACACTGACTGCCCATGCAATCTCCTGCATAACACAAGCACACATTTGCAGATGCAAATATTATTTTCTCCCCAGTTATTCCTCACAATCCTGTCTAGGCAGCAAACACTCGCACTCATTTTATTTATCCTGCTGGTTCTTGGATGACTGATAACAGGGGAGAGCAGGTTAGGGCGAGTAAGGGCTAAAAGTAGGTGAAATGATTCCAATAATTTGGAAATGATCTGCGAAGCAGCAAAATCTGTCTCTCTGAAAAAGTGCTGAGAGCCCAAGCCTTTCGCATAGGAAACCTGGCGCTATGCAGCTTAGTAAGAGTTTTAACAACACCAGGTTAAAGTCTAACAGGTTTATTTGGTAGCAAAGGCCATTAGCTTTTGGAGCGCTGCAGCTATGCAGCTTCACAGTTTAAGGGCTTTCCAGCCAATCAGTTTCACTGATCAATGACTCCCCACTGTGTTCTCGTCTTGTTCATTCAAGTGAGTTTCACACAGTTTGGGAAAACTCTTGTGCTGATTATTAAAATCCTGGATGAAATCCACAATTAATTGACTATTTAAATATTTAAATTACTGACCCTCGCTTTGAAAGGCACTCTGGAGAAACCCAGACGCAAGCAGGATTGTATTGGTTATCCAACATGCCAGCATTACTTGGGCATTTAAACACTCCCACATCTCAATAAGCAACCTCTTTGGCAATTAAAATTGTGTCCTCTGTTTCCATTATTGATATTTTAAATTATTTATGCATTTGTATTCAATTGGGTAAAATAAAATTTATATGAATTACAATAACAACAGTGTTTTCTTCCCATTATTCCCAGTTCATTAAGGTAGAAAAGGAATGATGTCAAGCCTTGAAATTTTAAAAAAATATGGTTTATTAAAAATAGCCTGTGGATAATTTGAACTACTTGTCCTGCTTACAAAGCCAATGCTGATTAGTCTAAATCACTTCAGTCCCTGGAGGGCTTCATAGAACCTTATCTTTGACAATAACAGATTCTCTGTGTAATGGGGTATTTGTTCTGCCGAGCTTTAAATAGTGGTTGCTCAAAGCAACTGAAGACCAGGCATGTTACAAATGTTCACCACTTTTATTGGCATCTGGAATTCATGTACAAAACTGCCTTAAAGTGCTGCAAGATTTATGTCCCAATGAAAATTCAGCATTTAGTTGAGAATAATTGGATCCCATATGGGTACAAGATGGACAGATTCACTTCTACCAATGATTGCTTGTTCTAGGAGATTCCAGAATAGAAAAAAACTAGTTCCTTAAAGGTTGGGAACTCCTGAGGGCATGGATTCTGAAAGGTGGTGCAGAGTTTTTTTAGCATTTGGACAAGATCAAGTATGTTACCAAACCAAAGATATTCATAGAACATAGAACATAGAAAGCCACAGCACAAACAGGCCCTTCGGCCCACAAGTTGCGCCGATCACATCCCCACCTCTAGGCCTATCTATAGCCCTCAATCCCATTAAATCCCATGTACTCATCCAGGAGTCTCTTAAAAGACCCCAACGAGTTTGCCTCCACCACCACCGACGTCAGTCGATTCCACTCACCCACCACCCTCTGAGTGAAAAACTTACCCCTGACATCTCCTCTGTACCTACCCCCCAGCACCTTAAACTTGTGTCCTCTCGTAGCAACCATTTCAGCCCTTGGAAATAGCCTCTGAGAGTCTACCCTATCCAGACCTCTCAACATCTTGTAAACCTCTATCAGGTCACCTCTCATCCTTCGTCTCTCCAGGGAGAAGAGACCAAGCTCCCTCAACCTATCCTCATAAGGCATGCCCCCCAATCCAGGCAACATCCTTGTAAATCTCCTCTGCACCCTTTCAATGGCTTCAACATCTTTCCTGTAATGAGGTGACCAGAACTGCGCGCAGTACTCCAAGTGGGGTCTAACCAGGGTCCTATAAAGCTGCAGCATTATCTCCCGACTCCTAAACTCAATCCCTCGATTAATGAAGGCCAGTACGCCGTACGCCTTCTTGAGCGCATCCTCCACCTGCGAGGCCGATTTAAGAGTCCTATGGACCCGGACCCCAAGGTCCTTCTGATCCTCTACACTGCTCAGAATGGTACCCTTCATATTATACTGCTGCTTCATCCCATTGGATCTGCCAAAATGGATCACCACACACTTATCCGGGTTGAAGTCCATCTGCCACTTCTCCGCCCAGTCTTGCATTCTATCTATGTCTCGCTGCAACTTCTGACATCCCTCCAAACTATCCACAACACCACCTACCTTGGTGTCGTCAGCAAACTTACCAACCCATCCCTCCACTTCCTCATCCAGGTCATTTATGAAAATGACAAACAGCAAGGGTCCCAGAACAGATCCCTGGGGCACTCCACTGGTCACTGACCTCCATGCAGAGAAAGACCCCTCCACAGCCACTCTCTGCCTTCTGCAGGCAAGCCAGTTCTGGATCCACAAGGCAACAGCCCCTTGGATCCCATGCCCTCTCACTTCAGTGCAAACCATGATTATAAAAAAATTATTCCAAAAAAGACTCACCTTCAAAATTCAAAGGTAAAGACTCTTCAGTGTATGACATACACACACGTACTGGACTTTGGTTTCCTTTAGCCTTTTCTCTCACCAGACAACTTGTATTGTCCCAATGGTAATAAAATCATTAAATCCCTCAGAATCTGAACTTTTCTGTCTTGATCTGCTGCAGTGTATAATATAAAATTGAGTGTATAATACAAAATATTACAAATATGCTTTATTAACAATAGTCTGTGGATAATTTGAACTACTTGTCCTGTTTACAAAGCCAATGTGATTAGTCTAAATCACTTCAGTCCCTGAAGGGCTCATAGATCTATGATCAACTTTTCTTGCTTCTGTGGTCATTTTAGAGTTACGATTCTGCTATAATTGCTACCAAAAATCTGGTATGATAAGAAACAATGAATAGCAGAGGCGGAAACGGTAGGCTCAAAGGGGTCTATTGATATCTGAAGGAGAATTGATCACCTTAGGTATAACTCTTCATCAGAACCAATTCCTAGCACCTAATAATAAAATATATGCCTCAATGCTGGCAGGCAGCTTGCCCAAAATCTATTCTTGGCAGAGTTGTAATTTCCTCCAGGTATATTTTGGGATGTTTGAAGTCTGCCACAGACTCCATATTCTTGCCACTGGTCACTGTCTCAGGCTGAACCAAACTGTTTGCAATCTCAGTGTCTGTTCAACCCACTTTATTTTTCATGATAAAGATCACCTAATTTCACCTTCACAATATCTTCCACCTTAATCCTCATCTAGTGACAAACCTAGCATTGAGAGTGCAAAAGTCAAACTCATTATCATAGAAATCATAGAAACCCTACAGCACAGAAAGAGGCCATTCGGCCCATCGAGTCTGCACCGACCACAATCCCACCCAGGCCCCACCCCCATATTTACCTACTAATCCCTCTAACCTACGCATCCCAGGACACTAAGGGCAATTTTAGCATGACCAATCAACCTAACCCGCACATCTTTGGACTGTGGGAGGAAACCGGAGCACCCGGAGGAAACCCACGCAGACATGAGGAGAATGTGCAAACTCCACACAGACAGTGACCCAAGCCGGGAATCGAACCCAGGTCCCTGGAGCTGTGAAGCAGCAGTGCTAACCACTGTGCTACCGTGCCGCCCATTATATTGATGATGAGAGGATGAGCACTATACTGAAAGCTGGGAAATGCCAGGTTAACCTAATCTGAAGACTGAACAGGGAACTATACAGATTTCCAGGCCAAATATAGATGATTGAGATTTCTGGGTGCAAAATGGTGGTCAAACTCAAAATGATTGGGAGGAATCTTGACTCCACTACTGGCATATTGCCCCCACCAGCTCTGCCACTGCCCCTACCTTAATACATGTCCGTATGGACTGACTTTCCAAGCCAGCTTCCAAAACCTCCATCCTTTTTAAACTTCAGTTCCTTCAAATATCTGTTGCCCATTTGCCATTCCACACCCGGTTCTACTCATTCAATGTCTCACTTTCATCGACCTACTGTGGCTGTGATTCCCCTATTACTTGAATTTAAAATTCTCATTCTTGCATTTAAACCTTCCCATGGCCTCACCTCTCCTTATCTCTCTAGCTTTCTTTAGCCTTGCTAATCACCCATCCCACATTTCTCTTTCTCTGATCCTGGCCTCCTGTTCATACTCTTACATTCACCCCGACTATGCCTTCAGCTGTTTAAGCCTCTTGTTCTGGAATTTCTTCCCTAAATCCTTCTGCCTCTCCATCTCCTCTCCTCTCTTCCTCTGCTCCTTTCGGACCAATCTTAAAGTGCCTCTGTTTGACCAAGCTTTCGGGCACTCTTCTTAAGACGCTCTTCTTTGGGTCAGTGTCCAGTTTCTTAATTACAGCACCATAAAGTGCTGTAACTTATGTCTTTGAGATATGCAGAGATAATACATTCCTGGTTATATGTGTACAATAGGCTTATTATTTAATCTTTTAAATGTTTACTGTCATGCTGCCAGCAGCTTCCCGCAGTTCAGTTTCTCTTTGTAAGTAACCACAACCAAGTTTCACTGATCACACACAGAAAATAATTGAGCATTTCAGCTTATCCTCATTGTAAACTGAAGACTTTGGCCGGAATTCTCAGGCCATTCACGCCGGTGTGATTCTTCAGTCCTGCTGGCAGTGCACCCCTGCCCACAGGTTTCCCGCTGGTGTAGGGTGACGACAATGGGAATTCCCATTGACAGCGGCAGGACCAGAGAATTCCACTACTAGTAAACAATGCACCACCTCCCACCAGTGGGAGGCCAGAGAATCTCGCCCCTTATTTTTAATTACACCATCCCAAACAACAAACATATGTATTAGTCATTTCTAACTTGTTTGTTTTCTCTAAGTACGAAGATCTCTGATGGCGCTGATGTTGTGGTTCTGCAGATCAACTTGATGAGCTGGATGATCAACATCACAATTGTTCATCAAGAAAGGAAATGTATCCTCATAATCACTGCCTTCAAAAATCCTGGCCTGCTTGCCATCAAGAATTTTGCGATCCACTATGTGTCATTATCCATTGGTACTGAGAAACTGCTTGTGGATCTGTTTTTTTCCTGATAGGGACAATGCAAATTTTGGATTGCAATTTGTTCATCTGAATCTCCAACTTGAAATCATGGTACCTGCGCACGTGTTAGCTTGTCAAAGTACACTTTTGCGTTACCTTGTCACTTTGCGGTTTTTCCTGCTTAACAATGGTCAGTGGCATGCAAAAGTTATAACCAGTCATAAGTTCAGCCAGTGTCTTTGCAGTCAGAAGGAAGATACAAACTGATTGTACAAACATTTTCCTCTCTGACATACTAGCTCTCAAACTATCCCTCATTACGTAGAATCCCTGCAGTGCAGAAGGAATCCATTTGGCCCATCGAGTCTACACCAACTCTCTGATAGAGTATCTTACCCAGGCCCTCTTCCCCACCCTATCCGCATAACCCCACATATTTACCCTGCTAATCCCCACAACCTATACATCTTGGGACACTAAGGGGCAATTTAGCATGGACAATCCAACTAGCCTGCACATCTTTGGACTGTGGGAGGAAACTGGAGCACCTGGAGGAAACCCACGCAGACACAAGGAGAACATGCAAACTCCACACAGACAGTCACCCAAGGCTGGAATTGAACCCGGGTCCCTGGCGCTATGAGGCAACAGTATTTCATTTTGCTGCTTCTCTGGCAGAATGCATATCATCTGATCCTTGCACATTTTTTGGCCCAAAGTATTTCTGAGAGAACTTACCTTCATATCAAACGAGGATATGTCTTCTATGAGCTGCTTAAATACTGACTGGCTTTTTGTCCCTAGGCAATGGACGAGTATTGCCTTCTTGAAAGTTGCTGCTACCCGAGGACCATCCATGTCCATGGTGGGCAAGTCCTGAACCCCAAAATCCATCAATTCCATGGCATGGGTGGAAAGATGCAAGATCTGATAAATTCGAATTATTCACTGTTATCCTTGTTGCCAGTTGTTGAGTATATTGACTTGGAAGTATACAGAGAAAATATACCCCAAGATATATCTGTACAATAGGAGTATTAGTCAATGCTTTAAAATGTCTACTCTTGTGCTTCCAGCAGCTTGCCTCAGTTCAATCACTCTTTCTAAGCAACCATGCTCAACTTAACTAATCAAACACAGAACAGACACAATAATCAAACACCAAACAATTGAACAATTAAACACTACATAAAGCACTTTAGAATGCTATTCTATGCTAAAGGTGTTGTAAAAACAAGTTCTTGAACAAATGTTTTCACATAACGAAGGGTCAACATTTGGAATGGCCTTCTGGATACGATAGTGGTGTTGAGCTCATTGAGGATCAATTGGACAATCTAATAACTGTTAAGTGCTTAGATGAGCCAAGAAAGATCAGATACTCTTCATTTGCTGTTTTATCTTGTGTTCTTCTGAGGAGAGAAATACCTGACATGACCTTGGTTTCTGTGAGTGATTTATTTCTCCTTCTGCTGACAGACCTGCATTTATGATGTTACATTCTATTCCAACTGATTTATTTAATATGACATTTTTCAGCTTTGATACTTGTAATGACCTACACAAATGAACTTTCCGTATCCTTATGACAACTGGATTCTGATACAGGCTGAAAATCAGTCAATTAATTGAATGCTAACTGTAAGTTTGTCTAAACTTAAACACAAATCACTTCAGAGCTAACTGACATACTAAATGAATGGCAGTATTGTAAACATTAAAATCCCTTTATCAAAATGATAAGCTGAGAGGTTGTTGCTGATGATTGGTCTATGTATGGCATTTCCCTGTCTTTTGTTTGAAGGCAATTTATTTAAAATAAGTTAATGTCCCCGCCTTAACATTGTGGACCGAAGAATATCACAAGGATATGTCACAAGCAATGTCTATATCTTAATGTTCAAAATCATATCATGTCAATGTTATTGTCCAAATCACACTGCTCCCTTTGAACTGTTCTGCTGATGTTGTTAGCCAAGCTTTAATGTATATTCTGCTCAAGTGTGACACTATCCACCACAATTGCTAACTTGTCAAGAAGGGAGAAAATTAATTCTGCCTAAAACATTTTCAGAATGTTGCAAGTTCAAGTTTCACTCCAACACAGAATTTGGGCTGATATTTAAGTGTCATACTAAGTACACAGCATTGTCAAGGATTCTGTCTTTCGGAAGAGACAGTAAATCTGATGGCCTGTCTTCTTTTGAAGTAGAAGATCCCATTCTATTCTTTAAAGAAGAGCTGGGGAGTTCTCCCTGGTGTCCTGGGTAATATTTGTCTCTCAAATCAATATGATGCAAAACAAATTAACAGATTATCTCATTGCTATTTATGGGACCTTGCAATGTGCAGACTGCCATTTTCCTACATTATGACTCCAGAAGTACATAGTTAACTGTAAAGTACCTTAGGACATCTTAAAATCTAGCTGGATCAATTAAACAACCCTACACCAGCACAGAGCTCCCTTCCCAGGGCTTGGAACTTAGAGCACACACAAGAGCAGTGCAATGTCCACCAACTTCAACACTGCTCTGAAGAAGAAAGCATATCATGGTGCTGTTTGCGATATAAACAAATCTTGAAGCAACAGTTTGACACAAATTGAAACATTTTTGTTAGTTAAAAGCATTCTTTTGATTTGGTGCCACTCTGCTTAATTGATGCTCAGTCTCAAGTAAGGAGGAGATATGCTTCTTGTTTAGATCTTATCATTTATTGCTCCCTGCTGTGTATGTTTTATTATGATGTGGAGATGCCGGCGTTGGACTGGGGTGAACACAGTAAGAAGTTTAACAACACCAGGTTAAAGTCCAACAGGTTTATTTGGTAGCAAAAGGTGGCTTTTGCTACCAAATAAACCTGTTGGACTTTAACCTGGTGTTGTTAAACTTCTTACTATGTTTTTTTAACCATGGGACTTGGGCAGCGTCGCAAGGCCTCTATTTATTGCCCAAACCTAACTGTCCTTGAGAATGTGGTGTTGAGCCACCTTTTTGAACAATTGGAGTCCATATGGTGATGGTTCTCTCACAGTGCCGTCCAGGAGGGGTTCCAGGATTTTGATCCAATAACGATCAAAGCACATCGATACAGTTCCAAATCAGAATGGTGTGTGACTTGGAAGCGGACTTGCAAATGGGAGTGTTCCCATGCACCTGCTGCCCTGTCCTTCAAGGTGTGAGAACTCATGGATTTGAAAGGTGTTCTTGCTGCAGAGCATCTTGTAGCAATGGAGGGAGTGAATGTTTAAAGTTTAAAGTTTATTTATTAGTCACAAGTAAGGCTTACATTAACACTGCAATGAATTTACTGTGAAATTCCCCGAGTCGCCACATTCCGGCACTTATTCGGGTCAATCCACCGAACCAACACGTCTTTCGGACTGTCAGACTGTGGGGGGAAACCAGAGCACCCGGAGGAAGCTCACGCAGACACAGGGGAGAACGCGAAACTCCGCACAGACAGAGACCCAAGCCGGGAATCGAACCCGGGTCCCTGGCACTAAGAGGCAGTGCAAACCAAGTAGAATGTTTAAGGTGGTGGATAGTGTGGTGAACCATTGTTGGTTACCACTAGGAGTGCTGAGCCATGGTCTGGCCAGTACTATGAGTCTGTAGATATGTTACTGTTGGGGTTAGGGTTGGGCTGTTCTACCTGTTAATATAGTCCTATGGTACACCCCAGTTGGCTCCGCCTCCTGGGAGAGGTATAAAGGTCACTGCTCTGCCTGGTGACCCTTTAGTCTGGGATTGTATATTGTATATAGTAGCTCTGTTATTGTTGGCAATAAAAGCCTTTATTTCCCGGGTACATCCTGCCTCCCGTGTGATTTATCGCGCATCAATTTTATTGCCAACAAGTAAATTCTTTTTTTTTGAAAAAAAACCAAAAGAAAACAAGGAGCAAATGCTTAAACCCAAACGGCTTACGTTGGACCCACGTGCGGCGGGAGCATCGAACACTTTCGACCACTGGTTGAAGTGTTTCCAAGATTACCTCGATGCCTCCACAGCGGTCACCGACGACGCCGACAGACTCCGGGTCCTCCACGCAAGGGTAAGCGACGCTGTATACTTAGCGATCCGTGAGGCCCCCGACTACAAAGGGGCCCTCGAGCTTCTCAAAAATTAATACAACAAACCGCCGAATGAGATCCATGCTCGACACCTTCTAGCCACTCGACGGCGGCAGCCCAGCGAAACGACGGAACAGTGCACGTGCGAACTTCAGCAGCTAGCCAGAGCCTGCAACTGCAAGTCAGTGTCGGCAGCCCAGTACATGAGCGACTTAGTTCGAGATGCGTTCGTGGCGGGAATCGGCTCGTCGTACATCCGCCTTCGGCTGTTGGAGCAAGGTAACCTCGATCTCACTAAAACCATAGAGTTAGCTGACGCTCTAGAAACGGCCTCCAAAAGTCTGGAGATGTACCCCGACAACCGCGTGGAGACATTGTGGCAGACTCCACTTTATTCAGCGGGACCGAAAAACTGCGCGATTGCGTTTCCAGCCTCGGACCTGACGACGGCAGTAGCTCCAGGTAGCCCGCATTATCAGTCACATTATCAGTAACCCCCACAGCTTGCCTCCTTGGCTTGCAGAATTTCACTGGCTGTTCTGTCTGGAGACAATACACATCTCTTTAACCTGTGGGGGGGTGAAACACCCTCGGCAGCGATGTCCAGCTAAAGCGGTGTTGTGCTCCGCCTGCGGCAAGAAGGGACATCATTCCAAAGTATGCGGACCAAACCTCCATCCAAAAACAGCAGTGCGGCGTGTGACTCCCCGGAGCCGGCCTCATTATCTTCTGCGTCTTCAAGGTCTTCTACCACGTGCGATTCCAGGACGTCGCCACTCCGAACGACAGAGTCGCAAGACACGTGCGACCTGCAGGGGCCGCAGGTTTTGGCGCCATCGTCCATGTGCGACCTATGGGGGCTGCCATTTTGGTCGGCACCAACCGCGAAAGACCAGCAGGGGTCGTCATCAACCATCTCAGCTGCCTGCAGTTGCACCCACGAACCAACGGTGGCGTCGATCATCCTGGACCAGGCCAAGCCTCACAGACTCGACAAGTCCATGATGGACATACAGGTAAACAGACGCCAGATTTATTGTTTGTTTGACAGCGGGAACACGGAGAGCTCCATTCACCCTGACACCGTGAAGCGGTGTGGTCTCCAGATTCAGACTGTCAAGCAGACAATTTCGATGGCGTCAAGGTCCCGGTCTGTCACCGTGCTAGGGAGCTGCGTGGTCAATCTGACGGTGCAGGGCACGGTTTACGAGAACTTCAGGCTCCTTGTGTTACCGCACCTTTGCGCGCCGATACTCCTAGGACTAGATTTTATGGTCCACCTGAAGAGTGTAACCCTGCAGTACGATGGGCCACTCTCTCCGCTTTCAGTGGGAGACCCGCAGCCTCTAAATTGCCCAACCCGCTCCACATGTAGACTCTCAACGCTCAGGATTACCACACCCTCCCTATTCCAGAATCTCGTGCCAGGCTGCAAGCCCATCGCAACAAAGAGCAGGCGTTACAGCGCTGAGGATCGGATCTTCATTCGATCTGAAGTTCAGCGGCTCCTCAAGGACGGGATCATCCAACCTAGCGCTAGTCCTTGGAGAGCGCAAGTCGTGGTGGTTAAGAATGGGAACAAACCCCGGATGGTCATAGACTATAGTCAGACCATTAACAGATAGACGCAGCTGGATGCATACCCCCTCCCGCGCATATTTGACATGGTCAACCAGATTGCGCAGTACCGGGTGTTCTCCACCATCGACTTAAAATCTGCTTATCACCAGGACGGTCACCTCAGCACCTCACTGTACCGCAAGCCCACGGATAACCTCATGATGCTCCACTTCTCCAGCTTCCACCCGAAACACGTAAAAGAAGCCATCCCCTACGGACAAGCTCTCCGAATACACAGGATCTGCTCGGATGAGGAGGATCGCAACAGACACCTCCAGACGCTGAAAGATGCCCTCATAAGAACAGGATATGGCGCTCGACTCATCGATCAACAGTTCCGACGCGCCACAGCGAAAAACCGCACCGACCTCCTCAGAAGACAAACATGGGACACGGTGGACAGAGTACCCTTCGTCGTCCAGTACTTCCCCGGAGCGGAGAAGCTACGGCATCTCCTCCGGAGCCTTCAACATGTCATTGATGAAGACTAACATCTCGCCAAGGCCATCCCCACACCCCCACTTCTTGCCTTCAAACAACCACGCAACATCAAACAGACCATTGTCCGCAGCAATCTACCCAGCCTTCAGGAGAACAGTGACCACGACACCACCCTGCCACAGCAACCTCTGCAAGACGTGCCGGATCATCAACACGGATGCCATCATCTCACGTGAGAACACCATCTACCAGGTACACGGTACCTACTCTTGCAACTCGGCCAACGTTGTCTACCTGATACGCTGCAAGAAAGGATGTCCTGAGGCATGGTACATTGGGGAAACCATGCAGACGCTACGACAACGGATGAATGAACACCGCTCGACAATCACCAGGCAAGACTGTTCTCTTCCTGTGGGGGAGCACTTCAGCAGTCACGGGCATTCAGCCTTGGATCTTCAGGTAAGCGTTCTCCAAGGCGGCCTTCATGACACACGACAGCGCAGAGTCGCTGAGCAGAAACTGATAGCCAAGTTCCGCACACATGAGGACGGCCTAAACCGGGATGTTGGATTTATGTCACATTATCAGTAACCCCCACAGCTTGCCTCCTTGGCTTGCAGAATTTCACTGGCTGTTCTGTCTGGAGACAATACACATCTCTTTAACCTGTGTTGAATGCTCCCTCCACCCACATTGTCTGTACATTTAAGACCTGGCTGGCTGTAGAGATTTGCATTCTAATCAGTATTCTGTAATTTGATTTCTGTGTCTGTTTGCACTGTTTGAGAACAGATAACCACTCCATCTGACGAAGGGGCAGCGCTCCGAAAGCTTATGGTATTTGCTACCAAATAAACCTGTTGGACTTTAACCTGGTGTTGTGAGACTTCTTACTGTATCACCAGCTCCCCATTCGCCCAGAGGACCGACAATACACGGCCTTTGAGGCGGATGGTCGCCTGTACCATTTTTTAAGTGTTCCTTTTGGTGTCACGAATGGGGTCTCGGTCTTCCAGCGTGCTATGGACCGAATGGTGGACCAGAACGGGCTGCGGGCTACCTTCCCGTACCTGGATAACGTCACCATCTGCGGCCATGACCAGCAGGACCACGATGCCAACCTTCTTAGATTCTTACGCACTGCATCTCGCTTGAATCTGACCTACAACAGGGAGAAGTGTGTATTTCGCACGTGCCGCCTAGCTATCCTCGGATACGTGGTGGAAAACGGGGTCCTTGGCCCTGATCCAGACCGTATGCGTCCCCTCCTCGAACTCCCCCTGTCCACTAGCATCAAAGAACTGAGAAGATGTTTAGGCTTCTTCTCATACTATGCACAGTGGGTTCCCAATTACGCGGACAAAGCCCGTCCGCTCATCAAGTCTACCTCCTTTCCCCTAACAACAGAGGCTCGCTTAGCCTTTGCAAGAATAAAAGCCGACATCGCGAAAGCCACGATGCACGCTATCGATGAGTCCATCCCCTTCCAGGTGGAGAGTGATGCATCTGATTTCGCCCTGGCCGCCACACTTAACCAGGCGGGCAGGCCCGTCGTCTTTTTCTCTCGCACCCTCCAAGGCCCTGAAATTCGACATTCGGCGGTGGAAAAGGAGGCCCAGGCCATTGTGGAGGCCGTTCGGCATTGGCGCCATTACTTGGCGGGAAAACGATTCACTCTGCTCACGGACCAGCGGTCCGTGGCGTTCATGTTCAACAACACGTTACGGGGTAAGATCAAGAATGATAAAATTTTGAGGTGGAGAATCGAACTCTCCACCTACAATTATGATATCATGTACCAGATGCCCTGTCATGTGGAACATGCGCTAGTGTGCAGGAGAATCGATTACAGGCTCTCCACAATGACCTCTGCCATCCGGGGGTCACTCGGCTCTTCCACTTCATAAAGGCCCGGAATCTACCCTACTCGGTGGAGGATGTCAGGTCCATAACCAGAAGCTGCCGGGTATGCGCGGAATGCAAACCGCACTTCTACCGACCTGACAGGGCACACCTCATTAAGGCCACTCGTCCCTTCGAAAGACTGAGTGTGGATTTTAAGGGCCCCCTTCCCTCGACAGATCGGAACGTGTACTTCCTCAATGTGATTGATGAGTACTCACGATTCCCTTTTGTCATTCCCTGTTCTGATATGACCGCTGCCACGGTTATCAAGGCATTTCGTGATCTTTTCACCCTGTTCGGTTACCCCTGTTATATCCACAGCGATAGGGGCTCGTCGTTCATGAGCGACGACTTGAGGCAATACCTGCTCTCATATGGAATTGCCTCTAGTAGAACCACGAGCTACAACCCAAGGGGTAATGGACAGGTTGAACGAGAGAATGCTACAATCTGGAAGGCTGTCTTACCGGCATTGAGGTCTAAAGGTCTTCCAGTCTCCCGTTGGCAAGAGGTACTCCCTGATGCGCTCCACTCCATACGCTCACTCCTGTGTACGGCAACCAACGCTACTCCTCATGAGAGAATGTTTTCATTCCCTAGGAAGTCTTCCTCTGGGACCTCATTACCGTCTTGGTTGACGTACTCAGGACCTGTCCTCCTGCGGCGGCATGTTAGGACCCGCAAGTCCAACCCTTTGGTTGAACAGGTCCATCTCCTCCACGCCAACCCTCAGTATGCCTACGTGGCATATCCTGACGGGCGAGAGGACACGGTCTCGATTCAAGATCTGGCGCCAGCAGGGGGCTTGGAAACCCCTGTCGCTCCCACACCCCCAGTTAGGGACCCCCCAACCATTATCTCCCCTCCTGACACGGCGCGGGCAGTATCGGGACCACCACTTAACCCTCTTACTCCCGTGTACAGCTTGCCTGAGTCCAGGAGATGGTCGCCACTTCAAGGCGTGCCCGAGTTCAGCGGATTGTCACCACCTCGTGGTCTACCGGCCCGTGAGGAACTGGAGGAGTCGCTGGACACCGCCTTGGAGAGAACGTCATCGCGATTGCCTGAACCGGTGTCATCGCCGGTGTTGAGGAGGTCACAGCGACGGTGCAGTCCCCCAGACCATTTGAACTTATAGACAGATGAACAATTGTTCTGTGTTTTGTACCCCGCCGGCCTTTGTTTTCAAAGGAGGGGTGAATGTGGTGAACCATTGTTGGTTACCACCAGGAGTGCTGAGCCATGGTCTGGCTAGTACTATGAGTCTGTAGATATGTTACTGTTGGGGTTAGGGTTGGGCTGTTCTACCTGTTAATATAGTCCTATGGTACACCCCAGTTGGCTCCACCTCCTGGGAGAGGTATAAAGGTCACTGCTCTGCCTGGTGACCCTTTAGTCTGGGATTGTATATTGTATATAGTAGTTCTGTTATTGTTGGCAATAAAAGCCTTTATTTCCCGGGTACATCCTGCCTCCCGTGTGATTTATCGCGCATCAGATAGCATGCCATCAAGTGAACTGCTTTGGCCTGGATGATAATGAGTTTCTTGAGTGTGTTTGAAACTGCACTCATCCAGGCAAGGGGGGAGTATTTTTTCACTTCTGACTTGTCTCTTGTAATGATGGAAAGATGTTGGAGAATCAGGAGATGAGTCACTTGCCACAAAATTCCCTACTCTTGTAGCCAGAGTATCTAAATGGCTGATCTTAAGTTGTTAATTCTCAGGATGTTGATAGTGGGGTACCTAGCGATAGTAATGCCTTTGAATGTCAGAGTGATGTGGTTCAACTCTCTTGTTGGAGGTCGTCATTGCCTCGCATTTGGGTGACTCAAATATTATTTGCTATTTAACAGCTGAAGGTTGTATTATGTCAAGATCTTGTGCATGTTGGCACAGACTGTTTCAGTATCTAAGTTGCAACTGGTATTGAGCACTGTGCAATCATCAGCAAACATACAAATGTCTGCCCTTACGTTGGATGGAAGATCAGTATTAAAGCAGCTGAGGATGACTGGGTCATGCACATTGCCATAAGGAAATTGCTCAGTGATGTCCTAGAGCTGAGATGATTAGTCACCAACAACATAACCATCTTCTTTCAAACTCGGGATAATGCCAAACAGTGTAGAACTTTTCCCCGATTCCCATTGACTTTGATTTGCCAGGGCTCTTTGTTGCTACAATTTGTCAAACGATGCCGTGATGTCAAGGGCAGTCACTCTCAGCTCACCTCTGGAATTCAGCTCTTTTGTCCATGTTTGCACCAAGGCATGATGCATGATAAGATTTGGGACTAAATGACCCTACCTGAACCCAAAAGAGCATCAGCAAGCAGGTTATTTATGAACAAGTGCAGTTTGATTGCTCTTGAGTGGTGGTCAGCAGTTTATTTGTTTGAGCATGTCACCTAATAGCACTGTTGTTGGCAGCTTCCATCACTTTATTGATGATTCAGAGTAGGCCGATGGGGGAAGTGATTAGCCAGATTGTATTTGTCCTGCTTTATGTCAACATGACATACATGGATAATCTTCCACATTGTTGGGTAGATCTAAATCTTTGTAGCCATACTGGAATAGACTGTCCAAAGGCACAACTAGTTTGGAGCACAAGTGGCCAGCACTATAGCCAGGATGTTGTCAGGAACCATATCCTTTGCCATATCCAGTACACTGAGTTAGTCATTTCTTAATATCACTTGGAGTCAATTAAATTGGCTGAAGACTGGCTTCTGTGATGGTGGGGACCTCAGGAGGAGACTGGATCCATGCTGCACTTCTAGCTGAAGATGGTTGAAAATTATTCGGCCTCGTCTTTTGCAACTATGTTCAGGGATCTGCCAACAATGAGGATGGGATGTTCATGGAGGCTCCTGATCACATTATTTGTTTAATTGTCCATCACCATGGATGGCAGTTTCCATCACTTTGTTGATGATTCAGAGTAGATCGATGGGGCAAGTGATTAGCCAGATTGTATTTGTCCTGCTTTATGTCAACATGACAAACATGGACAATCTTCCACATTGTCTGGATATGGCAGGAGAGTAGAACTTTGATCCGGTCTGTTGGTTGTTGGTAGCTCAGGTCTGTCTAGTATGCTGCTTCTGTTATTTAGCATGCATAAAGTCCTGTATTGTAACTTTACCAGGTTGGCACCTCATTTTTAGGTGTTCCTGACATGCTTTTCAACATTCCTCATTGAAATAGGATTGGTCCCCTGACCTGGTGGTAATAGTGGAGTGAGGGATATGCAAGGCCACAAGGTTACAGATTGTGGCTGATGCTGCTGCTCATGGCCGCAGCACCTCATGTATGCCCACTTTTGAACTGCTATATGTGTCCAAATCTACTCCATTTCGCACAGTGTTAGTATTGTATAACACAATGGAAAGTATCCTCAATGTGAAACTCAGATTTCATCTCCACAAGAACTGTACAGTGGTCACTTCAACCAATATTTTCATGGTCAGATCTCAAGGACATGCTCCACTATAATGCTTTCAACAGTTGGTGCAGTGGCATTGTCCAATGAATTTTGATGCTCATTGCTGCTGCTAGGAAAATATAGATCTGACCCTCCTCAAATCTTTCTCAGTTCCTGATCTGAGCTTCACTGGGGGTCTAATCAAAAAGAAAAAAGAGGCATACATAAGGTCCAGGCAGCTAAAAACAGATGAAGCACTGGAGGAATACAGCGAAAGTAGAAAAGAACTCAAACAGGGAGTTAGAGCAAAAAGGGGCCATGAAATGTCCTTGGCAGACAGGATTAAGGAGAATCCCAAGGCATTTTATACATACGTTAGGAACAAGAGGGTTGTCAGAGAAAGAGTCAGACCTCTCAAGTACAAAGGAGGGGAATTATGCTTAGAACCCAAGGAAGTAGGTGAGATCCTAAATGCAAACTTTGCATCAGTATTCATAAAGAAGAGGGACATGTTGATTGGTAGTGTCTCAGAGGGATGTGTCGACCCATTAGAACAAATCACAATTACAAGGGAGGAGATGTTAGGTGTTTTAGGAAGCATTAAGGTAGACAAATCCCCAGGGCCAGATGGCATCTGTCCTAGATTACTGAGAGAGACAAGAGATGAAATTGCTGGGCCTCTAACAGGAATCTTTGTTTCTTCATTGGACACAGGTGAGGTCCCTGAGGATTGGAGGATAGCAAATGTGGTCCCGTTATTTAAGAAGGGTAGCAAGGATAACCCGGGTAATTATAGGCCAGTGAGCTTGATGTCCGTGGTAGGGAAATTGTTGGAGAAGATTCTTAGAGATAGGATCTATACACATTTAGAATTGAATAGTCTCATTAGCGATAGACAACATGGTTTTGTACGGGGGAGGTCATGCCTCACAAATTTGGTTGAGTTTTTTGAGGAGGTGTACAGTGTTAGATTTGGTTGTGGGAGAGCACTTTGGAGATAGTGACCACAATTCGGTATCTTTTGTTATTGCAATGGAGAGGGATAGGGCCGTACGGCAGGGCAAGGTTTACAATTGGGGGAGAGGTAATTATGATGCGATTAGGCAAGAATTAGGGGGCATAAGTTGGGAACAGAAACTGTCAGAGAAAGGAACTAATGAAATGTGGAACTTTTTCAAGGAACAAATACTGGATGTCCTTGACAGGTATGTCCCTGTCAGGCAGGGAGGAAATGGACGAGTGAGGGAACCATGGTTCACGAAAGAGGTGGAATGTCTTGTGAAAAGGAAGAGGGAAGCTTATGTAGGGATGAGGAAACAAGGTTCAGATGGCTCGATTGAGGGTTACAAGTTAGCAAGGAATGAGCTGAAAAAGGGGCTTAGGAGAGCTAGGAGGGGACATGAGAAGTCCTTGGCGGGTCGGATCAAGGAAAACCCCAAGGCTTTTTACTCTTATGTGAGGAATAAAAGAATGACCAGGGTGAGGTTAGGGCCGGTCAAGGACAGTAGTGGGAACTTGTGTATGGAGTCAGTAGAGATAGGCGAGGTGATGAATGAATACTTTTCTTCAGTGTTCACCAAGGAGAGGGGCCATGTTTTTGAGGAAGAGAAGGTGTTACAGGCTAATAGGCTGGAGGAAATAGATGTTCGGAGGGAGGATGTCCTGGCAGTTTTGAATAAACTGAAGGTTGATAAGTCCTCTGGGCCTGATGAAATGTATCCTAGGATTCTTTGGGAGGCAAGGGATGAGATTGCAGAGCCTTTGGCTTTGATCTTTGGGTCCTCGCTGTCCACGGGGATGGTGCCAGAGGACTGGAGAATGGCGAATATTGTTCCTCTGTTTAAGAAAGGGAATATAAATGACCCTGGTAATTATAGACCGGTTAGTCTTACTTCGGTGGTTGGTAAATTGATGGAAGAGGTCCTTAGAGATGGGATTTACGACCATTTAGAAAGATGCAGATTAATCCGGGATAGTCAGCACGGATTCGTGAAGGGCAAGTCGTGCCTCACAAATTTGATAGAATTTTTTGAGGAGGTAACTAAGTGTGTTGATGAAGGTAGGGCAGTTGATGTCATATACATGGATTTTAGTAAGGCGTTTGATAAGGTCCCCCATGGTCGGCTTATGATGAAAGTGAGGAGGTGTGGGATAGAGGGAAAGTTGGCCGATTGGATAGGTAACTGGCTGTCTGATCGAAGACAGAGGGTGGTGGTGGATGGAAAATTTTCGGATTGGAGGCAGGTTGCTCGCGGAGTGCCACAGGGATCAGTGCTTGGTCCTCTGCTCTTTGTGATTTTTATTAATGACTTAGAGGAGGGGGCTGAAGGGTGGATCAGTAAATTTGCTGATGACACCAAGATTGGTGGAGTAGTGGATGAGGTGGAGGGCTGTTGTAGGCTGCAAAGAGACATAGATAGGATGCAAAGCTGGGCTGAAAAATGGCAAATGGAGTTTAACCCTGATAAATGTGAGGTGATTCATTTTGGTAGGACTAATTTAAATGTGGATTACAGGGTCAAAGGTAGGGTTCTGAAGACTGTGGAGGAACAGAGAGATCTTGGGGCCCATATCCACAGATCTCTAAAGGTTGCCACTCAAGTGGATAGAGCTGTGAAGAAGGTCTATAGTGTGTTAGCTTTTATTAACAGGGGGTTGGAGTTTAAGAGCCGTGGGGTTATGCTGCAACTGTACAGGACCTTGGTGAGACCACATTTGGAATATTGTGTGCAGTTCTGGTCACCTCACTATAAGAAGGATGTGGAAGCGCTGGAAAGAGTGCAGAGGAGATTTACCAGGATGCTGCCTGGTTTGGAGGGTAGGTCTTATGAGGAAAGGTTGAGGGAGCTAGGGCTGTTCTCTCTGGAGCGGAGGAGGCTGAGGGGAGACTTAATAGAGGTTTATAACATGATGAAGGGGATAGATAGTGTGAACGTTCAAAGACTATTTCCTCGGGTGGATGGAGCTATTACAAGGGGGCATAACTATAGGGTTCGTGGTGGGAGATATAGGAAGGATATCAGAGGTAGGTTCTTTACGCAGAGAGTGGTTGGGGTGTGGAATGGACTGCCTGCAGTGATAGTGGAGTCAGACACTTTAGGAACATTTAAGCGGTTATTGGATAGGCACATGGAGCGCACCAGGATGATAGGGAGTGGGATAGCTTGATCTTGGTTTCAGATAAAGCTCGGCACAACATCGTGGGCCGAAGGGCCTGTTCTGTGCTGTACTGTTCTATGTTCTATGTTCTAGGTGACAAAAATGATTGACGAGGGAAGGGCGTGGATGTCGTCTACATGGATTTTAGTAAAGCATTTGACAAGGTCCCTCATGGCAGGCTGGTGCAAAAGGTTAAATCTCACGGGATCAAAGGTGAACTAGCTAGATGGATACAGAACTGGCTTGGCCAGAGAAGACAGAGGGTAGCAGTGGAGGGGTCTTTTTCTGATTGGAGGTCTGTGACTAGTGGTGTTCCACAGGGCTCTGTACTGGGACCTCTGCTGTTTGTGATATATATATTTGGGGCGGCACGGTAGCACAGTGGTTAGCACTGCTGCTTCACAGCTCCAGGGTCCCGGGTTCGATGCTCGGGTCACTGTCTGTGTGGAGTTTGCACATTCTCCTCGTGTCTGCGTGGGTTTCCTCCGGGTGCTCCGGTTTCCTCCCACAGTCCAAAGATGTGCGGGTTAGGTTGATTGGCCAGGTTAAAAATTGTCCCTTAGAGTCCTGGGATGCATAGGTTAGAGGAATTAGCGGGTAAAATATGTGGGGGGAGGGCCTGGGTGGGATTGTGGTCGGTGCAGACTCGATGGGCCGAATGGCCTCCTTCTGCACTGTAGGGTTTCTATGTTTCTATATATATATATATAAATGATTTGGAAGAAGATGTAGCTGGTCTGATTAGTACGTTTGCGGATGACACAAAGATTGCTGGAGTTGTGGATAGTGATGAACATTGTCAGAGAATACAGCAGGATATAGATAGGCTGGAAAATTGTGTGGAGAAATGGCAGATGGAATTTAATCCAGATAAATGTGAAGTGATGCATTTTGGTAGGTCTAATGCAGGAGGGAGCTATACAATAAATGGCAGAACCATCAGGAGTATAGACACACAGAGGGATCTGGGTGTGCAAATCCACAGGTCCTTAAAGGTGGCAGGTGGCTCTATCTCCCTAACCCTACATATTTACCTCACTAATCCCCCTGACACAAAGGGGCAATTTAGCATAGCCAAACCACCTAACCCACATATCTTTGGACTGTGGGAGGAAACCGGAGCACCTGGAGGAAACCCATGCAGACACAAGGAGAATACCTGTGTGGAGTTTGCACAGTGAACCCAGGCCGGAATTGATCCTGGGTCCCTGGTGCTGTGAGGCAGCAGTGCTAACCACTGTGCTACCATGCTGCCCACCTCATGTCTTATGTAGCTCAGTGTCATATCTGTAAAGTGCCTTGGAGTGTTTTATTATGTTAAAAGCACTCTCTAACTAGTTGCTATTTATGTCAGGTGCTAACTGTCCAAAAAACTATATAGTGGGGTAGATTTTATCTTCACCTGGAATGACAATCAGACAGCTTCCATAATAAGCAGGCAATCTGCTCCAACAGGGGATGAAAGCAAAAATCTGGCTCTGATCTGTTAAGCTGCAAATGCACAGTCACACATGCTCTTTGTTTCTACATACTGGTCATCAGCAAGAATGAATAAGCAGACCATTTTACACCCTGCCTGATTTATGTTCAAGGAAATTGGGTGGTTGTAAAACGGGTTGTCATTTTGCTACCACCTGTTTTATGCAACAGCCAAATACCAATTTCACCTAAGTCTGGAAAATCAAGATCATCACTGCACTCTGTCCTGCTGGAACGTTTCTTGCCCAGAACATTACACCTTTCAAAAATTCCCCTCAGTACTGTAATCAAAATACTTGTGAATTTAAATTGACTTTGGGACCAATCTTAACAGTGTAATTTTAAGAAGTTAATAGTCAAAAAAATTAAATCACCTTCCTGAGGCGCCCTGATAGCTAAGCATTTGAATGCTTGACTCTTGAAGCAATGTTTGGGAGCTGGAGTCCCAGGTCGTTCATCACTCAGAATTATTTATTTCACTGGGTCAATTCAAAGCCAGGCTGCTGAACAGGTTGTACACACAGAAACAAGAAGCTAAGTTCTTAGAAGTGAAAGGAAGAAGAACAGCTTCTGATTTGGCATGATTGAATTATGCCACCCAATCAGATAATCACAAATTGGTATTGATGGTGTTCTTGGTGATGCCTACAGCCCAGCCTGCACCCCACCCTCCCGGTCAGAGGAAGAAGTATGAAGGAGCAGTCTCTGGGAGAAGAAAGCCACAAGAGAAAACACTTATTTTTAACACCATTCTTCCGTCAACGTTATTGGAAATATAATGTAATGATGTAACCCTTCAAGCAGCTCTGGCTTATTTCTTTCCTTTAAATATTTTCAGGATTTTGCACAGTTATGTTACATGGCATTTGTAGCCTCACACATTAATACTACAAGATTAATTTTATAAGTGTGTGCTACTGGCTGGGGGCCTCTTCTCCTCAAAGTACATATCATAAATTCGGACATGGACTGCCCGTGATTTTCCACCCTAGGGCATCACATACTGAATTTCCAACATGTGCTCGCATCATGCTGTATCCACATCAGTAACACCAGCTCATAAAATCAGCTCTAATGAGCCTGCTGACAATGTTGTCCTCAGTAGTATAGTAATATTTTGAACTTCAGACTCATGTTATATTCATAATTGTGGATGAGCAGAGAGATAGACGAGAAGAGGGTTTTTCTCTTTATTCTTTCATAGCGTGTGGGAGTTGTTTGCAAGGACAGCATTTGATGCCCATCCATGATTGCCATCAAACTGAGAGCAGTTAAGAATCAACCACATTGCTGTGGGCCTGAAATGATAGGTAAGCCAGATCACTTAAGGATGGCAGATTTCCTTCTCTTAAAGACAATAATGTCTTGTGATGTTTGATTGGTGGAGAAGGGAGAACATGTAATATGTAAATATAAGCGTAAGATGTATTTTCACTAATGAACTCGATGGGAATTTACAATGGTCACAGTCACCATTACTAAGACTAACTACATATTCAGATTTTCATTAATTGAATTTAAGCACATGACTCCAGGGCATTAGGCTGGGCCTCTGCATTACTAGTCCAGTGATATTACCACTACACTACCATCTCTCCCCAGTGCCCTTGACATGGCTGAAACTATTGAGGACAGTAGTATCATAATGCCTAATCGACCCTCCCACATCCCACTTCCCTCTAATTCCCAAAATCTCCTGACTAAAAGCTGACTATGGTGTAAACATGCACTTCTTACTTTCCCTCACTACAGCATTACCCTCCTTTCAGATACCCAGGAAGTACAGCCGACCAGGCAGTGGATGAAGACCAAGAAGACAGTGAGGATGAAGACATATACTCACTTGATTTCACACTCAAAGCCACCAACTCAGATGCTGACATTGCTTATCTTAGATGATAAATTAAAGGTGGGATTCGCATATGGTGAGACACTAGGTGCAATTATTTTTCATCTAGGGCAGTGATTAATGTAATTCCCACTAGGAAAATGAGGTTGCACTAGTCCTGCCACGCCTCTTCCTCTTCCCTCTCTTCATCCTGCCCCTCAGCTTCTTGCCTGTATGATGGTGACATGAGCCGTCCCCTCATAATGCCATGATTGTCCAGCATGCAGTACAGCAGCAAGAATGTTTAGACTTGTTCAACTAAGCACTGAATAGTTCCTCTATAGTGGTTTAGACAGTAGGAGAGTTATTTCAACAGCCCAAAGTACTGCTCCAACAAATTTTATGTGTGAGCATGGCTATTGTTTGTGTGCATGTTGCACAAGAGAGTCATCTGTCATTTCTTCAGCAGACAGCTTTTGCCTTCCCTTGAACTGAGTGGCTTGCAAGGCATTTAAGAGTGCCATGGGTCTGGAGTCACATGTAGGCCTGACCAGTTAAGGGTGGCAGATTTCCTTCCCTTTTTTTAGTCCCAAATTTTTATTGAACTCAAATTTCACCATCTGGCTTGGTGGGATTCTAACACAGATCCCCACAGCATTACCCTGGGTCTCTGGATTACTAGTCCAGTAATATTACCACTATGCCACCACCACCTCCCCTCTTCAGGTAGAAAGGACGCCACCTGGTTGGCACATGACACCAAAGTTCTTTTTACTCAATTTCTGCTAAATAGGGAGATTTGTCTGCCATTTTAGCAGAAGGGAACTTGTCATGCACTTTCAGAATAAGACCTCCTACATCAAAACTCAAATCTTTCGAGCTGTTTCTAACACAGTTTTGAATTATATGAGACTTGTATCCAACCTGAATTATGTTGTCATTCAGTAGTTTTTCTTTCCGGCTATTTGATTTGTGTTTCCTTAAATTGGCAGAGATACTATCAGCTACATAGGATGAAATGCAGTTTACATTAAGGCTGTTCTCATCTAAAATGTTCAAAAGGTATTAGAATCAATCATCTCATTGGTATCATGGTAAAAATCGAGTAAGCTTTGCCTAATCTCTTCCAGCCTGAAAAATGTTAAACAACTACAGGGAACAATGTCTTAATTCCCTTACGAGGCATCCATTCCAATTGAGAAAATATGCTCATTGGAGATAATTCACTCAAGTTCCTCTGATTTTGGAACTAAAATATTCTCAGTGCTGCTACTTTCTTTTATGTATCCAAAAGACATGTTTTTTTTGCTATTTCTTAATCTGGTCAAAACTTTGAAAGCAATTTTTCACAATCTCGACTTCACAAAATTAGTGATGAAACACAGCTTCCTATTTCTGCCATTGTCATGAGATTTTTAACAGCAAAGGACATATGAAGTGTGTCCTTTGCTGTTAAAACAAAATATATGAAGTAAAGCGTTTGTTCACTATTTTATACTTTATTTTTGTGATTTGCATATATTGTGTGTAATGGAAAAATGGTTGATGACATAAAGTATATTCAGCTGTAAATTTATCAATTTTGCAAAGCTAATTTTATATTTAACATTATCCTTATTCACGGTTGTCATCATAAGTACTTCTGTTTTTTTTAAATGATACCTTCAGAACTACTGCCATAACTCTTCATTGAAAACTGGATTCAGGTGGAATGCTACTATTGCTTGCAAACCAGATTTAGGTTTCAAAGATAAAGTGGAATATTGCTGACTTTACATTGTCATTAGTCGTAGCCACATTACTAGTGTTGTGCATGTACAATTGTACCAACTAGACTGTTAAGTGATATTTATCCCAGGTTCCTTAACTTACTTGAAGCTACAGTAAGATCCAGGAGATCAACTTTAACTTTGCGAGTTACAAATGAACAATAAAATAATGCAATAGAAGCAGAGAGTAATTGTGCTTCACTCTCACTACAGAGATATGTTTTGCTTTACCTTCAAGTTGCAGATACTAATAACTTAGGTTATTACAAAAATCCTCTCTAAATATAGATTCTTCTGCTGACCAGTCCTGACTCCCTCTTTGTTCTTCAGTATGATGGAACTGTTCCAAGTGTGTGCATTCACACACCCAGACATCAACTCTTACCGCAAGCAAAGCTCTCTTCAACCCTTTACAAACATTTGGAATTCTGGGAGAGCAGCAAGCTGGCATGGTACAGCAGCTGTGAATAGCTGATTGGCTGTTACACCATTTAATAATGTCAGTCCCACTCTCCATCTTGATAAAAGAGGCAACAAAAAGTAGGTCACCTTCCAAGAAACTTATCTCCAAAGTTGCCAGGGCAATGCTCAGGATACAAACCATTGAAATCAGAGAGACTCCTGTCAAAGCTAGGAGGGTATGTATAGACAAGGATAGTTGTTTGGGGGATGCATAGTAAACTTCTTGGAACTAAAGTTTAATGTAAAGTCAATATTGCAATGTTAATGTGCAATTGGAAAGCATTTCTTAAATACATCAACCTCAAGTAAAAGTCCAGCCAGCATCTATGTATTTTCCTCTTATAGAATCATATAATCCTTACAGTGTAGAAGGAGGCCATTCGGCCCATCGAGTCTGCACTGACCACAATCTCGCCCAGGCCCTATTCCCATAACCCCTCATATTTACCCTACTAATCCCCCGACATCAGGGTTAATTTAGCATGGCCAATTGTTGTGTAAGCACCCTTTTCCAGAGCTGGTGCCAATGCTATTTTCATAACGACTCATTTACTGATATAGAATAAGCTTACAATTCTCTCCCCTTCTTTTCTGAATACATTGGCTCATGTTGAAGAGACACAGCCACCTGATACCTCACCCAATCTTTGTAACTGAGTGTCAGTAAAGCTGGTTTTATTATAGGTGGGTGGTGAGAGGCCGGATCCAAATGAACACCTTCCAGGACAGGAAGGAGGGGTCACTTGACAACAATCACAGACAGAAACCCTGACTGAGTTTCTTCATCTATCTTTCTTGTGTCCAATTGTAACACTTCAACCACGGCCCAGGTTGTGGCAGTCAATTCAGCACATATGGGAAAATAAACCTCAGACCTTCTAACATCACAGTGGGCAATGCATTTACCTTCTAGAGCATCAGAGAAGCTTTATATTTTTATTATGATTGCATTCTGTAATTTGACATCAGTTAATTTTGTATTTTAAAAAATCACCTCAGAAAAATAAGTCTGCATGCAATAAAAACTAGAAGCAATCACCAAGTTAGTTCAGTCAGGAAAAGGCTTAATTTTATTTGTCATAAGCTCCTGCCGGTTTGTGTGACTTTCTCCACCTCCCAGTATTTGCTTTTCCTTTGAAATTATCAAGGAAAACCTCTGCTGATTTTGTGAGCTGACCTATAGATCTTGGTGTTGGTGCAGCTGTCACAGATCAGACCCAAAGTTGTGGCAGGCAACATTTGGCACAGCTGAAAGAAAAGTCTCCGGCTAATGGCTTTTCATAAACATTTTTCCTCCTATTTCTGAAAATATTATGAAACATAAATAGGCTCTACTCTTTGCAAGCCAAAAGGGTGGAAATATTCATGCCATGTGCCTCCAGCAGATTAATTGTCTCAAAACCAGGCGCCTTGGTTTTGTTTTTGCATTGCCCTCAAGGCATTGTCTGAGGCTGCTCTGTTCAAACTACTTCTCGAACATTTCTTGTTAATGGTTCCCCCCACCCGCTCCCCCTCCCCCCTCCAGCCTCATCCCAAAACTTGCCCGCTATTCAACTACTTTCCAAGTATAAATTACGCCAACTCGCTGTTTCAATCACCGTATTAAACCAATATTTTATAGTACTACAAAGCAAGACAGTGAGATTGAAAATCTGTAGGCAATTGTTTCATTAAATCCATGAATGGGAACAGAATGGTCCCTTACGATCAAATACAGTTTTCATTTATAAAGCAATCAAATGATTACAATTAAACCTTTCTATAAATCACACTGACATCCCCTCTTCGCTTCTCTATATTTCACCTTGCTTTTAAGTAATGCAGCCCAATTTTTACTTCAGTGACTAAAAAACGATAGAATTTCCCCATAAAAGCTGTAAAATGTGTTCATGCTGTGACAGGCTGGTACTTTTAAAAAACTATTAGTTCTGACAAAGTTAGTTCAATGTTTAGGAATTTCATCTCTAAAGTTGATGAATATAAGCATTCAATTAATATAGATTTTACAAATAACTGTATGGATATCATAAGGGAGCAATTTATGTTGGAAAAAAATATTTATGGGAGGATCATTAAAAATCTAAAGCGAGTTGTGAAAGTTGTTGCTTGATAACCATTAATAAATAAATATTAAAAATCTCTCCCCAAATTGAAAACCATCATCATCTGCAGTCTTTGAAAAACTTTTTAAGTAGCTTTGGTGAGCAGAAACATCCTTAATTCTATATGCCAGTGCATTTTGCTCCCACTTCCCCTTTCCCTCATACTCCAAGCAGCACAAATCCTTTTTGACCTCATACCAGCTATAAGGGAAGTAGCTTGGGGCAACAATAGTCATCATCGTCGTCAGCTGTCTCTCAACTCGAGGATGACATCTATTCAGGTTCATGAGAACCTGACAAGCAAGCTGATGATTTGTCCATTAGGCATCAATTCTAGCATGCACCGAGGTGATACAGACATCACTTAGATCTTTGACTTGAACAATGACATAATCCAGGGGGTGCCAATGCTTTGATCTATAATGGTTCCATGTAATTTTGTATTAGTCCTTCTGGCAGAAGAGGGTGTTTGTTATATTGAAGTCATGCTGTACTGACTTTGTCAGCAGGAGGATGCCATTGGCATTGATTTTTCCCACAACATTTTTCCCAATGGTTCCTCTCCAGACATTAGAGTCAAGACCAAACCTGGCATTAAACTCCACCAAAAGGATGATCTTAAATTCTTTGGGGATGGCAGAGAGGAATTCATCAAGGTCAGGTTAGTTCTTTTCCTGAACATCTTCATCAAAGTCAAGGGTCGTGGCATAAGCACTGATAACGGTGGCATTTTGATTATGGCTGAGCTATGGGTGAAGTGTTATGAACCTGTCATTTATACAAGTGGGGAGTTCTGGCAATGCATCCAAAATCCTATTTCAGATGACAAAGCCAATTCCATGAACATGAGGGTCACTGTTACCCTTTCCTTTTCAATATAATGTACATCTCCCTGCTTGCATTGGCCATGTTAAACTCTCCCTTAGTGTACCTGAACAGGTGCCGGAGTGTGGCGACTAGGGGATTTTCATGGTAACTTCATTAGACTATGAATGTGAGCCTACTTGTGACGAATGAATAAACTTTTTACTTTGACGCTTTTTTCTCAGGAAAGCAGATCTCAAAGAGGGTGACTATGTCAATTTGGAGTCTTGATAGTTCACATGAACAGTCATTCTTGAGATTTTCCGTGAGTTTTCTAACATTACAGATTGCAAAATTGAGTTTTCTTTCACCATGAAGATGGTGATCCTGCAGGCTGTCATTCCCCAGCCAGGAGAAAGTTCACAACCTATTTTTAGGGCACCTTTACTGGCACCTCCTCCATTTTGATTGAGCAGAGGATATCCTGAAGAGGACTCCTCAGTCACAGATGCTGCTGCGAAAAGATACCTCTGTCCCAACATGGGTGTCCAACAACCTTGATGCATCTGTCACCTGTGTGCAGACTCTTAGCGAGGGACTCCCATGCTCACAGCCCCTTCCCCATTGCCAATTCTCTATCATCACAGGACTGGGCAAATGGATCCTGCTAGAACCCTGCATGTGACTTTGTTTAACACAGAGGGCCTATGAGTCACGGTCACTGCCCATACGATTTTGATGGGTTGGTGGTCAGACTTTGATGACGTGTTGCGCCATGATGACTGGAACTTTCCAATGCAGCCAAGTTCCACCTTCACAGATGCCTGATCTGCCATTAAAGACTGATTGAACTGCACTTTGTTTGGCACCTTTTTCAAACCTTGCCACCATGGATGGCTCTACCAGGAGCCAGGAATTCTTGATAGCATTGCCCAAGGGATCGTTGGATCACACAAGCCTTTCCACCACATTGAGGTGGCGATCCATGAAGGGAAGCAATGGTACAAACCTCTTTGACAATAAACTTGGAAGTTCTGTTGGAAGTTATAGAGAGCAGCAAGATGAAAACATTATGCTGCAAAATAATCCAATGTGTTTTATTAGCTTCTCAACTTGGATTAGTTGGTAGCAACTCAGCACTAAGTCAGAAAGTTAATATTTCATCCTAGGACTTGAGTGCACTTTCCAAGCTGGGACAGCACAACAAGATCAGCAGGGAGATAAAAGAGCTCAGGGGTGCATGGGTTCAGAATTAAGCATTGCATTGGAAAAGAATTCAAAGCAGAAAGCATGCTCTCTTCACCCACACAGTAAACACATCACAGTGGTGGGTCATATTTTAGAAACAAAAATTTTACAGAAAAATAACAGGCACTTGCAGAAGTTTGAGTTAACTAAAGATAGTCAGCATGGATTTGTAAAAAACAGGCTGTGCTTGACTAATAAAATTGAATTTTATGATTAAGTAATAAGATAGTTGATGAAAAGAATGGAATGCATGTTGTCTATATGGATTTTTAAGAAGTGTTTGACAAAGTACCACATAAAAGGGCAGTTAACAAAATTATGGCCTATGGAACAGGAAGGTCAATGTCAACTTGGGCAACAAAAAAGTCTTATGGACAGAAAACAGCAAGTCCTGGTTATGTTTTTGTCTGGAGGATGTAAACAATGTTGTTCCACAAGGGTCAGTGCTAGGACCACCACTTTTTCGATATATATAAATAATTTGGATGTTGGATTACAGAGTAACATTTCAAAATATGCTGATGATACCTTACTTCCAAGATTAGCAAAGAGTCAAGGTAACGCAAGTTGACTATAACAGGACATAGAAGAATGGACAGAGAAGTGGCAGTTGTATTTAATACAGAGAAGTCTGCGGAGATGCAGTTTGGCAGAAGAGAGCGGGAGAGGCAATATAGACTTTGTTATGAAATTAAGGTCGTTTTAAGGGATTTGTATTTATATTGGTAGACATTAGAAATAAGGTCTAGTTTTACCTCACTTTCATTTAATATTTCTGTGCCTGGAAGGGACCTAAAATTAGAATCATGCCGGACGAAGGTGTTTGTATGTGTGGGGGTTGGTTTCAATTTCAGTTGGGGCTCTATTGTGCTTTGAGAGAACTACAGTTGCAGGTGTTGCTTAGCAACATGAGGCCTACTTCCCAGAGAGGGAGAAAGCTTTCCTTTGTTCTTTAGTTTTAGCTGAAAGCCAGAGTAGTTGGAGACAGATTGCTGAGGAGTGAATAGCTCTCAGCTCTGCTCAAAGCAGGAAAAGTTGTACAATAGAGTAATGTGCAAGAAAGCACATGTCAGGCAGGGAGAAAATGGCCGAGTGAGGGAACCATGGTTCACGAAAGAGGTGCAATGTCTTGTGAAAAGGAAGAGGGAGGCTTATGTAGGGATGAGGAAACAAGGTTCAGATGGCTCGATTGAGGGTTACAAGTTAGCAAGGAACGAGCTGAAAAAGGGGCTTAGGAGAGCTAGGAGGGGACATGAGAAGTCCTTGGCGGATCGGAACAAGGAAAACCCCAAGGCTTTTTACTCTTATGTGAGGAATAAAAGAATGACCAGGGTGAGGTTAGGGCCGGTCAAGGACAGTAGTGGGAACTTGTGTATGGAGTCAGTAGAGATAGGCGAGGTGATGAATGAATACTTTTCTTCAGTGTCCACCAAGGAGAGGGGCCATGTTTTTGAGGAAGAGAAGGTGTACAGACTAATAGGCTGGGGGAAATAGATGTTCGGAGGGAGGATGTCCTGCCAGTTTTGAATAAACTGAAGGTCGATAAGTCCCCTGGGCCTGATGAAATATATCCTAGGATTCTTTGGGAGGCAAGGGATGAGATTGCAGAGGCTTTGGCTTTGATCTTTGGGTCCTCAATGTCCACGGGGATGGTGCCAGAGGACTGGAGAGTGGCGAATGTTGTTCCTCTGTTTAAGAAAGGGAATAGAAATGACCCTGGTAATTATAGACCAGTTAGTCTTACTTCGGTGGTTGGTAAATTGATGGAAAAGGTCCTTAGGGATGGGATTTACGACCATTTAGAAAGATGCAGATTAATCCGGGATAGTCAGCACGGATTCGTGAAGGGCAAGTCGTGCCTCACAAATTTGATAGAATTTTTTGAGGAGGTAACTAAGTGTGTTGATGAAGGTAGGGCAGTTGATGTCATATACATGGATTTTAGTAAGGCGTTTGATAAGGTCCCCCATGGTCGGCTTATGATGAAAGTGAGGAGGTGTGGGATAGAGGGAAAGTTGGCCGATTGGATAGGTAACTGGCTGTCTGATCGAAGACAGAGGGTGGTGGTGGATGGAAAATTTTCGGATTGGAGGCAGGTTGCTCGCGGAGTGCCACAGGGATCAGTGCTTGGTCCTCTGCTCTTTGTGATTTTTATTAATGACTTAGAGGAGGGGGCTGAAGGGTGGATCAGTAAATTTGCTGATGACACCAAGATTGGTGGAGTAGTGGATGAGGTGGAGGGCTGTTGTAGGCTGCAAAGAGACATAGATAGGATGCAAAGCTGGGCTGAAAAATGGCAAATGGAGTTTAACCCTGATAAATGTGAGGTGATTCATTTTGGTAGGACTAATTTAAATGTGGATTACAGGGTCAAAGGTAGGGTTCTGAAGACTGTGGAGGAACAGAGAGATCTTGGGGTCCATATCCACAGATCTCTAAAGGTTGCCACTCAAGTGGATAGAGCTGTGAAGAAGGTCTATAGTGTGTTAGCTTTTATTAACAGGGGGTTGGAGTTTAAGAGCCGTGGGGTTATGCTGCAACTGTACAGGACCTTGGTGAGACCACATTTGGAATATTGTGTGCAGTTCTGGTCACCTCACTATAAGAAGGATGTGGAAGCGCTGGAAAGAGTGCAGAGGAGATTTACCAGGATGCTGCCTGGTTTGGAGGGTAGGTCTTATGAGGAAAGGTTGAGGGAGCTAGGGCTGTTCTCTCTGGAGCGGAGGAGGCTGAGGGGAGACTTAATAGAGGTTTATAAAATGATGAAGGGGATAGATAGAGTGAACGTTCAAAGACTATTTCCTCGGGTGAATGGAGCTATTACAAGGGGGCATAACTATAGGGTTCGTGGTGGGAGATATAGGAAGGATATCAGAGGTAGGTTCTTTACGCAGAGAGTGGTTGGGGTGTGGAATGGACTGCCTGCAGTGATAGTGGAGTCAGACACTTTAGGAACATTTAAGCGGTTATTGGATAGGCACATGGAGCACACCAGGATGATAGGGAGTGGGATAGCTTGATCTTGGTTTCAGATAAAGCTAGGCACAACATCGTGGGCCGAAGGGCCTGTTCTGTGCTGTACTGTTCTATGTTCTAAAGCAAGCTGCAGAGGAACTAAGGAATGGTTGGTTCTCGAAATCTGGAAATAGAATAGGATACTACTGTTCATGGGCATCCCAGGCAAAGCTGAGAAGGAATTGATTGGAGAAAATGCTTCAGAAAGGCTTTTAAATTAATCCTAAAGTTTGGAATGTCATACTACCATTTGCGAAACAAATTTAAAGTAATTGGGAAGAAAGTATTGGCTGGATATCCAGAATTTGTGGAACAGTGAAAGCTAGTGAAGGCAAAGAAATCCTCAAAGGTTGGTGTTGAAATCCTGGATTGGATTCTTAATTAAAAGAGGATTGGAAGCTCTGTTTAGAAGTGTAATTCGTAAAACCTGGATTGGATTTCAGAATGCAAACTGCCAAGTGAAAGTATTACTCTGTGAGAAGGTTCAAAAGCATGTTTTGGGGGGTAGAGTTTGGAAACTCTTATATCACCTGGGGGGATTTTGAGGAAAAATCCACAGACACTAACTTGGATTTGGAGAGGAGTGTGTATTTGACCACTGCCACCTTGTGTGTTAAAAAAGGACTTTGTCTGTTAATTAGAGCATTGTAGCTTCAAAGTGTACTTTGTCATCCATGTTAATCTTAAAATCTGTGTGTGTTTGTGAAGATAAGGGGGGAAATAATATTGTATTACATTCCAATTTTTCCATGTGTTTTTAAATGGTTTTATTAATGGTTTTCAACATTATATTCTGTATGATGCGCAATAAATTCCCAGGACTCAGCATGTTGCATGTAAATATGGAGAAGACCAGCGGAGATCCACACAAATCATGCAGAGAATCAGGCATCAAAGTCCTTGCCGTTATAGTCAGCACCTCCTTTTATACAGATATCAAAAGGTTAATTGAAAAAGAGTGTTGGAATTCAGGATAATAGGGTAAGGCCACGAGAACATGGCACTGTGGTGTACACCCTTTCAGGGAGCAACAGAGTCAAAACCCAGCCAAGTCCCTCTTGGGGCCAGAATAGTGTCGTGGGATCTTTTACATCAACTTACGTGAGCAGCTGAGCCCCGATTTGATGTCCTATCCACAAAATGGTGTATATCCTGACTCAGCAAGAATGGTATCATTGAATTAGGGCTGCCATTGTGTGCATAATTTTTGTAATTCTAAACAAAGTTTTATTTGGATCTCGGCGTTTTGTTGCATTGTTTACCTACTGCAGCAAAAGTGAGAACCAGAAAACAATTTCCACAGTGTAGATGCTCACAAATCCCCAAGTCACATTGGACAATTTAGGATGCCTCAACAGTGGTTTCTAATAGTCAAATAAATGATCGAGTGCATCTCATCCCAGACCACTGCCATTTTGTTTTCCTTTCTGAAACTACGGCCATCTTGCAGGTAAGAAGGCTTTGGAGGCTTTGGAGAGAGTGCAGAGGAGGTTTACCAGGATGTTGCCTGGTATGGAGGGGCTTAGTTATGAGGAGAGATTGGGTGAACTGGGGTTGTTCTCCCTGGAAAGACGGAGGATGAGGGGTGACCTAATAGAGGTGTATAAAATTATGAAAGGCATAGATAGGGTGAACGGTGGGAAGCTTTTCCCCAGGTCGGTGGTGACGTTCACGAGGGATCATAGGTTCAAGGTGAAGGGGGGGAGGTTTAACACAGATATCAGAAGGACATATTTTACACAGAGGGTGGTGGGGGCCTGGAATGCGCTGCCAGGCAAGGTGGTGGAGGCGGACACACTGGGAACGTTTAAGACTTATCTAGGCAGCCATATGAATGGAGTGGGATTGGAGGGATACAAAAGAATGGTCTAGTTTGGACCAGGGAGCGGCGCGGGCTTGGAGGGCCGAAGGGCCTGTTCCTATGCTGTATTGTTCTTTGTTCTTTGTTCTAAGAAACCAAGCACAGATTAAGGCTATTTCACCTAATTACACAGCTGTTTAATTGAATTTCTCAATCATATTTCAATTAGGAGCAGGCATTATTGCTTAGTTTTAGCTGCAGATTCCATGACTTTGGTCGCTTGGCGCTTTAGATAATTCATGACTCTAACAATTTGAAAACCCTGGCCATTCTAAATATGACATTTGTGGTGGGTGCAGTCTGAAATAGAAAGTGATGCAGGCGATTCATCAGCGAGACATCAGCGGAGGCCATGTAGCAGGCTTCCCGCTGGGCACCACGGCCTCCGCGCGTCTCCGGCCGCCGGACTTCTGGCGTCATCAGCTCCACGGCAGAAATCGGCATGGAGCTGATTTAAATATTGCAATGAGTATTTTAATATTATCATGGGGCCCGGGACGGAAGTCATTGCGGCAGAGGTTGGGGCTGCCGGTTTGGGGAGGGAGGGAGGAGGAAATCGGGAGACCATGACTGCCGGTGGGGGGGTGGGTGGGGTGCTGTCAGGCTGACCCAGACACGTCTGGGGGGCCAGCGATGTGTGGTGGGGGGGTGGGGGGGGGCGGTCACATAGCCAGTGATGTGGGGTCACGGGGCTGGCCAGCAATCAAGCTGGCCAGCGATCGGGAGGCCGGCAGTGCAGGGTTACTGCCCATGCGCCGATCTCCGCTCAGACAGATTGGTGCATGCGCAGTGGTCCGCTCAGCACTGGCCCCTCTCGCGGGAATAGGCCCCACCCACAGATTTTTAACATGATTCACATGAGGGCACTCTGTGATGCACAGAGTGTGGGAGATTCATTTTGAAAACCTCACTGAAAAAAGTAATGGGATTTACTCCAATTTTTACGTGAATTTGACACTTAGAATTTTTTTGGGAGAATCCCACCCTACGTTAATTGTGTTCATTTGTCAGTTGAAGTGCACCCTGCATAAACAATCTTGTCACCCATCTGTAACTTGATGAAGTATAGTTTTGCAGTATTTATCTCAAGTAGTTTGTTTTCAATTTTCTTTCAAGTCTGAATATACAGGTGTTGGTCCTGGGGCACTCTATGTCATGGGTGTAGATCATGTGGCACTGCTTATCCACAGTGTCTTGTCAGATTTTCATACTCAGTTTGTGATTTCCCCAGACCTACCAAGGGACTATGATCTTCACCATGTGTGGAGAATGTGGATTACTTGAAGATGAAGGTCTAGTGAGGTAGCTAATTTACTCTAACCTGCCATTGGTATGAGTGTCGCTCATCAGAGTGCAATCTTACCTTCGCATACAAAGTGTAATCTGTGCTCATTCTCTGACTGATATTCTTGTTGTATCAGTTGTTGCAGTTATCACATTTGTTCAGAAGAATTGATGCATGGGTTTTGAGTGAGACTTGTATATGTACATCTCTTGAGAAGGTTGAAGCACATGGAATTCAGGGAAACTTGGCGAGATGGATCTGAAACTGGGGGTTTAGTAATAGGGCACAAAGGGTAGTGGTAGAAGGCTGTGTGAGCGACTGGAGGCCGGTACCCAGTGCTGTACCACAAGGTTCAGAGCTGGGTCCCTTATTGTTTGTTATATACATAAATGATATAGATGATAGTGTAGGGGCAATGATAAGCAAGTTTGCAGATGACACCAAGATTGGTAGGGTGATTAGTGAAGAAGAAGGACGTAGGTTACAAGATTATATAGATGGGTTGGTCAGCTAGGCAGAACAGTGGTAGATGGTATTTAATACTGATAAATGTGAGGTAATGCACTTTGAAAGAAGTAATAAGACAAGGGAGTTCTTAATGAATGGCAGGACACTAGGAAGCTCAGAGGAACAGGTGGATCTTGGGGTACTTATTCACAGATCTATGGTTGACACACCATACAGCAGGACTTCCAAGAATTGAAGGTGGGTCTTCACCAAAGGAACCTTCTTCTTGACTGAAAGGATTATCATCGCCACATCACTCATCCTCTAATAGAATATCTTGCAGTTTGTCAATGTGAGCACTCATAATCTGTGCCAGGGAGTAGAAAACGTCTTATACGTTTTTATTCATTAAAGTGGTCTTCATGTTGGTGCTCACCACACCTCCGGAACATGGGCCCGCTCACCAGCGATGCCACCACTGTGAATCCAAGCCAGCTCTGACCACATCTCATAAACAAGGATTTCTTTGACTTAAGTTGGCTCCCCACAGTCAGAAAATCTTACCAGGATTTTCCAAAAACATTGCACAGATTATATATATCAACTAATTACAGGTCATGCATTAGGATAAAAAGAATTAAAAGATGAGTAGAACTAGTGCTCGCAAAAATCAGCTGCTCCCGAGCTCACATCATGTGATCCCCCAGATTTTTCCACATTTAATAAATGTTTTTCTCTTGTTAAAATTAATTCATGGTCTTGTGCCACTGTTCCTCCATGTTTAATAAAAAAAAGTTAAAGTTACGGTCTTTTGAGCCAGGATTCCATTCTGGGATCTCCCCATCCAGTTATAACATCAACTGGGATTGTTAACAACCTAATGGCATCATTCTAAAGATTGTGCAGGTCAGAGGGACTTGGGGGTAAATAAACATAGATTTTTGAAACATGTGAGGCCTGAGGTTTCATATATTGAGGCATCGAATACAAAAGTAGGGACGTTGTGCTGACTCTTCATAAAATTCCAGCAAAGATGCCAAAAGATAATACCGGACCAAGCTGGAGTCCCAGGCTAGCCACACCGACCTCCACTGACTATGGCAAGGTCTGCAAGACATAATAGGCTACAGATGAAGGCATGCTCCAAGGCACCCCTCCCTGATGAGCTCAATGCATTCTATGCCCGTTTTGAGCAAGAGGTCAGTGAGAGCATGCCCTCCATCCTGGAAGCCCTGGATGAACCTGTATCTGGGGTCACCACTGCAGATGTCAGAGCAGCTTTCTTGAAGGTCAAACCACGGAAAGCAACTGGCCCAGATTGGGGTACCCGGAAGTGCACTCAGATCCTGCGCGGATTAGCTGGCAGATGTATTCACAGATATCTTCAACCTCTCTTTACAACAATCTGAGGTCCCGATCTGCTTCAAGAAAACAACCATCATCCCGGTACCTAAGAAAAACCAAGCAGCATGCCTTAATGACTATCGGCCGATGGATCTGACATCCGTCATTATGAAGTGCTTCAAAAGATTAGTCGTGGCATGAATCAATTTCAGCCTCCTGAACTACCTGGATCCACTACAGTTTGCCTACCGCCGCAACAGGCCCACAGCAGATGCCATATCCTCGGCCCTGCACTCAACCCTGGAACACCTCGGCAACAAGGACTTATGTCAGACTCCTATTTATTGACTACAGCTCAGCCTTCAACACTATTAATCCCACGACACTCATCTCCAAACTCTGTGCCCTGGGCCTCGGCACCTCCCTCTGCGACTGGATCCTGAACTTCCTAAGTCACAGACCACAATCAGTAAGGTTAGGCAACAACACCTCCTCCACGATCAACCTCAACACCGGTGCCCCACAAGGCTGTGTTTTCAGGAGTCTGTGTGGCCAAATTCATCTCCAAATCGATTTTCAAGTTTGCTGACAACACCACCATAGTGGGTCGGATCTCAAACAATGACGATATAGAGTACAGGAATGAGATAGAGAATCTGGTGAACTGGTGCAGCAACAATAATCTCTCCCTCAATGTCAACAAAACAAAGGAGATTGTTATTGACTTCAGGAAGCGTAAAGGAGAACATGCCCCTGTCTACATCAATGGGGACGAAGTAGAAAGGGTCGAGAGCTTCAAGTTTTTAGGTGTCCAGATCACCAACAACCTGTCCTGGTCCCCCCCATGCCGACACTATAGTTAAGAAAGCCCACCAACGCCTCTATTTCTCAGAAAACTAAGGAAATTTGGCATGTCAGTTACGACTCTCACCAACTTTTACATATACACCATAGAAAGCATTCTTTCTGGTTGTATCACAACTTGGTATGGCTCTTGCTCTGCCCAACACCGCAAGGAATTACAAAAGGTCTTAAATGTAGCCCAATCCATCATGCAAACCAGCCTCCCATCCATTGACTCTGTCTACACTTCCCGCTGCCTCGGCAAAGCAGCCAGCATAATTAAGGACCCCACGCATCCCGGACATCCTCTCTTCCACCTTCTTCCTTCAGGAAAAAGATGCAAAAGTCTGAGGTCACGTACCAACCGACTCAAGAACAGCTTCTTCCCTGCTGCTGTCAGACTTTTGAATGGACTTACCTTGCATTAAGCTGATCTTTCTCTACACCCAAGCTATGACTGTAACACTACATTCTGCACTCTCTCGTTTCCTTCTCTATGAACGGTATGTTTTGTCTGTATAGCATGCAAGAAACAATACTTTTCACTGTATGTTCATGCATGTGACAATAATAAATCAAATCAAATTCTAGTTAGGTCTCACGAGTGTATTACACTCAGTTTTGGACACCACACTTTAGGAAAGATGTGAGCATTCACAAGGTGGTGCAGAAGAAATTTCCCAGAATGGTTCCAGGGATGGGGAAGTTTAGCTATTAGATTAGTTTGGAGAATCTGCGGTTGTCCTGCTTTGAAAAAAGAGATTGAGGTGATACTTAGCAAACATGTACAAGATTATGATGGGTTTTGATAGGGTAGACAAGAAAAACTGTTTTTTAGTACAACTAGTACAAGGACTGGGGACACAGACTTAAGGTTTTGACAAGAGTTGTAGGGGGAATGAGAGCAAGAACTTTTATAGGCAATGAATGATAATGACCTCAAACGCACTGCCCACAAGGGCAGTGGAAGCAAAAATTATCAATGATTCCAAAAAGGAGATTAGATGGGCACATGAAAAAAATAAACTTGCAGGGCTACGGGACAGATGATGGGAATGGAATTGACTGAGATACTCCACAGAGAACCAGCATTGACTCAATGAGCCAAACAGCCTCCTCCTTTGTCATACATGATTATGATTTCTGTACAGTACTAAGGGAGTGCTGCATTTTCAGCGAATCTATGAATGAGCGATTAAACCAAGTCCTCGTCTGTTTGCTTTGGCAACTCGAGTGAACATTAAAGAACCCACAGTAGTTTTCAAAGAGGAGAAGGGAATTTTCTTGCTGCCATGATCAACATTACTTTCTTAACCAACCACACCAAGGTGCATCTTAACTGATCATTCAACTTACTGCCATTGGTAGGATCCTGCAATGTGCAAGATGCCATTTCCTTCCATATCCTCAATGTCTCTGCATCTTGTTATTCATCGTGTTTGACGCAATGTGAGATGTTTCTGGGAAAGAAAGAACATTTATAATAGCGCCTTTTATGACACTGAGGCATTCCAAAGTGCTTCACAGGAAGGAAATCCTTTGTAGCCCAGACACTGGCGATGAAGACAAATGCAGTAGCTAATTTTAATGCAATACAAACAGAAAATAAGATAGGTAACCATGTTAGCCTGGTTTTGTTGGTGTTGGCTGAAGGAGAAATATTGGCCAGGGTTCTTCAAACAGAGCAATGGAACAGTTAATGCCCACCTGAAAAGATAGGTGAGCCTCAGCTTAACATTTCATCTGAAAAAACAAAGAACAAAGAACAGTACAGCACAGGAAACAGGCCCTTCGGCCCTCCAAGCTTGTGCCGCTCATTGGTCCAACTAGACCATTCATTTGTATCCCTCCATTCCCAGACTGCTCATGTGACTATCCAGGTCAGTCTTAAACGATGCCAGGGTGCCTGCCTCCACCACCATACCTGGCAGCGCATTCCAGGCCCCCACCACTCTCTGTGTAAAAAATGTCCCTCTGATATCTGAGTTCTACCTCACCCCTCTCACCTTGAGCCCGTGACCCCTCGTGATCGTCACCTCCGACCTGGGAAAAAGCTTCCCACTGTTCACCCTATCTATACCCTTCATAATTTTGTACACCTCTATTAGGCCCCCCCTCATTCTCTGTCTTTCCAGGGAGAACAAGCCCAGTTTACCCAATCTCTCCTCATAGCCAAGACCCTCCATACCAGGCAACATCCTGGTAAACCTTCTCTGCACTCTCTCTCCACGTCCTTCTGGTAGTGCGGCGACCAGAACTGGACGCCTAACCGGCATTCTATACAGCTGCAACATCAGACTCCAGCTTTTATACTCGATACCCCATCCTATAAAGGCAAGCATACCATATGCCTTCTTCACCACCTTCTCCACCTGTGCTGCCACCTTCAAGGATTTGTGGACTAGGTCCCTCTGTGTTTCTATACTCTTGATGGCTCTGCATTTATTGTATAACTCCCCCCTACATTAGTTCTTCCAAAATGCATCACTTTGCATTTATCTGGATTAAATTCCATCTGCCATTTCTCCGCCCAATTTTCCAGCCTATCTATATCCTGCTCTATTGTCCGACATGTTCATCGCTATCCGCAAGTCCAGCCATCTTCGTGTCATCCGCAAACTTGCTGATAACACCAGTTACACCTTCTTCCAAATCATTTATATATATCACAAATAGCAGAGGCCCCAGTACAGAGCCCTGTGAAACACCACTGGTCACAGACCTCCTGCCGGAAAAAGACCCTTCGACTGTTACCCTCTGTCTCCTGTGGCCAAGCCAGTTTTCTACCCATCTAGCCACCTCTCCTTGTATCCCATGAGCCTTAACCTTCTTAATCAACCACCATGAGGGACTTTGTCAAATGCCTTACTGAAATCCATATAGATTACATCCACGGCCCTTCCTTCGTCAACTGTTTTTGTCACTTCCTCAAAAAACTCCACCAAATTTGTAAGGCACGACCTCCCTCTTACAAAACCACGTTGTCTGTCACTAATGAAATTGTTCCGTTCTAAATGCACATACATCCTGTCTCTAAGAATCCTCTCCAACAACTTCCCTACCATGGACGTCAAGCTCACTGACCTATAATTCAGGTTATCCCTGCTACCCTTCTTAAATAACGATACCACATTCGCTATCCTCCAATCCTCAGGGACCTTACCTGTGTCCAAAGAAGAGACAAAGATTTCCGTCAGAGGCCCAGCAATTACATCTCTTGTCTCCCTGAGCAGTCTAGGACAGATGCCATCAGGCCCTGGGGATTTGTCAGTTTTAATGTTACCTAAAAAACCTAATACTTCCTCCCTTGTAATGGAGATTCTCTCTAACGGGTCAACACCTCCCTCTGAGATACTCCCAGTCAACAAGTCCCTCTCCTTTGTGAAACCGATGCAAAGTATTCATTTAGGATCTCCCCAATTCCCTTGGGTTCTAAGCATAATTCCCCTCCTTTGTCCCTGAGAGGTCCGACTTTTTCCCTGACAATTCTTTTGTTCCTAACATATGAATAAAATGCCTTAGGATTCTCCTTAATCCTATCTACCAAGAACATTTTGTGACCTCTTTTTGCCCTTCTAACTCCCCGTTTGAGTTCTTTCCTACTGTCTCTGTATTCCTCCAGAGCTGCATCTGTTTTCAGTTGCCTGGACCTAACGTACGCCTCTCTTTTCTTTTTGATCAGATCCTCAATTTCCCTGGTTATCCACGGCTCTCGAATCCTACCTTTCCTATCCTTCCTTTTTACAGGCACATGCCTGTCGTGCAGCCTTATCAACTGTTCCAGATGTGGACTTACCCCCGAACAGCCTCTCCCAATCAACGGCCACCAATTCCTGCCTAATCCGGCTATAGTTGGCCTTCCCCCAATTTAGCACGCTACCCTCAGGACAACACTCGTCCTTGTCCATCACTATCCTAAAGTTAACAGAGTTGTGGTCACTATTTGCCGCATGTTCCCCTACCGAAACTTTGACGACCTGACCGGGCTCATTTCCCAGAACTAGATCCAGTATAGCCCCCTCTCTAGTTGGGCTATCTACATACTGTTCCAAAGAACGTTCCAGTACGCATTTTACAAATTCCTCCCCGTCCAGACCCCCAGCCCTAAGCATTTTCCAGTCTATACCAGGAAAATTGAAATCTCCCACTACAACAACCCTATTTTTTCTGCACATACCCAGAATCTCCTGACATATCCATTCCTCCACTTCCCGTGGGCTGTTGGGTGGCCTGTAGTGTATCCGCAGCATAGTGATTACACCTTTCCTGTTTCTGAGCTCCACCCACTGTGACTCATTACATGACTTTTCTAAATTGTCCACCCTCTGTACCACTGTAATATGCTCCCTAACTAATACCGCTACTCCCCAACCTTTTTTAGCCCCTCCTCTGTCTCGCCTAAAACACTTATACCCCGGAATATTCAGCTGCCAGTCCTGTCCTTCTTTTAACCATGTCTCCATCACCACAACCACACCCAAATTCCGCATAAGCATTAAGGCCCTAAGTTCGTCTGTCTTACCCGTTACGCTCCTTGCATTGAAGCAGATGCACTCCAGACCTCCAGGCCCACTCAGGTCATCCTGCTCCAGAATGCTCTTCTTCTTCGCTAGCCTTGCCCTGGCCCCCAGCTCGACCCCAGCCTCAGTACTTACTGACCTACTCTTTTGATCCCCACCCCCCTGCCACACTAGTTTAAACCCTGCCGAAACACTCTAGCAAAACTCCCAGCCAGGATGTTTGTGCCCTTCCAGCTAAGGTGTAACCCATCCTTTCCATAGAGGTGCCATCCTCTCATGAAGACTTGCCAATGATCTATGAATTTGAAACCCTCCCTCTTGCACCAGTCCTTTAGCCACGTGTTCAATTGTAGAATCTCCCTGTTCCTGGCCTCACTAGCACTAGGCACTGGGAGCAGTCCAGAGATTGCTATCCTAGAGGCCTTATTTTTTAGCCTAGCACCCATCTCCCTGAATTGCTCTCGTATGACCCCCCTGCTCTTTCGGCCTACGTCATTTTCACCAATGTGTACAACTACATCTGTTTGATTACCTTCCCTTTTTAATATGCTTCCTACCCTCTCGGAGACATCCAGTACCCCGGCACCAGGGAGGCAGACTACTATCCTGGAGTCTCGTTCGCGCCTGCAGAACCGCCTGTCCATGCCTCTAACCATCGCATCCCCCATCACTATTTCTCTCCTAATCCCCTTCTTTCCCTTCTGGGCCTCTGAGCCTGTCCCTGTGCAGGCGATCTGGTCTTTGTGGCTTACCCCTGTAGGGTCATCCCCCTCCACAGAAACCAAAACAATATACCTATTTTGGTGGCATACCCCAAAGGTGGCATACCCCAAAAGTACAGCACTTGCAGAGTCCTGCATTGGTCAACTGAGATAATATAGTCAAACCCGTGGAGCAAGAATTAAATCTACAACCTACTGACTTGAGAAAAATTGCCTAAGGAAATAAACTGACCCAGCGAACAAATGCAATAAGCCTAAGAACTCTATTTCACCAAGATATTTAGGGTATTTGAGGCACTGATTTACTCTGAAGATTGGAATCCATTCATTTCCCACCCAAACATTTTGATCCAATGTTTGACTCAGCATTACAAAGAAGTTATTGCTGATAAAAACAGAAAATGTTATATTCCTTGTGAACTATTAGTTTATTCAGACATGACAATACCCAGATCTACCTGGTTTTTAACTCACATCTACCCAGATCAGATTCAGCATCTGCAGTAATTTGCTTTTACCCAAATCTACCTCATTTCCACCGCTCTAGTGCTCTCAACCAGTTTCAGTTGGTTATGCTGTTTGTCCAACATCCAGTCCTGGATTAGCTGAAATTTCCTCTAATCAAGCATTTGAAAAACAGAAACAATTATCTTCAGTCCCTCCCACAATATTTGTTTCATAGATAGCCACCAACTCCATCGCGCTCCCTGGCCACTGTCTCAGACTGAACCAGATTGTTCATAATCTGTGTTCTATTTGACCTTGAGCTCAGCTTCTGATTCCATATCCTCTATATTACTAAGATTCTCTACTTCCACCTCTGTCTCTGTCCCTGCCTTAGCCCATTTGCTTGCTGGAACCTTCAACCATACCATTTTACTTTCAGACTCAATTATTCCAATTTTCTCCTCGATGACCTCCCACCTTTTACCTTCCATGAACTTGAACACAACCAAAACTCTGTTGCCTGTATCCTAACTCACCCAGCTTCTAACTGGGTAATGCCTTGATTTTAAAATTATCACGCTTGTACTCCAATTTGTCATAATCTCACCCCTCCTTTAGCCCTACAATCCTCCAAGAACTTTGGCCTCATACCCATCTCCTACTTCCTTTTACCATTTTCCATTGTCAATCACCTCTTCAAACATCTAGGCCCTTAGCTCTGGATTGCCTCCCCAGACTTGTTTACCTTTCCTCCTTTCAGATGATTTTAAAACCTACCTCTTTGTTCAAACCTTTTATCACCTGTTCTCATGTCTCTTCATTTGGCATAATTCCAATTTTTATCTCATAACTCTCATATGATGTGTCTTACAATGCCTATCTTATATTAAAGGTGCTATACAAATTCATATTGCTGTTGTTCTGCCTCAGCTTTATCTCAGCTCATCATGCATTGAAACGTTCAAACATGCCCTTATCATTTCGATGCGCATTCCATCCCCCATTTCTGCCCACACCCTAATCTCTGGAATTCTCTTTCTAAACCTCTCTTCCTTGAAGACGTCCCTTCAAGCCCACTTCTTCGACCAAATTTTTCATCATAATCCCTCCTGTGGCTCGATTTCTATTTTTTCCTTATTCCTCTGTGCAATGCTATGGAATATTTTTCTATTTTAAAGGTACTATGTAAATACAAAGTATTACTTTTGGCTTTTATTGTTGAGAGAACATGATAAATGACTTTGTTTTGACCCAGAAAACATGCATAAGTCATCTACTTTAATATTTCATGAAGTATTATACATGCAACAATAAAATGTCACTGAAATTTGCAAAAGTTACTCCCCCAATATTTGGGACAAATATTCATAATGAAATCATATTTAAGTAAATAGTTGTTTATAGTTGCTATATAGTGCTGTTAAAATTGTCTTGTAGTTTTTTATTATGTAGTTGCCACTTGTAATGAATTGCATATATTAATTAAAAAATTATGAGCCCTACTTGAAACTGGTATTTTATGCAGTTCCAGCATAATCTTCCAGGTCTTCTATTCCTTAGCTAATAAAGACAAGTATCTCAGATGCCTTCTTGATAACCTTAGCTACCTGTTCAGCAGCCACCTTCAGGCATCTTTGGAAATCCTACCACTTGTTGTGTATTCTCTTGCCTGCTTAGCCTTATCCAAATACTTCTCCAGATTGAACAGCATTTGCCATTGTTCCACCCGCCTGACTAGTCCATTGGTATCTTCCTGCAGTTTACAGCTATCTTCTTCATCATCAACCACACAATTTTGTATATCTATAAGCTTCTTAATCCTACACCCTACATTCAAGTTCAAATCATTGAAATATACTACAGAAGGCAAGGGATCAAGTACCGAGTGCTGGGGAATACCAGTGGAAACAGCCATCTCATCACAAAAGCACCCAACGACCATTACATTTTGCTTCCTACCTCTGAGCCAATTTTGGATCCAATTTGCCATTTTGCTTTTGGATCCCCATAGGCATTTACTTTTGTGATCAGTCTGCCTTGTGGAACCTTACTAAAAGAGAACTGGAGGACAGCTAAAGTTATACCATTGTTTAAAAAGTGGGAAAGGGATAAACTGAGTAATTACAGGCCAATCAGTCTAACCTTGCATTGGAAAAATTATTGGCAAAAATTCTGAGAGACAGGGTAAATCTTCAGTTGGAAAAATAAGCTTAATCAAAGATAGTCAGCATGAATTTCCTAAGGAAAGGTCCTTAACATCATTGAATTTTTTGAGGAAGTAACACGAAAGGGAGTGGTTTTTAAAATTATTCTTTCATAGGATGTGAGCGTTACTGTCAAGACAAGCATTTGTTGCTTTGTTAAAATCCATATAGACAACAACAAACTCTCTACTTGTTTGGATGACTGTAGCTCCAACAACACTCAAGAAACTTGACATAATCCATGACAAAAGCAGCCCCTTTGACCGGTACTCCATCAACCACACTAAACATTCATTCCCCCACCACTAATATAGAGTAGCAGCATTTTGTACCTTACAGAAGATGCACTGCAGCACTCACCAACACCTTCAAAACCCATAATCTCTACTTCCTGGAAGGACAAGAGCAGCGGACCACTACCTGCAAGTTCTCCTCCAAGCCACACACCATGCTGACCTAGAAATGTTTTGTGGTTCCTTTACTGTTGCTGGATCAAAATCCTGGAACTCCTTCCAATATACTATTTTAGGAGCACTTACATTAGATTGGCCTGTAATGACTCAGTTTATCCCTTTCCCACTTTTTAAACAATTGTACAACTTTAGGTATCCTCCAGTTCTCTGGCACCACACCTGTAACCAAAGAGATTGGAAAATAATAGTCAAAACCTCTGTTATTTTTTTCTCCTGTTTCCCTTAACAGCCGAGGATGCATTTCATCCAGACCTGTGGAATTTTCCACTTTCAAAGATGTTAAACCCTGAATAACTCACCATGTTAAGTTAATCTAATATGACTCCTCCTTCCTGATTGCAATGCCCTCTCTTTTGTGAAAACAAAGTATTCATTAAGAACCATATCAACGTTTTCCATCTTCACACACAAGTAACCTTTATTGTCCCACTCTTTAGTTATTCTTTTTCTCTTTATATATTTGTATAAAATATATCTAAAATAATCTGTATTTTCCTTGATTTTACTTGTTAATGTTTTCATGCCTGCTCTCTCCTTTCCTAATTTCCTTTTTAATTTTACCTGTACATTTTTAATACATCTAGGTTTTAATCTAATTAAATATAAACTTCTGCCCAATATTTTGTGCACTGAGCATATGAGTTGTAAATAAGAGTTAAAAACCTTCCCTGTTAGAGGAATAAATCTATGGAATATATTCTGGTGTATTAGTAACTGTGTCACATGAGGAACTATTGAAATTCATTGTCATAGTTTGCAATCGCAGGTATTTTATGATTTTTCAATAACATGGATGGCTGTGATTCTCCCAAATTGGGACTAAGTGCCCGTGCCAGTGGAAAATCCTCCAGGTTTCTAGCTGATGTTAGCACCTAATATATGCCAATTTATGCATAGCAGACAATCAGCTGGTCTGCCCTGCTTTTAAACATGATGTGGAGCTCAACAATCACCAGGCAAGAGTGTTCTCTTCCTGTTGGGGAGCACTTCAGCGGTCACGGGCATTCGGCCTCTGATATTCGGGTAAGCGTTCTCCAAGGCGGCCTTCACGACACACAACGGCGCAGAGTCGCTGAGCAGAAACTGATAGCCAAGTTCCGCACACATGAGGACGGCATCAACCGGGATATTGGGTTCATGTCACACTATCTAATCCCCACAGCTTGCCTGGACCTGCAGAGTCTCACTGGCTGTCCTGTCTGGAGACAATACACATCTCTTTAGCCTGTCTTGATGCTCTCTCCACTCACATTGTTTGTATCTTAAAGACTTGATTAGCTGTAAGTATTCGCATTCCAACCATTATTCTGTAAATTGAGTTTGTGTCTTTATATGCCCTGTTTGTGAGCAGAATTCCCACTTACCTGAGGAAGGGACTTAAGGCTCCGAAAGCTTGTGGCTTTTGCTACCAAATAGACCTGTTTGCTTTTAAACAGCAACCCATTTTCTACGCTCGGAGACAGACGCCCTCCCACAAAAACATAAATTGTGGCCCTCGTACTGACCAGGGGAATGCCAACAAACCCTCACCAAAGAGGGGCATCCTCCACCCCTACCCACAGATAATGGATAACCTCCCTCCACACCATGCAGGTGACCAGATCTTACCCTTCCGCCCCACAGCCCCCATCCCCCCTCAGTCCCCCTTCCCCCTCAGATCCCACTCAGAATCCTCCACCCCCACACACCATGCAGCTGACCAGACCTTAATCCCTCTCCCCCCACAGACCTGATCCTGGCGGAGAGTGGCAGGGTAACCCCTTGCCCCCAGCCTGAGCCCATCCAACCCCCAGCACCTTTGAGGGACCCATATTTTGCAGCCTGGCAGCAGCAGAGGAGTAAATAGCCGCTGGACCTATCTCCCTGAGTCCCCTCGGAGCCCAAGTTGCCAGACCAGGATGTCAGTGCCAGAGGGCAGTGCATTGTTGGCACTGCAAAGGCCCATGACCTAACGGGAGGCTAAGTTGAGGGGCGGGGGAGGGGGCCTGAGTGGGGGGAGAGACAAATAAACCTCATGCCTGTGTAGTGACAGGGGGAGGATGCCTCTCATTGCTGAATGGTTGGTAGTGCTTCCTCGACCCACAGGGTCCAACATGCCAAATCCTTGCTTGTGAGGACCTGTATGAAAAGCTGCCTGGTGCAGATCTGCTGGGGAAGCAGATGAATAGCGAAGGCTCTTTGACTCGGGCTGCAAGCCCGCTGATATTTAAGTTTGAGGATTTGAATGTGTATCGGGTTCCTGCCCGCTATGGCCAGAAACCTAATCAGGGCTGGCAGTCCGGCCTGGGAAGGTCACGACTGGCGCGGAACCTGTTTTTCCACTGACTCCCGATTCTCCGGGCCATCGCGATACTCGCTGATGGCTAACAGACCTGGAGAATCCCTCCCCTGATTTTCACAAGCTTTGCCTCTTTTAAGTAGATAAAGTTATCAATATTCTGCAATAGAAAATATACATAATTATTTCATGAGTTGCTGAGCCCAACACAAAGCAAAAAAATTGTTTATACCCTTCATAAGAAGGAATCAAATGTTCAGAGATTATAAAGTAATTGCAAATTTTCTATGATACTCCAGAAAGAGAAAGTTTAACACACTTATAACATTGACTCCAAATTCTTTTCTGTTTCATTTGGAACTGGAGTTCTCAAACAACAAGGTTAATTACTGAACAAAACTATGATAAACGCTTTTAAGTCCATCTTTATTCATGCATTGGAAAGATTGGGTTTCATCAATCAGTATATTTTTAGCACATCAACTGTGCACCTACTCTTGCTTTTTGAAAGTTCATTTTGATTCATTTTATCTCTTTGCTCTCTTATAAATTGTTCACATGCCACAGGGTGGCTGTCTGCAACAAGCTTTCTCAGATCAAAGGCATTCACATGATGATCAGTGAAACTCCAGCAGCTTTCCACCACAGATTGTTGGGCCTGGAACCAGTACAGTGGGGAAAGCCAATCCTGTTCTTTTGTAGGATCGGGCCACAGAACATTGGCAGAAGTCCTAGAAATTCACAAAAATAGGATTTCCAGAGTTACAACAACAGATCAGAAGTATCCTGAAGAAATTCCTAATGTAAGTCCTATTGCAAAGATATTTGGTAAGAAAGGATAGATGGTAACTGGTTTATCTTTTCTTGAGTTTAAGGCATTTCAAGCATGCCCTGTAAGGACCCACAACTTTAAACAGGTAGACATTTAAATTGAAAAGCTGTTCTCATCGTATTACATACAGAGATTTCTTTCTGCATGTGTGGTATATATATTTAACTGCGGTGGCTAAGAAAAAACTTGCTTTGCAGTCACCAGTTCAGGTTCTGGTCAATGGTAAGCCCCCAGGATATTGATAGTGGGGACTCAGTAATGGTAAGGCCATTGTATGTCAAAGGAGGACAGTTAGTTTCCCTCTTGTTAGAAATGGTAACTGCCCGACACTTGTACTTGCCACATACTAGCCCAAGTTTGAAAGTTATCCAGGTCTTGCTACATATGGACAAAGACTGTTTCAGAACCTGGATCCTTTTGGTACACTATCTCCAGGATGGAGGGACCACGCTTCCACTGCTAACTTCCTCGGCCATCTCCACAAGTGATCTCGTACCTTTATCATTTCTCATCTCTACTCAAGCTGATCCTATATCTTGGTCTCCCGAACTAGGGTCATCTCTCATTACTGTACCAATGCAATCCTTAATTAACAAAGCTACCTCTCCATCTTTTCCTTGTTTTCTAAATGTTATGTGCTCTTGAATATACAGGTCCCAGACTTTGTCATCCTGCAGCCATGAATCAGTGATGACTATCAGATCATACATATTTATTTCTATTTGCACCATCAGTTCACCTATTTGTTGAGAGTGCTATGTGCATTCAGATACAGAGCCTTTAGTTCTGTCTGTAACCGCTAGCCTTTTCTGCAGGTACACTTTATTTGTTCACTCTGTCCCTTCCTGTCACACTCTGATCATCATTCTCCTTATCCCTACCTGGCACTCTTGCCTTGTCTTCTCTGTTTAATTTATTGAATTTTCCCAAACATGATCCCTCATCCCTACCATTTAGTTTAAAGCCCTCCCTACAGCTCCATTCATACAACTCACTGAAACACTCATCCCAGCACGGTTCAAATGAATAGCATCCCAACTTTCCCCAGTGCTCCATGACCTAACTACACCAGCAGTGCCCTTTGTCCCACACAAGTCTTTTCTAGATCTCAATGTTCAAAGGAACTGGATTAATTATTAGGCTTCTATATCAACTGGTATTGTGGTTGCTTTCTTTTCTTGTTATATTGTTATAAGTAACATCAGCTGACACAGTTGCAATACATCTGTTTCCATTGAAGTTTCTTGGATCACCTTCAAACACAAGACCTGGGACAATCACAAGTACTACATGTAAATTATTTCTATACACTATACAGTACTGTGAAGAAAATTCAGCAAATGTGGATAGGGCTAAATACGTAGGTATTGTGAAGGGTCCTCAATGAAAGAAGTTGTAAAGTACACAAAGATAACACGCACAATGCTCTTAATATCATGCATTATATGCTTCTCAAAACACTGGAGCTGTGCCTTCACCTGTGGCAAGAGAGGTGGCCCAACAGCAATATCCTCTCCCAAACTAATATCACTAAAGCTAATGCCCCAAAACCAGCTTCACTGGTAAGAACATGTCATTTGTATGCCTGACACTGGATTCCCAAAACTGCTCTATTTAAAACTCAGTTGCAGCAGGAGACCAGGAAACTCCCACAAGGACAGCAGAAACATCTTAGAAATGTCTCAAAGCATTCCTGAAGCAATTGAGCATAGGAGTCTCTAGTCTGTGACCAATCAAAATGGAGAAGGTTCATGATTTTTAAAAATTCGATCATGGGATGTGGGCTTCGCTGGCTCAGCCAGCATTCATTACCCTTTCCTCATTGCCCTTCAGAAGATGGTGGTGAGATGCCTTCTTGAACTGCTGTAGTGCACGTGATGATGTGGAGATGCCAGCATTGGACTGGGGTGGGCACAGTAAGTCTCACAACACCAAGTTAAAGTCCAACAGGCTTATTTGGGAGCACGAGCTTTCAGAGTGATGCCCCTTCATCAGGTGAGTGGAGAGTTGGGTTCACAAACAGGGCATACACAGACACAGACTCAATTGCAAGATAATGGTTGGAATGCGAGTCTGAACAGGTAATCAAGTCTTTACAGGTACAGACAATGCGAGTGGAGAGAGGGTTAAGCATAGGTTAAAGAGGTGTGGATTGTCTCAAGCCAGGACAGTTACTAAGATTTTGCAAGCCCAGGCAAATCATGGGGGTTACAGGTAGCGTGACATGAACCCAAGATCCCGGTTGAGGCCATCTTCATGTGTGTGGAACTTGGCTCTCAGTCTCTGCTCGGCGATTTTGCATTGTCATGTGTCTTGATGGCCACCTTAGAGAACCCTTACCTGAAGATCGGAGGCTGAATCCCCTTGACTGCTGAGGTATTCCCTGACAACACAAAATCGCAGTGGACACAGAGGAATTCATCAGACAAATGAGTTCTTCCACAAACACCAAGAGGCCAACAGCGGACCCAATGAGACAGCCAATGAACCAGAACAGCTGACAGAGAGATCCGCGATGCAGCAACCAAAGAGGAAAGAGTCGAATTGGACTCCTCCGGAAGGCCGCTGCCCTCGACTTGACATCTATGCCCAAGCCGTCAGGAGATGCGTCAATGCCAGATTCATCAGCAGCACTCAAAAGACAGTTTTTGTCGGCATTGCTGCAACTGCCTCAATATTCAATGCCGACAATTGCCAATCTCCAGACGCAATTCTACAACTCATCCACTTCATCCTGGACCACAACACCTGCATCAACCAGTTCTTCATCCAGACACATGGAACAGCCATGGGGACCAAATTCACACCTCAATATGCCAACATCTTCATGCACAGATTCGAACAAGACCTCTTCACTGCACAGGACCTTCAACTGACGCTATACACTAGATACATTGATGACATTTTCTTCCTTTGGATTCACGGCGAAGAATCACTGAAACAACTACATAAAGACATCAACAAGTTCCATCCCACCATCAGACTCACCATGGACTACTCTCCAGAATCAGTTGCATTCTTGCACATGTGCATTTCCATCAAGGACGGTCACCTCAGCACTTCACTGTATCGCAAGCCCACGGTGAGGATAACCTCACAATACTCCACTTCTCCAGCTTCCACCCTAAACACGTTAAAGAAGCCATCCCCTATGGACAAACCCTCTGTATATACAGGATCTGCTCAGATGAGGAGGAACGTAACAGACACCTACAGACACTGAAAGACGCCCTCGTAAGAACAAGGTATGGCACTCAACTCATCGATCGACAGTTCCTATGCGCCGCAGCAAAAAGCTGCACTGACCTCCTCAGAAGACAAACACAGGACATGGCCAACAGAGTACCCTTCATTGTCCAGTACTTCCCTGGAGTGGAGAAGCTGCGACATCTTCTTCGGAGCCTTCGACATCTCATCGATGAAGATGAACATCTCATCAAGGCCATCCCCACACCCCCACTACTTGCCTTCAAACAATCATACAACCTCAAGCAGACCATTATCCGCAGCAAACTATCCAGCCTTCAGGAGAACAGTGACCATGACACCACACAACCCTGCCACAGCAACCTCTGCAAGACGTGCCAGATCATCAACACGGATCCATCATCTCACATGAGAACAGCATGCACCAGGTCATGGGACATACTCTTGTGACTCGGCCAATGTTGTCTACCTGATACGCTGCAGGAAAGGATATCCCGAGGCATAGTACATTGGCGAGACCATGGATGAATGGACACTGCTCAACAATCACCAGGCAGAAGTGTTCCCTTCCCATTGGGGAACACTTCAGCAGTCACGGGCATTCAGCCTCCGATCTTCGGGTAAGCATTCTCCAAGGCAGCCTTCAAGACACACGACAACGCAAAATCGCTGAGCAGAAACTGATAGCCAAGTTCCACGCACATGAGGACGGCCTCGGCCGGGATCTTGGGTTTATGTCACACTACCTGTAACCCCACGATTTGCCTGGGCTTGCAAAATCTTACTAACTGTTCTGGCTTGAGACAACTCACACCTCTTTAACCTGTGCTTAACCCTCTCTCCACTCACATTGTCTGTACCTGTAAAAAGTTGATTACCTGTTAAGACACGCATTCCAACCGTTATCTTGCAACTGAGTCTGTGTCTATATATGCCCTGTTTGTAAACCCAACTCTCCACTCACCTGATGAAGGGGCAGCACTCCAAAAGCTTGTGCTTCCAAATAAACCTGTTGGACTTTAACCTGGTGTTGTGAGACTTCTTGTAGTGCATGTGGCGTAGATACACCCACAATGGTGTTTGGGAAGGAGTTCCAGGATTTTTATTCAGTGACAGTGAAGGAAAAGCAATATATTTCCAAGTCAGAATGGTGAGTGGCTTGAAGGGGAACTTTCAAGTGGTGGTGTTCCCATGAAACCACTGACCTTGTCCTTGGTAGTGGTCATGAATTTGGAAGGTGCCATGTAAGGACCCTTAGTGAGTTGCTGCAGTGCATCCTGTAGATGATATGTACTTTTGCGACTGTGTTTTGGTATTTCAGGGAGTGAATGTTGTGGAAGAGATGCCAGTCAAGCAGGCTACTTTGTCCTGGATAGTGTCAAGCTTCTTGAGTGTTGTGGGAGCCACACTCATCCAACAAAGGGGTGAGTATTCCATCATACTCCTAACCTGTGCCTTGTAGATTGTGGACAGACTTTGGGGAGTCAGGTGAGTTACTTGCCACAGGATACCAAGCCTTTAACATGCAATGGTAGCCAAAGTATTTACCTGGCTAGTCCAGTTAAGTTTATGGTCAATGGTAACTCCCAGGTGTTGATAGTTGGGGATTCAGTGATGATAATGCCTTTGAATGTCAAAGGGTGATGATTAGATACTCTTTTGTTGGTGATGGTCATTGCTTAGTACTTGCATGTGTAAATTTTACTTGCCACTTGTCAGCCCAAGTCTTAGTATTGTTCAGGTCTTGTTGCATTTAGACATGAACTGCTTCAGTATCTGAGGATTAGCAAATGGTGTTGAACATTCGACAATCATCAGCAAATATCCCCATTTCTGACCTTATGATGTGAGAAATGTCATTGATTACGCAGCTGAAGATTATTGGGCCTAGTGAGGGATATGCTGGACCATGAAGTTACATACAGATTATGCCTGAGTACAATTTTGCTGCTGCCAATGGCCCACAGTACTTTATGGATGCCCAGTTTTGATAGATCTGTTCGAAATCTATCCCGTTTAGCACATTGGTAGTGGTAAACCACAACGCGATGGAGGGTATCCTCAATGAGAAGTTGAGACTTCGGGCCTAATTTTACCAAAACTTCGCGCCCGAAAACACGGTAAAGTCGGGTGTCGGGCCTATACCGCGATCTGCACCCGATTCCGAGCAGATCGCGGCTTTACCGACACCCGATTTGAGCGTGGGGAATTGGGCGGCCCGACGATTTAAATGCATTAGCATGCATTTCAATCGACTTAATGAACCGCGCACCCAACTCGACCACCAAATCCCACTTTACCGTCTTCTGGCCCGATCCGGATCTGCGCTTTTAACGACCTGCAAAATAAAAGTCTGAAGTCGTCGCTGCAGCTTCCGAAGAGCGGGCTCAGAGTCTGCAACGGCTCTCTGACCCAGGTCATCCTCTGGTTGGGGTGAAGGGGGGGGGGGTGGGGGGGTTGGAAGGAGGGGGGGTGGAGGGTGGGACGGGGGGGGGGGCGGTTTGGGACCCAGATCATCCTCTGGTCGGGGGAGTGGGTCCGCTGCCAGTCTGCGGCTGATCGGTGGGGAGGGAGGGGGCAGGGGTGTCCACTGCCACTCTGCGGGCGATCCCTCCTCCCCATCGGAGGAACGAATCCCTCCTGCCGGAGTGGACGTGCGGCCATGCCATCCCACAAAACCTTCAGGATGAAGCAATTCCTCGCTAAGAAGATGAAGCAGAACCGGCCGATTCCACAGTGGATCCGCATGAAAACCGGCTACAAGATCAGTACAAGTCCAAGAGGAGACACTGGAGAAGGACCAAGCTGGGCCTGTAAAGGGATACACCATCACTGGTACACTACCAGCCACAGCCATCTCTCCCGCTCTCTTGCCCCTGCAGGGAAGAGTAATCTGTGGCTGGTAGTGTACCAGCGATGGTGTATCCCTTTACAGCCCAGCTTGGTCCTTCTCCAGTGTCTCCTGGACTTGTACTGATCTTGCAGCCGGTTTTCATGCGGATCCACTGTGGAATCGGCCGGTTCTGCTTCATCTTCTTGGCGAGGAATTGCTTCATCCTGAGGTTTTTGTGGGATGGCATGGCTGCACGTCCACTCCGGCAGGAGGGATTCGTTCCTCCAATGGGGAGGAGGGATCGCCCGCAGAGTGGCGGTGAACCCCCCTGCCCCCTCCCTCCCCACCGATCGGCCGCAGACTGGCAGCGGGCCCACCCCCCCGACCAGAGGATGACCTGGGTCCCATCCACCCCCATCCTCCTCACCCCTCCCCGCCGCCCCCCCCCCCCCCCCCCCCAGACCAGAGGATGATCTGGGCCCCGCCCCCCCTCCTCCTCCCACCTCCCCCGCCCCCAACCAGAGGATGATCGTCAGAGAGCCGCTCTCTTCGCTTTCTGCTTTTTTTCTCTTTCGAGCCTGGGCGCACTCTGTCAGATTTTTTTCGAACTGCACATGCGCAGTTCAGAGCTCCGATCAGTCTGCCAGAGCTAAGCCCTGCCCACAGCATGGATCGGACTGGAGCCGGCAAAATGCGTATGGGCGCACTGGAAAGAGGATTCCAGGCGCGGATCTATTTGACGCCCGGATTTGGCACTTAGACTCAAAATGGTAAAATCAGGCCCTTCGTCTCCATAAGAACCGTACAGTGGTCACTCCTACCGATACTGTCATGGACAGATGCATCTGTGGCAGGCAGATTGGTGAGAATGAGGTCAAATAGGTTTTTCTCTCTTGGTTCCCTCATCACTTGCCGAAGACACAGTCTAGAAACTACTGTCCTTGGTACCTGACCAGCTTGGTCTGTGGTGGTACTACTGAGCCAGTCTTGGTAATGGTCATTGAAGTCCTTTCCCAAAGCATGTTCTGCACCCTTACCACCCTCAGTGCTTCCTCCAAGTGGTGTTCAACATGGAGGAGTATTGATTCATCCGCTGACAGGAGATGTGGTATGTGTTCATCACCAGGAGGTTTCCTTGTTCATGTTTGACCTGATGCCATGAAATCTCATGGGGTCTGGGGTTGATGCTGAGGGCTCCCAAAGCAACTCCCTCAAGACTGTATACCGCTTTGTCATCAACTCTGCTGGGTCTGTCTTGCCAGTGGGATAGAACATACTCAAAGGTGGTCATGGTGGTATCTGGGGCATATTCTGGAAGGTATGATTCCATCAGTATGACTATGTCAGACTGTTGCTTGATTCATCTGTGAGACAGCTCTTCCAATTTTGGCACAAGCGCCAGATGTTATTAAAGAAGATTCTGCAGGGTCGACAGGGCTGGATTTACCATTGTTTCCAGTGCCTAGGTCGATGCCATGTGGTCCATCCAATTTCATTCATTTATGTAGATTTTGTAGCAGTTGGATACAACTAAGTGACTTAAGAGGGCATTTAAAAGTCAGTGACACTGCTGTGGGTCTAGAATCTTATGTAGGCCAGACCAGGCAAGGATGGCAGGTGTCCCTCCCTAAAGGACATTTGTGAATTAGATGGGTTTTTATGACAATTGACAATGGTTTCATGGTTCAGATACCCAACCTTTCAAGCACCACCTGCCCTGCATGTGGCATAGACTGCAGATTGTGCATTGGACTTAACAGTCATTTCAGAACCCATCGAACCAGAGTAGAAGCAAATCACCCCTGGTCCCAAGGGACTACCTAAGAGGAAGAAGCTATTGTGTATACTATGTTGGAATTAGACTTAATTGTGGTGTTTTATGTGGGCATGTGGCATCAGATCCAATAACCCATGACATTCCTTTTTTCTTTAAAATGCATTAAATATTAAAACTGGAAATCAACTCTTTACCTAAGAAAATAAAGCTGTACCATTCCAACATGATATCTGCAAATCCTGTGGGAATAACAAAAACGATAACAGTTATTACACTGCTACTAGTTTTAACACCTGACCTCTGACCTTAAGGCTGCATAGATCAGGGGTTAATGTAAGACTAAGGCTGGCGCCAGAAAAAGCAGTTAACCCTGAGGGAGTCTGGGAATGTGATAAAATGAGCTATTTTGATGGGTTGCACCAATCAAGAAGTATTAATAAAAACAAAAGCAAAGGACATCAAACTTTTACTTAATGAATATAGAACAATGCAAGTACGTTTTTCATTAGCTTATGTGTACTAATGAGAATTTCCTGTACCATTAAAACCCTGTCTAGACAAAGCTGTGTCAGTCTTCCTTACTAGGCATGCATAAACCTTAGTGAAGAGAAGTTTGCTTATGAGTTTAAAGCTTTCACATTTATCTTGAGCAGTATTTAAAGTCTTTCCTCTCTATGTGAACCCTTTCCAATATTGATATATTTCCACAGATACCTAGTCCCAATTTTTTAATAAAATAGTCCCATTCTACTAATGAAATTTCTATTTCAATTGTTGTTTGACGACAAGAATATTGAATAAAACTAGAGCAGTCTTTTAAATCCTTGATTAATATTTAGAAAATCAACATTTTTTTGTTTTTGTAAATTCTGCAAAGGTGAAAAATGTTGAGGTGGGATTTGCATAATGCAAATGATGAGGGAAGTTTCTGAGGGTGCAAATGAGGAATTCTCGCTTTGCTCCTATGCAGGTCAGCACATCTCCAGAGATTTTGGACTTTGCAGATTCCTAAGAAACTAAGGCAGATACAAAGGACTCACAGTTCTCAGCTGGGAAAGCACTGACTTAAAGGAACATTACCTCTTGCTGTTGGCTAGTTAGGGCCACAATTGAAACTGACCACAAGTTCAAACCATGCATCAAGAAAAATCGGATGTAATTTGGAAACTCACTTTGAATGCTGCAAAAGGAATCATTATATGGACATAACTAGGTAGACTACTTCTGAGTTTTAAAATATACGCATACTGACAGGCCAGAGTCACTGCTATACAATATTTAAGAACCAGAAAGTACAATGGGAATGTAATCACATCAGGCTCTATACATTTCCTGTTTTGATTAAATATTGAGTGAAAAGTCTTGCACCCCAGTGACTATCACAATCTATTAACACTGAAAATGTTCTCAGATGGTGTTTTTGGAGCAGATGATATTTGGAACTCAGTAATCTTCTTAAAAGAAAAATATCCCTGTAAATCTCACAAACCTTTAAAATACATGTACTAACAGCACAAATATGTTTTCTGCTGCCTGGGAATATAACTTTTTCACTTACAAGAGGCATTATGCCAATTACTTTTGTTTGGAAATCCATTGGAATCTAGTAAAATTGTAGTATTCCCTTTGAGTCCGTTCTCTGAAAGTTAGCTGTGTTCATGCCCTCAGTGAGATTTTACAAGTTGAGTGTGAATAGGTACCCAAGGATCTGAGTTGCTAGTGTTGAACGAACATTTATCATGAAATCAACATTAACGCGTACAGAGCTGGGGTGTTGGAGGAAATTACGTCAATTTTCAATGCTGAATTGGTTTCTTTATGAAAACGTATCACTCCCGTGCCTTATTTTGTTATTGATAGTACTTACCTACACAATGATTTTTAAACTGTTGTCACTTAAAATGCATAAATTTTCTCACAAAAGAAGTTTTAACCTTCCCAAGCACTTGTAATTGTTGGACTGCCAAAAACAACTCATCTATTAAAATATTTTTTCAAATACGGGAAAACCGTATCTTCATCAAAATGCAACCTTTTGAGGAGGAAGGTGGTCTGAAATCACAGGTACTCCATCAATAGTTTTATAACTTGATCAAACAAATGTGCAAAATTTTCAATGAATGCATTGAACTAGCAGTGGGAGACTTTAAACAGAAATTATGCTAAACTCATCACATCTAATAACAAGAAAACATGGCAAGATAATTTAAAAGGGAAAAAGAATGCTGAGGTCCACAACCAGAGTAGTAAAATAGAAGTATCCAGATGCTACGCTGAAGCTTTACAGGGCATTGGTCAGAGCACACTTGGAGTATTTGATCCTGGTTACCATGTCATAAAAAAAAACATTGGAAAAGATACAGAGAACAGCAATAAAAATAGTCGATCCCATATGTTAAAAGAATAAATTAAAACTTAGAAAACAACACCAGACAGCAAAATTTAAATTAGTGAAAAGTAGATTTAAAGCAGAAATCAGAGATCTTTAATCCCTGTTGAAAGTTTGGCAGAATCAATAACATTGGGGACCTTCAAATTACAGCTGAATGTTATAAATGGAAGAGTTATGGTACAAGAAGGATGAGTTTTGATGGTCGAATGATCTTTCCCTATCTTTTTTTTAATGTTCTTAGAAATCCAGATGATAATTATTTTGCAATGGTCTATTACTCTATTATTGAAAATCTTCCAGGGAGAATGAAATACCGTTGCACATTCAAAGAATAATTGGAATATATACTGATGTTCTTCTTACCCTGAGATTTTTAAGAAGTACTATCTCATGCTGGGTTAATACAATGACAATAGGTTGATGGTCCAGTAAGCTAAAGTCAGCATGTGTCATTTATTGACCACAAGATGATCATAAGTTAGGAAGGTCATGCAAGCCATATTAGTTCATCATCCAGAACATAGAATTTCCCCCAGTGAAGATTCCAATTGTTTCTTAAATGTTTGCAGTATTTGTCCCAACAGTGAACTCTGGGGACATCTCATTAAATATTCCTGAGTCCTTCCCAATTCCAACGTAACTCCTCTAACAAATATTCTTTGCTTTCTACCCTTCAGCCAGTTTCTTATCCATCCTCGGGGTTAGCCACGTATCTCTGCAGCTTTGAGTTTGACTAATTTCATGAGGGGCCTTGTTTAATGCTTTTTGTAAGCCTTAATAGACAACACAGGACTTGTTGCTGATTTTACTTCAGTAAACTTTGAAGTGAGCATGTAACTCTTTTATCTTCCCATGTAAATACTTGAAGGAAGTAATCATTCAGAATATACACCAGCTTGTGACCAGCCTCAATTTTGATTTAATTTCATGATTGTTATGGCACTGAGGAATGTTTTACAGGCACGTACACCCTCTGCTGTTGTGGTTTTCTTTAATTATCTCTTTGCCTATGTGTCTTTCCTTTAATTTATTTCACTCCCAACAATGGGCAGGAAAGGGTTCATGGGGGGAGTTAAAAATCAATTGGAGAAAGAAATGTCCTTGGCCTGAAACATTAGCTCAGTTTCTCTCCACAGGTGGTGCAGGATACCAGCATTTTCTGCTTTCATTTCAGATATGGGTGGCACGGTAGCACAGTGGTTAGCACTGCTGCTTCACAGCTCCAGGGTCCCGGGTTCGATTCCCGGCTCGGGTCACTGTCTGTGTGGAGTTTGCACATTCTCCTCGTGTCTGCGTGGGTTTCCCCCGGGTGCTCCGGTTTCCTCCCACAGTCCAAAGATGTGCGGGTTAGGTTGATTGGCCATGCTAAAATTGCCCCTTAGTGTCCTGAGATGCGTAGGTTAGAGGGATTAGTGGGTAAATATGTAGGGATATGGGGGTAGGGCCTGGGTGGGATTGTGGTCGGTGCAGACTCGATGGGCTGAATGGCCTCTTTCTGCACTGTAGGGTTTCTATGATTCTATGTTCAGCATCTGCAGTATTTTACTATTGCTATCATAATATCTAATTAAGGATCCCAAAGTGCAGTAGAGAGCCTGATTTATATTTAACACTGACCAGCCAGGTTTCCCAGGCCTCGGTAAACCGAACAGCTAAAGGGGGTATGAACACTGATATCGAGCAGCTAAGTGCTTATCGTAGCACTGCTTATGGCTCAATAGGATTGTTACACTCAAGCAATTCTCCTGACAGGATTGGCTGACTCCACCCCTTCCAAATCGGCGAGCCAACAATTGTCCCATTCCCCCCAATTGCCAACCAAATCACCATATCAGGGGCATTATAGCTATCAAGACAATGGCCAGAATTCTCCCATCCCGCCCGTCACTGGAATTTTAATGGGCAGGTTGCGGAGAATGTGAAACGCCATTGACTGTCGGGTGGGAATTTCCAGCTTTTCGACCAGCGCGGCTGGAGAATTTCGCCCAATGACTTGAATTCTCTTGGTTAAAGTCCAACAGGTTTATTTGGTAGCAAAAGCCACACAAGCTTTCGAGGCTCTGAGCCCCTTCTTCAGGTGAGTGGGAATTCTGTTCACAAACAGAACTTATAAGACACAGACTCAATTTACATGAATAATGGTTGGAATGCGAATACTTACAACTAATCCAGTCTTTAAGAAACAAAACAATGGGAGTGGAGAGAGCATCAAGACAGGCTAAAAAGATGTGTATTGTCTCCAGACAAGACAGCCAGTGAAACTCTGCAGGTCCACGCAACTGTGGGAGTTACAAATAGTGTGACATAAATTCTGATTCTAGGATCGCATGATAAAGACTCAGGAGGAAAAAAGCAGAAATATTTATGTGAAATAGTGTGACATAAACCCAATATCCCGGTTGAGGCCGTCCTTGTGTGTGCGGAACCTGGCTATCAGTTTCTGCTCCGCGACTCTGCGCTGTCGTGTGTCGCGAAGGCCGCCTTGGAGAACGCTTACCCGAATATCAGAGGCCGAATGCCCGTGACCGCTGAAGTGCTCCCCAACAGGAAGAGAACAGTCTTGCCTGGTGATTGTCGAGCGGTGTTCATTCATCCGTTGTCGCAGCGTCTGCATAGTTTCCCCAATGTACCATGCCTCGGGACATCCTTTCTTGCAGCGTATCAGGTAGACAACGTTGGCCGAGTTGCAAGAGTATGTACCGTGTACCTGGTGGATGGTGTTCTCACGTGAGATGATGGCATCTGTGTCGATGATCCGGCACGTCTTGCAGAGGTTGCTGTGGCAGGGTTGTGTGGTGTCTTGGTCACTGTTCTCCTGAAGGCTGGGTAGTTTGCTGCGGACAACTCATGGTGAACTGGGTAGTTTGCTGCGGACAACTCATGGTGAACAATCACTGAAACAACTCTATGATGACATCAACAAGTTCCATCCCACCATCAGGCTCACCATAGACTACTCTCCGGAATCGGTTGCATTCTTGGACACGCGCATCTCCATTAAGGACGGTCACCTCAGCACCTCACTGTACCGCAAGCCCACGGATAACCTCACGATGCTCCACTTCTCCAGCTTCCACCCTAAACACGTTAAAGAAGCCATCCCCTACGGACAAGCCCTCCGTATACACAGGATCTGCTCGGATGAGGAGGATCGCAACAGACACCTCCAGACGCTGAAAGATGCCCTCATAAGAACAGGATATGGCGCTAGACTCATTGATCAACAGTTCCAACGCGCCACAGCGAAAAACCGCACCGACCTCCTCAGAAGACAAACACGGGACACAGTGGACAGAGTACCCTTCGTTGTCCAGTACTTCCCCGGAGCGGAGAAGCTACGGCATCTCCTCCGGAGCCTTCAACATGTCATTGATGAAGACGAACATCTCGCCAAGGCCATCCCCACACCCCCACTTCTTGTCTTCAAACAACCGCACAACCTCAAACAGACCATTGTCCGCAGCAAACTACCCAGCCTTCAGGAGAACAGTGACCAAGACACCACACAACCCTGCCACAGCAACCTCTGCAAGACGTGCCGGATCATCGACACAGATGCCATCATCTCACGTGAGAACACCATCCACCAGGTACACGGTACATACTCTTGCAACTCGGCCAACGTTGTCTACCTGATACGCTGCAAGAAAGGATGTCCCGAGGCATGGTACATTGGGGAAACTATGCAGACGCTGCGACAACGGATGAATGAACACCGCTCGACAATCACCAGGCAAGACTGTTCTCTTCCTGTTGGGGAGCACTTCAGCGGTCACGGGCATTCGGCCTCTGATATTCGGGTAAGCGTTCTCCAAGGCGGCCTTCGCGACACACGACAGCGCAGAGTCGCGGAGCAGAAACTGATAGCCAGGTTCCGCACACACAAGGACGGCCTCAACCGGGATATTGGGTTTATGTCACACTATTTCACATAAATATTTCTGCTTTTTTCCTCCTGAGTCTTTATCATGCGATCCTAGAATCAGAATTTATGTCACACTATTTGTAACTCCCACAGTTGCGTGGACCTGCAGAGTTTCACTGGCTGTCTTGTCTGGAGACAATACACATCTTTTTAGCCTGTCTTGATGCTCTCTCCACTCCCATTGTTTTGTTTCTTAAAGACTGGATTAGTTGTAAGTATTCGCATTCCAACCATTATTCATGTAAATTGAGTCTGTGTCTTATAAGTTCTGTTTGTGAACAGAATTCCCACTCACCTGAAGAAGGGGCTCAGAGCCTCGAAAGCTTGTGTGGCTTTTGCTACCAAATAAACCTGTTGGACTTTAACCTGGTGTTGTTAAACTTCTTACTGTGTTTACCCCAGTCCAACGCCGGCATCTCCACATCTTGAATTCTCTTTCCAGTATTGGGTTTGTGGTGTGGAGGTTCTAACACCTACCAGTGTGAAACCATCATAACCTGCTATAATTTCCTATCTAAACTCTCATTAACAAACAGGATGCTTTGTAGCCCAGGAAATCTTCCTTTATTGGCTTATTATCACTGGGAGAGGGGAGAGTACAGTTCTGGTGCAGCTTTTATAAAAATGGAGTCACCTGAAGGGCATAATTATTGATTAGCAGAGCAACAAAAGGAGCATCAGCCTCAAAGTAGCTATAAGAGACCCTTTCTTTTCAAAGAGACAGTGAAGGAACATACAAATGGCTAGAAAGAACTGTCTGATGACCTCTGAGGGCTGAATCCATCATAGGAAAGTGGCATAGGCTGTCTGGAGGAAGAATGGAAGAGGTGCTCAGTGCACCATCTCAAGAATTGCTACACCATGTTCAAAAAGGCTGAATGAAGTAAAGAATTGGGGCTCATTTTGCATCCAATGTAGCTCAGAATACCCTTTTTCTCTCAACACCAGCTGGAAGGGAAATTCAAGCAAAATACTGCAGAAGCTGCAAATCTGAAATAAAAACAGACAATGCGGGGAAAGTTCAGCAGGTTTGGCAGCATTTGTGGAAAGAGAAACAGAGTTAATGATTCAAGTCCCAATATGACTCATCTTCAGAACAGAATAGAGGTGAAATGTGATGGGTTTTATGCTGTTGAGAAAGAGGCAGGATGAGGTAGAACAAAACAGAAGGTCAGGGACGGGTCAGAGGGCAGAGAGATTCAATAACAAAGATGCCATGGCAGAAATGGCAAAAGGGAACATTAACCATTGTAGTAAAGAATCAAGGGATTGGTTCAGAGTAAGTGTTAATGGCGGAATAAGGGACAGCTCTGTCTGAAAGCAAACATGAAATTAAGATAGAGACTTGCAATTGGCAACATGGAAGGGAAATTCACTTTTGCTACAGTTCCAAACACAGAAAGAAAAAATAGCCAGAAAGAAAAGAAAGACAAAGAAATTTAGATAGTACTTCTCAAGACAGCAGAACATCCCAAGGGGCTTTAAAGCCAATGAAGTATTTTCGAAGTGTAGTCATTGTTGTAAGGTAGTAAATCATTTTCATCATCATCATCATCAATTACCCCAGAATGTTGTACCTCAGAGAGCTGTGGATGCTCAGTCATTGAGTATATTCAAATCAGAGGTTGATAGGTTTTTGAATACTAAGGGATATGAGGACAGTGTGGGAAGGTGCAGCTGAGGGAGGAGATCTTGTTGATTGGAGAAGCATGCTCAAAAGGCTGAATGGCCTATTCTTGTCCCTATTTCTTATGCTCTTACATCCTGGCATCTTAATTTCACAAACATTACCACATACATGTAGTCATGATGATCTAATTAGACTGGTGGAAGAGTTTTCACCAAGCAAATCTCTGAGCAGCAGTGAAAATGAGGAACTATTGAGTGGAAGAAGTAAATAAAGTTGTTCCTTCATGGAAGGTCAAGAGATGATTTCCTTTGACTGAGGAGCCTCGGGACCCTAATCTCAAGAGTTCAGTCTTCCCAAAGCAATGGTTTGAGGAGTATTGAATTCATGTGGAAGAAATGGAGAAACATTTTACACTTTGACTGAGGTGATAGATATGTGAGGGAAGTCCATTATTTACATTTGTAATGCATTGCAAGAGGTTTCTCAAAACTCGGGGCAGTGAGCCTGGTTCCTAAAAGCCCTCTCCAATTCCTTCATTTGAGAGAACTGGCACCCCTACCCAATGAAAGCAGAAGGGTGCCCAAAACTTATGACAACTGCTATCTTGAGATGAATGTCACCTCACATCTCTCAGGCTCCAGAACAATCACCCACCATTCAGGGAGATTCATATTAGAGGTGTAGTTTAGGAATAGGAGTATAAGTAAGTTAACCTTAGTCCAAACATGGATGAAAGAACCAAATTCCAGGTGAGGCAAGAGTGATTGCCCTTGACATCAGGGCAGCACTTGACCAAGTGTGGTATCAAGGATCCTGGGCAAAATTAAAGTCAATGAAAATCAGAGAAAATCTCTCCATTGGTTGGTATCATATCTGCCACAAAGGAAGATGGTTGTAGTTATTGGAGGCCAATCATCTCAGTCCCAGGACATCGCTGCAGGAGTTCCTCAGGGTAGTGTCCTAGGTTCAACTATTTTCAGCTGCTTCATCAATAACCTTTCATCCATCATAAGATCAGAAGTGGGGATGTTCACTGATCATTGCAGTGTTTACTAGCATTCATTATGCCACAGATACTTTAGCAGTCCATGTCCACATGCAGCAAAATCTGGACAACATTCAGGCTTGGGCTGATAAGTGGCATTAATATTTACACCACACAACTGCCAAGCAATGAATAAATCCAACAAGAGAGAATCTAACCCATTACCTCATGACATTCAATGACATTACCATCGCTGAATCCCCCACTATTACAATCTGGGGGTCACCGTTGGACGAGAAACTGAACTGGACTAACCATATAAATATTGTGGCTACAAGAGCAGCTCAGTGGCTGGGAAATCTGCAGAAAATAACTCACCTCCTACCTCCACAAATCCTGTCCAACATTGACAAGGCACAAGTCAGGAGAATGATGGAATACTCTCTACATGCTTAGATAAAAACAGATCTAACAACACTCAAGAAGCTCTATATATATCCAGGACAAAGCAGCCTGTTTGGTCGGTACTCCATCCACCACCTTAAACATTAATTATCTCCACCACTAGTGCACAGTGGCAGCAGTGTGTGCAATAAATAAGATGCACTGCAGAAACACCAAGGCTCCTTTGATAGTATTTTCCAAACCTGTGACCTCAACCACCTAAAAGGACAAGGGCAGGAGACGCATGGGCATACCATTACCTATAGTTTTCCCTCACCATACACCACCCCTGACTTGTAATCATAATGCCATTCCTTCACTGTCACTGGGCCAAAATCGTGGAACTCCAGTCTTAACAACACCAACACCACATTGACTGCAATGATTCAAGAAGTCAGCTTACCACCATCTTCTCTAGGCAATTAGGGAGGGGCAACAAATGGCCTTGACAGCAAAACTCACATCTCACGATAGAATACTTTAAAAAATGTAAATGCTGACTCAGAAGGAAGACATGATGTTAAGAACGTGTTGGCGATAGAGGGAGGGATTTTCTCAGTATTTGTTGCTGTTTAAAGTAAACATGGCTTGATCTAAGACTTTGGATTTATTTTTGTGTAATGCTTTCAATTTTTGAGAGTTGATTAATGATTGAGAAAATGTAAACTTCTGTTTTATAAAGGATCTAGCAGAAATCATAGCAAGTATGGGTCTTTATGAAATAATGCAAGAGGAGAATGGGTAGGTAGGTGAAAAGTGAGTCATATTTTATCAGTCAGCATTTATTTATTGAAGATCCTGGGCCCACATTTGTGTGCTTTGCTCTAACAACATGCTGCTGACTCTCCTGTTCCACTTCCTCTTCATCATGTACATTAGGAATGCCTAAGACATGCTTCGCATCTTACTATGTGAAGAAAGAAATATCTCTGATGCTTGCTTTAAGGAGTCCCAACCTAACCTCTTCATATATCCAGCCTCCTCCTCTTCATAACTAAAATATAAAGATATTCTGGTCAGAATTTCATGTTTGGAGTCTACACTGAGCAAAGTAAAAGTAATATAAATGCCTTGACTCAACTCCCAAAATGCCAAAAACATCACTTTGCAGCCAAAAAAATATAAATTTCACCAGCAGTGTTCAAAACAGCCTCCTTTGCATGTCAAACGCCCCAGGGATATCTTGAAGTGGCTCTTGATATAACAGCAGTAATTATTTGGGGAGGAAATAGGGGACTAGGATGGAGAAAGCCTCCTTGTAAAATATAGCAGAAAGGCCTGATGTCTGGCCTCAAAAGAAGCTGACAATTACTGGTAAGGAAAATTCAGACATATTTTCTGGTCATTTTTGAAGCAGAAAACTTTAAGACTATTCTATTTAAGTGCCTAAGGAGAATTCAGGTCAATGTCTGAAAAAAAAAATCACTGAACCATAATCATGTCAGATCTCCCAGGGTCAGATTGTCGAATCATCTGTCATCATCCTAGAGTGATTATCTAATCACTCTAGGAGGTTGAAACTTTAGTTGATTAAAGTCCCCTTTCCAATATAGAATGTCAAGAAGAATTAACTTTTAGATTAGATCCAAAACTGTTTACTTGATTCAGAGTAATTAAAATTGATGTTCAAAATTGAGCTAGAACTTGCTGCACTTGTTAATCCAGATGTGTGGATTGTCTGTACATAATTTTTGAACTGATGTCTGCCCTGGTAAAAGCACACCCAGAGACATCCAGCTTCAAGGTCATAACAATGGTCAACATTTTGTTGTGAAAATAACAGATTAAGGTTGTTCATTTGTTATTTACTCACAATCCAGAGAGCAACAGCCAGCAAGTCAGTTAAACTTAAAAATCCAAAACTTGCTGCCCGAAATGTAGTGCTGCTTTGTTAATGGTGTGAAAACGGCATTTTATCATTCAGCTCCCCTTTCAAGTGTATTGAATGACATGAGGTTCCTATACTGATGCTGTGAGTTTGGACTAAATTCACTGCAAAGATTTAAGGTTTGTCCAACCCAGTTTAAGTAACTTTTCAGTGGTGTGATAAATCTTACTGCCAAACAATCTCTCTGGCACTGGAAATTAACTTTTATAAATGTAGTATTTCATTCTGTAGTAATTCAACCAACCGCCAGTTTCCTGTCACTAACACCCTTTATTGTACCTAAAGGAAAGGGCCGCTCCCGTGGCTTACAGTCATCTAGTCACCTCAGGACATACAATTCCAGTCCAGGTAAAGTAACAAGCTTAAAAACCCCTGCTGGCTGCTTCCCATTGAGCAAGCCTCCGCTCATACTCCAGGGAGCCCAATTGATGAGCCCAAAGCCTTCGTGGCTATCATAACACACTCCTTCCGATTTTAATTATTTTTCTTCCTATCCCTTTTATCTCTCTCTTAATCCAATCTTTCTTTCCCTCATTTTGATTTGTTTTCTTTACTTGATTTGACATTGCGTTCACCATTTGAAGATATCGGGTGGAATTTTGCATGTGACAGCCCTTTGACCGTTTCCTGTCTTCTTAAAGCTGTTGTGAACCTCACTGATGTAACATCATGTCGGCAAGGTTTGAATATTCGGTAAGGGAGGGTCATGTGGCGTGTAGGCCCTTTAATAACATGTAAATCCCTTAAAATGTATTTAAATAAAGTTCCTGCGCTTTGTGGGCAGAAACCTCGCTACGTCATCAGTGGGGAGGGGAGTGGGGAGGAGTGGGTGAAAATCCAGAAATGAGATCTCGCCAGCGAGAATCACTTTTCCCAACTCTTGTGAAATTCTTGCTGATTGGCGAACACGGGAGCAAAATCGGCCCCATTGTCTCCTTTTTGTGGGTACAGGTTTAGGGCATTTTCTCAGAGTGGACAATATTGATTTGAATTCCTTGATAATGAGTGTTGACAGACTATTCAAAAACTTCAAGTGTCGCTCTGAGGCCTGTTTGCATTTTCCCCCAAGTCCAAACACTTGAACTTGCAGCAGAAGTTGCTAAATGAAACAATGGGGTGTGGAAAACTTGACTATTCCTTCCCCCCCCACATCCAACCCTAAGCATTAAGCCCTCGTGTAAGGTTCATACTGCTTAGATCAGCTAATTAAGCATTGATGAGGGAGTGGAGCTTGGCATTGCCCTGGTCCATGTGTTTGCATAGCTGTCAAGGGAGTAATGTTTTATTATTTTGTAAAGCAGAGAATATTTTTTTCCTCTTTTTTTATATCCTTACCCAATCGGAGTATAACTTATGCTCAGGCTTAAATCCACTAAATCTTGGCTTATCCAACAGAAAGAAGTCTATATGAATGGCCCAGGGTGCCTCCTTCTCCCCTAATTTTAGGGAACATGGGACTCAGTGATGAGTGAAAAAAATAAGAGTACGATCTCTCAACACATCTAAGTTAGTTTGCAGATAATAATCCTCAAAAAGTAATCTATTACAAAGAATTTAGAAATATTCTGGCTGGTTTTAAATTTGTCGTATTTATAAAGATGAGCAAACATATTAATTTATGGCTTATAGTGACAGCTTTTAATTCAGATTCATGTTTTTCTTAAACATTTAACACCAAATTCATCATATACTTTCATACTAGTGATCACTCCCATTGCTTTGTAGGTTGTGCCCTGCTTTTGTTTCGCATGTGGCATTAAACTCCTTTGTCTTCCTCATATTCTCCCTAGTTCTTGATTTTTTTTTTGTTTATAAACCAAAAGGTATACCAAGTCTCACTCGGGTCAAATGAAATGCAACCAGTTTCTAAATATCTGAAGTGCCACTCTCACTAAAATCTCCTTGTTCTGTGGGTCCTTGACATATTTTAAAACTTTATTCTCTCCTAATAAATGCACCAAGGTTCACTGACAGATTTTATACTATTCCCAGTCTTATGTGCAGCTGAACAATTACTATGTAATGGGAAATAAGAACCAATGATAGGAAATGAGGCCAAGAAAGACGACCAAATCCAGAAATGACAAGTGCCTAGTTTTACTGAACTTGCAGCACATGTTCAGTGCAATAATGTCACCATCATCTCTGACTTTCAGCAGTTGCTGCTGCCATTTTATTAATTTTATAAAGCAGTGGCATTCGTGGAACTGTAAAAGATTCTGGACGCAATTCTCCCGAATAAAAACAAAGCGCTGCTGCCAGTAGGAAAATCAGTGCATTTCCCGCTGGCGCTGAACATAGAACATAACAGCGCAGTACAGGCCCTTCAGCCCTCGATGTTGCGCAGACCAGTGAACCCAATCTAAAGCCCATCTAACCTACACTATTCCAATATCATCCATATGTTTATCCAATAACCATTTAAATGCACTTAATGTTGGCGAGTCCACTACTGCTGCAGGCAGGGCATTCCACGCCCTTACTACTCTCTGAGTGAAGAACCTACCTCTGACATCGACAGCACTACTGAGGTGGGAAACTGCCCCCATGTGAATCACGCCAGGCCAAATTCGCTAGGTATCTGAGGCTCACAAATTAGCAATTCACCTGGCATTCAAGAACAGTTCCATCTCTTCGTTTGAGAATAACTGAGGGAAGAATAACACAGTTTCACATTAATGGAGCAAGCATTTGATTTTAGATCTTTCATGAAACCTTGGTGATTTATAACTATGGAATTACTTCTAACAATCTCAACAATAGCAAGATCCCAGACAAACTCATTGAAGCTTGTAAATGAATTGCTCCCCAAAAACTTAGTTCATCATAAGACTAAGTAGATACTACGCACGATGTACATTTAAAATACGTGATATCACAATCAAACTTGTAGTTTGCCCCATTAGAATTACATCTCAATCATTCCATCTTTCACACATAACCATGATAATAGAATGAGTTCCAAAATTTAAAAAGTTCCAAAATTGTACCGAGTACAGAAGCAGGCATCTGGCACTAAGGTTTGAGTTTATGTATAATAAAGCAGAAAGATCTGGATTAGCACATATAATGCCTCACGAGTTACTAGTTTATTATAGGAAGGCAAACACTCCCCACACAAGGAAGGAGAGTTATCCTAATAGGACCCCTTGCCGACCTCCTATTGACCAGCTGCCCACATCTCACTCGTAGATAGTGAATATGATGAGAAAACCACGAAAAGAAGACGGCCAGAATTCTCCGGCCATTCACACCGGTCCCCGGTCCCATTGGCAGTGCACTCCCGTCCGCAGGTTTCCCACCAACAGAGGGTGATGACAATGGGAATTCCCATTGACAGCGGTGGGACAAGAGAATCCCATCGCTAGCAAACAACGCGCCACCTCCCGCCCAGTGGGAAACAAACGGCTGGGAGGCCAGAGAATCTCACCCTTGCATTTCTGCATAGCACCTTATCCTGCCCTCATGATGTTCCAGCGTACCAATGATTCATATTAAAATATTGATAACTGTTCTTAAGAAGGCAAACATTGAGGAGGAGAAAGTAAAATCATGTAGAAAGAGTCTGGTTCTTTATCAGTTGTCACATGTAGGATCTGGCATGTTTGTTAAGTGTGATATTGTCATGACTCTAAGGTCAAGTTTAAATCCAAGAGAGCCATCAACAAAAGTCAGACTTGTGAAACTTCTAAGAGCCAATGTTCAAATGCACAACATTCTGCATCTTTATCTCATATGTCAATGGCATCATTACTTTGACATCTTACTGAATTCATTTGAATAGTCCTTTTGAGAGTCTCAGTGGATAAAGGAGGAGATTGGCTATGGATTTGTAGGAAATAATAGAAGAGGAGGCTGCTATTCAACCCATCAAACATCTGCTGGCTGAAAGAGATTCATTTCTCAACCCTTGGCAGTAGCCCCGTAGATCAGTGGTTCCCAACCTATTCAGTAACACGGCACACTTCGATGAGACAAATAATTCTACCGCACACACTTTTTTTTCAGCTGAATTAATTGCTCATAAATGCCCCACAATACCAACAGTGAACCAACAGTGGCCAATCACATACAAGGGGTGGGATCACCCAATGTCCCATCTCCATGAGGATGAAATTTTGCCACCTGCTACATTTCTGGTGCGTTTTGCGAGGGTGGAGGGAGAGCGTACATGGTGAGATTGTGGAGGGAGAAAGTGTGTGGAGAGAGAGTGAGGGTGAAAAATTGGAGTGTGGAGAAATATAGAGGGAGCATATGAAGGTACAGGGTGGAGGGGCTATGTAGATGGAGAGTTTGGAGGGAGAAAGAGAGAGTGGAGAGGTTGTCTGGATGAAGAGAATGGAGAGAGTCTGATTGGGGAAAGTGTGGAAAGAAGGGTGCAGGATTGGAAGATTTGAGTTTGGGGATGTTGGTTACTGGGGCTATTGAACGGAGTTTGGGGTAAGCACTTTATTTATTTCCAGATCTACTAGCTAATGCAAGGTATTACATTTATATAATATATTTAATGTAAGTAAATCCCAAGGAGATTCACAGGAGTATTACCAGTCAAAACATAACATTGAGCAGCATAAGGAAATGTGGAGTTTAGTGCCACATGATTCCGAATGAATATGTCAAATGAACATTTCTCAATGAACAGGAGGCCCCTTTTAAGCCTTGCCTTGTGGGTACCTACTGTTTATCAGACCAACCCCGCCTCAGGTGAACTGTAGTAAGACAGAAACAGATGTGGTGAAAAGAGGAAGCACTTGCGGCTTAATGGAATGTGAACTCATATCAACAATGAAATGTTTGATCTGCCCTGGAGCTATCAGTTAGAAAAGCTTGTAGCAGCGAATGACCATCAATTCCTTGTGTAAACAAACCTTGGCTAATCCCCTCCTTAATCTGATCTGAAGTTGTCAATCAAAGCAATTCTAAGAGGTTTCAGAGCAGCTGGGGCTCATTCAAGCTAGAAAGGTGGATGTCCCAAGTGAAATTGAATGATCCTATCCATCAACACACTTCAAAGAGCTTTCAAAGTAGCTGGGCTTATGAGAGAAAGCAAGAGGATCTCCTTGGTGAAACTGTCAGCTCCTGTCACTCAAAGTACTTCAAAAGAGGTCTGGTAATACCTGGGGCCTCTGAAATTGACCAAGAGCAATCCCTGCTGTAAAATGGAGTGCTGCTGTGATTTTGAAGGCTTCCAAATATACTGGAGGCATTAGTTTTATTGGCACCAGGCCACTTCAAAGGTTTTACAGAACACAGACAATAATAAAGATTTTTTAGCAAAAAGATGCCTGAAATCATCATCCTAATAATTATTTCCATGTTTTCCAGGACAACAAGGAGAAGTCCAGCAATGAGAGCCCCATCCCGAAGGTGAGCCCCAAGGTGAACAACTTTCTCCCAGCCCAAGGACCTCCCCCCCCCAACTCCCAAGTCCCTTGAGAGTCACCCCCCTCTGTAGCCTGGCAGTGGTACAGGAGCCCATGGGCACAATTGATCACAGTACTTATCTCCTTGCCCCCACCCCTCTATGAGTCCACGGTGCCCGGTCCCCAATTGTCAGGAACAGGAGAGACTGGTGCCTCCAGGATTTCCAGCTGTGGGGCAGGAGCATACCAGATATCTGGAGCATCTAGCTTCAAACCCGGTAATGACATTCAGATGTATTTAAATCAGTTGTGATCAGGTTCTCGGCTGCTCTGGGTGAGAATCTGATTGGGCTAGGCGCATTAGGCTGGGAGACTCGCAGTGGGTTTTACGCTCAGAAAGAATCCTGATTTGGCCTTCTTGTATTATTCAACAGACCATTGGGAATCTTGACAGGGGCTAGTGGCTCTGGAGAATTGCTTCCTTTATTTCAAAAGTTCATTCTCAACTAAACATTTAAGAACATAAGAAATAGGAGCAGGAGTAGGCCATGTAGCCCCTCGAGCCTGCCCCGCCATTCAACAAGATCATGGCTGATCTGAAGCGAATCAGTTCCACTTACCCACCTGCTCCCCATATCCCTTAATTCCCTTAGCGATCAGAAATCTATCTACCCGTAATTTAAACATATTCAACGAGGTAGCCTCCACCACTTCAATGGGCACAGAATTCCAGAGATTCACTACCCTCTGAGAGAAGAAGTTCCCCCTCAACTCTGTTCTGAACCGGCCCCCAATTATTTTGAGGCTGTGCCCTCTAGTTCTGGTTTCCCTTCTAAGTGGAAAGAATCTCTCTACCTCTACCCTATCCAGCCCCTTCATTTCTTATATGTCTCTATAAGATCACCCCTCAGCCTTCTAAACTCCGAGTACAGACCCAATCTGTTCAATCTCTCCTCATAAGCTACACCCCTCATCTCCAGTATCAACCTGGTGAACCTTCTCTGCACTCCCTCCAAGGCTAATGTATCCTTTCGCAAATAAGGGGACCAAAACTGCACACAGTACTCCAGTTGCGGCCTCACCAGTGCCTTGTATAGTTGCAGCAAGACCTCCCTGCTTTTATATTCTATCCCCCTCGTGATAAAGGCCAACATTCCATTCGCCTTCTTGATCACCTGCTGCACCTGCAGAAGCGATTCGTGCACAAGGACCCCCAGGTCCCTCTGCACAGTAGCATGATGTAATTTTTGTCCGCTCAGCCTATCCAAATCTCTCTGCAGACTTTCCGCGTCCTCCACGCAATTCGCTCTCCCACTCATCTTCGTGTCATCGGCAAACTTTGATACCCTACACTGAGTCCCCTCCTCCAGATCATCTATGTAAATGGTAAACAGTTGAGGCCCCAGCACCGATCCCTGCGGCATGCCACTGGTCACCAACTGCCAACCAGAAAAGCACCTATTTATTCCAACTCTCTGCTTCCTGTTAGATAACCAATCCCCAATCCACGCCAACACCTTACCCCCACTCCGTGTACCCCAATCTTCTGCAGCAACCTTTTGTGGGGCATCTTATCGAATGCCTTCTGGAAATCTAAAAACACCACATCCACCAGTTCCCCTCTGTCAACCGTACTAGTCACATCTTCATAAAAATCCAGTAAATTCGTCAAACACGACTTTCCCTTCATGCTGCGTCTGCTTGATCGAACCATTCTTATCCAGGTCCTCTGCTATTTCCTCTTTAATGATGGACTCCAGCATCTTCCCAACTACAGACGTTAAGCTAACCGGCCTGTAGTTACCCGCCTTTTGTCTAATTCCTTTTTTAAACAGCGGCGTAACAGTAGCTGTTTTCCATTTGTCTTGAGGATCTAATAAACAAGATGAAATCACTGTGGCAGGCAAATCCCACATTAACTGGTTGTTTTAAATCACTTAGGTCTAGCTTTTCCAATCATAATATTAATGATAATCCTAGCTATTTTAAATTGCAGTACGATTGACAAACCTAAGCCATCAAGTGAATATACAAGACAAAACTTTGGCACAAACTAGCACTTGGCCAGAATCCTCATTCAGAGGAAATGCTCTTGTGTAGTTACAATTTGGCTATTTTGGTGCCCTTGAGTAGAGGGACCTCTGTTCTACATTATATTCATGCTGCATGATGCAAAGGAATGCCTCATACAAACACAGGAATGCGAGCAGAAAAATAATCTGAAAATTTTACAATACTCACATAACTCTTCCATTCATGCATTTTATGGATATGTTCAGATGTATTAAGTCAATATGATTCATTTGGTGCATGTCCACTTGTTCACCGCTTTCAATGTGAACATTTTTTTTTCATCCCTGCCTCTCTTGCTAGGTTAGCTTATACCGTTATTTTACAGAAAATTAACTATCACCAGTATATTGTAGGGAGAGAGTTTCTATGAGAAGAAGAAAGGAGGACAGTGGGAGTATGAATGCTTCTATACCCTAGGCCCATACCGTGGAGCCTGGTCCTTAGCCAACTTGGACTCCCTTGCTACTGGACCAAGGCATTGTTCCATCAAACCCATGTGGTAGCTTGTGCGGTGTAATAGGCACCACACATTGAAAGAACTCATGCACAAGGATCTTCCACCCCTTTAAATGAGGATCAGGACCTGGAACATCAGGACTCTAATGGACAGTCCCAACTGCAACAGACCAGAATGGCGTACTGCTATTGTTGACATCACTGCCCTAAGCGCGACCTGGTGAGCAGGGAAAGGCCAGCTCAAGGAACAAGGTGGAGGTTACATTGTCTTCTTGAAAGGGAAACCAGAAGAACATCACTGCCACCACAGAGATGGCTTTGCCATTGAGAACAAACTAGTTGGCCATCTTAGAGACACCCCTTGAGGGATAAATGAATGCCTCATGACTCTTTGGCCCAGAACCAATGCATTACAGTCCTCAGCATGCGCCATTATACTGGAAGCTACAGACCAGTCCAAAGAAGACTCTAGCTTCGAACCATCCTTGGCCTGAGTCCAAATGGGTGACAAGCAGATCCTTCTTGGTGAATTATAAGCCACCCAGTTGAAGAGGACACAGACCTCTAGGGAGAAGGCAAAGAATGGTAGGGAAATCCAACACGATGGTACCCTGCTGCTGACAAAATGCAGAGAACACAGCTTTGTCATAACCAACACCTTGTTCGGTCAGACAGACAAGTACAAGGTCTCATGGCGATATTCAAGCATTAGCACCTGCTTAACTACATCATCATCCAAGCGATGGACCGGAAGGATGTGTGTATCACTAGTGCCATGACAGGAGCCAATGACTGCTGGAAGGACCACTGTCTAATCTGCTGTGATCAACATCAATGTAGCCCCAAAACAGCAACAGCAACAGAAACAATGTAGCAGGAAAATCAGCACTGAGACACTACAGATCCTGATAAAGCAGCCCTATTCAGCCGGCCCCTCACTACCAACCTGACAGCTCTTGGTGACGCAGAGATGCAGAATGTCCACAGTGTCTGGTCTGCCCTCAAGACCTCCAAAATCAGCATCTGTGAAATGATGCTTGGTCATTCAACCTGGAAACATCATGACTGGTTTGCTGAGAACAACTCAGAGATTCAGGAATTGTTAAGCTGCAAGTGCAAGGCTTTTCTGAACTTGAAACACAAATCCAACTTGAGAGCAAGAAAGCAGCTCTATAGATAGCTGAAGGCAGAGGTCCAGCAAAAACTCTATGAGCTAAAGAACAGATGGTGGTTGGAGAAAGCGCAGGACATCCAGCAGTTCACCAACAACTATTATGAGTGAGGTTTCTTTAGTGCAGTCAATCTACCTACGGCCCAAGCACCCAAGGCCCCACCCCACCGCTGGCCCAGAACGGGGAAGTGCTCATCAAGAACAGACAAGCAGTGAGTGCCTGTTGGAAGGGCACTTCAACGACCTCCTTAATGCAAGTATCCCTGGCTCCATCCCGCAGCCTGCTACCCACCATCATCTTAGCATAACCCCAACCAAGCACGAGGTAGAAGAGGCCATCTGACAGCTAAAGAACAAGGTATCTGGAGCAGATGGAAACCCAGCCGAAGTACCAAAGCATGGCGGAGAAGTTCTATTGGTGCGAATACATGACCTCATTTTCCTTATCTGGAAGGAGGAGAACATGCCAGGAGACCTCAGAGACGCCGTAATCATGACTATCTTCAAGAAAGGTGACAGGTCCGACTGCAGTGACTCCAGAGGAATTTCCCAGCTGATGGCCACAGGGAAAGTCATCACAAGAATCTCCCAATGCTTCAAGAACTCCTCCCGGAGTCCCAATGCAAATTCCGCCCACTAATGGGCACAATGGATATGATCTTCACTGCATGGCAACTGAAAGAGAAATACAGGGAACAGCACTAACTCTCATACATGGCCTTCTTTGTCCTCACAAAGGCATTTGACATTGTCAGCCGTGAGGGATTATGAAGCATCCTCCTCCATTTCGGCTGTCCCCAGACATCCTGCTCAACGCCTTTGCTCCACAATGACATGCAAGCCACGATCCTGATCAACGGATCCACACAGACCCAATTCACTATACCATCACATTGACACTCTTCTCAATCTTCCTTGCTGCAATGCTCGATCTCACCCTCAGCAAACTCCCCGCTGGAATAGAGCTAAATTAGAGAACAAACAGGAATCTGTTCAACCTCCAGCACCTGCAGGCCAGATCCAAAATCATGTCATCCTCAGTCATTGAACAACAGTATGAAATTGATGCATGCACACTCAGAGGCCAAGCTCCATGTCATCGTCAACACCTTCACTGAGGCATACAAGAGCATGGGCCTTACACTAAATATCCATTAGACAAAAGTCCTCTACAAACCTACCCACCACACAGCACTGCCCCTCAGTTATCAAAATCCACAATGAGGCTTTGAACAACAGCGATCACTTTCTATACCTGTCAACAAGGTCAGACATCAATGATGAACTTCAACACCACCTTCAGTGTACCAGCACAGCCTTTGATTGCCTCGGTAGAGAGGTTTCGAAGACCAGGGCTTCAGACCTGACACCAAACTCATGGTTTGTAGAGCGGTCGTGATATACACTCTCTTATATGGCTCAGAAATATGGCCTATGTACAGCAGACACACCAAAACCCTGGAAAAGTGCCAATGGTGCCACTTCCACAAGATCCTGCAAATCCAGTGACGTCAACGTCAGTGTTCTTGCTTAGGCTAACATCCGCAACATTGAAGCATTGACCACACTTGATCAGCTCTGCTGGGCAGGCCATATCGTCCACATGTATGACACAAGACTCCCAAAAGAAGCACTCTACTTGAAGCTTCGACACAACAGTCGAGCTCCAGGAGAGTAGCGGAAGCACTTTAAGGACACTCTCAAAGCTTCCTTGAAAAAGTGCAACATTCCCACCAACTCCTGGCAATCCTTGGCCCAAAACCCCCAAAATGAAAGGAAAGCATCCAGAAGGAGCTGAATACCTTGAGTTTCATCACTGAGAGCAATCTGAAGCCAAGCATCCATAGCGAAAGAAATGCATGGCAACCCAGGCAGCTCATCCACCCACCCCTCCAACAGCCCTTTGCCCCACCTGTAGGAGAGAGGGCCAGTCCCGCATTGGATTTTTCAGTCACCTGAGAACTAATTTTTAGTATTGCCCTGTGTGTCTCTTAGTATCTCCACATTGAAAGTCAATATTTAACATAAGCTTAGCAAGATGAGCTCTTACCAACCTATTACAATGGAGCTATGTAACCAACCCTTACGAAGTTCATCAATATCCTTACCAGATACTCTTGCCAAACATTCTCAATGTCAATGCCCCCAATTTTGCAGTGAAATAAGTGCAAACAATTAAAGTAAACATAAATCCATGCATATATTATTCCTAAAATATTATTCTGTTCGATGAAGAACTGAAGGCTGACCTTCCTGTCAACTGCAGTGTGAGGGGTGATGCTGTGTCCTTTGCACATACATTCGCTTCATGTCAGGGGTGATGTTGGAGAGCTGGATTCTCATTTCAGGTGTGGCATTCAGTTTGCTCCTGTTTTCTTTGCTTTTGTAACTGTGTATCAGGAGAAACCACCTTCACACAAATATGTTGAGGTGAAAGGAAAGAGCTCACTTTGCCACATTCGGATTCTCGTGCATTAAGCTGCTCCAAAAGTAATCAGTGGTCGTGCACTGAAGCATTGCTTTAGTGTGGAGCCAGAGGTCCTGTCAGGCTCTCATAATTGTGCACTGATAAGTCACTTGGCTTGACTATTAGTGCAAGTGGGTTGTGAACCCACATATTGTGCTCATCTGGCAGAAGGAAGTGTTCCAACAAAGAAGAATACAAAAGCTATGCTGGTGCTGTGTAATGTCACTGAAAATATCTTTTACTCATCTACGCCGGTTCTCCATTGCTCACACTGGCATGCTCGCTGCTTCTCCATCACTCCCACTGGGCTGCCATTCATCCATCTCTCCACTGTGCTTCACTGCCCCACTTGGTTTTGTCTTCCTGTTCCACTGGGCCTTGTCTTGTTACTCTGCTGGGCCTCATCACCCATTAAGGAGTCAGATAGATTTTTACACCAATCAATGACAGCTTCATGAGAAGAACTTTCAATTCTAGATATTCTTTTATTACAAAATGGAATTTAAGTTCCATCAGCTACCATGGTGGGATTTGAACCAATGACCCCAGAGCATTGACCTGGGCCTCTGAATTACTAGTCTAGTGATATTACCGCTATGCCATTGCCTCCTCATCAATACTCCATAATGAAACATCAATTCAGCCAAATAGCTGAATCTTAAATCTCGAGGGCTTCACTGAACTAGTAAGGCTTTGGAAGAAAATAATTATACTTCAAGTAGTAGCTGAGGGACATAGAGAAAAGAATCAAGCTTGATTTTAAAGGTGGGAGAAATAAAGATTCTTAAAATGAGACAGCCAATTATTGCTCGCAACAACAGCAGCACTACTACATATATCTGTGAACTGTGAATTATTTATAATCTCTTAGCAAGATCAACTGGAATAACATTCCAAACATATATTCACCAACTACAATCTCATCAAACACTAATTAAAGCAGCAGTGGTATGTTAGATATTGTATATTTTACTTCCTTTAAAGTAATCCTGAGGGGTATTTTTTTAAAATAAACTTCTGATGAAGTTAGCATAAGAACTTCATTCCAGCTGCCCTCAACATTCTCACATTTGATACAGCAACACACAATTTTTTTTAAATGTTTCAGTGACATGGAAATTAACCAGGCTGTTAGAGATACAGGAGAGCACCATTCGATGGTACTTTTACATTAGGATTGCAACCAACTGCAGATTCCTAGTAATCCTTCCTAAAGATCAATATAAATAGCACAACCTGCAAGTGGCTATCCGAATCATGGACCAATGTGAGTCGGCAGATCTGACGTCAGATCTTGTTACAATAAACGAGGTGGGGATCTGCTCTGGTAATAGTTCCTCTTTTTAACAATATGGTCTCCACATTTCACACAAGAACCAAGTACCCAGTCGAAATGTTTTTAAAAGAGGAGAATGATACACAAAAGTATTCTCTTGAAACTGGAACAATTTTTTAAAAATTGACAATAAGACTGCTTTTAGTGTTCCCATCTTTCAAGCAGCTAATGCTCCCATTTTTAAAAAAATACAAGTATAATTTAAAACAAAGTTGAATGTTAGAGGTCATCTGGCAATTTGTTAGTGGCCAATTCATAACATTAGCTGTTCTGACCTAACAAGTCCTGCCCCAGGCACACTGCTCTTTTAAACAATAGCTAATTTTTAAGAGATGATCTCATTTCATTGGATCTCCTAGACCAGTAGTTTGCTTGAAACATAAACATTCTTATGTCAGCCTGCCAAGGCAGATCATTTTATAATTAGTGGTGCACAACAGCTCAAGGTTTTACATCAGTTGGCGTATGATTGCTGTGTTATTATATTTATTCAATACTTCTATGTTGATAGATTTAGTATATTCCATAGATAATTCTGAATATGAATTAATGTAGATCAGCTGCTCATTAAAATATATTGTTCCACAGTAATTGCAATATAGTAAATATTTGGCATTCCAGTTCAATGTGAATTTTGAACCTGATTAAGCTCTTATGTTTCTGTTAGCTAGAATAACAAACTTTTAGTAATGGGAACATTTGCAAGTGGCAGCCAATTATGAAGGGTGCATGCTTGCTTTAAGCTGTAAAAGAGTATTTGTGTGAGGAAAGTATTAGTGAACTGCTATTTAGCTGCTGGGCTATACAAATGAGGAAGCCTCTAGGTTCAATCACTGTTCTGTGCTGATATATCTGCTCCCAGCCAGGGCATTGGTAGTATTTTCATAATCTTCATTGGTGCCCATGGACCGGAGACAGGAACCTCTGCCAGGGTTCCCATTCTATGGTGGTTCCTGAATAGTGAAAGTGTGTGGGTGGGATCTTGAGCTCACTCTAGAAATAACAGCTCAAAATACGGAGAGTTTGAAAAAACGTGAATCTCACCAGCAAGATCACAGTTCCTAATTATGAACTAACCTCACCAGCGGCATGATGTGGAATGCACGAGGGAAGGGCGGGAACCTAATTTGAATTCATCAACATCTCATTAGTGAGCACTCAGGCCAGTTATTGAGGCTATGCTGAATATTCAACAGGCACCGGCATGGAGTCACGCGGGCACCATTTACAACAGATCTAAAAATGGGTGAACCTGGCGCCTTCACTTCTGAGGGGGGACATCAGAGGTAAGCACACAGGCAGCCATTACTTCTCGGGTAGTCAGCACTCAAGGGACACCAGGGAGAATGCTGGGGACGCGCAGAAGCTCAGCTCAGGGCCAAGGGTGAGGGTCACTTTCACCTTCGGAGGGTTTGGGGGGTGTAGGTGAGTGGCTCAGAGGTTTTACCTTCCCTTTATATCAGGTTGCCCCTTGCACCAAGAGAATGTGCTGACTGTCAAGCAGGCATCACTTCCTAGTCTGTCCATGTTAGGTTAGTGTTCAAGCAGTAGCTTAGTGGGTGCAATTCCTTGTTGGGAGTTGCAAACTGGATGGGAGGCAGCCACAACAGAGGGGCAGTACTGGGTGTGACTATGAGGTCCTGGAATGTCCTGCTTTGTGAGAGGCCAGGCTGCAACGGCCATGTGGGTGTATCAGTGATTTGGAACTACCTTGCCCCATGAGGCATAAAATGCCCTCTCACTGGGTAAGGGCCAATGCAGTGCAACCTAAAACCCTCATTCCATCAATCGTGTGAGGTCAGAGGGGCCACGGGAAAGGAAGTTTAAATTCACTTCTCTGCGCACTTTCTGTTAGGTACAGCAGTGAGAGGGTGTTTATTGTTCTCATGCAAGCTGTTTATGGGCAACATTGATGACCCAGAAGAATAATGCTGCCCTCTAGGGAATTATTGTAAAGCTAATTACAAACCTCTCAAGATTTAGCTGTGTCTTGTCAAGACGAACATTGTACCCAGAGCGACTAACTGCTGATTCTTTGAGGTGTCCAGCATGCCAATTTAATAGCCAGAACTAGATCTGTGGCTGAGGTTGAGGAGGCCTGCTGACTTCCACACCATTCCTTGAGATTACCTTGGTGTCCCCTGGGGGGCCTGAACCTTGAGTGCCCTGGCCTGTGTTCGGGCAGCACTGCAATACCTGTGCTGCCCTCATTGGTATGTGGGGGTGGAGGAGTGTCGCTCACTGGGAGAGGGTCTCAGATAGGCTGGACATCTGTAGGGTCTCATGGGTGGAAGGCCCCCGGGCTGTGAACCAGACAATCCTCATTGCTTCAGGTGCCCGATGAACCACCGTGGACAGAGGGGCAATTGGAGTCAGATCCAGAAGCCCCACTGTCCTCTGGCGCAGACGCTCATGGATTCCCACCAGTACCTGCACCATGCAGTTGAAGCCCTGCACCATGGAATTCATGCCCTCAGATATGGAGGTCATGAAGTGAACAATGGTGTGGCCAACGCCTGCCATGGAGTGCACTTCCTGCACCAAGGTCTCCACTGTGGACGCCATTTTTGCATTGTTGGTCTCATTATACTGGAATAACGGCACCATTTCCCCAGACACAAGGCAACCGGACTCCTCCAGTCGGCCTCGTAGTCCGAGGAAGGATGCTTTCACCCTTTCCTGATGCTCACGACTCTGCCTCTGCAGTTCCATCATCTCTGGGATGTCTGGACCCAGTCATCAGTCAGGGGCCCAGAGTCCTGGCCTCTGGCATCCCTCCAAGTACCAGTTCCCTGGGACATCCCTGCTTCCACCTGCTGTGGAGCTTCAGTTGTGAGGTGCTCACCAATGCATGGCCCAGCTACTTAGTGAACCCACTGAGGTGTGAATATCTACAATGATGCTGGGTGCGAGTGACAGCTGTGAAGCCTCTTCACCAATAGAGTCTGATTCTCATTCAGAGCTGCTCATGTCTGTTGGGTCCAGGGGGCATGAGCATGGTTCGGCCTGCTCGGCTGCTTTGCCTACAAGAGAAGGGAGATGGCATTAGTGCATCACAGGGATAAAGGAGGGAACATTGATTACTCACTTGAGACTTGGAAAATGACAGGATGTCTTGAGGATTCTCATGTTTGTCTGCTGCCCCCACATCAGAATCAGCGCAGGCACACTCTTCCTCCTTTCTGGTCAGCTTGAGTGCTCTCTCTGTAAATAGCATGACGGTTCTGATCTGTGGCATTACTCTGGCTGGATGTGCTTGCTCACGCTTGTTATGGTTGATTTTGTCCTGCCTTGACACAGATAGAGTGAGTGTAGGCGCAAGTGATGAGGTGTGGCAAGCGTGGGTCTTGAGTGGGAGCTGGAGTGTCAGGAGCATTTAGTGAGTTGGCGGGAGGGGGGGGGGGGGAGGCCTCCTTACAGGTGTTCGCAAAGCCTGAAGCAGCTGGGTGAGAGATGAAATTGGAGCTGCGAGGAATATGCAAGGGTGTCCAGTAGAAGACTGCACAAGGCTCACTTGCCCTGGTTGAGCGAAGATCTTCTTGCGGCACTGCTGCCCCCTCCTCTTTTGCAGTGAGTGGCTCTCACCAGGGCTGCCACTGCATCCCAGGCAGGGGTGGTGATCTTGATGGGAGGCCGTCTCCTGGAGCAGGGTTAGAGTGTTTCCCGCCTCTGTTGTACTCCATCCAGCATTCTGCTAATGGTCCCCCTCTAAGAATCAAGGTGCAGGCTTCCTGGCTGCCATCCCCTGCAATTGATTTAGAACAAGTGCTGGGGAGCCGTTTATATGGGCTCCCTGGTGATTGCTGCGGTTAATTGGACTAGGGACAGACGAATTAGAGGGAGGCACAGCAGGTACAATGCGATTCTTGTGGCCATAAAAACTTTTGGTCATGAGCCTCAAGATTCAGTCTGAAATTACGCCAGAGCCATAGGCGGGATTCACTCCATTTTTCTTGCCGGAACCGACAGATAGCCAAATTTTGGTAAGATCGCCCCCTCTATTCAAAAACTATATCAAACTCAGCAGTGATGCCCCTAGTGGTAGAATAATCTGCCAACATTCTCTGTCAAAGTTCACAAATGGAAAATGGTACTTGAACATGAATGACACTGGAGATTGACCATTTCTCCACATGGTATTAGCACCTTAGGAAGGCATGGATCAGATTTTCTTTCAAACAAAAACAAAATATTGCGGTTGCAAGAAATCTGAAATAAAAGCAGAAAATACTGGAAATATTCAGCAGGTCATGCAGTATCAGTGTAGAGATAAACATTTCAAGTCAGTGGTCTTTCATCAGAACTGGGGAAAGTCACAAGACTTATGCGTTTTAAACAAGTGAAAGAATGGAGGATGGAAATAAGAGGGGAATGTCAGTGATGGTGGTGGGAGGTGACAGGCGAGATTAAATGACAAAAGAGTTGATAGTGCAGGGCAAAAGGGAGTGGCAGTGCGACAAATAAAGAAACGAAAGGGGAAATGTCCAGAGGTAGTGTGAATGGCAAAATGTTGAACAGTGACTGGCAAAAGCAAAAATAAGAGAAAAATAAGAGTAAGACCAAAATGTGCAAAGATCAAGAAACAGAATGGGTACAGAGATTTAAGGTATGAAATTGTTGAACACAATGTTGAGTCTGGATGGATGTAAAGTGCCTAGTCAAAGATAAGGTGCTGTTCCTCGAGCTTATAGTGAGCTTCACTGGAACACTGCAGGAAGCCGAGGACAGAGAAGTCAACGTGAGGGCAAGGTGGAGAATTTAAATGACAGGCAACCAGAACTAGGTCATACTTGTGGACTGAATAGAGATGTTCTGCTAAGTGATTACTCAATCTATATTTGATTTCCCCAAATAGACTGCATTGTGAACAGCAAATACACAAGACTAAATCAAAAGAAGAAAGAAATATTGAATGGCCTACTCCTGCTCTGAAGTCCTATGTTCCAATAGGTACAAAAAAATCACTGCTTTACCTGAAAGGTGTGTCTGGGGCATTGCATGGTGAGGAAAGAGGAGGTACAAGAGCAGACATTTATTTTCTGTACTTGCATGGAAGAGTGCTGTGGGAAGGCTTCCGGGTATTGGGGGTGATTGAGAAGTGGACCAGAAATGGTCCCTTTGGAACCCCACTGTGGGAAAGGGGTGAGAGCTGAAGTGCAGGAAGTGGGCCAGACATAGTTGAGAGCCCTGTCAACCCAGTGGGTGGGGCAGAATTCTTGGTTGAGGAAAAAGACATATTAGATGAGCTGGAAGGTTACATCATTGGAACAAATTTCTTTTGAGCCAGAACTGCACCTTTACATGATGTCTCTGACAAAATGTGCCTGGATGAATAAATTACTTTTGTCATGCATATTCTTCAGATTCATGTCAAAATTATTTAAATTTCCAACCATCAGGACAAAGGCATTTGGCTAAAATTAATTATTTTTTTTGAACAGAATACACAGAAGCAGAAAGAAGCAGCATGTTACTTCAATTGCAACACTGAAATGCCATCTTTAGAATGCATTTCTTGCAGAGCATCATCAGCATTAAAACTCCCAGAAGAAATAGGCTTTATTCGCCATTATGAAGATGTTCATAAATAATGATCATGGAATTCAGGGTGTTAGATGGAACTGAAACTGAGTAATCAGAGCTGCCATTGGACATCTTTTGTGTCGTAATCCATTTTTTGAAGATCAAACAGTAATTTGAGAACTGAACAGGGAATCGCATTGTAATAAATTAATGGCGGCTTGATGAGCCTTAAGAACAAAAGGCTCTATTGCCAACAAACAGGATCTGACAGATTAACTATGAGACAGTTCTGTTTGTGATTTATATAAACGATCTGGAAGAAGGTGTAACTGGGGTGATCAGTAAGTTTGCGGACGACACGAAAATGGCTGGACTTGCAGATAGTGAGGAACATTGTCAGAGGCTACAGAAGGATATAGATAGGCTGGAAATTTGGGCAAAGAAATGGCAGATGGAGTTCAATCCAGATAAATGCGAAGTGATGCATTTTGGTAGAACTAACGTAGGGGGGAGCTATACGATAAATGGCAGAACCATAAAGGGTGTAGATACTCAGAGGGACCTGGGTGTGCAAGTCCACAGATCCTTGAAGGTGACGTCACAGGTGGAGAAGGTGGTGAAGAAGGCATATGGCATGCTTGCCTTTATAGGACGGGGCATAGAGTATAAAAGTTGGGGTCTGATGTTGCGGTTGTATAGAACGTTGGTTTGACCGCATTTGGAATACTGCGCCCAGTTCTGGTTGCCACACTACCAGAAGGATGTGGAGGCTTTGGCGAGAGTACAAAGGAGGTTTACCAGGATGTTGCCTGGTATGGAAGGGCTTAGTTATGAGGAGAGATTGGGTAAACTGGGGTTGTTCTCACTGGAAAGATGGAGGATGAGGGGTGACCTAATAGAGGTGTATAAAATTATGAAAGGCATAGATAGGGTGAACGGTGGGAAGCTTTTTCCCAGGTCGGTGGCGACGTTCACGAGGAGTCAAGGTTCAAGGTGAGGGGGGGGGAGGTTTAACACGGATATCAGAAGGACGTATTTTACACAGAGGGTGGTGGGGGCCTGGAATGCACTGCCGGGCAAGGTGGTGGAGATGGACACACTGGGAACGTTTAAGACTTATCTAGATAGCCACATGAACGGAGTGGGAATGGAGGGATACAAAAGAATGGTCTGGTTTGGACCAGGGAGCGACGCGGGCTTGGAGGGCCGAAGGGCCTGTTCCTGTGCTGTATTATTCTTTGTTCTTTTTTGTTAGTACACTACTCCTCTCTGGCTCCAACTGTGGATCCTCCCCCAACATGCGATATGCGCCCTTGTACTCAACTGGCTCAGCTTTCTGCCTTGACACTCCATACCTCCACATTGATGTTTCTTTAACAATGGGTGGAGTGGGGCTAAGATGGTAGATACGTTTTGTAAAACTTGCCATAATAGTTCACCATTCCGAGAAATGATTTCAATTCAGAGACATTTATTGGCTGTGCAATCTCTTTTATGGCTTTTATTTTGTTTTCTAAAGGAAGCAACCCTTTTGCATCCACCGTAAAGCCTAAATAGGTAACTTTATCTGTTTGTAAAGTACATTTCTCCTTTTTCAGCCTAACACCTGCTTCTTTAAAACGTTTCAAAACTTCTTCCATATTTGCCTTGTTCTTCAGGTGTAGCTCCTGCAATTAAATCATTATAGAGATAAACCACTACATTTGGAATGCCTTTTAATAAACTATTCATCATACATTGGAAAATGGCACAGGCTGATGAGACTCCAACATGTAGGTATATATATTGGTATAGACCCTTGTGAGTGTTGATGGTAAGCAACCTCTGTGAGTCTTCATTAGATTCCAATTGCTGGTAAACGTGACTGAAATCCAACTTGGTATATTTTAACCATCCAGCTAGGAGAGGGACTTCGGGACGATCGATGGGGGTGGGGGGTCCAGCTGCCACTCTGCCATTGGGAGATCTTCGGGACTGGAGAGAGGCCAGCGATCAGGGTGGGCTTGGGGGGGTGTCTGCCGGGTTGGGGGGGGAGCAGTTCGTCACTGCTGGGGGGGGGGCTGGAGATCGTGCAGTCCTGGACGGGAAGGGGTCGGGACTGGCAGCACTGCGGGGGTCCTGGGTTGGCCAGTGATTGAGCTGGCCAGCAAACGGGAGGCTGACAGTTCGGGGCCACTGCGCATGCGGAACTGTCAGACTCTGGCGTGAATAGGCCCCGCCCTCTGAGCGTTTAATGATATTCACAATTGTGACCTCTGCAGTGCAGAGTGTAGGAGATTCTAGTGCGAACTCCCACTGAAAAAACAATCGTTATTTACACCAGTTTTCCTGCAAATTCAGCACTTAAATCTTTTTTGGGAAAATCGACCCCAATATCTCTAATCAATTCAGTGTAATCTGAGCCGACACTATGGTTAAGAAAGCCCACCAAGTTTCTCAGAAAACTAAGGAAATTTGGCATGTCAGCTATGACTCTCACCAACTTTTAAAAATGCACCATAGAAAGCATTCTTTCTGGTTGTATCACAGCTTGGTATGGCTCCTGCTCTGCTCAACACCGCAAGGAACTTCAAAAGGTCATGAATGTAGCCCAATCCATCCTGCAAACCAGCCTCCCATCCATTGACTGTGTCTACACTTCCCGCTGCGTCGGCAAAGCAGCCAGCATAATTAAGGACCCCACGCACCCCGGACATCCTCTCTTCTATCTTCTTCCGTTGGGAAAAAGATACAAAAGTCTGAGGTCACGTACCAACCAACTCAAGAACCGCTTCTTCCCTGCTGCTGTCAGACTTTTGAATGGACTTACTTTGCATTAAGTTGATCTTTCTCTATACCCTAACTATGACTGTAACACGACATTCTGCACTCTCTCGTTTCCTTCTCTATGAACGGTATGCTTTGTATAGCGCGCAAGAAACAATATTTTTCACTGTATGTTAATACATGTGACAATAATAAATCAAATCAAACCAATCACACTCCCATGAAACAAGTTCAATGTCCTTTAACTACCAAGACAGGTAACTGTACAATCTGATTCCTGAAGGGCATTGTGACTGTTGCTGCCCCTAAAGTCTGCAATGTTTCTCCAGTATAGGTAGACAATATAGTTCCAGACTTGTTCAATTCCAATGGTAGGAGGTCTTTTTTGAATATAATGGAATGCCTGCTCCCACTGATTCTTGCCATAGCCCGTGTCAACTTCCATTTTAAGAGATCTGCCATCTACCACCAAGGCTCAAACAGGTTGTTCTTTTCTGTGCTATTTCCATGGCTTAGAAATTTCCCTTACACTTTGGTGATCACAACTGAATATCGAACAGCCTGACTATTACAAAGTTTCAGCTTCTCCAGCTAGCACCTTGGCTCAGAATTAATTGAAAATACAACAGAAGCGAATACCATATGCTATTCTGGATGGGTCTGCTTCTTCTCTTTCTCAAGCTTGTCCTCTCCCCTTGTTTGACAGCCAGAAAGCAACACCCCCCCCCCACCCGAAAAAGGAAATGAACACTGGTCAGATAACAAACATTAACTCGAATATGAAAGCCAATATATACATTATCAAAATGTGGTGCCTGCCTGGCACATATCACACTAAGCACAGAACCACAGAAACAAAGAATCCAATGATACATGTATAATTTTATGGAATAATATTTTTTCTTCGTTATGTGCACTTTTTTGCCTTGATGCAACTGTATTCATTAAAAAATCCAGGACCATTTTGCAGTCTGTCTCCATTTAAATTGATGTTTTGGCAGTCTTACTTCTCCATTCAGTGACTGATTAACCGTTGATGTTAATTGCAATTAATTTCAAAGGTTTCTTTTTTGCTCATTAACATAAAGCAAAGACATGCTATGGATGGACACGATTCACCGTTGCCATTTCCAGTGCCTGGATCGAAGTTTGGCGGTCCATTCGGTTTCATTCCTTTTGGGCTCTGTAGTGGTTTGATGAGACTGAATGGCTTGTTAGGCCATTTCAGAGAGCTTTTACAGTCAACCATGTTGCTGTGGGCCTGGAGTCTCATGTAGACGAGACCAGGTAGGGATGGCAGATTTCCTTCTCCAAAGGGCATTAGTAAACCAGATAGATTTTGACGACAATTGATGGTAGTAGTCACCACTATGGAGATGTGCTTCCAGGTTTATTAATTGAATTTAAATTCCACCATCTGCCATGATGGGATTTGATCTCATGTCTCCACAGTATTAGCTTGGGCCTCTGGATTACTAGTCCAGTGACATCACCATTGAACCCCGCATTGCCTATTTACAAACATTTACAAAATATTTTACTCTACAATGTTTGAATATTAATTTATTTGGGATAAAATAACACATTCAACAATAGCAAGAAAATTGCTGTATTAATAATGGTATTCATTAGAAATCACCAGTGCTTTTAATTGTTGCAATTTTAATCCTTTTGACTTTTCTGACAAACTATTTCTAACAGTATCAACCAACGGACAAACTTGTTTTGTATAACTTTTGATTTTTTAGAAAACACACAAATGCTGATTATGATTTGTATTTCTAATCCAATCGCCATCCCACAGTAAAGTCTGAGCACCTGAGCTCAATGGTAGACAGAATGCTTTCTTTCTGGGGAGGTAAACTTATCAGTAAAGCAAGTCAACATAGCACATTCAGGAGATCTTACAGAAGACTGGAGACCGGGATCCCACTTAATCTGAAGAGCAGATTTATTATCCTTTATCAAAGTAAAATTGCATCCCTGGCCTTAAAAAGCTAACTTTAGACACATAAGAGTAAGAGTGTTGCTTGATCAAGCTTGTAAAATAGAAGCAATTGTTTTCACTTCCCATAATACGACGCACCCGATATTAATTTCTACTGAAGTAATTGGGACTGAGTAGGAAGCAGAGGTAATTCATTCCAATTCTTCTCTCACCCCTTATATTGAGAGCAGTCCCCACCTCAGGGACCCATGGGAACCACCTCTTGGAAAAGGACAATGCTGTGAAATATTACGCTTACAAAGTGGAAAAACTTCTTCTACGGGAATTATTATTGTTATGATTTTTTTCATCTGAAGGTTGTGAGAAATTGTAGCTGTGCATGGAAGGAAACGAAGTTCAGGGACTCCACCACATTGTCAGTTGTTACTGTGTTTCAGCTCAGGTGCTATACACATATATTGAACTTGCAAACTCTCACCATACAAGTGGTGTTTTAATAGCCTCTCTTTAAAGAAGTGTAATAATAGCCAGTGTCCTTGTAACTTGTGCAAATCATGGAAATAGTTGTGCACTGTACAAAAATAAATCAATGTAGTCCATTGATAAAATCCTCACTGTTTCCATCCAGTGGAGGTTGAGGCTGCTGTTTGCTGACATGATCCACTGGATATATGCTAATTCTTCAATTTCTGGTGATTTGCTTGCCAAGCTGGTTTTCTAGTGGCTCCACATGGTGCGGTCTGTTCTTCTCCCCCTCATGCTGAAAGGTCTGTAAAGATCATTTAGCAATGCACTTCATTTTACATATGAAAAGGAAATTAACAAGTTATAACACATGAACAGATCTACAAGTATAAGTGTAAAGCAGAGAGGGCTTTCTTTCCAAGCTCTTGTGTTATCTTCCCTTGAAGTTACTAAGACCTGTTGAATGCAATCTACTGGGGAACCCGATGAAACAAGACCAAACTGTGCATTTACTGTTCAAGTTAATAATTGCTCCAGCTCCTCCAATCACAGGTTCGGAAGAGCAGCAAGGGCAGCAGACAGGAGAGCCTGTGATTGGAGGAACTGGAGCAGTCATTTTGGCCATTCCTACTGGCATCCGCACAGGAGTCTTGAGCTGCACTGAACAATTTGAGACAATATCTTCTGGCGGCCAAGGAGAAGAAGCAAAAAAATTAAAGAGCAGGAGGGAGTCTACGCTGGTAATGAGGCCAGAGCAGGCCCAGTGGAGCTGTCACTCAGACTCATGCCAGGTTGGACCCACCTCTCATCCATGTGCCACTTGCAGGGAACAGGAATTTTGCTTCTCGTGATATAATGAGTGAGAGCTGTGCCATGTGTCCAGGGAGGGAGGAGGGAGCTGAGGCAGCAGCAAGTGAATAGGACTTTCCCTTGACCCCTCCCCTTCTTCTTTTCCTGCTACAACTCTCCAACAATGAAACAATGCAAGTTGCAGCATGGAGATGGTCTTTGTTTTCTTTACATACCAGGTAGTCAAAATGTGTAAAACAAATCCTCGGCGGTTTTATTGCAATCAGGGTTGTAAATATTGAATCGGTCCCCCAGATATGAATGACTGTCACCATGTACACATGGTGCAATTATGCAGAACTGGTTAATGGGGCAGTTACTGATATCTGTGTTATCGTCCGCAGTGTTATAAAAATCTAATGGGATATTTTCCTGTCAAATGAATAATGAGGCTGTTAAATTAAAATTTGTACTGCCTGGTTAGTTTAATATTTGTAGCGAGATCACCTGTAGGGCGCACATGTACTAACATTACATTGTTGTTGTTCTTTAGTATTAAAGACCCATGCTGCATGTTTATCAGACAATATTTGTAACCAGATGTCAACAATTGGAGTTACATAGAACATAGAACATAGAACATTACAGCGCAGAACAGGCCCTTCGGCCCACGATGTTGCACCGACCAGTTAAAAAAAAACTGTGACCCTCCAACCTAAACCAATTTCTTTTCGTCCATGAACCTATCTACGGATCTCTTAAACGCCCCCAAACTAGGCGCATTTACTACTGATGCTGGCAGGGCATTCCAATCCCTCACCACCCTCTGGGTAAAGAACCTACCCCTGACATCGGTTCTATAACTACCCCCCCTCAATTTAAAGCCATGCCCCCTCGTGCTGGATTTCTCCATCAGAGGAAAAAGGCTATCACTATCCACCCTATCTAAACCTCTAATCATCTTATATGTTTCAATAAGATCCCCTCTTAGCCGCCGCCTTTCCAGCGAAAACAATCCCAAATCCCTCAGCCTCTCCTCATAGGATCTCCCCTCCATACCAGGCAACATCCTGGTAAACCTCCTCTGCACCCTCTCCAAAGCCTCCACATCCTTCCTGTAATGTGGGGACCAGAACTGCACACAGTACTCCAAGTGCGGCCGCACCAGAGTTGTGTACAGTTGCAACATAACGCTACGACTCCTAAATTCAATCCCCCTACCAATAAACGCCAAGACACCATATGCCTTCTTAACAACCTTATCTACTTGATTCCCAACTTTCAGGGATCTATGCACACATACACCTAGATCCCTCTGCTCCTCCACACTATTCAAAGTCCTCCCGTTAGCCCTATACTCAACACATCTGTTATTCCTACCAAAGTGAATTACCTCACACTTCTCCGCATTAAACTCCATCCGCCACCTCTCGGCCCAACTTTGCAACCTGTCTAAGTCTTCCTGCAAACTACGACACCCTTCCTCACTGTCTACCACACCACCGACTTTGGTGTCATCAGCAAATTTGCTAATCCACCCAACTATACCCTCATCCAGATCATTAATAAATATTACAAACAGCAGTGGCCCCAAAACAGATCCCTGAGGTACACCACTTGTAACCGCACTCCATGATGAATATTTACTATCAACCACCACCCTCTGTTTCCTATCCGCTAGCCAATTCCTGATCCAATTTCCTAGATCACCCCCAATCCCATACATCTGCATTTTCTGCAGAAGCCTACCATGGTGAACCTTATCAAACGCCTTACTAAAATCCATATATACCACGTCCACTGCCTTGCCCCCATCCACCTCCTTGGTCACTTTCTCAAAAAACTCAATAAGGTTAGTAAGGCACGACCTACCTGCCACAAAACCATGCTGACTATCACCTATCAATTCATTACTCTCCAAATAACTATAAATCCTATCCCTTATAATTTTTTCCAACATCTTGCCGACAACAGAAGTGAGACTCACCGGTCTATAATTCCCGGGGAAGTCTCTGTTCCCCTTCTTAAACAATGGGACAACATTCGCTAACCTCCAATCTTCTGGTACTATACCAGAGGCCAACGACGACCATTTTACTGGGACCTGTGATCGTTTTTTATTCATTCGTGGGACATGGGCATCACTGGCTGGCCAGCATTTATTGCCCACCTCTAGTTGTCCAAGAGCAGTTAAGAGTCAACTACATTGCTGTGGCTCTGGAGTCACATGTAGGCCAGACCAAGTAAGGATAGCAGATTTCCTTCCCTAAAGGACATCAGTAAACCAGATGGGTTTTTCTGACAATCAACAATAGTTTCACGGTCATCAGTAGAATCTTAATTCAAAATTTTTTTTATCGAATTCAAATTCCACCATCTGCCTTTGTGGGATTCGAACCCTTGTCCCCAAAGCATTAGCTGAGTTTCTGGATTAATATCTAGCGATAATGCCATTAGGCCATCTTAAAAAATGATACGAATGAAAAATGTCATTTGGTTTACCCTTCTTACACTTCAAGCAACCCATCAACCAACTACATTCGGAGCACATAGTTCTGTCTCTTCTATCTTAACTGGAACAATTTCTGAAAGTTTATCACACTTCTTTCTAACAATCCTTCAAATTCACTTCTCATTTATTTTAATACACCCTATTCGGTTTAGGGTATGTTTACCCTAAATTAATGAGTAATGCTAATAATTCTTTGGCTTTACCTAGCTACACAAATTAATTTTTGTATCTCTGAAATAGAACAAAGAAAATTACAGCACAGGAACAGGCCCTTCGGTCCTCCAAGCCTGCACCGACCATCCTGCCCGACTGAATTAAAACCCCCTACCTTTCCGGGGACCATATCCCTTTATTCCCATCTTATTCATGTATTTGTCCAGATGCCCCTTAAAAGTCACTATCGTATCTGTTTCCACTACCTCCCCCGGCAGCGAGTTCCTGGCACCCACCACCCTCTGTGTAAAAATCTTGTCTCATACATGTCCTTTAAATCTTGCCCCTCGCACCTTAAACCTATGCCCCCTAATCATTGGTTCTTCCACCCTGGGAAAAAGCTTCTGACTATCCACTCTGTCCACGCCCCTCATAATCTTGTAGACTTCTATCAGGTCGCCCCTCAACTTCAGTCATTCCAGTGGGAACAAACCAAGTTTCTCCAACCTCTCCTCGTAGCTGATGCCCACCATATCAGGCAACATCCTTGTAAATCTTTTCTGTACCCTCTCCAAGGCCTCTGCATCCTTCTGGTAGTGTGGCAACCAGAATTGAACACTATATTCCAAGTGTGGCCTAACTAAGGTTCTATAAAGCTGCAACATGACTTGCCAATTTTTAAACTCAATGCCCCAGCCGATGAAGGTAAGCATGCCATATGCCTTCTTGACTACCTTCTCCATCTGCATTGCCACTTTCACTGACCTGTGTACCTGTGCATCCAGATCTCTCTGCCTATCAATACTCTTAAGGGTTCTGCCATTTACTGTATATTTCCCATCTGTATTAGACCTTCCAAAATGCATTACTTCACATTTGTTCGGATTAAACTCCATCTGCCATCTCTCCGCCCAAGTCTCCAACCGATGTTGTATCCTCCGACGGTCCTCATCAAATGTCTTCCCTAATCTCATTCTAAAGAATTTGAACTTTACAAACCTTTTTCATATCTGTTAGGAAAATGTTGCCCTCAAACCCAGGTCAACTGACACTGTGGGCAAAGACACTCAAACTCTCAAATTATTGTACGACAAATCTCCTTTATTGTACTGTTCCAAGTTACCACAAAATTACACCTGGTATCAGGCTTCTTTATACACAAAGTAACTAACCTCTGGCTTACTTTGTTACACACTAAGTAACTAACCGTTGACCTACTCTGTTATACACACGTATTCAAAAGGTATCAAATAAACTTCACAAAATATCCAAACTCACAGCATAACCTTAAATATACTACCTGCGATGAGGCAAACTTATCAGATTCCTTGCTGATGGGTTTTGTTCCGATGTCTCCGAGTCCGAGACTTAGGGTTCTGCTTCTACAGTGGTTAATCCTGGGTTACTACTACTGATGTCTCTTCTCCTTATATAGATCCTGATGGTACTGATCATGCATCCAGCCACGTACTCCAAGGACAGGCACTGATCAATCACTGTCATTTTGAGCGTCATACCTCTGTCAGGAATTGTAATTCCCTCAGGAACACGGGATCAGTGTTCAGTCACTGTCTGTTAAAAGCATAGCAACAGCCACTGTCTAATCAATTCCCATATTTGTTCTAGAGCTGCACATCCTGTTGTTTGCTGCTCCCACAATCTTAAGCCTCTTAACCATCAAGCTTTGCTTTTATTCAGCAAACAGAAGGACTTGGTGGATGATGAGTCTGGGGAAGGATGTGTAGATAGTTTGGGTCATGTTGGCGACTTGACAAATACATGAATAGGATGGGAATAGAGGGATATGGTCCCCGGAAGGGTAGGAGGTTTTAGTTCAGACAGGCAGCATGGTCGGTGAATGGAGGGCGGAACGGCCTGTTCCTGTGGTATAATTGGTGTCTTTATCAATACCCACCGGCCTACAAAATGAAAAGATAGTTTTAAGGGATTATATTTGTAGACAGCTTGAAGAGCTCATACAGCGAGGCAATATGGGTAGAGCTCAGGAATAGGAAAGGTGCAGTCACAATGTTGGTGGTTTACTATAGGCCACCCAACTGCCAGCAGGAGATAGAGGAACAGATATGTAGGCAGATTTTGGCAAGGTGTAAAAGCGACAGGATTGTTTTGGTGAGAGATTTTAACTTCCCCTATATTGACTGGGACTCACTTAGTGCTAGGGGCATGGATGGGGCAGAGTTTGTAAGGAGCATCCAGGAGGGCTTCTTGAAACAGTATGTAGATAGTCCAACTAGGGAAGGGGCCATACTGGACCTGGTATTGGGGAATGAGCCCAGCCAGGTGGTCGATGTTTCAGTAGGGGAGCAGTTCGGGAACAGTGACCACAATTCAGTAAGCTTTAAGGTACCGATGGATAAAGTTAAGCATAGTCCTCAAGTTAAGGTGCTAAATTGGGGGGAGGCTAATTACAACAATATTAGGCAGGAACTGCAGATGTTTGAGGGCAAATCAACATCTGGCATGTGAGAGGCTTTCAAGTGTAAGTTGATAGGGATTCAGGGCCGGCACATTCCTGTAAGGATGGCAAGTTTTGGGAACCTTGGATAACAAGAGATATTGTGACCCTAGTCAACAAGAAAAAGGAAGCATTTGTCAAATCTAGGAGGCTGGGATAACACGATGCAAGTGTGGAATACAAGGAAAGTAGAAAGAAACTAAAGCAAGGAGTAAGGAGGGCTAAAAGGGGTCACGAAAAAGCGTTGGCCAGCAGGATTAAGGAGAATCCCAAGGCTTTTTATACATATATAAAGAGCAAGAGGGTAACCAGGCAGAGGGTTGGCCCAATCAAGGACAAGGGAGGGAATCTATGCGTGGAGCCAGAGGAAATGAGCAAGGTATTAAATGAGTACTTTGCGTCAGTATTCATCAAAGAGAAGGACTTGGTGGGTGATGAGTCTGGGAAAGGATGTGTAGCTAGTTTGAGTCACGTTGATATCAAAGAGGAGGAGGCATTGGGGTTCTTGAGGAACATTAAGGTAGACAAGTCCCCAGGGCCTGAGAGAGGCAAGGGAGGAAATTGCTGGGGCCTTGACAGAAATCTTTGTATCCTCACTGGCTCACATGTGGAGATGCCGGCGTTGGACTGGGGTAAGCACAGTAAGAAGTCTCACCTGGTGTTGTGAGACTTCTTACTGTACAGGGGAGGTCCCAGAGGATTGGAGAATAGCCAATGTTGTTCCTTTGTTTAAGAAGGGTAGTAAGGATAATCCAAGTAATTACAGGCCGGTGAGCCTTACATCAGTGGTAGGGAAATTATTGGAGAGGATTCTTCAAGACAGGATTTATTCCCACTTGGAAATAAGTGGACGTACTAGTGAGAGGCAACATGGTTTTGTGAAGGGGAGGTCGTGTCTCACGAACTTGATCGAGTTTTTCGAGGAAGGGACGAAGATGATTGATGAGGGTAAGGCATTAGATGTTGTCTACATGGACTTCAGTAAGGACTTTGACAAGGCCCCTCATGGCAGACTGGTGCAGCAGGTGAAGTCGCATGGGATCAGAGGTGAGCTGGCAAGGTGGATACAAAACTGGCTCAGTCAAAGAAGACAGAGGGTAGCAGTGGAAGGGTGCATTTCTGAATGGAGGGCTGTGACAAGTGGCGTTCCTCAGGGATCAGTGCTGGGACCTTTGCTGTTTGTAATATATATATAAATGATTTGGAGGAAAATGTAACTGGTTTGATTACTGAGTTTGGGGATGACATAAAGATTGGTGGATTTGCGGATAGCGATGAGGACCATCAGAGGATACAGCAGGATATAGATCAGTTGGAGACTTGGGCGGAGAGATGGCAGATGGAGTTTAATCCGAACAAATGTGAGTTAATGCATTTTGGAAGGTCTAATACAGATAGGAAATATACAGTAAATGGCAGAATCCTTAAGAGTATTGATAGGCAAAGGGATCTGGGTGTACAGGTACGCAGGTCACTGAAAGTGGCAATGCAGGTGGAGAAGATAGTCAAGAAGGCATTCATGCTTGCCTTCATTGGCCGGGGCATTGAGTTTAAAAATTGGCAAGTCATGTTGCAGCTTTATAGAACCTTAGTTAGGCCACACTTGGAATATAGTGTTCAATTCTGGTCACCACACTACCAGAAGGATGTGGAGGCTTTGGAGAGGGTACAGAAAAGATTTACCAGGATGTTGCCTGGTATGGAGGGCATTAGCTATGAGGAGAGGTTGGAGAAACTTGGTTTGTTCTCACTGGAACGACGGAGGTTGAGGGGTGACCTGATAGAAGTCTACAAGATTACGAGAGGCCTGGACAGAGTGGATAGTCAGAAGCTTTTTCCCAGGGTGGAAGAGTCGACTACTAGGGGGCACAGGTTTAAGGTGCGAGGGGCAAGGTTTAAAGGAGACGTAGAGGCAGATTTTTTACAGAGAGTAGTGGGTGCCTGGAACACGTTGCCGGGGGAGGTAGTGGAAGCGGATACGGTAGTGACTTTTAAGGGGCATCTTGACAAGTACATGAATAGGATGGGAATAGAGGGATACGGTCCCTGGAAGGGTAGGGGGTTTTAGTTAAGTCGGGCAGCATGGTCGGTGCGGGTTTGGACGGCCGAAGGACCTGTTCCTGTGCTGTAATTTTCTTTGATCTTTGAAATGAGGTATAGATTTAAGAGGGCTGAGTTTAATGTTTCTGTGCTTGGATGAGTAAAACCTATAGTTAGATGAATACTGGACAAAGACGTTTGTATGTGCGGGGATTGGTTTTGGATCCAGTTGTGATTATATTGTGCTTGGAGGCCTGTGGCACGAATAATAAATAAACTAGCAGTGGTTGCTTAGCAACTGGGGCCCTGTAAAGTTAAAATAAGTTTTTTAAGTTTTATTTTTAATTGGAATTAGAGCAGTTGAAGACAGATCACTCAGGAGTGACCAGCTTTCAACTCTGCCAGGAGAAGCTCAACAGGACAAGGGAGATGCAAAGATGCAAGCTTCCTAAGGAACAAGATATAGTCCAGATAAGTAGGGAACTGGAATAGAATGTTTCAGACAACTGAAGTTGAGTGACAGCAACAAAGGTATTGTTCAGAAGAATTCAAGGAATTCAATAAGACAGAGTTGACCTGTTACGACAAGCAACCAATTTGGATCATTACCCAACTCACCACCAGCTCAGCGACAGCAGTGTACCATCAACAAGACAGATGCATTGCAGCAACTCACAATGCTTCCTTCAATCACACCTTCCAAACCCAAAATCTCTACCACCTAAAAGGACAAGGGCAGTAGACACCTAAGAACACCTGCAAGTTCCCCTCCAAGTCCCACACCATCCTGACTTGGAAACAAATCACCATTCCTTCACTGTCACTAGGTTAAAATCCTGGAACTCCATCCCTATCAGCACCTGTGGATGCACTTACACCATATGGACTGCAGCAATTCAAGAAGGCAGTTCACCACCACCCAATCTGCATCACAGGACAATTAAGTATGGTCAATGCTCATGAACCAATATAAGAAGCACACTGAAAAACATACAATCAAAAGGTTTGCATTAATATGCATCCCAAGTCACTTCACACTAACCTAAAAAGGGTACCATAGATGCATCTTCAGGTTTGCCTCACAGCGCCACAGACCTGGGTTCTATTCCTAGCTTGGGTCACTCTCTGTGCGGAGTCTACTTGTTCTCCCCTTGTCTTTGTGGGTTTCCTCCAGGTGCTCCGGTTTCATAGAATCCCTACACTGCAGAACGAGGCCATTCAGCCCATCGAGCCTGCGCCAACAACAATCCCACCCAGGCCCTGTAACTCCACATATTTACCCTGCTAATCTCCGTGACATGGCCAATCCACCTAGCCCGCATATCTTTGGACTGTGGGAGGAAACCAGAGTACCCAAAGGAAACCCACACAGGCTCGGGGAGAACATTCAGATGCCGCACAGTCAGTGACCCAAGGCCAGGATGGAACCCGGGTCCCTGGCGCTGTGAGGCAGCAGTGCTAACCACTGATTCAGTCTCCCAGAGTCCGAAAGACATACTGGTTAGGTGCATTAGGCTATGCTAAAAAATTCTCCCTCAGTATACCTGAACAGGCGCCAGAGTTGGGGGACTAGGGGATTTTCACAGTAACTTCATTGCAGTGTTGATGTAAGCCTGCTTGTGACACTAATAAAAATAAGGTATGTTCTGACAGCATCCCTGTCACAGCTCCTGTACACAATTCAATTTTTAAATTCAAAAGTGCCAGAAAATCTCAGCCGGTCTGACAGACAGATTCCAACACCCGCAGTATTTTTGTCTTGATCAAATTTTTAATTGTTGAGCTGCATCACTCAAAGAAATACTTCGCAGCCTTAGATTCGCCTGTTAATAGTTTGAACTTGGCCACTTTTAGCCAACTCAATCAACTTACGACGTGTTGTCCCTACGCTTGACCAACTGGTTTGAACGTAGCACTCCGGACAATTTTCACCCCCCCGCCCCCTATCCACTTGGTGAACAACACCTGAGGAGGCACCTGCCTAACAAGACCGACACTGCGTCTCGTTCCACGACGGTTGGGCCGGGCCAGGTGTCACGCGTCGCTGGCCGTTAAGGAAGCTCCGCCCAAGAACATTAACGTCACTGGGTGGAGAGATCCTGGCGGCTCCCGTGACGTAAGCGGAGTGGATTCGAGTGCCACGTGTCCCGTGTGATCATGCGCACTGGCTTGTCATTGCTCTGGGCTGCTGTTGGAGTTAGGCCCCCCTCCCCCTCCGTCCTGTTACCTGGTCTCCTTCCTGCTGCAGCCGGGCTTCCTCTTGAGGTTTTGCCCTGATTGTGTGCGAGGAGGTATGGCTGGCTGGGCAGGATTTTCGGATGAGGAGTTGACGCGAATAAAGCAGCTGAAAGGTAACCCGAAGAGTCGGGATGTTTCGATAGTGACCGTGGTTTCAGGGTATTCCTAACTTTAACCTAGGTGATGGGGGAACTTTTGTTAAAAGATGACTCAGGGCAAAATTATTAGTCACTTGAGTAAATGTGGGTTATTTAAGTGAAGCCATCATAGATTTGTTGAGGATAAATCGTCTTTAATTTGCTGCACTTTTTTTGATGAGGGCAATGCTATTGAAGTATTTGATTTATTATTGTCAATATATTGGGATACAATGAAAAGTATTCTTGCACACTATACGGATTAAACACACCATTCATAGAGTACATAGGGGTGAAGGAAAGGAGAGGGTGCAGAATATAGTGTTACAGGTTGTCAAGAAAGATCAGCTTAATAAAAGGTAGGTCCATTCAAAGGTCTGATGTCAAGCTGTTCTTAAGTCGGTCTGACAGCATCTGTGGAGAGAGAATAGAGTCATGTTATGAGTCTAATTGACTCTGTCAGACCCTTTGTTACATGCTGACGAAGGGTCATCCAGACTCAATGTTGGCTCTATTCTCTCCCCACAGATGCTGTCAGACCTGCTGAGATTTTCCAGCATTTTCTGTGTTTGTTTCAGATTTCAGCATCCATCTTGAGTCGGTTGGTACGTGTGGTGAACCATGGATGGTTACCACTATGGGTACTTGTACATATGTTACTCTTGTTACTGTTGGGGTTAGGGTTTGGGTGTTCTACCTGTTATCATTGTTTATGTGGTACACTCCATTCGGCTCTGCCTTCTTACAGGAGTATAAAGGTCACTGCTACTTCCTAGTAGCCCTTAGTCTGGGATAGTATTGTTAAGTAGTGTGCTCCAATCTTGTTGTGAATAAAAGCCTTTATTCCCGGGTACGTCCTAGCCTCCCGTGTGAATCAATCGCACATCAGTATGTGTTCTCAGACTTTTGTATTTTTTTCCGACGGAAAAAGGAAGAGAGTATGTCTGGGGTGCATGGGGTCATAGAGGTTTACTGCATGGAAATAGGCCCTTCGGCCCAAGTTGTCCATGCTGCCCTTTTTTTTTTAAAAACCCTGAAGCTGGTCCCAATTGTCTGCATTTGGCCCATATCCCTCTATACCCATCTTACCTATGTAGCTGTCTAACGGTTTTGGTAGTGAGAAAATGGGTGATGTGAGTCCTTTAAAAATAGATGCAGTAATATTACAAATGAAAATAGGGAAATGGCAGACGTTTTCAAAGATGTGCGTGCCCCTTAGTGTCCTGGGATGTGTAGGTTAGAGGGATTAGCGAGGTAAATTTGTGGGGCTACAGAGATAGAGCCTAGGTGGGATTGTTCTGGGTGCAGACTCGAATGGCCTCCTGCACTGCAGGGATTCTATGTTGAATAATTATTCACAATAAAGGAAGAGGAAATTATACTTACCATTTTGGAGAAATTAATAAAGAATTAAAAATTGGAGCTCACTGAAGTAAACAGAGGAAACATTATTAGAAAAAAATGGCATGCAAGACTGGCAAATTCCCATGACCTGAAGGTTTCTACCACAGGGTTTTAAAGGAAGTAGATGAGAAAATTGCAGATGCTTTAGCCATATTCTTCTAAACCTCCCAAATTCTGGAATTGTTCCTATGGATTGCAAAGTTTCAAATGTAACTGCATTGTTTAAGAAAGATGAGAGAGAGAAACCACAAATTTAGATCTGTTGTCTAGCTTCTGTTGTGAGGGAGTTATTGCAATCTATAGTTAAAGGGCAGAGCGACTGAGCACGTGGAGAAATTTGAACTGATTAAAAAGTGCCAATATGGGTTTGTAAATGGGAGTTAACACCCAAAAGGTAGCTAACTGATTTTTTTGAGCAAGTAACTGAATTAATAGACATGGGGAATGTCTGTGAATGTTACCTATATGGACTATAAGAAGGCATTCAATAAAGGTTCCTCCATTAGGCTAAATTAAAGTTTGCAGAACTAAAGACCTAGTTAAGAAACTTGTTAGGTGGCAAATGGCGACCTTTGAATAATGTGGGAAAATATGAACTTGTCCATTTTGACAAGAAAAATAGCAATGCAGCGTATATTTAAATGGTGTGAGACTACCACCCAATAGGTACAGAGGGATCTTGGTGTGCTGGTACATGAATCACAAAAGGTTAGTATGGAGGTACAGCAAGCGATAAGGAAGACAAATGGCATTTGGTGTTTATTACAAGGGGAATTAAATATAAAAGTGTGGGAATGTTGCTGAAGTTTACAAGTTCTTGGTGAGATAGCATCTGGAGCGCTGAGTACTCTTTTGGTCTCCATAAGATGTTGGAGCAGAGCATTGAGTTTGCTGTGCAACTCAATGAGATTATGACTGATCTGAAATGTTAATCCACAGCTCCACTTTTCTGCCTTACCCCATAACCCTTGATTCCTTATTGATTAAAAATCTATCTATTTCAGCCTTGAACATACCTAACGATCCAGCCTTTACAACCCTCTGCAGTAAAGAATTCCACAGATTCACTACCCTCTGAAAGAAGAAATTCCTCCTCATCTCCTTACTTAGCATATACACAGCTTTTCAGAGTAGGTTCATTCAATTGATTATGATGAGAAGCAGTTACCTTTATGAGGAAAGGTTTTGGAGTCATAGAGTTTTATAGTACAGAAAGAGGCCCTTGGCCCATCATGTCTGTGCCAGCCATCAAGTATCTAAATATTTTAATCCCATTTTCAAGCACGTGGCCCATAGTCTTGTGTGCTATGGCATTTCAAATGCTCATCCAAATACTACATAAATGTTGTGAGGGTTCCCACCTCTACCACCCTCTCAGGCAGTGTGTTCCAGATTCCCACCCCCCTCTGGGTGAAAAAGCTTTTCCTCACATCTCTAAACCTCTTGTCCCTTACCTTAAATCTATGCCCCTTGGTTATTGACCCCTCTGCTAAGGGGAAAGGTTCTTTTCAACCACCCTATCTATGCTGCTCATGATTTTCTACATCACAATCAGGTCCCTCCTCAGGCTTCTCTGCTCCAAGGAAAACAGAGTAAGAAGTCTCACAACACCAGGTTAAAGTCCAACAGGTTTATTTGGTAGCAAAAGCCACTAGCTTTCGGAGCGCTGCTCCTTCGTCAGGTAAGTGGGAGTTCTGTTCACAAACAGGGCATATAAAGACACAAACTCAATTTACAAAATAATGGTTGGAATGCGAGTCTTTACAGGTCATCAAGTCTTAAAGGTACAGACAATGTGAGTGGAGAGAGTGTTAAGCACAGGTCAAAGAGATGTGTATTGTCTCCAGACAGGACAGTTAGTGAGATTTTGCAAGCCGTGGGGGTTACAGATAGTGTGACGTGAACCCAAGATCCCGGTTGAGGCCGTCCTCGTGTGCGGATAAGAAGACCTCATAAGAACAGGATATGGCGCTCGACTCATTGATCGACAGTTCCGACGTGCCACAGCGAAAAACCGCACCGACCTTCTCAGAAGACAAACACGGGACACGGCGGACAGAGTACCCTTCGTCGTCCAGTACTTCCCTGGAGCGGAAAAGCTACGACATCTTCTCCGGAGCCTTCAACATGTCATTGATGAAGATGAACATCTCGCCATGGCCATCCCCACACCCCCACTTCTTGCCTTCAAGCAACCACACAACCTCAAACAGACCATTGTCCGCAGCAAACTACCCAGCCTTCAGGAGAACAGTGACCACAACACCACACAACCCTGCCACAGCAACCTCTGCAAGACTTGCCGGATCATCAACACGGATGCCATCATCTCATGTGAGAACACCATCCACCAGGTACACGGTACATACTCTTGCAAGTCGGCCAACGTTGTCTACCAGATACGCTGCAAGAAAGGATGTCCCGAGGCATGGTACATTGGGGAGACCATGCAGACGCTACAACAACGGATGAATGAACACCGCTCGACAATCACCAGGCAAGAGTGTTCTCTTCCTGTTGGGGAACACTTCAGTGGTCACGGGGATTTGGCCTCTGATCTTCGGGTAAGCGTTCTCCAAGGTGGCCTTCACGACACACGACAACGCAGAGTCGCTGAGCAGAGATTGATAGCCAAGTTCCGCACACATGAGGACGGCCTCAACCGGGATCTTGGGTTCATGTCACACTATCTGTAACCCCCACAACTTGCCTGGGCTTGCAAAATCTCACTAACTGTCCTGTCTGGAGACAATACACATCTCTTTAACCTGTGCTTAACGCTCTCTCCACTCACATTGTCTGTACCTTTATGACTTGATTACCTGTAAAGACTCGCATTCCAATCATTATTTTGTAAATTGAGTTTGTGTCTTTATATGCCCTGTTTGTGAACAGAACTCCCACTTGTTGAAGGAGCAGCGCTCCGAAAGCTAGTGGCTTTTGCTACCAAATAAACCTTTTGGACTTTAACCTGGTGTTGTGAGACTTCTTACTGTGTTTACCCCAGTCCAATGCCGGCATCTCCACATCAAGGAAAACAGCCCAGCCTATCCAGTCTCTCTTGATAGCTGAAACACTCCAGCACAGGCAACACCCTGGTGAATCCCCTCTGCACCTTCTCTAGTACAATCACTTCCTACAGTATGGTGACCAGAACTGCACATAGTACTCCAGCTGTGGCTTAGCCAGTGTTTAATGCATTTCCATCATAACCTCCCTGCTCTTACATTCAATGTCTCGGTTAATAAAGGCAAGAATCCCATATGCCTTCCTAACCACCTCCTCTATCTGTTCTGCTGTCATTAGAGGTCTCTGGACATGCACGTCAAGGTCCCTCTGATCCTCTGTACTTCCTAGAGTCCAACCATTGTACCCATTAGAGTTTAGAAGAATGAGCGATGATCTTATTGAAACATATAAAACCAAAGAATCTTGAGAAACCTCACAGGGTGGATGCTGAGAGCAATTTTCGCCTTGGGGAGGTGCCTAGAACAAGGGAGACAGTTTAAAGGTTTCCCATTTAAGACTCTGATGAGGAGAATTTATGTTCTCTTGAAGGTTGTTGGTCTGTAGAATTCTCTTCCTTAGAGAGCAGTGGAGGTTGGGTCATTAGATATATTCAACACTAAGATAGACTTTTAATTGGCAAGGGAGTCAGGATTATGGGGATGGCAAATAGAAAAGTGGCATTGAGGCCATGTTGCAACTATCCCTCTTATTCCATGAACTCGCTCACAAATTTGTTGTGCAGCACTTTATCAAATGTCTTTTGAAAGGACATGCACTCAAGAATTAGGAGCATGAATGAACCATTTGTCCCCTCAAACCTACTCCACCATTCACTAAGGTGATTGACTGATATTTGATCTGATTTATTAATGTCACATGTATTGATATGCAGTGAAAAGTAATGCTTCTTGCTTGCTGTACAGGCAAAGCATACAATTCATTAAGTACATAGGAGAGAAGGAAAGGACAGGATGCAGGATATAGTATTACAGTAATAGCTAGGGTGTAGAGCAAGATCACCTACCTTGTATTAAGTTGATCTACAGCCTAGCTATGACTGTAACACTATTTTCTTGTCATGTTTTAAGTATTTCAATTGGTAAAAGTTAAGCTAATTAATTTGTTAGAGTTAAACTGTATTGTTAAATAAAGTTTGCTTTGATGAAAGCTTCCTAGTATGTCAATAGAATCACACCTGGAGTAAAACTCCTCATCCTCACACTTATGCCAAAATAGAAAAGCGGTTGTGGTCTAGCCGGGCTTCATGACATACCTCGGGGTTCCGATCTGGTACTTTGACACACCACACTTTAGAAAGAATGTGACGGCATTAGATAAGGTGCTGAAAGATTCATGAAAATTGGTTCTAGGAATGAGAAACTTCAATTAAGTAGAAAAATTGGAGAAGTTGGAAAAGAAGATTGAGAGGAGATCTGATAAAGGTATTTAAAATTGAGTGGTCTGGACAGAGTAGATAAAGAGAAAATGTTTCCACTGGTAGAAGCAATGAGATAAGCAAGTCTATGTGCGCAATCTTCTTGAAGCATTGAGGACCAGAGGACACAGATTTAAGGTAAATGGCAAAGGGAGCAATGGCGACATGAGGAAAAATCTTTAAGTTTTGAGGTGTGGTCATTTGTGATGCACTTAAACAGGGCATGGCAATTTGCAAATTTTCACAAAGAGCAGTGAGATTAATAAGTTAAATGTTTTAGTGTAGATTTACCAAGGCTAGAATTCACTTGTTCACCTTTGAATAACACATTGAGACAGTTCTCATCCATGAGTATGATGGCCTATTGGAAATCATTGTAATTTGAATACATTCAATCTGATGATTTTTAAGGTGTTACCTCAAATGATTAGGAAAGTTGTAAAAACTCAACCTGTTCACTCATGTCCTTCAAGGTACCTGAAGTACCTGCCACTGCTGACCTACTTGGAATGAAAATTAACGCCTGATGCCATAAAAATAGGTGGTAAAAAACAACTTAGACTTCCCATTTGTTGAGTGACCTTCCTGTCTGCAGGATGTCCCAAAGCTCTTTACAGCCAATGAAGTACTTTGAAGTGTAGTCACTGTTCATAAAGAAATACTGTATTGTCAGTTACTCATATCTAAAGAACAAATCTTAAAAAAGAGGACAGACATGATTTAACATCATTTCCAAAAGATGAAGCCGCTAACTATACAATTCTTCCTTAATACTGAAATGTCAGCCAAGATAATGTAGTCAAATTCTGCACTAGGGTTTGAACCAATAATCATCTAGCTCTAATGCAGATCTTAGCACACGAGACACTGCAAAATGCTTAATGACTAATGGATTACTTTTGAACTGTGGTTACTTATAAAAACAAGAAAAGCATCTCTCGTGCATGTGACAAAGTTCTACAAGAGAGTGACCTGGAAATATTTTTTACTGGTGTAAGTTGAGATGGAATATTGGATACTATTCAGCAGGAGAGCATGCTCCCAGTGCTGTGGATTTGTTTAACATTGAGTTGAGCAGGAAGAAGAAAAAATGTTTATTTGTAATGTCTTGTCTGAGTGACTGAAACGTGAAGAGTGATCCAGCCTGAGTGTTTCGATACTTGACTTCAAATCAGCTGCAACTGGTTTTGAACCGCCTCTCGCTTTGAAGTCAGAATGAAGAAGTACAATTACAGATTCAGAATGTAGTTTTTCTATCCCACTGAGGAAAGCTAGAAAACCGACAGTGTAAAGGGCAAGCAAGCTTGCATTTATGTTGTCCTTTTATGTTATTGGAATATCTCAAATTGCTTTACTTTGGAACCAAGCAAAGTACCAAACTTTGTGCATAAGAAGGTCAAAAAACACGATTAAATGAACAGATAATCTATTTCCTCATTATGTTTGAGGAAGGAATGCGAGCCAGAATCGCAGATCACACACTTGAATTTTTGTGCTCACCAGTTTAATAATTCATTTGCGAGCCAATCCATCAATCTTTTACTGGAGTATCAATCTAGACCAGGGTTCCCAAATGGGGGATCGTGACTTCCAGTGGAATCACAAGACAGGATTTGGGGTTGTGGGCTCGGAGGCAACAATGGCTGCCATGAAGCTCAGTCTGAGTGTTCACAACTGCAAAACTCTTCGTAATCCTCTGTTTTTACTAATGATGGCTGTAGCCTAGCAGACAGATCTTTGCTGCTGCACAAACAACTGTGAACAGATTGGTTTTGTTTTAATGTGCAGTTTTGGTACTTCCCACTTTGTTCAATTTCTCCACCACCCAGCTTTTGAAGACCCCACTCAACAACTCTTGCACCCCAAACTTTCCCCCTCGGGTCACAGGAAGTGGGGTGGTGGGGAGGTCACACCAGGAAAATGTTTGGAAGCACTGATCTAGACAGTGTGCTGCTGTAATGATGCTTTATCCCATAACTTTCTGACTGCAAAACAAGAGTGGTCACTGAGCTAATTGACTTAAGTAGGCTTGCAATATAAAGAAAGAATTTGCATCATTTAACTTCCCTTCACTTGCACGATAATTCTTATCCAAAAAAATGGATATTTCAGCATAGATGGTCATTCAGCCTTTGTTACTTGTGCAGTATATGATTTTATAAAGCTATTTATTTGAAACTCAACAGCTTGCATTCATATAGCATATTTAACATAAGATGCCCCAAGGCACTTTGTAAGGGTTCCCAAATGCATTTGACACCAAGCTACTAGGAGATATTAGGCAAAATGAACGAAGAGAAGTTCCTTCAAAGAGAAAAGAAAGGTAGAGAGATTTAGGAAGGGAATTCCAGAACTTAGGACCTTGCCTGCTGAAGGCACCGGCTCCAATGGTGGCCTAACTAAAATCAGGGATTTTAAAATTAAGAAGCAAGAATTGGTAGAATGCAGCAATCTCTGGAGGCTGCTAGGAGGGAGGAGAAGAAGGGGTGGATCAAGGCCACCAGCGTCTGAAAGCAAGGATGAGAATTTTAAAATAGTGTTGTTGATCAATCAAGTATCAGTGTAGGTCAGTGAGCACAGGAAAGATAGGTGAGTGGGACTGGGTGCACTGGCAGCAGAATTCTGAATTACCTCAAGTTTGCAGGGGGGTGGAACATGGGAGGGTGGCCGGGCATGTGTTGGAATAGTCAAGTCTTGAGGTAACAAGCATGGATGAGGATTTCAGCAGCAGATAAGCTGAGGCAAGCAGTGTTAGAGAGGTGGAAGTAGATGTTATTAGTGATGGTGTGAATATGTGGTAGTTAGCTGTTCTTGGGGTCAAGTAAGACACCACGGTTGTGAACAACATGATTCAACTTTAGTTGCCAGGGAGAGAGATGGAGGAATGCTAAAAATTATTTACAATTTTCTGACTAAACACATTAGATGCTAGAGGATCAATATAAAGGGAAAATGCTTTTGAAATGTGCTCTTTGCAACAAAAAGCAGGAGTTTGTGCAAGATTGGTTTTATCAGCAACCACATTGTGACTAGTGTGTTTAAAATATTTTTTTTAATTGATAGAATAGTTACTTGGAAAAAGTGTTTATATGGAAAAGCAGGTGAAAGAAGTTGGGGTACAGATCAGCCAGTGTCGAGTTGAATAAAAGAGCAGGCTTGAGGAGCTGAATGGTTGACTCCTGTGCCTTGTGTTCTTGTGATGTGAAAGTTTGAATTTCAAAAACTTTAATTACTAACATTTTAACTTTGTCATTTTGTTAGCATTTTTATACAGTGCTTAATGAAGTAACACTGGTTAAGCTAAAGTATTACCAAGTATTTTGTAAAACTGATTTATTGGAATTAACAATTAATTAAAATAAAATGTCTTGATGCAAACAGGTCCGGTCAGTATGGGTTGACTATTAAGAAGGAAAATTGATTTTCCAGCCCCTTCAAAATGATAAGACTATTGCAATAATTAAAATGCTTACATTTATGTAGTACTTTACTTTGTCACATTAATACGTCTCATAGAATCAGAAAATCCCTACAGTGCTGAAGGAGGCCATTTGGCCCATTGAGTCTGCACCAACTCTCCAGAGCATCATACCCAGGCCCTATCCCCATAACCCCACGTATTTACTCTGCTAATCCCCCTACCCTACACATCTTTGGAGACTAAGGGGCAATTTAGCATGGCCAATCCACCTAACCTGCATATCTTTGGATTTGGGAGAAAACCAGAGCACCCGGAGGAAACCCATGCAGACAAGGGGAGAAAGTGCAAACTCCACACAGTCACCCAAGGCCAGAATTGAACTCGGGTTCCTGACATTGAGGATGCAGTGATAACCACTGTGCCATTGTGCATCAAAGCACATCACACAGTAAATTGTCTTTAAAATATTGTAACCTATATAGGTAAATGAATTGGCAAAATGTCTAGTTAATCTTTTTTTGTTATTGCTCATTGAAGGGGACACCTGAAAAAGTTGTCCATTGAATAGTACTCTGGGTGGCATGGTGGCACAGTGGTTAATACTGCTGCCACATAGCACCAGGACTTGGGTTCAATTCCTGGCTTGGGTCACTATCTGTGCGGAGTCTGGACGTTCTCCCCATGTCTGCATGGGTTTCCTCCGGGTGCTTCGGTTTCCTCCCACGGTCCCAAAGACGTGCTGGTTAGGTGCATTGGCCATGCTAAATTCTCCCTCCGTGCACCCGAACAGACACTGGAGTGTGGCGACTAGGGGATTTTCACTAACTTCATTATAGTGTTAATGTAAGCCTACTTGTGACTCTAATAAATAAACTTCAGAAACAGTGAGACCTTTAATGCCCATCTGAACGTTTGGTACATGCAGCTGCCATCAGTTCAATGTTTCTTCTGAGGTACACTATCAGTGTAGCAGCATTCCCTCAGTGCATTCAAATGTTAGCTTTCATTTTGTGATCAATTTTGAACATAGATACATAGTTGCTGTGGTCAACGTCAACTAAAATGCATAGGTGCCACCTGCCATATTTGCCATTGACTGAGGTTTACTGTAGTTCCATAACAGTTAATGCATCTTGGAAACAGAGCCACCATACAGAAAACTGGCCTCAGACTCTGTAAAATAGTATGAAAGCATTCTTTTCAGCCAGTGACTACAGCATTACAGATTTTGCTTGTTTGGCCAGAAGTACTAGGGAGAGTACTTCATTATCCAAGGAACTGTCACCCACGGAAGCATTCACATGCTTATGGTGTAGTATGGGTTAATAGTTCATAGTACAAATCTGTATTTGTAGATTTACTGTGTTTTTTTTCCCAAAAAGGTCTATTGCTGCATGATGAAAAATTAGCATCAGATTGTGAAAAAAATGGGTGCCAGTCTGTCTGTCTCGATGCTCCTACCTGGACCACAATTTATGTAATTCTTGAGTTCTTAGCGACATCATGGCTCCACTGTATAATAAATATTACAAAATTGGTTGGTTCAGCAAAATCTAGAAACCTAAATGGTGCCAACCACTTTGCATCTATATTGCATTCGTGCAAACATTTTTTGTTAAATGTGTTTTAAAATAATTTTTAAAAACTGTCCAAATGAAGAATATTGCTCAAAGGCGCCACTCGTCTGGAAAATACTTAAAACCTGCTTCAGTTGCAAATCATGAATGAGGTACCCATGTATTTTAGTTTATGATATTTTTGCATTTAAGTTGGAAGTGATAGGAAAACAAAAGTTGCTGCTACTTTTCCTGAAAGTCCATAAAGTTGGACAGAGTTAAAATCAGTTTAAGGGGAGTCATGATATTTATAACATCATTGAGAATTGAATTAACTAACTAAAAAGAGAAAATGCTTGTTCCATTCAATCCCATAAAAAGGACTTGGATGTTTTCCAGCTTCTTGATGAAGGTTAATGTTTTGGGCATAAATCTCCTCTTAGATGCTGATAGACTTGTGTATTTTCTGTTTTTAATTCAGGTTTCCAATGTTGCAGTTTCTGGTCTCTCTTTCTGCATTGCATATTGAATCAGTGCTGGTCATATATCTTTACTGTAAATTGGTTGGAAAATGCTTTTCTTACTAATTGCAGACCACTTAGAAAGTTGTGTGTGTATTTTTGTCAAATTTATTTTGCCATTATTATCTCTTATTCAGTTCAAGCAACTCTGCTGGAATCAGGAGGGACAAAACGTTGAATTCTAACTAAACTATTTTAGTTCATGCAATTTTTGCTGCCTTGGTTCCGTTCTATCATAGACACTGCTCCTTGGCTCTTTTGAGTTCCACGACATTAGCTTGCACACTTTTTCTGACACTCTTTTCTATTGTAATAAAGGTGCATTCAACTAATAGAGAAGCAGAAATGGATGCTAGAAATTTGAAATACAAACATAAAATGCTAGAAAAACACAGCATTTGTGTAGAGGGAGAATCAAAGTTGACCATAAGAGATAGGAGCTGAAGTAGGCCACTCAATCCACCATACAACGATATCATGACTGATCTGATGTGATAATCCTCAACTCCACTTTGTTCTCAAAATCCTTGATTCCCTTACTGATTAAAAATCTGTCCATCTCATCCATGAAGATACTGAACCTAGCCCTCTGCAGCCTGTCTTATTCCCAAAATCCTTGATTCCTTCACTGATTAAAAATCTGTCTATCTCAGCATTAAACATGCTTAACAACCCAGCCTCTGCAGTAAAGAATTCCACAGATTCACTACCATCTGAGTGAAGAAATTCTCCCTCATCCCTGTCTTAAATGGGCAACCCCTTACTCTGAGATTATGCCTGCTGGTCCTGGACACTCCCACAAGACCTTTCAGCCTCTACCCTATCAAACCCCCTGAGAATCCTATATGTTTCAATAAGGTCACCTCACATTCTTCTGAACTCCAATGAGCACAGGCCCAACCTACCCTACCTCTCATCATAAGAAAATCCGTCCACGCCTAGGACCAATGTAGTGAACCTTCTTTCCTTGGATAAGGGGACCAGAATTGTTCATAGTATTCCAGGTGTGGTCTAACAAGTGCTTTGTATAGTTTTAGCAAGACTTCCCTATTTTTATACTCCATTCCTTTTGAAATAAAGGCCAACATTCTGTTTGCCTGTCCAAATACCTGTTGAACTTGCATGCTAGGATTTTGTAATTTGTGTGCAAAGACCCCCAAATCCCTGTGTGCTGCAGCTTTCTGCAGACGTTTTCCATTTAGACCTTTCTACTAATATTCTGATGCATTCATTTGCAGGCTTTGAAAACTGCTGAACCCCTGAATTCAGTTTTTGCTCCTACAACTTCTGGGTTTTTAATCCCTCCCTGGTGCCGGGGTACTGGATGTCTCAGAGAGGGTAGAAAGCATATTAAAAAGGGAAGGGAATCAAACAGATGTAATTGTACACATTGGTGAAAATGACGTAGGTCAAAAGAGCAGGGGGGTCATACGAAAGCAATTCAGGGAGATGGGTGCTAGGCTAAAAATAAGGCCTCTAGGGTAGCAATCTCTGGACAGCTCCCGGTGCCTAGTGCTAGTGAGGCCAGGAACAGGGAGATTCTACAATTGAACACGTGGCTAAAGGACTGGTGCACGAGGGAGGGTTTCAAATTCATAGATCATTGGGAAGTCTTCAAGAGAGAATGGCACCTGTACGGAAAGGATGGGTTACACCTTAACTGGAAGGGCACAAATATCCTGGCTGGGAGTTTTGCTAGAGTGTTTTGGCAGGGTTTAAACTAGTGTGGCAGGGGGGTGGGGATCAAAAGAGTAGGTCAGTAAGTACTGAGGCTGGGGTCGAGCTGGGGGCCAGGACAAGGCTAGATCAGAAGAAGAGCATTCTGGAGCAGGATGACCTGAGTGGGCCTGGAGGTCTGGAGTGCATCTGCTTCAATGCGAGGAGCGTAACGGTTAAGACAGACGAACTTAGGGCCTTAATGCTTACGCAGAATTTGGATGTGGTTGCGGTGACGGAGACATGGTTAAAAGGACAGGACTGGCAGCTGAATATTCCGGGGTATCAGTGTTTTAGGTGAGACAGAGGAGGGGCTAAAAAAGGTGGAGGAGTAGCGATATTAGTTAGGGAGCATATTACAGCGGTGCAGAGGGTGGACAATTTAGAGGGGTCATGTAATGAGTCGCTGTGGGTGGAGCTCAAACAGGAAAGGTGCAATCACTATGCTGAGGGTATACTACAGGCCACCCAACAGCCCACGGGAAGTGGAGGAATGGATATGTCAGGAAATTCTGGATATGTACAGAAAAAATAGGGTTGTTATAGTGGGAGACTTCAATTTCCCTGGTATAGACTGGAAAATGCTTAGGGCTGGGGGTCTGGACGGGGAGGAATTTGTAAAATGCGTACTGGAAGGTTCTTTGGAACCGTATGTAGATAGCCCAACTAGAGAGGGGGCTATACTGGATCTAGGTCTGGGAAATGAGCCCGGTCAGGTCGTCAAAGTTTCGGTAGGGAAACATGTGGCAAATAGTGACCACAACTCTGTTAACTTTAGGATAGTAATGGACAAGGACGAGTGTTGTCCTAAGGGTAGGGTGCTAAATTGGGGGAAGGCTAACTATAGCCGGATTAGGCAGGAATTGGTGGCCGTTGATTGGGAGAGACTGTTCGGGGAGTAAGTCCACGTCTGGCATGTGGGAGTCTTTTAAGGAACAGTTGATAAGGCTGCACGACAGGCATGTGCCTGTAAAAAGGAAGGATAGGAAAGGTAGGATTCGAGAGCCGTGGATAACCAGGGAAATTGAGGATCTGATCAAAAAGAAAAGAGAGGCGTACGTTAGGTCCAGGCAACTGAAAACAGATGCAGCTCTGGAGGATTACAGAGAGAGTAGGAAAGAACTCAAACTGGGAGTTAGAAGGGCAAAAAGAGGTCACAAAATGTTCTTGGCAGACAGGATTAAGGAGAATCCGAAGGCATTTTATTCATATGTTAGGAACAAAAGAGTTGTCAGGGAAAAAGTCGGACCTCTCGGGGACAAAGGAGGGGAATTATGCTGAGAACCCAAGGGAATAGGGGAGATCCTAAATGAATACTTTGCGTCGGTATTCACAAAGGAGAGGGACTTGTTGACTGGGAGTGTCTCAGAGGGAGGTGTTGACCCGTTAGAGAGAATCTCCATTACAAGGGAGGAAATGTTAGGTTTTTTAGGTAACATTAAAACTGACAAATCCCCAGGGCCTGATGGCATCTATCCTAGACTGCTCAGGAAGACAAGAGATGTAATTGCTGGGCCTCTGACGGAAATCTTTGTCTCTTCTTTGGACACAGGTAAGGTCCCTGAGGATTGGAGGATAGCGAATGTGGTACCGTTATTTAAGAAGGGTAGCAGGGATAACCCGGGTAATTATAGGTCAGTGAGCTTGACGTCCGTGGTAGGGAAGTTGTTGGAGAGGATTCTTAGAGACAGGATGTATGTGCATTTAGAACGGAACAATCTCATTAGTGACAGACAGCCTGGTTTTGTAAGAGGGAGGTTGTGCCGTACAAATTTGGTGGAGTTTTTTGAGGAAGTGACAAAAACGGTTGACGAAGGAAGGGCCGTGGATGTCGTCTATATGGATTTCAGTAAGGCATTTGACAAAGTCCCTCATGGCAGGTTGGTTAAGAAGGTTAAGGCTCATGGGATACAAGGAGAGGTGACTAGATGGGTAGAAAACTGGCTTGGCTACAGGAGACAGAGGGTAACAGTCGAAGGGTCTTTTTCCGGCAGGAGGTCTGTGACCAGTGGTGTTCCGCAGGGCTCTGTACTGGGACCTCTGCTATTTGTGATATATATAAATGATTTGGAAGAAGGTGTAACTGGTGTTATCAGCAAGTTTGCGGATGACGCGAAGATGGCTCGACTTGCGGATAGTGATGAACATTGTCGGACAATACAGCAGGATATAGATAGGCTGGAAAATTGGGTGGAGAAATGGCAGATGGAATTTAATCCAGATAAATACAAAGTGATGCATTGTGGAAGAACTAATTTAGGGGGGAGTTATACAATAAATGGCAGAGCCATCAAGAGTATAGAAACACAGAGGGACCTAGGTGTGCAAGTCCACAAATCCTTGAAGGTGGAAGCACAGGTGGAGAAGGTGGTGAAGAAGGCATATGGTATGCTTGCCTTTATAGGATGGGGTATCGAGTATAAAAGCTGGAGTCTGATGTTGCAGCTGTATAGAACGCTGGTTAGGCCACATTTGGAGTACTGCGTCCAGTTCTGGTCGCCGCACTACCAGAAGGACGTGGAGACTTTAGAGAGAGTGCAGAGAAAGTTTACCAGGATGTTGCCTGGTATGGAGGGTCTTAGCTACGAGGACAGATTGAGTAAACTGGGCTTGTTCTCCCTGGAAAGACGGAGAATGAGGGGAGACCTAATAGAGGTGTACAAAATTATGAAGGGTATAGATAGGGTGAACAGTGGGAAGCTTTTTCCCAGGTTGGAGGTGATGATCACGAGGGGTCACGGGCTCAAGGTGAGAGGGGCGAGGTATAACTCAGATATCAGAGGGATGTTTTTTACACAGAGAGTGGTGGGAGCCTGGAATGCGCTGCCAAGTAGGGTGGTGGAGGCAGACACGCTGGCATCGTTTAAGACTTACCTGGATAGTCACATGAGCAGTCTGGGAATGGAGGGATACAAACAAATGGTCTAGTAATGTTCCGTTTAGTGAAAATTCACTGCAAATTGTATTGACTAGATGCTGGGGCATGTGCTCATGGTGGAAATGTTGATCGGTTTTAAGGGAATTGTAACATTTTAAGGTTTTATAAACATTTTATTTCAGGTCACCTAATTACATTGTTTTGATGACAGTAAGAAAGATCCATCCTTGTTGCTTACAACTCTGAGACAGATTGTAAGTTTGCATAGCTATGAAACAAACAGTTGAGTGGAAGGGATAATAGTGGAAAAGGAGGGTTGGCAATTTCATTCCTCAAGTTGAATTTTGAAAGCATCTTTGGGGGAATTACATAGCAAGGTAGATAGTTGGAAAATGTTTGGGAAAGACACGTCTAGCCTCTTGCCATCTGCCCCTTGGGGGAAAGAAATGGAAATAAAGAGTGAAGTGAATGACAGGAGAGAAAGAGAGTGTGATGGAATAGGAATGTTGATCAGGTGGTTTGAAATGGGAAGTGCTAAGGGTAGGGTTTGAAGTGAAGGAGTGCTATTGCATTGTAATTACAGCACAGAGATTCGGCTTGAGTTTTTTGCCGGGCTTTATATATTATCACGGTAGCACAGTGGTTAGCACTGTTGCTTCACAGTTCCAGGGTCCTGGGTTCGATTCTCGGCTCGGGTCACTGTCTGTGTGGAGTTTGCACATTCTCCTCGTGTCTGCGTGGGTTTCCTCCGGGTGCTCCGGTTTCCTCCCACAGTCCAAAGATGTGCGGGTTAGGTTGATTGGCTAGGTTAAAAATTGTCCCTTAGAATCCTAAGATGTGTAGGTTAGAGGGATTAGCGGGTAAATATGTGGGGGTAGGGCCTGGGTGGGATTGTGGTCGGTGCAGACTCGATGGGCCGAATGGCCTCCTTCTGCACTGTAGGGTTTCTGTGATTCTGTGATTTCTGTGAACTGCCTCACACTTGCTCTCACTAGATGGGATATGGCAGTGGTGCAGGTAAAGGAAGCATGAATAATTGAAGGAGATAATGGGAAAGGAGCTGCTGAGGGTTGCTTTCTTCCCACACTTTCTCACATTTGAACGATGCTGTCTGCAGCTGCTAGTGGCTTATTTCAATGCCATAATCACTGACTCTCATCTGAAAATGTCAGGAGAGTGGGAGAAAATGAAAGAAACAAACAATTGAGAGAAACACAAATTAACTTTGAATTATTCCAAATGCTTCCCAGCCACTTTCAAAGCGTACATACTTTGTAATGAAGACAAACAAGAACAGAGACACTGGGAGAACGTGCAAACTCCACATAGACAGTCACCTGAGGCTGGGTCTCTGGCACTGTGAGGCAGCAGTGCTAACCAATGTACCACCATGCCGTCTATTCTGGGAAATGAACTGAAAGATTAATTATGTGTCTGTACACTTCCTGTCTATTCAATGCCATTGCAAATTACTATGTCCACATAATTGAAACAGCATCTCCACTAGGAAGACAAATAATATGTTTACATTATAAATGCGGACAGAGAAATTTACAATGGAAGCATAAAATAACGACAGAATATATCACTTTAAAATGGGTTCTAAATTATGTCTCTGGTCTGCTAATATCCTGTTCTCTAACCTAATTTTCTGCATACGTATGTGCAATGCCATGGTTAATTATCCTGTGACATATTAAAGATCCTTACATCTGCGCTTCTTGTCTACAAAATATTACCTTGTATATCTTTCTGGGAGATGTTGGTGTCGTGGTAATGTCACTGATAGTGCAATGCCCTGTGTAATGTTACAAATCCTGACATCTGTACGCAGCATTTGCCGCCTATAAAATATTACTTTATATACCTTTCTGGGGAGGTGGTAGTATAATGGTAATGTCACTAGTAATCCAGTATCCCAGGCTAATACTCAGTACACTTGTTCAAATCGCACCACAGTAGATGCTGCAATTTAAATTCAATTAATAAGTCTGGTATATAAAGCTAGTCTCAGTAATGATGACCATGCCAGCGATCATTGATTGTTGTGAAAACTCATCTGGTTCCCTAATGCCCTTTTAGGGAAGGAAATGTGCCAGGCTTACCCAATTTGGCCTACATGTGATTCCAGACCATAGCAATGTGGGTGATTCTGACTTGCCAGCTGAAATGGCCTCGCAAGCTATTCAATTCAAGCTCAATTAGGGATGGGCAAAAATGCTGGCCTTGCCAGCAATGCCCAGACCCCATAAAAAAGAATAATGAAAAATAATACAAAGCCTGCTTCCTGTTCTCATTTTTGTCAACTAGACAGTTTCCATGATAAATTTCTATAAAACCTTTCACTGTAATTACACCCACTGCTGCTGCATGCAGTTTTGCATCCCCCCGCCCCTGGGTCTGTAAGGCAGAGTGACTCCTATGCTTCCATCAGCTGCACCTTTCTTTCCAATTTTCCTTTTTTTTGCTGTTTAACTACTGTACAAGTTGCATTACCATTCTGACTACAGTTCAAAAATACTTCATGAGCTGTAATGTGCTTTTGAGAAGTCTGGTAGTTGTGAAAAGCACTACATATGTAAATGCAAATCTCTTTTTAAAATCATATCATTCAAAAATAAGGTTGCATCCAAATGCAAGATTTAGCAATGTGGATTAAATTAGATCTGCACACTCTGGTTCAGTGTAGCCTCTAACCCCTGCATTACCTGAAGTATGCTCTTGGTCTTTGTTCCCCACATGCAATGCTGTGAGTGATTGAATAACACGGGTAATGTATCTTTTCACTATGTTAAACTTGCTTAACTTATACAATAGTAAAGATAGTTTGCAAACTTGTGTGTGAAAATTTGGGTAGCTTTTTAATCATTTCCTGACCAGCTATGGAAGTTTGTATGCCTCATTATCCCCACTTTAAAGACTTTAGTTCAAACTCGCTGATCTGAAAAGTGCATGATAAATATTCCCCAGGGCAGGAACCAAAGTCAAAGTGTTAGATAAATAACTGTTAAGATGTAAAGATTGCCAATTAGGCAAGAATCTGAACAAATCATCTGCACACTTGCACATGAATTGAGTGCTTGGTTTGTCCCTCAAATAGACTTCCGGGAGACCAGCTTATCTAAATGGTCTAAAATTGTCAAGTTAACCTGCATGTAACTTCTATGAGGAGATTAACAGCTAATACCAAACTAAAAAAACTTTCATTAATGTCCTTAATATCAAAATCTCCTAGCTCGTTCACTGAGTGATTTTTGTGCCTAAATTAGAGGAAGAGAGAATGTTGAAGTATCAAACCTTCTTCATTCATAAGCTTTTGTTCTATAGAGACCCTTTTTCAGAAAACACAATAATTGTGCCAAATTTGGTTGCAGTCAGGGAAAGAAAACTAAATTTTCATAAGACATTGAAGGCTTATGGAAGAAATAATAACTATTGCATGTAACACATATAGGGATTAATTTAGGAGTTTTATTATGCAATTTTAATGTTCAAAAGCCAATAACCGATGATCTGTCTAAATGTTTTCCCAACTAGAAGAAACAAAAATTGTGCAGTACTTGTAAGGTTTACCCTGGCTTATCTGTATTCTGTTTACTAAAATTGATACTAATTGTGATTCGATGGCCAGCCTAGGTATGAGAGCAGAACACTGTTGGAATATTTCGAGTGAGTTTTGGAACTGTCACTCTGCTTTGATTGATCTTCCTTTGAAGACTAGTGTAGAATGGGCTGACCACTGTTGTTTTAATTACCAGGACACCCTCCAGTGATTTTTAACTAAGTTATTTATCTAATGCAGGTAAATTATAGAAATTAATTTGGGAGACTTCCATGAAGTTGCTGTTGGAATGATTTGTATGAAAAATTTAATGCCAGTGACAGGAATGTGAAAGTTCTGTTAATAGTTTGTATTCACATGGAAAAGCGAGCACCGCTTCACCAGTTTTATTTGTTCCTTGTTTGATGAACGGTCACGAGTTTATTTGAGGTATTTCAATATTGCAGGGAATACCTATCCAACAGGAGTTTAACTAATTCTTTCCACACTCGCCCTCGCTTCAAAGTCAGCTACCAGTCTGATGGAGATCTATTTGGATATATTTATAAAATTAGCCTTGTTTCCTTTACATGCACCGTGGTTTGAGTTAGATCTAGATTATAGAAACATAGAAAAACTACAGCACAAAACAGGCCCTTCGGCCCCACAAGTTATGCAGAGCATATCCCTACCTTTTTAGGCCTACCTATAACCCTCCATCCTATTAAGCTCCATGTACTCATCCAGGAGTCTCTTAAAAGACCCTATTGAGTTTGCCTCCACCACCACTGACGGCAGCCGATTCCACTCGCTCACCACCCCCTAACATTTCCCCTGTACCTAACCCCCAGCACCTTAAACCTGTGTCCTCTCGTAGCAGCCATTTCCACCCTGGGTAAAAGCCTCTGAGTCCACCCGATCTATGCCTCTCAACATCTTATATACCTCTATTAGGTCTCCTCTCATCCTACGTCTCTCCAAGGAGAAAAGACCGAGCTCCCTCAGCCTATCCTCATAAGGCATGCCACTCAATCCAGGCAGCATCCTTGTAAATCGCCTCTGCACCCTTTCAATCTTTTCCACATCCTGATATCAATGATGGATAAGCTTTCATGAATTGTAATAATAAAGCAAGTGCAAAATTTTCTCAAAAAATGACGCAGTGTCTAAATGGTGAGAAAACTGGAGCAACCGGTGCAGACCGGACCACAATCGCCCCGAGCTTAGTCATTTCTTGGGATAATGGTGAGCTGCGTGCTGGTTCGGGGAGGGGTGGGGCCTAAACATGCCAATGAGCATGGCTGCAAAGTGATCAGACGCTGTTTTGAAAGGGCGCCCTGATCTCTCAGAGCACTGGGAAGACTCCCTCCTCCCGTGGACATCGGAACACCCCCCTCCCCCCTCTCCCGACACACGGCATTGGGGCACTCCTAATAAGTCTCCCGTCATGACTCCCCACTCAGGCCCCACCTCCTTGGCGCTGCCAGTGTACTAGATGGGCTCTGCCCAGACATGTCCTCAAACTCCTGGGGGCTTCAGTGGATTCCGAGACCCCAGCATGGTCATCATGCCTGGTCTCATGAGTGATTCCCGCTGGATTCGCACCGTGCCTGAATGTCAGAAGACTCTGGGAGTTGGGAAAATCTGGCATTGAATGGCTTAAGCATATTTAAATGCTACCTCAAATCTGCTAATCGGCCCTACGCCCTTTCTGGGCATGATCTGGTTTGTACCAGTAGCAGGGGACCAGGATGATTGCCAACTGTTTGGGACCAGGCGCTAAACCCGTTTTTCGGCACACGTACTGGGATTGGCATGATCTGCTCTGTGTGCAGCGGGGTCAGAAAATGCCACCCAAGTCTTTTGTTTGGTCCATGTTGAATAATTGCACTCTTGTTCCTCAAAAGCCAATCTAATTAAATCAAGAGAAATGGCACATCAAAACCCTATGAATGCTATGCGACTCTAACTTATTTGTGTATTTTTGCTCTTCCCAAATTCCAATGAAGTAGTTCTGTAAGCTACTTGTCGTTGCTTATGTACCATGATATCTTAGATCTAGTATAGGATGATGTTGACAGACAATCTTGATTCAGCCACCAGATGTCACCAGTTTGCTTAGTGAATACTACATAACAAAAGGTTTTCTGAATACCTGGAGCATCTAATTTTCTGTCAATAAAAATATAATTAAATAACCATTAAATTAGTTTTATGAGCCAGCTGGATGTAACCATATCCAGGTATTGGTAGTCTTCCAGTCTTGCACACTGATGTATGAGATAAAGGGCACATAATTTCAAACTACCCTGGTCCACCTGCTGGTTTAAATAATAAGTGGACCATCTATTAATCTATTTAAATAGGCTGAGATGGAATGAACAATGATTTGAAGTGTCTTTGGGATATCAAAGTATGCATCATTTAATAAGTTATTGCACAAGTAACCTGATGACTCATTCAAAATTTTCAGCACATTTTGATTTGATTTATTATTGTCACGTGTATTAACATAGTGAAAAGTGTTGTTTCTTGCGCACCATACAGACAAAACATACCGTTCATAGAGAAGGAAACGAGAGAGTGCAGAATGTAGTGTTACAGTCATAGCTAGGGTATAGAGAAAGATCAACTTAATGCAAGGTAAGTCCATTCAGCAGCAGGGAAGAAGCTGTTCTTGAGTCAGTCGATATGTGATCTCAGACTTTTGTATCTTTTTCCCGAAGGAAGAAGGTGGAAGAGAGAATGTCCGGAGTGCGTGGGGTCCTTAATTATGCTGGCTGCTTTGCCGAGGCAGCGGGAAGTGTAGACCGAGTCAATGGACACTGGCTTGCTGGCTGGTTTGCGTGATGGATTGGGCTACATTCATGATCTTTTGTAATTCCTTGCGGTCTTGGAGCAGGAGCCATACCAACCATTTCTACTGAAGGCCAAGATAATTAATACTATTGCAGGTGCTAGACAGCCTTAACACACATTATATTTTCTCATGCTTCAGGTGTGATGATTACAAAAAATTATTCTCGCATGTGGAAGGTCTGTTTTAAGCATGCATACTACGGCAGCAATAATGTCGTAATTGGAGCGGTATTGTGTACCAGCTGCATTGCTAACATCTACAGTAGGATTTGTCGGGAAAGTTGTTCTGCTCCTTCCAACCGTGCCCCCCACCCTCCCTCTGCCACCACCACACACACACACAATTTTATGGCAATAAGCTTCAATAATCTCTGTTGATCTTCAGTGCCAATTGATCTGCAGATTAAATTCAGATAGGGCATAGTTGGTAACTTGTGTGACATTCTAAGACTCTTTTAAGAAGTGTTGAGGCAGTGACAGATTTTTAATTTATCCAACTACAGTCTAAGATATGTAATTAAAAATGGATTCTTGGTGCCACTTTTAAAACACTAAATTATGATTATAGCCATTTAAGAACCACAATTATGCACACTAGTTTATAAAAATGTAATTTATATAAGGAATAGATTTCCACGACATCATTTTCCTATTTCATAAAGTTGGCATTATCCTGGAATTAATTTTCTCTCTTATAATGTATGTGTGAAGAACACCAATAAACATTTCCAAACCCAGACTGATTTATACATAAATTACAACGATGAAAGAATCAAACCAATAAAACCTCAATCTTCAAAAATTTCTTTTTAACCTAGACAACTGATGTTAGCATATGGTGTCAGCAAAATACTTTGTGATGATCGTTGCTTTGAGTGAAGTGGTGAACCAATTAATGTATTGTATATTTTGCCCTGGGGGTTATTGTACAATATCCTTTACTACTGTTACGATCCCAGCTGATAATACTGGACACATCAGAGTGAAACTCAGCATGGTATATACTAACTTTTGTTTAGAAACTGTTGAGATAAGTTACTGAACAAATTCACAGGGGTTTGCTGATGAATTTTTAACAAAAAGAATAAAACATTTATTAAACAAGACAAATGAAACAATATTGTGCCAGACAAAAAAAGTTGGAAATATTACAATACAAACCCCAACTATCTCTTTACAGGTACATACAAATTTGGAAAGATAAAACAATTCAGGGCAAGTATGGAGTACATGCGAACCAGCTGGCAAACTAGACAGACACACCACCATAGAGCCATAGAATCCCTACAGTGCAGAAGGAGGCCACTTGGCTTATTGACTCTGCACCAACTCTCCAAAAGAGCATCCTACCCAGGCCCAAACCCCCACCCTATCACTGTAACCCTGCCCATTTAGCATGGTCAATCCACCTAACCTACATATCTTTGGACTGAGGGGGGAAACCGGAGCACCCGAAGGAAACCCACACAGACACAAGGGGAATGTGCAAACTCCACACAGTCACCCAAGGCTAAAGTTGGACCCAGATCCTTGGCTGCACGGCAGCAGTGCTAACCCTGTGCCACCCTTCTGGGCCACCATTCTGTCCTCCACACTCAAAGCAAATGATAGATTCTCTGGACTTCTCAAGAACCCAGTTGTTATACTGTGGTTTGTTATACTGTGAGCTGTCCGGTCTCGCTGATACTCTACTTTTCATGGGGGCATCCAGTCTCCACGGTCAAAGAACTCTCAGAATTGTTAAGGCACAGAAGGAGGCCATTCTGCTCATCATGTCTGCACCAAATGAGCATTATGGCTTTGTCTCATTCCCTGCCTTTTCCCCATATTTTTGCACATTGTTTCTATTCAAATAATAACCTGATGCCCTCTTGAATACTCCGATTGAACCTGCCTCCACCACATTTCCTCGGAAATCTTGCTCTCACTCGAACGGTTCACCTCCAAGGTTTCACTCTCGTCCTGTGAGACTCCTCTCCTCTGAAAGCTTCACCTTTCAAGTACATTATCAGATCTTTGGCAGTACTAAACAGAACTCCATTGCTTCAAAATATCCTCTGTGCTTCAAATCTGTTCCCTACAGCTCTGTCTTTAATGTGGAGCCTATTTATCTGTTCCTTGCGTTTAATCGGACCTGTTTTAGATTCCTGTCTTTGTCTTTTAATTTGGGACTTCAATCTTGGATCTCTCGTCATTTATTTAAACAGAGATATTTTTCTCTTGAGGGTAGAGTGTCATTGGAACTCCCTTTCTCAAAAGGCAGTGGAGGCAGAGGTAGATAGATTCTTGATAAACAAAAGGATGAAGGAATACCAGCAGTAGACGGAAGATTACAGTCAGATTAACCATGATCTTTATTGAATAGTGGGGGGGAGGTGCTGAGTGGCCTACTCCTCCCAGTTCGTATGTTCATATGTCATTCAATGATTCATAATGAAAGCTATGGAAGTAAGAGATGTGTGTTTGAGCTATGGAAAGTGCCCCACAACCTCTTGATCCCAGTTTTCTGCAATTGCATGTTCCAGCTCCCTTTACAGAGCAGATAAAAATCATCTCTTGTTTTTGGAGTTTCAAATTCAATTCTGGGGACTCATTGGGAACTGGATCATAGGTACTTGAGAAAATGATCTTTTCTATTATTGTACAACCATCAGTTGTTGCTGAATGCACATTCTGTGGAAAATATACAAGGTTTGATAAGAATTTTAAGAAATATGTGATCATCTGTTGGTTTTAACCTTTAATTGTATGCCAATAAGCATGTACAAATGAATGGCACGTTTTTAAAACAAATATTAAGGATATGGCTTGTATGTTTTTCATGATGTAGGAAAGAGCTTGCGTTTGGGTTTAGCCCCTGTACGTATAATATGGTCCAACATGGGGCTGGGAATGAATCTTGCTTATCTATTGATCTATTGGGGCCAGTTGCATTAAGCACGCACATCTTCCAGGATCTGTTCCAATGTTTCCAGGTACCATATGACCATTTTCTTTTAGAAATAAAGCAAGTTCAACGCTCTGAACTTCAAGCTTGTGCAGTAAAATGTGTTGGAGCCATGAAATATGGCAATACATTAATGTATTATAATATGAAGGAGAAATTACATATCCTGAATAGAGAGTAAGAATTGTCCTTGTGGTTAGTCATATGACATCCTTGGTATTTGAGTTGATACCAATTTTTGGCCATGTTGTTGAGTGCAATAAAACTAACATTTTTAAACGTTATTTCCAGATCCATTGATCTCCAAGCCAGAAAAATTTAAACGAACACCGTCAACAAACAAAAATCGTCAGCAACTTCAGAGGGAACGAGCATTGCAGCAGCTGCAAAGTCACAAAACTACTCAGCAAAATCAAGCTGCTCATAATCTTCAGGATCAACAATTGTCCAAACCAAAGATGAAGCCTACACAAGCCACAGAGCTGCCATCACCCAAACTAGAAGCAGAGCAGGCTCTGCAAATGACTGAAAAACAACCAACTGAAATTGGAGTAAGCCACCAGAAAGATACAGATAAACCTGGACCCAAAGCATCATTTACATTCCAAGATTCCTCAGTTCAAGAGTTATCGACAGAACAGATCAAAGGGGTGGAATTGTTAGTAAGTTTAGAAATAAATATGAAATTACCCATTGATACATTGGTCAATTATTCAAGCTTTCGTCTGATTAACTTGGATTCAATGCAGCATGGTCCTTGGAAGAGTAGTCAATTGCATTGGAGTAAGATCATAGAACCATAGAAACCCTACAGTGCAGAAGGAGGCCATTCGGCCCATCGAGTCTGCACCGACCACAATCCCACCCAGGCTCTACCCCCACATATTTTACCCGCTAATCCCTCTAACCTACGCATCCCAGGACTCTAAGGGGCAATTTTTTAAAACTGGCCAATCAACCTAACCCGCACATCTTTGGACTGTGGGAGGAAACCGGAGCACCCGGAGGAAACCCATGCAGACACGAGGAGAATATGCAAACTCCACACAGACAGTGACCCGAGCCGGGAATTGAACCCAAGACCCTGGAGCTGTGAAGCAGCAGTGCTAACCACTGTGCTACCGTGCCGCCCATTGTACTTAGGTGAACATAGAAGATGAGATGCAAGCTTAATTTTCTAACATGGGAGCAGGGATAAGCAACTCGAGCCTCTTCTGCCATTCAATTTGATCATGACTGTTCCCTATTTTCATTCCATTTACCTGCTATAGTTCCATATGCCTCAGTACCCTTGCCAAAATATCCAATTAATTTCAGTTTTGAAATTTTGAATTAATTTAACCTGAATGGCTCAACATTTGTGATAAAGTGGCTTCATCCTTGAACAATACATCTCTAGGTTTAAGTTCATGCCCCTTTGTTCTGGATTCTCCATCCAGAAAAAAATGTTTCTATTTAACTTATTGTATATAAACAACAACTTTAGATTGCCCCTTAATCTTCCATATTTTGGGTATACAAGCTTTTTAGCCAAGGTATCATTCTGGTGAATGATATCTCGGGGCTGCACCCTCTCCAAGGCTCATGATGATGTGGGGAGGAAGTGTTATTGGTCTCCATACCACTTGGGTGTACTCAGACCAAAGAGCGGGGTCATTGACATAGATGTATGTCCAAGGGAGCAAATGGAGAAACTTCAACATGATAATTCCTGTCATTTCCCATTCACTCAGATGTAACAAAAGTAGTTTTGCTCTTGTATTATGAAGATGGAGTTTCTGAAATACGTGGAGAAGTGCCATAGAATATTCATAGAATCCCTGCAGTGCCGAAGGAGGCCGTTCAGCCCATTGGGTCTGCACTGATTCTCTGACAGTGCTATTTACCCCACTAATCTCCCTAACCTACACTTCTTTGGATTGTGGGAGGAGACCGGAGCCTCCGGAAGACACGCATGCAGACATGGGGAGAACGTAAACTCCACACAGACAGTGACCCAAGGCCGGAATCGAACCCAGGTCCCTGGCTAACCATTATGCCACCATGCCACCCAATCAGTTTTTCATACATTATGGTCCATCCTTTTAATGTACAGCAAATTTGTTCTGTATATTATTGTACAGTATTTTCTCTTGAGCCAATGCAATTTACTTGCACGATACAGTTTGCTTACATAGAACATTGATTGCTCTCCCTTCTTTCTCTCTCCATCATTACTCCTTCACCACCCCCCAAATTCAGATTAAGAATTTGAGGGGTCATCAGTGTTCTACTGTAGCTGCCTGTAGATGTGAGATTTTTGCTCCTGTTTGTTAATCTGTCAGGAAATGTGATGGAACACGAGGAACTTTGATCTGAATTGGGCTGCACTGTACACTTCGGATTTCTTGTAGACTATGGCTGGCTAAAGTTGAAAATCATTCCCCAACATTGACCACTCCATTCCATCAACAAATGTTCACCAAAGAAAGTCTATGCCAATGAATAGTGCTGGCACCTCCCTGTCCCCTAGTGTAAGAAAACTCGGTTCTACTTAATACATTCTCAGTACAGCAAAACTTTAGTACCAGCAGCTCTGCAACACATATAATAGGCATACATGTCTACTCTTAATTAAAGCTGTTTAATTCATATTAATTTTTTAGCACTAAATGCCTATTTTCCTATTTTACTTTGTGTAAAAATTACTTTGAATTATCAGGAATGATGGATGATGCCTCTCGGGTGTAACACATTAGTGCACTCTTTATAACCGTGTTTACCATGGTTATAAAAAGTGTTGTTAGCATATCTTCACACTCATATGGTTTTTGTTTTACTCTTTTTGAGGAAAGATTTTCAAGATGATTATTGGCTGTTGAATTTTCCTTCCACGGCCAACAAGCCCTGTCGTTGGACTCGAACCCAGAGCTTCTGGCCCTGTGGTAGGGCGCTACCACTGTGCCACAAGGCCGATGCTAATCTGTTAGCACTATGATGTCAAATAAATCAATCAAAATTATTCAAATCAAATCAATCATATGTTGTTAAAGCTGTTATGCCATTTAAATAGTCTAATTGAATAGAAGATGGCACACACTTAATTTTGAAGTGGTAACTGACTATTTTCGTTAAAAACACAAATGTTGGAAATATCCAACAAGTGATTTGACATGAGGGGAAAAATAACAGGTGTCAGAATCATCCTCTGACTTGAAGCAAAGACTTCCTTGCATTTGTATTTTTACTTCTCTATTTTTCCACTGCTCAATCTGTTCAACAAAGAAACAGTATTGGTGAGCTGTTGGCTAAGTCAGCTCACAGGAAGTAAGGAAAAAATTGTAAAGAAACCGCACAAGTCAATTTTATTTTTCCACAGGCGCGAGAGATCACGTCTGGAACAGTTGCAACTGGAACAACGATTAATGGAAGAGAAGAATAAACGCAAGAAAGCCCTTCTTTCAAAGGCCATTGCAGAAAGGTATGGAACATTCTTAACAGCAGGATAAGCTGACTCACTAGATTGGCCCATCAACCCTCATTTGTTTTATGTACTATTGTATCCCTTCAGAGCTGATATTCAAAGAAGTTACTTCACACCAAACTTTGGGCCATTGGATAGGTTTTTTTTCCCTACATTGTCAAATTTGTCCCAGTTTGGATGACGCTAGAGCACAGCATTCATATCCCAGGTTAACACAATAACATTTGGTAATTTTCCAACAACCACTTATTTGCAACATCTTGACCATCTAACTTAGTGCAGCCAACCATTATTTTATTTATTCTTTTATGTAATGTGGGCATCAGTGGCTAGGCAAGCATTTATTGCCCATACCTATTTGCTTTTGAGAAGATGGTGATTAACTCGCTTCTTGGACTACTGCAGTCCATGTGCTGTAACTACACCTCAGTGTACTGTTAGGTAGGGAGTTCCAGGATTTTGACCCAAAGATAGTGAAGGAATGGCGATATAGTTCCGAGTCAGGATGGTGTGTGGCTTGGTGGGAAACTTGCAGGTGGTGGGTCTTCCCATGCGTCTGTTGCCTTTGTCCTAGCGCTCAGTTCAGACTCCATTGCATGCTGGCTACTTGAGTGTGGTCAGGAAGGACAATCAATAACTTTGCACACGTATAAGCGAAGGAGTAATTGCCTACTGAAGTAATGAGGGGTTTTGAAAATAAGGAATGCACACCTAATACGTGACAATGTTAAGTGTTAAATTTAAGAACTTGTATAGACATCAGTCATTAGATTTTCTTCAGCTCCATCTAAAGTTTTTAAAATTTAAATGGGTTGTTGTGGTAAGTTGTCAATCGCTACATGTCTATAGTAGTTCTAACCAGTTATGCATTTCAGGTCTAAACGAACAATGGCAGAAACTGTGAAACTAAAGCAGATCCAAAAGGAACTTCAGACCTTGGACGATTTGTTATCAAGTGATGTCAACATCTTACGGAATCGGATTGAACAGTCCAGCTGGGAATATTATCAGGCTAAGTAAGAATATCTTTGCCCTCTAAGGCACAAGCCACTGTTTCCGTTCTAACCATCCAGGTCCAGTTATGACCATTCTAATTAAAGAATTGCAAATACAGGACGTTCATAAAAGTCTTTGTACAACTTCAAACTTGGTGTAGGTATGACAGCAAACTATAAACAGCAAGGAAAACATAATTGCTTTAAGTTTTTAATGTTAGTTATGGACTTCAGTTTTGTAACACACAGTCCATCTTTTCTTCTGTCACCATTTTCAATCAGTCAGCATCTGAAGTAAAATGAAGAATCATTGGCAATATTAATGAATTATGTTTTCATGTGCTGTTTAAAGTTATTGAAAATTGAAGTTGCACAAGGAGTTTATTAATACCTATAAAGAATTTGGGGTATTCAATCACCTCACTCTCATTGAATTAGTATAAAATTTCATGTGAACGTCATGAGCTATATGACTGATCACAGCTGATGCTGATCACTCTCCAGGTACTTATAGAAACAGTTATTGGATAGGGATCGAATTGTAATTCCGGTCAAATGTCCCAATTTCACTATCTGAGATCCTAAACCAAATTCTATCTTTAGCTCACACTGCCTAACTACAGAGAGCATCATGTGGATTTACCCACTGAGCTGTATGAACCATTTGTAATATACTTTTTAAATTCGAGGTAGTTTACAACTTGTTTTGAATCCTGATTAATTTGTGATTTGCTGAGAAAACTATTTTCATATTCTCTGACTATAACGAATTATAATTGTCAGTAATTCAACATAAACATGATCAACAAAAAAATTAAACATTTTACCCTCTGATTATTGGCTGTTTGAATGGTTTACTTTCGGTAAATTGACACTTAAACATCTTGCATGCTATAGTTTCTTTTAAATAAAACATTTTATGCTTAGAACAGAAGTTTTATAGAAATGGAAAATTCTATATTGGAATTTTATACTTGGATTAAGAATTAAGTTGTTAGGATGACTGTATCGGCCCTGGAGTAAAAATAACATTTTGTTTAATGTTTGTCATGTGTACAATGCATATGATATAAAAATAAGAAAAACTATCTGTTCATCTGTGTGTGATCGAAACATGGGCTCAGACTAGAGCTGAATGTTAGCTTTAGCAGCCAAAATGATCTCTCTGGTTTTGTAACAATTGAGGCTTAGATGTAACTGTGTCACTAACAACTATGTTTCAAAAGATTTTGAAGTTGGGAAAAATGGTGTATTAATCCAGTGAAGAGAATAATATCATCGCTTTACAGGTTTCACTAACAAAACTAAAATAAGTCCTTGCTGGCATTTGGTGTGAATCTCATTGAACATAAGAAATGATCAGTTAATTGGTGCAGATAATGTGCCCTTTGCCCCTTACTTAGAATGAATTTCATTGAAATATAATCAAAGCAGCATTTGATGTAGGGAGTGTGTGGGAGACTGCAACAAAATACAAACTATTAATAAACTTTTATAGTTAATTGGAAAATTAATTGCAGCTGTATCTTATGCAATGACACATAAGAATACAGAAGTCACGTACTGCTTGGATAATCGTCTAAATGGGATGGGGAGCAAAGAAATCTCGGGGTACAGGTACATATTACGAAAAGTAGTGAAGCAGGTTAAAGCTGTTTTTAAAAACAATCCTGCTATTCATTTATATAAGGATACAAAAGGGAAAACTGAGGGAGTTTCTGATGGAGTCTTAAGGGATTGATAGGGCAATTGTGGAAAAGATTGTATTAGACCAGAACCAGAGGTCACTAATAAATTGAGTCGGGCATTCAGGAGGAATTTCTTTACCCGATGTATAAATATTCTGGCTGGGAGTTTGCTAGTGTCACACGGGAGGATTTAAACCAGTTTGGCAGGGGGGTGGGAACCAAAGCAAAGGTGAATTAGCTGAAGGGGAGCCAGAGAGTAGGGCCAGTAAGAGAAGCAGCAGGCAGGGTGGGGTTGCTAATCAAAGAGGGTCTGGTGGACTGAAGTGCATTTGTTTCAATGCGAAAAGTGTAACGGGTAAGGCAGATGAACTTAGAGCTTGGATTAGTACTAGGAACTATGATGATGTTGCCATTACAGAGACTTGGTTAAGAGAAGGACAGGATTGGCAGCTTAACATTCCAAGATACAGATGTTTCAGGCGGAATAGAGAGGGATGTAAAAGGGGTGGTGGAGTTGCGCTACTGGTTAAGGAGAATATCACAGCTGTACTGCAGGAGGACACCTCGGAGGGTTCATACAGCGAGGCAATATGGGTAGAGCTCAGGAATAGGAAAGGTGCAGTCACAATGTTGGGGGTTTACTATAGGCCACCCAACTGCCAGCAGGAGATAGAGGAACAGATATGTAGGCAGATTTTGGCAAGGTGTAAAAGCGACAGGATTGTTTTGGTGAGAGATTTTAACTTCCCCTATATTGACTGGGACTCACTTAGTGCTAGGGGCATGGATGGGGCAGAGTTTGTAAGGAGCATCCAGGAGGGCTTCTTGAAACACTATGCACATAGTCCAACTAGGGAAGGGACCATACTGGACCTGGTATTGAGGAATGAGCCCCGCCAGGTGGTCAGTGTTTCAGTAGGGGAGCAGTTCGGGAACAGTGACCACAATTCAGTAAGCTTTAAGGTACTGATGGATAAAGAGAAGTATAGTCCTCAAGTTAAGGTGCTAAATTGGAGGAAGGCTAATTCCAATATTAGGCAGGAACTGAAGAATGTAGATTGGGGGCAGATGTTTGAGGGCAAATCAACATCTGGCATGTGGGAGGCTTTCAAGTCTAAGTTGACAGGAATTCGGTACTGGCACATTCCTGTAAGGATGAAGGATAAGTATGGCAAGTTTTGGGAACCTTGGATAACGAGAGATATTGTGAGCCTAGTCAAAGAGAAAAAGGAAGCATTTGTCAAAGCTAGGAGGCTGGGAACACACGATGCATGTGTGGAATACAAGGAAAGCAGAAAGAAACTTAAGCAAGGAGTAAGGAGGGCTAAAAGCGGTCACAAAAAAGCATTGGCCAGCAGGATTAGGGAAAATCCCAAAGCTTTTTATACATATATATAAAGAGCAAGAGGGTAGCCAGGCAGAGGGTTGGCCCAATCAAGGACAAGGGAGGGAATCTATGTGTGGAGCCAGAGGAAATGAGCGAGGTATTAAATGAGTACTTTGCGTCAGTATTCATCAAAGAGAAGGACTTGGTGGATGATGAGTCTGGGAAAGGGTGTGTAGATAGTTTGAGTCATGTTGAGATCAAAAGGAGGAGGTATTGGGGTTCTTGAGGAACACTAAGGTAGACAAGTCGCCAGGGCCTAATGGAATATACCCCAGAATACTGAGAGAGGCAAGGGAGGAAATTGCTGGGGCCTTGAGAGAAATATTTGTATCCTCACTGGCTACAGGGGAGGTCCCAGAGGATTGGAGAATAGCCAATGTTGTACCTTTGTTTAAGAAGGGTAGCAAGGATAATCCAGATAATTACAGGCTGGTGAGCCTTACATCAGTGGTAGGGAAATTATTGGAGAGGATTCTTCGAGACGGGATTTATTCCCACTTGGAAATCAGTGGACGTATTAGTGAGAGGCAACATGGTTTTGTGAAGGGGAGGTCGTGTCTCAGGAACTTGATCGAGTTTTTCGAGGAAGGGACGAAGATGATTGATGAGGGTAAGGCAGTAGATGTTGTCAACATGGACTTCAGTAAGGCCTTTGACAAGGTCCCTCCAGGCAGACTGGTGCAGAAGGTGAAGTTGCATGAGATCAGAGGTGAGTTGGCAAGGTGGATACAAAACTGGCTCAGTCAAAGAGGACAGAGGGTAGCAGTGGAAGGGTGCGTTTCTGAATGGAGGGCTGTGACAAAGTGGCGTTCCTCAGGGATCAGTGCTGGGACCTTTGCTGTTTGTAATATATATAAATGATTTGGAGGAAAATGTAACTGGTTTGATTAGTAAGTTTGCAGATGACACAAAGGTTGATGGATTTGCAGATAATGATGAGGACCATCAGAGGATACAGCAGGATATAGATCAGTTGGAGACTTGGGTGAAGAGATGGCAGATGGAGTTTAATCTGGACAAATGTGAGTTAATGCATTTTGGAAGGTCTAATACAGATAGGAAATATACAATAAATGGCAGAACCCTTAAGAGTATTGATAGGCAAAGGGATCTGTGTGTACAGATACACAGGTCACTGAAAGTGGTAATGCAGGTGGAGAAGGTAGTCAAGAAGGCATACGACATGCTTGCCTTCATTGGCCAGGGCATTGAGTTTAAAAATTGGCAAGTCATGTTGCAGCGTTATAGAACCTTAGTGAGGCCGCACTTGGAATATAGTGTTCAATTCTGGTCGCCACACTGCCAGAAGGATGTGGAGGCTTTGGAGAGGGTACAGAAAAGATTTACCAGGATGTTGCCTGGTATGAAGGGCATTAGCTATGAGAAGAAGTTGGAGAAGCTTTCTTTGTTCTCACTGGAACGACGGAGCTTAGAACATAGAACATAGAAAAGCTACAGCACAAACAGGCCCTTCAGCCCACAAGTTGCGCCAAACAATTTCCTTACCTTCTAGGCTCATCTATAACCCTCTATCTTACTAACCTCCATGAACCTATCCAAAAGTCTCTTAAAAGACTCAATCGAATTCACTTCCACCACTACCGGCAGCCGATTCCACGCACCCACCACCCTCTGAGTGAAAAACGTACTCCTCACATCTCCTCTATACCTACTCCCCAGCACCCTAAACCTGTGGCCTCTCGTGACAACCATTTCAGCCCTGGGTAAAAGCCTCTGAGAATCCACTCTATCAATACCTCTCAACATCTTATACACCTCGATCAGGTCACCTCTCATCCTTCACCTCTCCAAGGAGAATAGACCTAGCTCTCTCAACCTATCCTCATAAGGCATACCACTTAATCCTGGCAACATCCTCGTAAATCTCCTCTGCACCCATTCTATGGCTTCCACATCCTTTCTGTAATGAAACCAGAACTGGGCACAGTACTCCAGGTGGGGTCTGACCAGGGTCCTATACAGCTTGCAGCATTATCTCCCGATTTCTAAACTCAATTCCTCTGTTGATGAAGGCCAGTATTCCATACGCCTTCTTAACCACAGCCTCTACCTGCGATGCCACTTTGAGCGTCCTATGAACCCTCTGTTCTTCCGCACTGCCAAGCGTCTTACCCTTAATATTATATTCCTCCATCCTATTCGACCTGCCAAAATGAACCACCACACACTTATCAAGGTTGAAGTCCATCTGCCACTTCTCCGCCCAGTCTTGCATCTTATCTATGTCTCGTTGCAACTGCTGACATCCCTCTACACTATCCACAACACCTCCAACCTTTGTGTCATCAGCAAACTTGCCAACCCATCCTTCCACTTCCTCATCCAGGTCATTTATAAAAATCACAAAGAGCAAGGGTCCCAGAACAGATTCCTAGGGCACCCCACTGGTGACCGACCTCCACTCTGAATAAGACCCACCTACAACCACTCTTTGCCTTCTGTGGGCAAGCCAGTTCTGAATCCACAAAGCAACGTCCCCTTGTATCCCATGCCCCTTCACTTTCTCCATAAGCCTTGCATGGGGCACCTTATCAAACGCCTTACTGAAATCCATATAAACCACATCTACCGCTCTTCCCCCGTCTAGGTGTCTAGTCACATGTTCAAAAAACTCAATCAGACTCGTAAGGCATGATCTGCCTCGGACAAAGCCGTGCTGGCTACTTCTGATCATACTATTCCTTTCCAAATGTTCATAAATCCTGCCTCTCGGGATCTTCTCCATCAACTTACCTACCACTGAGGTTAGACTCATCGGTTGAGGTTGAGAGGCGACCTGATAGAAGTCTACAGGATTATGAGAGGCATGGACAGAGTGGATAGTCAGAAGCTTTTTCCCAGGGTGGAAGAGTCAATTACTAGGGGGCACAGGTTTAAGATACGAGGGGCAAGGTTTAAAGGAGATGTACGAGGCAGATGTTTTACACAGAGGGTGGTGGGTGCCTGGAACTCCTTGCCTGGGAAGGTAGTGGAAGCAGATACGGTCGTGACTTTTAAGGGGCGTCTTGACAAATACATGAATAGGATGGAAATAGAGGGATATGGTCCCCGGAAGGGTAGGGGGTTTTAGTTAAGTCGGGCAGCATGGTCGGTGCAGGCTTGGAGGGCCGAAGGGCCTGTTCCTGTGCTGTAATTTTCTTGTTCTTTTGTTCTTTGTATGGTAATGTGCTACCAGAAGAAGTACTTGGAAAAATAGATGCATTCAAGGGGGAAACAGGATAGAGGCATAAGGAAGAAAGTAATAGAGGGCTGTGTTGATGGGTTACATGAAGATGGGTAGGAGTGAAGTTCCTTTCGGAATAAATGGCAGCATGGACCAATGAATGGCCTGTTTCAAAACTGATGCAAAATACTGCAGGTGCTAAAATTCTGAAATTGAAAACAGGAAATGCTGGAAATAATCGGGTCAGGCAGTATCTGCGGAGAGTGAAACCAAGTTAACATTTCAGGTCAATTACCTGTGGTCAGAACTAGAAGAAAATTAGAGATATAACATTTTAAGCAAATAGAGGTAAGAAAGGAAGATGTGGGGAAAATAATTTTTTAGAAAACGAAGGCCTGTGCTGGAAGGTAGGAGACAGTGTTGGAAGACAGAAGGAGATCGTAACAGGACAGGTAAAGATACAAGAGATGGGAAAAGCTGAATCATCAGCAATAATAATCGCAAAAATAGGGTTAAGCAAAGGGATGGCAGTGTTTATGATCTGAACATTGTTCATCTGTATTGAGTCCAGAAGCATTCGTGTGGAAAGAGGCATCATCAGAACAGTGTCTCCATCCCTGTTGCAACTGGGAGTGTGGAATATGGATCTTGCAGGATGTGAGATGAAAAGAATTGTAATCAAAGTAGCTGCGGGAGACAGTGGGTTTACAGTGGATAATGATCAATGGCAGAAATGCAGTAAGAGGTTGAGAAAGGGAGGATTGCGATGAACCATATGAAGACTCAGGAAGGGTGAAAACTAGAAGCAAAATTGAACTTCTATCGGATCAATTAACCACAAGATTGGAGACTGGAGTGAAGATCTCTAAAGCAAATGAGGTCAGTGATAGTCTTGGAAACAATGGCTTAATGTTCAATGGTGAAGATGTGGTTCAGGGAGACGTAGGAGAAGTTGTTGTTTGTTCAGTCTGTTTCATAGAAAATGTTCACAAAACATCATCACCCCATCCGTGGGTTAAATACTAATGTTAGGGTTGATTGTGAGAAAACAATGGTGCAAGTTCAGATGGAGATGAGTTTGATTGAGGGAAGCAGAGAAATTGAAACGACCAGTGTCAGTCAGGCAATTCTCAATGGAAAGATCCAGAGGAGGAAAAGAGACAGATGGATCAGAAATTCTGATCCAAGAGAAAAAGACTTCTCACCGAGTGGGTGGCACAATGGTTCACACTGCTGCCTCACAGCGCCAGGGACCTGGGATTTGAACCTGGGAGCATTACCCTGGATCTCTGGATTACTAATCCAGTAGCAATACCACTACACCACTGCCTCCCCTGTTTGGTATAGTGTAGATTGTGAACAAGCAAAGTGAAAATATCTAATTCGACCAAGCATTACAACCCACCATTCAGTGCCACTACAATATTATTTTATTATGATGCATTTTGGAAGGTCTAGTACAGATAGGAAATATACAGCAAATGGCAGTACCCTTAAGAGTATTGATAGGCAGAGGGACCTGGGTACACAAGTCACTGAAAGTAGCAACACAGGTGGAGAAGGTAGTCAAGAAGGCATACGGCATGCTTGCCTTTATTGGCCAGGGCATTGAGTTTAAAAATTGGCAAGTCATGTTGCAGCTTTATAGAACCTTAGTTAGGCCGCACTTGGAATATAGTGTTCAATTCTGGTCACCACACTACCAGAAGGATGTGGAGGCTTGGGAGAGGATTTATCAGGATATTGCCTGGTATGGAGAGCATTTGCTATGAGGAGAGATTGGTGAAACTTTGTTTGTTCTCACTGGAATGTTGGAGATTGAAGGGCGACCTGATAGAAGTCGACAAGATTATGAGAGGCATGAACAGATTGGATAGTCAAAAGCTTTTTCCCAAGGTGGAAGAGTCAATTACTAGGGGGCACAGGTTTAAGGTGCAAGGCGCAAAGTTTAAAGGAGATGTACGAGGCAAGTTTTTTTTACAGAGAGAGTGGTGCGTGCCTGGAACTCGCTGCTGGGGGAGGCAGTGGAAGCAGATACTATAGTGACTTTTAAGGGGCATCTGGACAAATACATGAATAAGATGGGAATAGAGGGATATGGTCCCCGGAAGGGTAGGGGGTTTTAGTTCACACTGGCAGCATGGTTTGTGCAGGCTTGGAGGACCAAAAGCTTTGCTCCTGTTATGTAATTTTCTTTGTTCTTTGTTTGTTTGTTGATTCCGGCCTCGGGTCACTGTCTGTGTGGAGTTTGCATGTTCTTCCTTTGTCTGCCTGGGTTTTCTCTGGGTGCTCCGGTTTCTCCCACAGACAAGTGTGGGTTAGGTTGCTAAGTTGCCCCTTAATGTCAGAGGGACTAGCAGGGTAAACATGTGGGGTTACGGGGATAGGGTGGGTTTGTTTTTGGTGCAAGCTCGATGGGCTGAATGGCCACCTGCACTGTAGGGATTCTATGATTCGTAGTAATTAGTGTGGAAGCAAAGATGGAAGAAGAGCACAGCATCCTGCTCAGCTCAAAATCCATTCAATAGTGTCTGTGGATGAAGTTTGCAGCCTTTGTTAAAGACTGTTCAGGATCAGCAAGGATATCTAAACACATGGGGAAGAAGGGATGATGTCTGAAGTAAATGAAGGAGAAAAATTATCCAGAGGGGCATTGGTCTCCTGACCTGTCTTATGCTGTAAACTCAATGTAAGTCTGCTCAATAACCATTTATTTACAGGATAATGAAGTGAAATATCATTGCTCCTATTTATCCTTACTGAAATGTTGTATTGCCTATCTGTGCTACTCCCTTCAATTCATATTTGGAGCATCCATACAAGAGATTTTACAGTACTGTCAGCCAGAGCACTGTTACAATCTTGTGACCTGATCCAAGCTGTAGTTTATTCAACAAATAAATTTGGATCTTCAGAGCATCATAAAATAATATTGTAGTGGCACTAAATGATGGGTTGTAATGCTTGATTGAATTAGATATTTTCACTGCACTTGTTCACAATCTACACTACACCAAACAGGGGAGTCAGTGGCGTAATGGTATTACTACTGGATTAGTGATCCAGGGTAATGCTCCCAGGTTCAAATCCCACCCTGGCAGATAGGATCATAGAATCCCTACAGTGCAGAAGGGGGCCATTCAGCCCATCAAGCCAACAACAATCCCACCCTATCCCCATAACCCCATGTATTTACCCTGCTAATCTCCTTAACTCTAAGGGGCAATTATCATGGCCAATCAACCAAATCTGCACATCTTTGGAGATAGTGAAATTTGATTCAATAGAAATCTGGAATTAGAAGTCTAATGATGACCATGAAACCATTGTCGATTGTTGTAAAAACCCATCAGGTTCACTAATGTCTGTGTCCTTAGCTGGTCCAGCCTACGTGTGATTCCAGAGCCACAGAAATGTGGTTGACTCTCAACTACTCTTGGGCAACTAGGGGTAGGCAATAAATCCTGGCCAGCCAGCGATGCCCTATGTTATATGCCCTAAATGCCCTATGAATTAAAAAAGGCGTACCTCACATCTCCAAAGTTGAAGTGGTTAATAGTCGAGTCTTTCTCTCAAACCAACTATATTGACAGCCAAGACACCAGTTCAGTTCTACTGAATTTATATTGACAGCATTTCAAGACCTACGTTTATTTCAGGCTATTTGGGAACAGATTTTGAAAATGAGCTTGAAACTTTTAAGATGTACAGTACAACTTTAATTACCACAATCATTGTACTGACTGTATATTACAATAGTTTTTGTTGCATATCTTGTTGGCCTGAATTCTCTGGTCCCACTGCAGTGGATGGGGATTTGGCTGAGTGCCAACTTCTCCGTCCTCACTTGCAATGGCAGCGGTGTTCATTGGAAAGATTTAAGAACATAAAACATCTGCATGTGCAGTTCTTCAACCTTCTGAGGTTTTGACCTTACCTTGTCACTGAAGAGCGTGGAAGAGTTAATGAAAACTAGACTATTTCCTTCGTGGATGTAGCAAAAGTGAAAGCTAGACGTTGGTAAATCAAATGAAGGAATGGCATTGGTTGGGAGAGGGGGAAAAAAGTTATTAGACTATTGTGCATCTCTTAATAGCTGGTAATGACACAACTGGTGATTTGTAAACTGCTCTCCTATTACACAGTTATGTGTTGATAGGACCTGAGGAGCAAGAACAGAAAGTTCCTTACAAAGAAACGTTATTCAGAATTGTGCATTGTTTTTTATCACTTTGCAACTATTTTAATGACTTGGAATAATATTTGCACTCACATCCTGAACAGTGAACAAAATTCATCTTGCTCATTATGCGTCTTTTCCTTGCCCTCAGAAAGAGGTATGATAAGGCAGAAGTGGAATACGTTGCAGCAAAACTGGATCTATACAAGAAGACTGAATTGAAGGAACAGTTAACTGAGCATCTGTTCACCATAATCCAGCAGAATGAATTACGTAAAGCTAATAAGCTGGAGGAACTGATGCATCAGTTGGAAATGGAGACAGATGAGGAGCGGCTGGAGCTAGAGATTGACGTGGACAATATGTTGCAGCAGCAGGAAATGTTCAAGGAAACTGATCAGACTAAAGCAGGTGATGAATCAGCACAGCAGGCTGTTCATGAGGGGGACAATCTGAGTCACGCAGTTAAATTAGTTGAAAAAAAAGAGATCCCTGCTGCTAATGACACAGGTGAGAAAGATTCAAAGGACAAAGCTAAAAATCAACCGGAGAACTTGAATCATACAATGTCAGAGACGATTCAAACACCAGTTGCTATGAACTGAGAGGGTGCGGTGTTTCACAATGGTTTTGGGTGAAATTGATGTTGGTTTCCACAATATGATCATCCATCTGTTGGCAACTTAATCCATACCAACATCAATTATTCAGAAAAGTGCCCAAATATTCTACATAATTTTTGTGCTTCACATTTTACCAATGAAGAATTCAACCAGTGAAAAAAAAATTAAGTTTCGGGTGTGTAAGACAGATTACAAAATCAGAGAGGTATTTTAGACCTGAAGATTGACCTGTAACTTGAGGCATTTTACAAGTGTTCCTATACTTGATAGAGTCTCCTACGACACTAACTTACTGTAAATTTTGATATGTGCAATATAGTTAGTTTCTCCATGAAGTCTTCTAAGATTTAACTGGTCAGAAAGTTGCCTTGAGAATTCATAATTTTATACAAACTTTTTAAAATATTCGAATAAACAAATCATTTTCTCCGAAGTTTAAATTTGCTGTTAATAATGACTAGTTTATAGGTTTGCTTGAATTCTGAAGTATTTTTAAAAGTTTAAAACTATTTCAAAGGAGCCATAATGATGAAGAGCTTGAAGATGAAATGATTTGGATCATCATTTTTGTATAATTTTGGATTTGTTTTTCATTCTGTCATTTTCTAGAGTATGTTAACATTTTAATGTTTAAAAGGGTTGCTGTAGTAGAGCCTTGTTATAGGTGTTACAGCAATATACCAACTTGGCCTTGGCTTTAAACTGTCGATACCTACCTTTTTTATAAGATTCAAAAAGTTTGAATATTATACAAGCAGTGGACTATGACCAATTCAGAAGAGAGTTGCAATGAGATGAGTAATAAAAATTAGCTGTACAGGTACAGTGTTTCAAATTTGCCTATCTGAAAACCAGAGTTGTCTAAAAAGTGCACATTTTTATATGTTGCCATGCATCACTTTTAATTGTTATTAAATGAGTAAGTTAACTTAGCAGGACAATCCCATTCAGTGCTGCAGTGGCACGGTCATAGAACCATAGAACCATAGAAAATTACAGCTCAGAAACAGGCCTTTTGGCCCTTCTTGTCTGTGCCGAACCATTTTATGCCTAGTCCCACTGACCTGCACTTGGACCATATCCCTCCACACCCCTCTCATCCATGAACCCGTCCAAGTTTTTCTTAAATGTTAAAAGTGACCCCGCATTTACCACTTTATCCGGCAGTTCATTCCACACTCCCACCACTCTCTGCGTGAAGAAGCCCTTTAAATATTCCCTTTAAACTATTCTCCTTTCACCCTTAACCCATGCCCTCTGGTTTTTTTTCTCCCCTAGCCTCAGCGGAAAAAGCCTGCTTGCATTCACTCTATTTATACCCATCAAAATCTTATACATATGATGTGCCAGACTAGTTGTCAGCTTCCACACTGGTCTTTTTTATGGTCTGAGCGACCCTTGACCCCACCCAACCTGAGTCAGTGAGTCAGCCTGCCTTACCTTGTTATTTTGTTCATTTTCAAGTGTTATTTCTTCGATATATTTTGTATTCTACTTGAATGGAAAACAACTTTTCCACTTTATTTAATGTGTCACCTATTAATTTAATTAAGTTTCAGATTTGTTTTTCTCTGAAAATCAGCAAGATCTGAAATCTGGCATGGACTCTGCCTGACGTTGCCAGTTTTGAGACACTGTACCTGTACACAGAAATTAAATAAAAACAAATTCTATAAATTAGGTTCTGCGAAAGTGAAAAAAATCTTCTCCTTTAAGTTTATTGAATGCCTTTGTTTAATAACTAGACTGTTTGATTTTTAGATATTTATGCCCACTCCTGTAACTTGCATGGTAACACATTTAACACAAATGCTGTTCATGCTTGTTTTGATTGGCTGCTGGACCAATATGGAATAACTTGTATTTGTTTGTCTGATCCACCCTTATTTTATTGTTTGCTTCCATAGACTTGGGTGGACGTTAACACTAATTTATATACATTGATTGCAGAATGTATATGAAATGGATTTACACCAGATTTGAGTCCATTATTTTTGTTTATTCTAAGCTTGTTCACTTCGCAAAACTGTATTTTTATATTTATGCATAACTCAATTGATTCAAAATCAACCCATTTAAATGTATTTATGTGAAATTAAATCTGAAATTGCAACTCTCTCTGGTGCTGGGATTCTTGCATTTTAATTTCCCTGCTAACTCCCCTGCCTCCCCACATCGTCCCTTCCCTTTTTAAAAAAAAAAGTGACTATGGTTGGACAATGGTCCCACCAGTACAAACCCTAGTTATTAAATCACAGCCTAGACTGAACCTAACTTTTCATCAGATGTCCACATGTCAGTATGCATTCGTGCTAGTGGTTTCTTTCCTCCATCCCAGCCATTAATTGCCTAGCCTGGAGAAACTAAAATCAATTGTATTGTCTCTAAAACTTGCTACTCATCAGATTAGAGGAAGTAATCTGTGGTGGTTTATATTTTAATGAATCATGGGTAGGATGCAGTTATAAATAGCCTGCATCAGAAGCCATATTGATATGCACATGTGCTAAGGTACTATTAAAAACAATGTCAGTACTTCTCTTGTTTTTTTAAACAAGAGATGAATACTGTTATCTATAAATTTTAAACCAATCTTAAGGGCCAGCCATCTGAAACTTAAACAAACCCAACAAATACTTTGTCTTTTGCAAGCACCATTCAGTTTTGAATTAGAGTCAAGTGCTCAGCTATTTCAATTAGTCAGTCGTTAATAGGTAAGAAAAAATATTCTTATTCCTCTCCTTCATCCACGATTTCACAAAACCTTTTGGTTTGATGCAACTGTCACTCAATAAAAGACCAGGTTCTAGATTAAGCATTGCCACTTGTACCCAACAGAACAAAACCTTAATTCATATTAGTTTCTACAAACTCCCCACCAAGCACATGAGGCAACACTAGTAATATGACCTAATCCAGTACATTTCATGTACAAATCAGATGGACGTTAAAGGTGGGTCTATAGTGAGTAAAAAGTGCATACGAATTGTTTGAGGATTTCAATTTCCCAGGATTTGTGTGCACTGCTTAAGAAAACCAACACACTTGTGTAGGTGCCATTTGCCAATTTCATTTCATATTCCAGGAATTCACCATCGCTCTTTGTCATTTTATACCTAAAATTATGTTCTCCTGATACTGCCCTCTTCTGGGGTCTGAGAATTTCACATTTTCCTTTCTCATAAAGCCACAATGGATCTTGGAAGTTTTACTATTCTTATAATACTCTTGGATAATTTGATTTTGCATTTTCACCTTGGATCCCTTTAAAGAGATGTGAAAAGTGGATGATGATTTTGGAACAATATCCCTGAGCGCATTTGAAAAGCGATTCATAAATTTTCCTACTGAAAACATGTTTTTCATACCAAAGTATAACATGTTTGTTTGTTGGTATGTCTTGGTAGTACCGCTATTGCTTGACTCTGCTCTTAAACAGAAGAACATAACATAAGAACTAGGAGCAGGAGTAGGCCATCTGGTCCCTCGAGCCTGTTCTGCCATTCAATAAGATCATGGTTGATCTTTTAGTGGACTCAGTTCCACTTACCTGCCCGCTCACCATAACCCTTAATTCCTTTACTGTTCAAAAATTTATCTATCCTTGCCTTAAAAATATTCAATGAGGTAGCCTCAACTGCTTCACTGGGCAGGGAATTCCGCAGATTCACGACCCTTTGTGTGAAGAACTTCCTCCTCAACTCATACCTAAATCTGCTCCCCCTTATTTTGAGGCCCTGCCCTCTAGTTCTAGTTTCACTTGCCAGTGGAAACAACTTCCCTGCTTCTATGTTATCTATTCCCTTCATAATCTTATGCTTCTATAAGATCTCCCCTCATTCTTCTGAATTCCATTGAGTATAGCCCCAGTCTACTCAGTCTCTCCTCATAAGCCAACCCTCTCAACTCTGGAATCAACCTAGTGAATCTCTTCTGCACCCCCTCCAGTGCCAGTATACCCTTTCTCAAGTAAGGAGACCAAAACTATACACAGTACTCCAGATGTGGCCTCACCAGCACCTTATACAGCTGCAACCTAACCTCGCTGTTTTTAAACTCCAGCCCTCTAGCAATGAAGGACAAAATTCCATTTGCTGCCTTAATTACCTGCTGCATCTGCAAACCAACTCCTTGTGATTCTTGCACAAGGACGCCCAGGTCCCTCTGCACAGCAGCTGCAATTTTTTACCATTTAAATAATGGTCCATTTTGCTGTCATTCCGACCAAAATGGATGACCTCACATTTACCAACTTTGTACTCCATCTGCCAGATCCTCGCCCACTCACTTAGATTATCTATATCCCTTTGCAGACTTTCAGCATCCTCTGCACACTTTGCTCTGCCACTCATCTTAATGTCATCTGTGAATTTTGACACACTACTTAGTTCCTAACTCCAAATCATCTATGTAAATCGTAAACAATCCCAACACTGATCACTGAGGCACACCACTAGTCACTGATCGCCAACCAGAAAAACACCCATTCACCCCCACTCTTTGCTTTCTGTTAGTTAACCAATCCTCTATCCATGCTAATACATTACCCGTAAAACCGTCCACCTTTATCTTATGTGGCAGTCTTTGGTGTGGCACCTTGTCAAATGTCCTCTGGAAATCCAGATACACCACATCCACAGGTTCCCCATTGTCCACTGCACATGTAATGTTCTCAAAGAATTCCACCAAATTAGTCAAACATGACCTTCCCTGCGTGAACCCATGCTGCATCTTACCAATGGGACAATTTATATCCAGATGTCTCACTATTTCTTTCTTGATGATAGATTCAAGCATTTTCCCTACTACAGAAGTTAAGCTAACCGGCCTATAGTCACCTGTCTTCTGTCTACCTCCTTTTTTAAACAGTGGCATCACATTTGCTGTTTTCCAATCTGCAGGAACCACCCCAGAGTCCAGTGAATTTTGGTAAATTAGCATTAGTAATTGCCTGGCTTCAGAGCATCTCCATCAATTCAGAAGCAAAATACTGCAGATGCTGGAAATCTGAAGTAAAAACAGAAAATGCTGGAAATACTCAGCAGGTCTGGCAGCACCCATAGAGATGGAAGCAGTAAACGTTTTGGGTCGATGACCTTTTTGCCAGAACTTCCATCTCAATGAATGGCTGTTCGATCCATAGCTCCCTTGCATTCCTCACCTATTCTTTGGCAATATAATTCACATCACCTTTCACATATATGCTGATAACACCCAACCCTGCCACATACCTTTTTCTTTTGATCTCAACACTCTTTCTTTTGTCAGATTGTTAGTATGACATCCAGTTTTGGATAAACACTAGCTTCCTGCAGTTAAACGGAGGTAAGACGAAAATAATGATTTTTTGCTCTTGCAATTACCTCTGCTCCATCCATCCCTGGCTCCCATCTCCGATTAAACCATATTGTTTGCAAACCCATGAATTCTATTCGGCGGGTGCTAAGCTTTCAACTCTCTCACAAAAACTGCCAACATCCATCTCTAATGAGAAGTTATCCACAATGTCTTAGCCAATATTTATCTACCAATCAATATCACAAGAAACAGAAGATCCAGCCATTATCATATTTCTGTTTGGTACATTTGATCATTCTGGTAAGTGGTCTTGAATGTTTGTCTTTCCAGAGGAGTTCACTTATCTATCCTGTGTCTATTTATATCACTACCTGGATATGTAACAATAATGTACTCTTGCAGTCTAAGTTGAATATTTGTGTCCACGTTTAATCTTTCAACTCCAAATGTTTACTTGATCCACCTTTGAGGCATAGCCAAGTGCAAAGTGTTAATCAGTTTATTTCACATGAATGGGGACAAACTTAACAATTATGACAGAACTACTTGCCAAAATGATGTCTATCTTTACATAATACAAATAAACACATTGTGCTGGCCCACATAATAACCTTTCTGGCTTAAAATGATCATCTCCTCCCATGTTTTATTTGTTAAAATTTTTTCCATTCAAAGTTCTAAAAAAAATTCTGAAACAACCTTTTTTATTCCAATCTCCAAGCCAGTAAGTTGCTTTTTTCTGTCATCTGCAGAAATAACTTAACATTAACTGCTTTTCATCTAGATAGCTTTGTTTAAACAAAAACAAAGGTAGCCATTTACAAACATTTGAAAAAAAGTTGCAAAATTCTGAAATCCAATGGGCAACCTGCTGCTGCATGCCTTCTTTCTTCACTCTTTCCTCTTGGTCCAGGATTGAAATGTCATGTCCTGTTTGCTTTGCTTGGAAATCATAGGGCACTCAAATCAGAAATCCCTGTCTCAAATCAATGATATTTACAAATCCAGAACATGGTCAGCTTGGTTTGATTAGTTCACCAAACCAGTGTCAATTCCCAAAACAGGATGGCAGTAGTATTGCAAATAACTTGACACTTGTCAGCCATCTTCTATCTACTGGCCAAGGGCAATATCTATCTGTCTTATTTTATAACTTAAAAGCTAGTACAAGCTGAAAATTTCTAAATTTAATCAATTACATCCTCACTGACCTGATCGTAGACGGTAACAGCTCAATTAAGATTGTAAAATCAAGAGTTCTGCATTTTTCTCTCTCAATTCTACGTGTTAGTTAGATACAAGGGATTTGTATCAAAGGTAGACCCTTTTGCCACACCCTACTCCATAAGTGGATGGATAACTGCTTTTTAATCTTTGACACTCAGCTCCTGTAGCTCCATGCAGCTGCTTGTGTGTGATAATGGCCACAGCCTGATAACTGTGTTGGGTGACAGGCCATCCTTTCTGAAGCACAAAGAAAGTTTCTTAATTAATGTAGCAGTGGAAATGTTCATCAGTGCAGGTGCAGAAAGTACTGCAGACAACCAGATTCCCAGTCACCTTGACTTGTCGGGCCACCAGGAACAGATATGGAAAACTGAGAGCGCGGAGCTGACCAAGCAACATCCACCTCCACTGATATCAACTCACGGTAGGTGTTTAATGTGTCTTCAGAACCTTGCAGACACTGTCACACGCATTCTGTTATATACCAAAACAAGAAAATGAACTCCTTTAGTATTCACCCACTCACTATGGTATATTGCAGGCATAGCAACGCTCTAGAAAAGTTAGCTCTGTTCTCTTTCCACAGATGCTGTCAGATCTGCTGAGATTTTCCAGCATTTCCTGTTTGTTTTTATGACAAAAAAAAAGTGGGAACTCTGCTTCTTGCAATGTACAAACTCTACTTGATCAAATAACAGGTCCTGACCCCAGTACAGCACTGTTCTGATTGGCAGAGAGCTATCACAATACCATATTGACAGTGCCACTTGAATCAAAACTTTCCCAGCGGAGGAGGGCTAGCCAACAGAGCTATCAGCAGGTTACACATTCTTCTGACTGAGAGGTAGGTATCAGCTTTTCCGTCAAGCCTCACATCGCAAGAAGTCTGCATACGGTCCCTGGGGCCAAAAATGATAGCCTCGTGACCCTACGTCGACCTCTTGTGAACAGCATGTATGCAACAATCATCCGTGCATATATTCCAACAATGATGAGTCCTGAGGATAATGAGGACAAAACCTGAGAACCAGGACAGAGCTGTTGTAAATACTCCACCTGAGGACAAGCTCATTATGATGGAAGAAGTTCATTGCTTAGTATGGGGTGTCCTGGGGATCAAGGTGTGGGGAAATGTAACAGCGATTGCACGTTTCTCCTGAGTCTTTACACCCACTGAAGTATGTCAATCACCAATACCATCTGTAGATAGGAGGCAAAATCCAAAGACTGGCATCAGATTGACTTTAATATCACCTGGCAGAGTAACATGTAAGAGTATGATCACCCAGGGTTATGAGAGGAATGGAGTGTTCTGCAGACCATACAGTACCACACTTCAAGATAAATTTATTGTCTCAACGAAAACAAGACCAATGAGTACTAGACCCTCAAGAAAGATAAGAATTCTCACAACACCAGGTTAAAGTCCAACAGGTTTATTTGGAATCATGAGCTTTCGGAGCGCTGCTCCTTTATTAGGTTCAACATGCATGAGGGAGAGCAGAACTCAGAGCTGTAATTCCAGCTTGCTTCAGAGCTACTCACCTGATGAAGGAGCAGAGCTCCGAAAGCTCTTGATTCCAAATAAACCTGTTGGACTTTAACCTGGTGTTGTGAGAGTTCTTACTGTGCCCACTCCAGTCCAACGCCGGCATCTCCACCTCAAGAAAGATGTACAGAAATTAGCATCTGCAGAATATTGCTTTCTATTCAGCCCAAGACTTTGGGAACAGCTATTCTCCAATGAAAATTGGAGTGATGATGCTGAAGTGGCATGGTCAATCTCCAAATCAATAGTTCTGAAAGCTGCAATAATGCCCTGGGAACATAGAAAAGAAAGCAGCATGATTGGTTGAATGAAAATTGTGATCAAATGAAGGAACTGCTACAGAATCAAATGTGTGGAATATGCAACACAGCTGAAAGCTGAAGTAGGGCAAACTCAGGGAGTGTGGGCTGCAGCAGGAGAGGAATAAATAGAGAGGGTTAAACAGACAGCAATGTAGTACCCACACTCACTGCAGGCAGACACATGACAAATTACAAATAGCTACATCTCAGATGGCACTAACACACAGCAACAACAAGAGAACCGATATCACTTACCAAGGTTCCACAATGTCTCGAGGAACCATTCTGCCTCTGAAAAACTAATCAAGTATCAGGAAGATGGGGGACAATTAACTCACCATCAAAATCGGTTTGACAAACACAAGGCTTTGATATTGTAAACAGGTAGACAGGAGATGTCCCCAGAAAATGATTAAAACTAAAGCACACAGGACAATGGATCTGAATAATGGGATCAAAAACAGAACTGTAACCAATTCAATGTAAAAATCTGATGACCTAATCGAAATGTAGCACTTTGTAGCGCGTAAAAGTATAAGAATATGTAAGAACTATGATTAGCAGAGTAGCTCAGAAGCAAGCTGAAATTACAGCTCCGAGTTCTGACCTCCCTCATGCATGTTGAATAAAGCCGTTTTTGTTGAAGTTCTACACGGTCTCGGAAGACTCAGTTCGTTCATTCCCTCCAACAGAAACCAAAGGAAAGTGTGCTTCTAAGAAATCACTCCAGGAAGCAAAACGAACCTGCAACAGAAGCTGTGAATGATCCAAGTTGCATGGTGGGCCAAACAAGCCAGACAGCTTCAGGTAATACACTATCACCATGACATAAGGAATAACTATAAGACCTTAAAAAAATAGTATGGCCCTCTCTCACATGGTTCCTCACCTGTTGTTAGCACTGACGGGAAATCATCCCCCCATCCATATTTTGAAATATTTTCCCAAATTTTTGACTGTCAGGTTTTTAGTTCCTGCGATTATAATTTTGACATTATCTTCCAAAGGGAATTCCTCTAATTCTATGCAATGTTCAGATGAAAACAAGATGAAAGAAAGGATCCAAGGCTGCTCCAGAGGCAGATTAGTTGCACCCAACATTGCCCATGCAAATCACATTCATAAGTAGGGGCACATCTGCCAAGGAATGTGAGAGAAGAGTTGCCAATACAAACTTCTTTTCACTATGGTTGATTTCCCAGATTTAGTAATCTCCTTGAATCTTATTTCTAACCAAGTTCCACCAGGGGGACAATTCTTCCAAGTTCACCACATGACTGAACATTTGAGCACCTGGCTCATGGCTACAGGGACATCAACAATCCAGTTACAGGTCACAAATGTATTATACAGGTCACTAATTGCTCACTAGGACACTGTAGTTTAATTACCTTTCCCATAGATAATTAGGCAGCACAAAGAAGATGCTACATTATTTTCAGTTTGCAAGATTCTCCCAAGTCCATCCTCCGCCCCCCCCCCCCCCCCAAAACCAGAGATCCATCTGAGCCCGCCCCCCTCCTCCAGTGGACGCCAGCGGAAGGCCAGGAAGGTGCTGCAGGCTCTCGAAGGACTGCAGGTCGGAAGGATGGTGGCGGGAGACCAGCGATCGAGGTAGGTTGGGGGTGTGCTCTGCCGAGGGGGTCCTGCCTCCCAGGGGGGCCTGCCTCCCAGGTGGTTCTGATCCTGGGGGGTGGGTCTGTCGGGGGGGCCTGCCTCCCAGGGGGGTCTGATCCTCGGCGGGGGGGGGGGGTCTGCCGGGGTGGTTAGCGGGGGGTCTGCGAAGGATGGTCAAGGAGGATGGGCTTCGGAGGTTCCCCTGCAGAATAGAAATCCGCTTCGGATTTTTATTCTGCAGGTCGCTTACAGCGCTGATCCGGAACGGACCAGAAGATGGTAAAGTGGGATTTGGCAGTAGAGTTGGGCGTGCGGTTCATTAAGTCAATTTAAATGCATTAGCATGCATTTAAATCATCGGGCCGCCCAATTCGGGCATGGACCGGACCCATGCCCGAATCGAGTGTCGGTAAAGCTGCAATCTGCTCGGATTCGGGTGCAGATCGCGTTCAAGGCCCAACGCCCGACTTTACCGCGATTTCACGCCCAAAAACGGGCGTGACGTTTTGGTAAAATTGGGCCCATAGAGTTGAGTTCAGTTGTGTATACCCAAATAGATGAGTTGTCATGTGTTTATCTATGGACCCAGCTCATCAGTTTCCATGAGAAACATTTTCAATGAATGAACCCTAAGCTCCTACCCTCCGCCTACTTCTAATACATAGATGATACATTTGCTATATTTGAATCTGCAGCTTCATCTAAGATTTTGCTTACTTTAATGAGCTCCATCCCATGCTCATATTCACCTTTGAAATGTAGCAGTCAAATATACCCCCTTTCTTCAACATGCTATCTGAGAAATCTGCTAATGGGTTCTCTATTATTGTCTATTGCAAGCCTACCGTCACTGATCAATATTTGGGATCCCTACAGATCTACGCACTGAAAGATTGACCTTATCAGAAATTTTGTTAATAAGGCCAGAGCCATTGGTTTACCATGCAAGACGGGTGCCAAAATAAGATGCATCAAAACTCTCTTGTGGGATAATGGGTACCCTGATCAGATCATACTCATGAAAGGGCCTAAGGGTGCTGCTTTTGAATCTGAAAAGTGCCCAATCTACTCCACAAATTACCCTGGAAGGGTAAAGTATCTCAGAATGTTGAGCAACAAGTGGAGCTAACCATTTCACACTGCTAATATGCAGTAGCAGCATGAATAGCATTTTCCACCAACAGTTGGCTTGAGGCTGCCCTCAGGCCAAAAAGACATTGTGATTACCTTAAAATGAGTAATGTGGTGCATACATTTCAGTGCTGGTGCAATGCCAGGCCCCATAGGCTGCACATCTAAATGACTGGCAGATTGTATCAAACTGCACATCTCTTTGGTAGTTCACAATAGGCAGAGCACTGACTATAGTTAATCAGTCCATGTGCACAAAACTCAGAAAATAATGTGTATTCGATGCGATTCTGTGATTATACAGCACTTGCAGAACAATCTTGAATGAGCTAAGGATTACACTGACAACTAATTTAAGATTATCAATCAGCCTCACAGTAGCTTATTTACATTTGCTAGAAACTACATATCATTCACAAGCAGAAAGAGCGTGTCCAGTCATTGCATTTTTTTTTAATTAAATAAAAGCAGGGGGAACAAAGAGTGGGTTCTCAATGGTAGTTCCTCAACCATTCAGAGCTGGCTGGCTAACCAATCAACACCCTTTTTTCATGCAGTATAAATTATTATTTTCTTTGGAATTTGGCATTCTTGTATCTGTCCTGATGAGGGCAAGACAAAAAGATTTGACAGCATGTCGCTCTTTTCAGCAACACTCAAGTTCTGTTACCAAGTTTTGCTACCAAGCAACTGCAAAAGTGTGCATTCTTCGAACACATAGGAATCTCACTGCTTGTGATAGCTGATATGATTCTGGCAAAAGTTCTGACGAATATACCGATAAGCCACAAAGCAGAATGTGTGCTGCCAGAAAGCGAAAGTAGGTTCAGGAAAGGCAGAGGCACTTGAAACATGATCTTCACCCTTCGGCAAATATAAGAGAAATACTGTGAACAACAGATGGGATTCTGCTGTGCCTTTGTTGACTTGATGAAGCCCTTTGACACATTAATTAGAGAGAAGCTTTGTGCAAAGTCTTAGCCAAACTTGGATGTCCTGATCGAGCTGTAAATCTGGTGTAGCGTTTCACAATGGAATGACAGCCAGAATCACTGACTGTGGTGATGACCCATTTGACATAACAAGTGGTGTGAAGCAAGGGTACATCATAGCCCCATGCTCTTCAGTATATTCTTTGCCACTATGCAACTGTCTAGGCTTGGCCTGAGAAGTGGCAAATATCATTCATGCTACACAAGTGCCAGGCAATGACCATCTCCAACAAGAGAGGATCAACCCTTCAATGGCATTACTGAATCTCCCACTATCAACATTCTGGGGTCACCATTGACCAGAAACTGATCTGGACTAACCATATAAATACTGTGGCTATCAGAGCTGGTCAAAGGCTAGGAATTCTGTAATGAGTAATTTACCTCCTGAATTCCCAAAGCCTGTCCACCATTTACAGGCCACATGTCAGGAGTGCAATGGAATACTCTCCAATTGCCTGGATGAGTGCAGTAAATGATGACACCATCCATGACAAAACAGCCCGTTTCATTGCTACCCTTTCCACCAACATTCAATCCCACCACCACCAACAAACTATGGCAGCGATGTGTACCATCTACAATATGCACTGCAGGAACTCAACAATGTTCTTTAGGCAGCACCTTCTAAACCCATGATCACTATAATTTAAAACGACAAGAGCAGCAGATGCCTGGGACCACTACCATCTGAAGATGGCCTCACCCTGGTCATTCTTTTATTCCTCACATAAGAGTCAAAAGCCTTGGGGTTTTCCTTGATCCGACCCACCAAGGACTTCTCATGTCCCCTCCTAGCTCTCCTAAGCCCCTTTTTCAGCTCGTTCCTTGCTAACTTGTAACCCTCAATCGAGCCATCTGAACCTTGTTTCCTCATCCCTACATAAGCTTCCCTCTTCCTTTTCACAAGACATTCCACCTCTTTCGTGAACCATGGTTCCCTCACTCGGCCATTTCCTCCCTGCCTGACAGGGACATACCTATCAAGGACACCCAGTATTTGTTCCTTGAAAAGGTTCCACTTTTCATTTGTGCCTTTCCCTGACAGTTTCTGTTCCCAACTTATGCCCCCTAATTCTTGCCTAATCGCATCATAATTACCTCTCCCCCAATTGTAAACCTTGCCCTGCCGTACGGCCCTATCCCTCTCCATTGCAATAACAAAAGACACCGAATTATGGTCACTATCTCCAAAGTGCTCTCCCACAACCAAATCTAACACTTGGCCCGGTTCATTTCCCAGTACCAAATCCAATGTGGCCTCACCTCTTGTCGGCCTATCCACATATTGTGTCAGGAAACCCTCCTGCACACACTGCACAAAAACTGCCCCACCCGAACTATTCGACCTACAAAGGTTCCAATCAATATTTGGAAAGTTAAAGTACCCCATGACAACTACCCTGTGACCCCCACACATATCCATAATCTGCTTAGCAATTTCTTCCTCCACATCTCTATTACTATTTGGGGGCCTATAGTAAACTCCTAACAACGTGACCGCTCCTTTCCTATTTCTAACCTCAGCCCATATTACCTCAGTGTGCAGATCCCCCTCGAAGTGCCTTTCCGCAGCCGTTAAACTATCCTTGATTAACAATGCTACTACTCCACCTCTTTTACCAGCTTCCCCACACTTACTGAAACATCTATACCCCGGAACGTCCAACAACCATTCCTGTCCTTGTTCTACCCACGTCTCCGTAATGGCCACGACATCGTAGTCCCAAGTACCAATCCACGCCCCAAGTTCATCTACCTTGTTCCGGATGCTCCTTGCATTGAAGTAGGCACACTTCAACCCACCTTCCTGTCTACCAGTACCCACCCTTGACCCTGATACCTTCCCCAATACCTTACCACCCTCAACACTAACTTCTGGACTACAACTCCTTTTCCCACTCCCCTGACAAATTAGTTTAAACCCCCCTGAAGAGCCGTATCAAATTTCCCTCCCAGGATATTGGTGCCCCTCTGGTTCAGGTGCACCCCGTCCTGTTTGTACAGGTCCCACCTTCCCCAGAATGTGTTCCAATTACCCACGTATCTGAAACCCTCCCTCCTACACCATCCCTGCAACCACATGTTTAACTGCACTCTCTCCCTGTTCCTCAACTCACTATCACGTGGCACCGGCAACGTACCAGAGATGACCACATGTTTTGTCTTGGCTCTCAGCTTCCAGCCCAGCTCCCGAAATTCCTGTTTTAAATCCCCGTCCCTTCTCTTACCTAGGTCGTTGGTACCAATGTGTACCACGACTTGTGACTGTTTCCCCTCCCCCTTAAGAATCCCGAAAACACGGTCTGAGACGTCACGGACCTTGGCATCCGGTAGGCAACATACCATCCGTGAGTCTCTTTTGCTGCCACAGAACCTCCTATCTATCCCTCTAACTAACGAGTCCCCAATAACTATTGCCCTCCCGCTCTGCCCCTTACCCTCCCCAGCCACAGAGACGACACAGTGCTGGAGATCCTCTCACTGCGGCTCACCACTGGTATGTCGTCCCCCTCAACCGTATCCAAAGCCGAATACTTGTTGCTAAGGGGAACGACCACAGGGGATCCCTGCATGGACTGCTTCCTCCCAACCCCTCTCACCGTCACCCAGCTGTTTTCATTCCTCGGAGTAACTGTATCCCTAAAGCTTCTGTCTATGGCCACCTCTGCGTCTCTAATGATCCTAAGTTCATCCAACTCCAGCTCCAGTTCCCTAACACGGTTTTGGAGGAGCTGCAGATGGGTGCACTTCCCACAGATGTAATCAGCAGGGACACTGTCGTCGTCCCTCACCTCAAACATAGTGCAAGAGGAACATAGCACTGCCTGCACACCCATCCCCTCTCGATACCTTGCCAGTACCAGGTAGCTTCAAACATAGCTTCAAATTTACAACAAAATTTGCTGTGTACAAATCTGGCTAAGGAGAAAAATGGAGATTTGTGCCCAGTGGTATCTATGGTATTCTCATAGATCTGTGTGACATGGGATGGGATTTACTAGCCCACTCACCATCTGAATTGTCCGGTCCCATTGAATGTCAATGAGGTTTTGGTTGGTCCACCGAATCTCCCATGGTGGGTCCCACCACAATGGGGCTGAAAATTCCCACCCATGGACTACCTACTCCAGCCAGATTAAGCTGTTGGACAGGTTCTATATGAGATGCATTTGTTGTATCATGGGCACCAAATGGGAGAACAAAGTGCCCAAACTGAGGTACTTCAAAAAGCAGAAATGGTGGAATTGACATGTAGTACACATGACTGCCAATTAAATCCCTAAGGCAGTCATGTATTCCCGATTTTAATTTAGACGCCACCTGTGAGGTAGGCCAAGATTAAACATTAAAGACTCCTTGAAGGCGAACCTTAGGAAATGTGTCATGTCCACTGCAGACTGGGAGCAAAATGCGCAAGAAAGAACTACCTGGGGAGCAAACAAATGTAGTGGCTTTGTGAGCTGAAGCTGCATAGAGGCAGTTGAGTCACATGTGCAGCAGGGTATTGCAAGAGGAGGATTTACAGGCAGGAAATTTAAACCAAACATCAAGATGAGAGTGTCACTCGATTCATCAAAACCTGAATATTATCAGCTTTTTGGAAGCTGATTGGAAGGGAGGATTTATAGAGAGGGCCCTTAGACTAAAACTCATATCACGATCTGATGGAGTCACTCAGTTTATTGTAATAAGAATATCATAGAATTTTGAACAGGAAATAAAAAAGCACCAAACAAAGTGGAGAGAAACCATTCACGAGTTTTGTCTGTGGACGAGATTTCAACAGAGCATCTGACCTGTCAAAACACAAATACAGTCACAACAGGGAAACGGTGGGGATTGTGGTTTCAAACCCCATCTGGATCACCACAATGTACATTCAACAGTGGTGTTTATAATTAAATGTGATTTAGTTAATGTAGTTATGTGCACCTAATTATGCAGTTCCAAATTAACACCCTAAAAGGTTTCAATTCAGGCAAGACTCAACCATAAGGCAAGACAGGACTCTGAAATAGCAAATAATACCAAAGTTTATTTTTTAAAAAAGGAAAACAGTATGCTTATCAAAATACACAACAGACTTTTACAACTTCAGTTGGGTGATCAATCCAGGTACTCGGTTCCCTCACTGACAGCAATTTCCCTGAAATCCTACCCCAGGGAGCATTCAGTACTTCTTACAACTCGTCCCTCTCTCTCTCATGACTAGTTAGCAAAGATGGTTCTCTAAACGTCCATTTATAACCCTTGAATTAGAATGACCTCATCTCAAATCAAATCTGTTGTAATTAGCCAATTGATAAATTATTGTTATTGGGTTAAATTTATTGGATTTAACCATTTGTGCACACTGCCCCGTGGAGCGAAACAATGAGACTTCATAGTGTTTCCCTTATCTGAATTTGTATAAATCTTTAGTCATTACTCTGCCCCTATCCCAATGGCTAAGGAGAAAAATGGAGATTGTGCCCTGTGGTATCTGGTTACTGTCTTTCCAATTGACAAAGCTTAGAGTAGCAAATTAATACTTTTAAACTTGCATATGTTAGTATTCTCCCAGACTTAATAACTATTTGATGAATTGCCTATTCTTCAATCATAACATAATTGAGATATGTTGCTTATTCAATCATCTGTTTCTGGCTGGTTACTAATTATACCATAATTCTTGTTCAATACATGTGCGTGTTTGTTTAGTACAGGATATAAAATGATGTGTTGACCATGTTAACTTTACCACAGTAAATGTAAAATGTTCTAAAAATGGGCAAGTTAAATTGAAATGTACTGCCCAGGCCTATTTTCTCTTTCATGGTGATCTTTGATTCATTCCCCACAATTTTGAGTCAGGCTTTGATTCAGCCAAATATCTTTGCACATGTGACAAAGAACTGTAAATATGAGCATTCAGATACATTTTAACATTCAAGCAAAGAGATGAATGAACAAAAGCCAGTGAAGAGATGTAAGGTTGGCTGTTTAGTGTAGATAATAGAAATTGCTAGATAAATCTCAAAGATTTGTGCGATATCATTACCAATTTCACTTTAACTGATTATTTTGTACCAATACAATTCTGAATAACAGAGACAGAAAACTCATATATATTAGAGGGAAAGACTTACATTTATCTGGCATCTTTCAAAGTCTTTGGTCGTCTTAAAGCAATTTATAGGCAAGGAAGTAATTTTGAATTTTAGTCCACTGTCATAATATAGGAAAGTATTTATCATAACTTCCCTTTAAAATGTAGACTATGTGAAACATAACTTCTACCAGGGAAGAGCTGGCAATTTTACTTGAGAACTATCCATTGTATAAATGGAAAAGACCAAAAATCATTTTTGTCTGTGAATAAATATGGACTTCTACCTAATCTGTACAGTGCTAAATACACTAGTAACCCTTTTTATTATCAATCAGATGCTTAGCAGGTTAACTCCCATAATCATATAGACAAATTTTGCAAATATCCCTCACCATTAAGATATGCATATGTCTGCATGAAGCAAATAAAATAAAAAACAAACTTCCATTTCAAAGGGATAAATTATAGTCCATGTCTAATATGTAATTATGGTGATGCAAAACCATCCACAGGAAAATAATCCTTTGAAAATTGGAAAAGAACATGGTGTAATAAATGTAAATACTGCCCCTAACAAGGAAGTTTTTAACTTGGGGTACCATTTGTTGTGACTCCTGTAGGGAGTGATAACTTTAAACAAGAGCCTTGAATTCCCAAAGACCAACTTAAAGGAGTTGCACAACAAGATTTTAAGTTTATAAGTCTTTTACTGTAACAACAAACTAAAAGCAACCTCAGCTAAACATTACCTAGTCAGCAACTAATACTCTAAACTACAGAAATGATGGATTGTAGGTGAGTGTGCATAGCCATGATTGCTTCTATAATCTGCTGAATATTCCCCTCCATGCAATCACCAGTCCATCCATGGAGGAAACACTGCAATGGGTTATCACATGGCACATGGCTAGATTGTCACCTCCATAGTCTGTACAGAAGACACAACCTCTCTGGCATCTCCACCAAATCTTCATGCACCTCACATAGGATGTCCTGGATCTGCTGCCTTATGGATGACTCCAGAGGCTCATCATCCAACTGGGACTCGGTCTCTGGGTCACCTCAAGCATTCCTCAGATTGTCAGAGGACTTCTCCATCACACTCTCCAGCAGCTGCATATGCGATTGTGAAGTGTCCTCACCAGATTGTGCTTCCTTGTTTCAGCTCGCTAATCACTGCGAAGGAGCCAGCATCTGTGCTGATGCTTGGTGCAGGGAGACGATGTTCTGTTGCACCCATTGAGGCTTCTTCCTCCTCTTCAGAAACTAGTGTGGGTCCCTTGGGGTTTGCAGGTGCAGCAGTTGATGGTCCACCTGCACAAAAGATAGAAAAGAAGGGGTAGCCTTTGGCCATCCTCAACTTTTGTGGTGTAAGCAAAGACACAACATTCAACTACAGAAGCACTTCATGCAGAGTGAGATATTACAATTTGTTAGCATTTAACAACTTCCAGAATGCAGACACTCTTTCCTACCCAATTCATAAGACTTTGAATGCAGAAACCATCAGTGGGTCATTCATACCAGGCACCTTGCATCCTTCCCTTAGATCTCTTCACACCTCTCTCTTTCAATGGTACATAATGCCCCTTGCAATCTCACTACCCCAAGGTCAACTTCCAATCTCACCTCTACCAACTGAATGGCTGCAGTCATTCACTGCAAGTTCCAGAACATTCTCCTCCAGCAGAGTCAGGATAGCCAAGTTGGCAACACCACCTCCTGTCTTGTTCCTCTCCCTGGCATTATGGACTCTCTTCTCCTGCAATACACTGTAACAGTGTGATGATTTCGATTCTCGGGTACACTCATTCCTTCTGACTTTTATGCCCTGTGACAACTACACAGGCTGCACAATGATTAGCAACCAATAACCTTTGTGCTTTCCACACCTCAGCCCCACATCCCTCCAACCCCCAGCACTACCTTTACATAGGCCTCGAGACCATGTTCAGTATTTTAGTAAACCAAAGGTAGTTTTATGGCATTTATATTTGTACTTAAAAGACATTAAAAATGTGGTATCATTTTGGGTAGGTTTAACTTAATGTTTCTGTGCCTGGAAGGGAGTTGTAGTTAGATTTCATGCTGAACAAATGTTTTTGTGTGGGGGTTAGTTTCAGTTCCAGCTGAGGTTCCACTATGTTAGCAAGTTAACGTGTGAAGAAAGATAGTTGCTTAGCAACTAAAGGGGCTCTGTAAAGGGAGCAGAAGTTTTCTTTCTTCTTTAGTTTTAGCTGAAAGCTAGAGGTAGTTGGAAACAGACAATGAAGCAGTAAACAACTCTCTCAGTTCCGCTAGGGGATGATAAAGATGAGCCAGCTCTTTTAGCTTTGCTGTAAGAAAAACCGTACAATGGAGTAATGGTTGAGACAGCCAGTGCCAAAAATCTGAAGAGCAACTAGTTAAGATGCTAATGAAATGAAAAAAAGTTTCCAGAAGGTCTGGAGTTAAAGGGAACAAACAATAAACTGGGAAAAGAACAGGAATATGTTCAAAGACACCAGACAAAGCTAAGAAGAAATTAATTGATGAGGATACTTGAGAAAGGTTTTCTAAAAGTAATCCCAAAATTTGAAATCTCCCACTATTTTCTGTAAATAAATTATAAAGTATTAATTGATTATCAGAATGTGTAACAGTGAAAACCTGAAAGGATTAATCCAAAATCCTGGCATGGACCTATTGCTAAAAGTGGAGTAGAAGCTCTGGTTAAATAGGCCTTTTGGAAAACATCAACCAAATTTTGGAATGTGGATCACTAAATGAATGTTTTGGTATGAGAGAAAATTTTAATGTGTATTTTGGGAATGGAGTTTTGTAAACTCTCATCTGATAATCATCTGGGGGTATTCTGAGGAGAAACTCACAAACGCTAACTTTGTGTGCTGATGAGACCATTGGTTAAATCGACTTTGTCATCTGTGATAATCTTAAAACCTGTGTGTATTGGTTAAGCTAAGGGGAAGTAAAAGAGTATTGTATTATGACTCATTTTTCATGTTTAATAAATGTTTTTCCTTGTTGTTGAAACTAATTAGTGGTCCTGTGACTCTATTCTTCCATGTTTGATTAAAAAAGTAAAAGTTACAGTCTTTTGAGCCAGGGTTCAATTCTGGGACCTTCCCATCCAGTCATAGCATTAACTGGGATAATGACAAGTGTCATTTGTGCCTCATGTTGCCTCGCACTTCTAAGCAGTACACATGGCATTACCCAGATGGAGGCTTTCCATGATCTTCCATGTAAGCTCATATCCACAGTGGCGACTTACAAATCATTGCAGATGTTAATAGAGCATTGAGTCTCTTTCAACATTAAGTCCAGGTTCTCCAGACGACCGCCATACTATTGACCTCTGCTGCAACCTTCATCTTGGCTTCTCTGATCATAGTGGGAGGTCTTCTCTTTCCACCAGCAGGAATGAGTACCTCCTGCCTTTTACCTACAGCCTGGAGGAGAGTTTGCAGGGAGTTTGCTCGGGGACATCCTGCTTCTTCTTCTCTCCCATTCACCTGGCTCCTTTCTCAGTCATCAAAGATAATTATCAATCAGCTGTTCTGTATTTCCCTATTTCAATTATGATTATGTATTGAATGCATGCCATGGCTGTGTCTTTCCTGTCAAAGATCTTTAATTCTGCCCCTCTGTGGAAATAATAAAAATGAATTAAAATTTCAAACTCACCGGTGTCAATGCATCCAAATACTTATATATTGCACCAAACCTTCCTTCTTTTGGAACACCCCTATCCCTGGTGCATCTGACATATGCCAATCTTCCGTTTTAAGTTAGTGACCGTGACCTTCTGCTGGGTCATGTTCTGCCATCTTGGTGCCTGAACTTCCCACCCGCTAAACCCCATCAGGCATATAGGCCACCTTCCAGAAACGTTGTGGGCCAGCAATCCACCTGATGGCTACTAATTGTTGGACTGCCCTACCTGGAATGGCAGGTGCAGGGGTTGGCCAGCCACTCATTTCCAGGTCCAATTCCCCACCCACCATCACAGACATTACTCCGCCCAGGTTACTGAAGCAGAGGTAAATTAGTCACCCACCCACCTGCTTTAGCACATGGCATTTTATGGTAAGGAGAAATAATTATCTTTAAATAATGTTTTTTTTTAAAAAACACTCATCTTTAATGGTATAATCAAGAATATAAAGAAAAGGAAGAAATTTATTTTATTCCCAATGTGTGGCAATCAAAGCATGGGGCCTGGCACTCATTCAAAATATGGTGCTGGACCTTCCTGAGCTGCTGCTAACAGTTTGATAACAACTGTGTGGCTTCCCAGACTATTTCTGTGTGTAGTTAAGAGCTAACCATATTCATGAGAAATTAGAGTAAGGTGTAGACCAGAGTGAGTAAGGGTGACAGATTGCCTTCCCTAAACAATTTTATCAAGACCATTTGGGATTTCATGACAATCAAACGACATTACGATCACTTTTACAAATACCAACTTCCTACTTTCAGATTTATTTTCAACCATTGAATCCCAATTCACAAATTGCCATGATAGGATTTCAATTCACATCTCCTGGATTATTAATGTAGGCCTCTAGATTATGAGTCCAGTAACTTAACCATTCTGCTACCCCATTGAATCATTTTGAACAGAAGTAGGCCTTTCAGCCCCTCCAATCTGTTCCCAATTCAATAGATCATAGTTGATCTGTACCTCACTTCCATTTACCACTCTTGCTCTATACCCCTTAATATGCTTACCCAACAATATCCATCCCAATCAGGAAGATTTCTGTTGACTCAGCATTCAGTGTTTTTCAGGAGAGAGTTCCTGAATGCTATTACTCTTTGTGTGAAAAAAGGTTTCCTGATTAAATTCCTAAATGGTCTAGCACTCAGGTAAACATTATTGGCTGCTTTGTTATAGGATTTTGTACTAACTTTTAAAAAGCGTGTTCAGAATTAACGTGCGTGTTTGCTTTCTATTTGTGCTTTGGAAGTCGAGGAATGACTCTTCTGGGGAATGACCTTTTTTCCATTTCTGTATCCAGTAATTATATTAAGCACTCCCACGGCAGTATAGCTTTAGTTAACTGCTTCTTCATGACTGTTTCAGCAATATTCTTTAAGCAACAGCCTCAAAAGAGCAACCCTGCTTTCTTTCCATTCCACACACCATCTATCCTGTTGGGCTCTCTACATGAGGTCTCCCAATTATGCCAATTAGTCGAGAATTATGGAAGACTCTTTGGACTGGGTTCAACTCCACTATATGTTGAGTTTGTCCGAATTATTTTCATGCATAGTCCTTAAAACCTCCTTTCACTCCAATGTTTTAATACTCACTAGTGAATAGATTTTCACTCATGTGTCTAGGCAAAATTAAGGCTCAGCTTCCAGAGTTAAAAGAGCTGGGTCTTTTACAAAAGCTGCTTAGCTGAGACTGTCAACATTTTGCAGTGGCAAGAGAAACAACTTCTGGGGAATAAAGTTAAATGCAATTAATTGATGGCAGGGAGAACCGAGAGAAGGGTAAAGAACGCAACATGAAAGGTATTATAGTCCACACCCCAACTGAACAAGGGGAAAATCTATAGCGTGCACCAGCTAACCCCATATCCTATGGAGGTCAAACGTCAGAGAGTGACTCCATTTAATCGGATCACAGTCTCTAGTTAGCTTTACAGGGAAAATAACTTTCATTTATGTCCCCCAAGCGAAAACCAATTAACTTATATCCCGAAATATACAAAGAACCCCTACTGCATGCTGTAACCTTCCCTCCTCAAGTTAATGGAATACATCTGATATAAATCCTAAACCACGTAATTGGAGATATTGCTTGATTACAAGGATGGAGAATCAGCTAGTTTCAGAAAAGCTGATTATTTTAGTTCATTCTCAGTTTTTGTTTGAATTAGTAAAAGGATTGATATATGTTTTAGGTTGATCAGAAAATAGATTCAAGAATGTTGTTAAATTACAGACATTAATATTTTACAGCAGGATATTCAATGCTTTTGAAAACAAGCAGTTGTCATCACCAGTTATGAGATAAACTGGGATTTAAATAGTTTGGCGAAACAGCAATGGTAAGAGTGGGACATTGGCCTAAAATTGCAGGTTAATTTTTAAGTGAATAGTTCGGGATTGAGTTAATTATTCATAGAATCATAAAATCATAAAATCATACAGCGCAGAAGAGGCCCTTCAGCCCATCAAGTCCGCACCGACACATTAGAAACATCTGAAATCCCACCTAATCCCATCTGCCAGTCCTCGGCCCATAGCCCTGAATGTTATGATGTGTCAAGTGCTCATCCAGATACTTTTTAAAGGATGTGAGGCAACCCATCTCCACCACCCTCCCAGTCAGCGCATTCCAGACAGTCACCACCCTCTGGGTAAAAATGTTTTCCCTCATATCCCCCTAAACCTCCTGCCCCTCCCCTTGAACCTATGTCCCCTCATGACTGACCCTTCAGCTAAGGGGAACTGCTGCTCCTTATCCACTCTGTCCATGTCTCTCATAATCTTGTACACCTCGATCAGGCTGCCCCTTAGTCTTCTCTGCTCCAATGAAAACAACCCAAGTCTATCCAACCTCTCTTCATAACTTAAATGTTCCATCCCAGGCAGCATCCTGGTAAATCCCCTTTACACTCCCTCCACTGCAATCACATCCTTCCGATAATGTGGCGACCAGAACTGTACACAGTACTCTAACTCGATTGATAAAGGCAAGTGTCCAATATGCCTTTTTCACCACCCTACTGGTCAGACTAACAATCTTCTTTCCAAAGCAATCATTACTGCTACAGAATAAAGAGAGGCACTTTCTTTAAGTTTTGAATAAATTTTAAAATGGTTTGTGCTAAAAACATCATAAGGCTAAACTAGTTTACTTTATTCATCAGCTCCGACGAAGCATCATCTAGACTCGAAACAATGACTCCTTTCTCTCTCCACAGATGCTGTGAGACCTGCTGTTTTTCTCCAGCATTTTCTGTTTTTGGTATTTTAAATCTAGTTTTGTTGTATTACAATAAAAATAAAATACTGTGTCTGCTGGAAATCTGAAATAAAAACAGAAAATGCAGGAAATACTCAGCAAGTCTGGCAGCATCTGTGGAGAGAGATCAGTTAATGTTTCAAATCCCTATAATTATTCTTCACAGCTAAGGAGAAGGGGAAATGTGATAGATTTTATACTGTTTAAGAAGGGTGGGGCACATGAAGCAAAGTAAAAGGTCAGGGATAGGTGGGAGCTCAGGAGAGAATTGACAAAGGTGTCATGGAGGAACAAAGGGAGTGTTAATGGTAGTGCTACAGAACATGCCGATAGTGGCATAAAGGTAAATTAGCGGAATGTGATCATTGCAGAACAAGGATCAGTGCTCGTGAAAGCAAAACGTAAGAACGTGGCTGGGGAAAATTTGATTTTAAAAAAAGGTCAAGACGGAGGAGAAATTTCATGGTCTGAAGTTACTGAAATCAATGCTAAGTCCAGAGGTCCAGAAAGCAACATTACATATAGTTCAATTCCATCCATTTAAGAGTTATTACTAATCAAATTCCACTTAACCATTTAACTTTACATCCAGGTTAAAATTGAGGAGTATGTTAGCCGTCACAGCAAATTGTATTTCGAATCCATAGAATCCCTACAGTGCAGAAGAAGGCCATTCAGCCCATCAAGTTTGCACCAACTATAATCCCACCCAGGCCCTATTCCTGTAACCCCACATATTTATCCTGCTAATCCCCTGGACACTAGGGTCAATTTAGCATGGCCAATCAATCTAACCCACACATCTTTGGACTGTGGGAGGAAACCAGAGCACCTGGAGGAAATCCACGCAGACACAGGGAGAATGTGCAAACTCACACAGACAGTGTGGAATCGAACCTGGGTCCCTGGCACTGTGAGGCAGCAGTGCTAACCATTGTGCCACCCTGCTGCCCATGTGATATGTTTTCAAACGTCCTAATCAAATAATCCAGAGATCCAAAGAGAAATAATGTTCAATTATTGGGTACTTTTCAGAGGATATTTTTGAAAATCATTAATTTTGAGGTGGGGTTGAGGTAACTGATCATGTATTCCTTGGAGTTGAACAGTATTATTTATTGCCAATGTAATGGAACAAGATTGGAATTGTTTCTGTTCAAAATAAATCCTGCAAGAGTGAAAGCAGTAATCCAAATCTTGATGGAAATACTGGGGGACCAGTGTTTAATTCATTCATGACTTGGGAGTAATGGTTTTCAGTCAGCCTGGCTAACAGGAGTTGGGAAGATCAGTAAAAGATTCAGGATCTTTCCAAATATAATAAAGCATACAGTATCCTGAGTTTTATTAATAGGGACGTAGAGTACAAGAGCAAGGAGACTATGCTGAAATAATCCAAGTCCCTTGTTCTTAAATTTTGCTTTCACAGAGCACTGATCTTTGCTCTGCAATAAACACATTCTGCTATTTTACCTTTATGTCACTATCAGCACGTTCTATAACACTACCATTAACAGTCCCTTTGTCTTGTGTTCCTCCCAGACCTCAGCTGGGGTATTGCGCACAGTTCTATAGTGCCACATATAGGAAGGATGTGAATGCATTGGACGGGGGGGGGGTACAGAAGAGGTTTACAAGAATGGTCTCAGGGATGAGAAACTTCAGTTATGAGGATAGATTGGAGGGGTTGGGGCTGTTCTCCATAGAGAGAAGAAGGCTAAGAGGAGATCTGATAGACATGGTCAGAATCATGAGGGGGTTGGACAGAGTAGATAGGAAGAAACTGTTTCCCTTTGTAAAAGGATAGAGAATAAGAGGGTGCAGATTTTAAAAACTGCACCCTGCAAAAAAAGCAAATGTGAAACGAGAAAAAAAACATTTTCACAGGAGTGGCTTGGATCTGGAATGCACTGCCTGGAAGTGTGGTGGAGGCAGGTTCAATCGAGGTATTCAAGAGGGTATTAGATGATTATCTGAATATGAACAATGTGCAAAGAACATGGAAAAGGCAACGCATGAAGTCATGATGCTCATTTGGAGAGTCAGCACAGACAGAATAGCCTCCTTCTGCACCGTATCAATTCTGTGATGTAATACCAATAAAAGATAAGTGGCTTGTGGAATGCTAAATTCTATAGTCAGCACTTTTACTCCAAAGGCGACAGGATAATTCCGGACTAGTCCATGGTGGAAAGGATAAGTTAGCATTGGGAGCTGGTGTGAAACTACACAGTGGTATCATTGTCAAACTGGGTTTAACAAGTATTCCGCGTCCCCCTGACTCACTGCACACTCTAAGAACTTACCCAGAGTTACATAAAATGTTTTGATAGCCCATTAGTGACTCTCTCAAAACATTTAAAATGTAATGGCGGAAAGGAGAGATGTGTGGACGGATGTAAGTGCACAACCCACACTTCTCCCCATGTTTCTGAAAACTGAATTGGCAGTAGGGCAATAAAATCAGGTCTGCCAGGTCAGAATCAACTCTGCAATTAAGGTCGCAGACTATTCGATGCCGCATAAACATAAGCAATGAATGGGGAGGGATATGCAAATAACCCCCGGTGTCGAGGGCAGCATCTTTAAGTGAATAATTCCCACTGGCTGCTTCTCCGAGGGTCCCATTGTTAACAATCTGCGCACGTTATTGGTTTACCCTGGTTAAATAAATTAAATCCATACACTCTTCAAGTAACAAGATCTTAAAAGGTCAAACAATCACACTTAATCCGTGTTTAAAAAAAACGTGGGAGAGACAATGAGCATAATAATAATTCACCGCAAATCGGTATCCATAATGGACAACATGGTGGTGTGATGGACGATTTAGCTCAATTGGGCTGGTAACTTGTCTCCCCAACAACTAAAAACGCATTTTATTGTTAATGCAGATGATCTCCCTTTAAAAGTCCTTCTGATTTTTGTGGAGCCAGTCTTTCCAGACAACTTGGAACGGATTATGTAATCTGAGAAGTGGCTGGACAGTGAGTTCAACCTTTCTTCTGGAAACGTTGCCTCTGGCATCACAATGGTATTTTAGGTTTTTAACTATTGTATACATCAACTTAATATTAAACAGTATTAAATCCCGTGGCTATTTTTAGGAAGAAACACAGCCCAAAATTCATATAAAGTTGAATTAATTCCTTACATTTGGCATCAATTGCCTCCAGTGTTTTCCTTGTACAGTCTAGAAGTAAATTGTAGTGTTACCGTCTAAACTTTGTGTAGATGGAGAAGGATTGTTTTCCTTTTTGTTTCTGGGCGGAGCACCGAGGGCCATAAACTGCTCTCTGTAGACCGGATTCCTAATAATCCTGGTCCTGGTCAGGATTCAGTCGGATAAATGTAAAGATATACCTTTTTGGCTTGGTTTGTGCCAAGCGAAAATTATGGGGAGGACGCACTATAATTGGAAACATTTTGTTTCCTGCCAGGGCCTTAAGGTTCGACAAAAGTGTATTTTTAAAGAATACATGATTTTAAATAAATCCCGTTATCAAGGTCAAACAATTACCAGGATTTTCAGACCATACTGGCAAGCAGTAGGGGAGTGAGAGCAGCTCTTCCTCATACCCCCACCACCTCTACACGCACTCACTAAAACATAGACATGAACAGATAGACACACACTCGCATAAACATAGACAATGATGCACACACACTTGGATACACGCGCACACATCGACACACACAAAAGTACATATACGCATACACATACACAATAGACAAAACGCACAGACACAGGCATTGAAATACAGACACATATGTACATAAAATCATCACAGAGTAACATTTTAAAAGTTAATTCACTTCGTCCCAACTCAACAGTTTCCCTTTGGTGTTGAGCTTTAAACATGTTCAGGTTAAACAATCTGTGACTTGTGTTCCTGTCTAGATTAGTAATCGGGAAAGCAACATTATGAAGTACTGAGACACAGGAAAACGGTAATAATTGGAAACGATTACAGCTTTTGTTTGTTTTCCTGTTCTGATAACACTTGAAAAGTAAAAATGCAAGTCGTTGGAAGTATGTCTTCGTTCTATACTCGATCTTATGAATGTATTTATTTGTTCTTCCTGATGTGGTACTCAACCTATATGGATATGTAATTGACACTACACGGCCGCTGCGTGATCATGTGGTCTCAGGTCAAATTAAGCTCATTCTCCTTTCCATGTGGCATCTTCTCCCAGAGGGTGGTGAATCTCTGGAATTCTCTGCCCACTGAGGTGGTGGAGGCTACCTCGCTGAATATGTTTAAAGCGCGGATGGATGGATTCCTGATCGGTAAGGGTATTAAGGGTTATGGGGATCAGGCGGGTAAGTGGTACTGATCCACGTCAGATCAGCCATGATCTTATTGAATGGCGGGGCAGGCTCGAGGGGCTAGATGGCCTACTCCTGCTCCTATTTCTTATGTTCTTATAAGCAGAGGACTGATTGATTTCTTGTCCACCCAACGTATTTTAATCTTTGCTGTGATGCACTATGTCAACCAAAAAGCACTTGTCGAGAAATGCGAAAACAGAAAATGCTGGAAAATCTTAGAGGTCTGACAGCATCTGTGAGGAGAGAATAGAGCCAACGTTTCGAGTCCAGGTGACGAAAGGTAATCTAGACTCGAAACGTTGGTTCGATTCTCTCCCCACAGATGCTGTCTGACCTGCTGAGATTTTCTGGCATTTTCTGTTTTTGTTTCAGATTCCAGCATCCGCAGCATTTTGCTTTTATCACAGAGAAATGCCACCTGACCTTAGAAGTCAATTGTTTTTTTTTACGTTGTTAGTCCCGAATGCCAATACAATCATTAAAAAACCTCGAATAAATAGGTATGGAGGGAAGATGAACTAAGTAATTCTAAATCAAATGTCCCTGCTACTCCACAATTCTGTAATGTTTGCGCATTTCGACATGCGTGGTAATAATTACAATCACATTTGTTAATAACGTACCAGCAAAAGAAACATCGGCAAATCATTTATATACGAGATGATAGCAAGGCATTTTGAACCACCTATTTAGGTTCATGTTAAATATATGTGGAGGCAATCTGAAAATCAATATTATCATCCCTTTATATCATGAGAGTTTCATGTACGTGCGGCAATATCTATATTTCTGTGAATGAATATTGCGAAAGATTTCTCTGTGATGATCCAATGTGTATACACGGTTGATATAGTCTAACAAGCCGTCTGAAAGTCTTCACAGGTGAGACTAGCCCAAGAAGTGGCCGGCGAGGCGGGCAATACTGGTATTTATATCCGCTGAAAGGCTGGGGACTTTGATTTGATTTGATTTGATTTATTATTGTCACATGTATTAACATACAGTGAAAAGTATTGTTTCTTGCAAGCTATACAGACAAAACATACCGTTCATAGAGAAGGAAACTAGAGAGTGCAGAATGTAGTGTTACAGTCATAGCTAGGGTGTAGAAAAAGATCAACTTAATGCAAGGTAAGTCCATTCAAAAGTCTGACAGCAGCAGGGAAGAAGCTGTTCTTGAGTCGGTTGATCATTGCATTGATCAGATTGCAATTCTGGCCACGTGACTGACCTATTCATAACATCCGTACGACAATGTAGTTGGAATATTAACTTTAATGCGATCTTTATAGTTTTTTTAAAAATTGAGAATTGTTTTGTAAAATCCTTGCAACTGAAAGGTTTATTTTATTTATATGCGCACTTCAAATATGTATTAACATATACAACACATATATGCATTAGAGAATACATAGATATGGCCCGTGTCCTCAACACTTAATGAATTTATGAGGTATCTCATGTGTATACATGTGTACACAATTTGTAGACATGAATAGTCGGCGCATTTACCCAATTACCCGCCGGCACCTGGACTGTTAAAGTTTTGATATTATTATATAATACCAAAATTTGTATAATATCACCTCAAAAATCTATTGCAATGAAATATTAAATGCATCAATGAGTCCAGGTATAAGAATATGCAATGCTCCCGTCTCTGTATTTCGAGGTACTTTTGTGACGATAATGGGAGTTGCCGACCCCGGAGCATGTGTGAACGCTGAATTCAATCATGCATAAACATTTCTTTTTGATTCAGATATAGACAGCGACATTAGAATTCGCCTAATCACAAAGATACGAATTGATCAATTGTCCAGAAAGACTGCCCAATATACAAGAATTTAATATGAGATGTCGCCGGATGTGAAATAGAAGATTGTTTAGACTATTTGGATATAGCTCAGGCATGCAAGGAGGTTAATCCAGAAAAAAACGTACATTTATGAGATTAATTTTATAATCGTTTTAAGAGGTAAAGATACAATAGGATTCATTCACATCCTAATCCATTGACACAATGTCTCTGCCCAACAACATCTTTACACCTCAGAGTGATAACTGAGTGCAAACACGGTGTGAGGCTATTCAAATGAAGAACTGAATTTTAAAAGACTTCATTTAACATGAAATAAGAATATTTCAGGTTCCAGTAAAACCTAATCTACTCACACGACTGATGTCATATTTAAAGGCCAGAATTGTAAAGTGTCTAATATTGGTTTCACATACAGCACCAAGCGTGTTGTTCAAAACCTATTGTTTGGACGACAGCAGATAGAGATTACCACAAACACAATTGTGTTCAGGTTATTAGTGGGAAATATATGTTTATGATAGGCTCGCGTCAAGGTAGCTGTGTGATATTCCGAGCATCCTGAATAAAAAAACGTTTACGTTAACATGTCCTATGCTGGACTAAGCAAAACACTCAGTCCTATTAGCACACGTTTTGAAACTAACCAAGAGTGTTTTATTGAATAGAAGCTCATTCGCAGTTCGCAACTACTTGTGCTTAAGTTTTGTATTAATCGCACCGTGGAAATAATCACAATGTCATTTCACTTTAAAGTGTTTAAATACTTCACTACAATGATACTTTATTCAAAATTGTAAAATATCACAGCAAATGGAATATGAAATACAAAACAATGCTGACTTGATGTTAAGATTGTTTCTAACAAAGATTTGTGCAGAACTGGACTTAACAACCAGTTAATTTCAACCCCGGTTAGACATTTATGCAGACGCGTTTTAACTGAAAATGCACTACTGTCAAAACGTAACTGATTTTATGAAAATTATTGCGGGTAACCACATATGTTTCCGTTTCATTTTGGAAATCAAAGCGATAGTTCCTTATCGAAATAATCCTCTTAGTCGACCTGTGTTTGTTAATTGCAGAAGTCGCGTGGACGAAATATCCTTTAATTACTGACACTCGGTTGATATAAAGAGACCATTTCAAATACGATTTGGGACACGAAACTGTCTGATCTGTCAATTCCATTGCTGCTTTTCTTTGCACGTTTCATAGGATTACTGTATACGATCATATGAGGTCGGAAAATCAAGGTCAGGGTGTAGTTATAGCCCCTGATACTTTAAATAGGTGTTCACAGTTTAAGCCGAGAGGGCAATATGATTTTTACTTGGAATGGGATATTTACCCAACACAATCAACCATAAGAAATAGGTGCACCAATCTTTCAAAAGGCGAATAGTTAATCTTTGGAACAGAGTAATCACTAGTTTTGCTCTGTTATTCTAAATATTCCCTCCATTTATTGGCATGGAGTTGCTTCCCGAATAAGCTGCTTGAGAAGTTTAAACGTCTGAAACAACCCAATATTTTGCAGATGTGCTGACCATAATTTCATTTCAAAATCAGTGGTGCCAATACGTCTGCCGCTAGCCTGACTTTCTGACAAAGGGTTTCGGGGCGAGCCAATTCGTGGGAATTTTTCCCCTCCGGGGGAAATAGCTATCTGATATCTACTCAGAGACCAGAATGGGACCCAGCCTTAAACTTTTGTGAATAAAACGCTTGGCTACATTTCCAGTAGATTTTTGCTGTTTCCGTTGGTGAAATGATAGCACTAAAGTGAATAACTCGACCAGTTTGTTTCTTGCAATAAGACGGATTTTACCAACGGTTGAGCTGAAATCCTAGTAGGTTTTCATTTTTGCAGCGATTGACACGCACACTTTGAGCAACATTTCTGTTGAAGTGCTGGGCAATGACCTCTTGTGATTATTAAAGAACCGCCTGACCGCCACTCTGTTCCGTTGCCCTCATTTATAATAAATTATGGTTTTAGTGGCACACTGCTATTACCACTTATCTTAATTAGAGTTTGGTCTGCAGGGCACTTTACTGGGCTCGGTGGGAGGGGAGATTATACTGTATGTATGTGAGTGTGTGTGAATGAAGGAATGTGTGAGAGTTAACATTATGAGAGACTGGGTTTGTTTGCCATAAATGACACACTGCTTGCCGCAAAGTGAGTGTAAAAAAAAGTGTTTGAACGTATGTATGCGATAATCAGAGAAAAAAAATACCTACAGTAATTAGCAATTAACTAATTAATATGGGATCTACTCTCGATGTCTTAAATTAAAACGCAAAACCTAGACTCCTGGTATGTTCCAGACGCAGCGTCCTGGGATAATTTCTTCCTGATTTATTTTTGTTATTGGAAAGGACATTCAGAGCACATTTCAGAAACAAGGAATGACATTAGGATTGTACTTGTCAGAAGTTGCTGATGAAGTGGACGCACCCCAATTTTTCATTTTTCATTTCCCTTTACAGATGCCGACAAACCTACTGCCTATCCTCTGCTTTTCATCTCATGTTTGTTGCATTTTGTTTTTTTTTAATTGCTAGCATTATACAAATTGCGTATTATATAAATTGTGGTCGATGTGCTACGTTTTTCTCTGTGTTGGCGTTTCACACATTTAGCAAAGCAGCCGAAAGATAATAGAAATCTAGGAATCACGGTGCCTGGTTTCTATCGAGATAAATATAGACAACACATACACGTTGTAACTTTAAGAAATGTTTCATGGAGCCAGGAAGTGACATGTCGACTTGTGATGGTAAAACGGTGCAATCTGGCTATCGATTTCAGGCAGAAATATAATCGCAAGATTGTACTCCAGCATTTGCTAGATTTGTAAGCACATTGCATGGACCTAAATCAAAAAACCTGGGGGTGCAGTGCTCATCCGCCGAATGTCCGAGTATTGGAAGAGCACTCGTGAGCTCGGCAGTACCATATGTCATCCTTTCAAGTTCTGGATTTGACACTGGCAAAGCTTTCTAACAATTTACAATGAATCTGTCCATTTCCATTCAACAATGTGTTCCATTATAAATTTATTCAACCAAATGATACTGGTATCAACAGGATTACAACCATACCAACGTACACGGTACAAATCATAAATCCGTACTGTATGGATTTTTTTGTTAATTTTGGGAACTATTATAAGCAACGTCTTTATATGTGCACTGCTTCGGAGCCATCTGTAATCTCAACATATAAACTGCTGTTGTTTCTTCCTTCTCTGAGCTGTGCTGTAAAATGCTGGGAAAAATATGGAAAGGAAAGTTGACTATACTAGCGTACACAGAGCATTAACCCTTTACTCCAAAGTATTCTCTGTAGACTGGCAAAGCAAATTATAAGAAGGGTCACCTCTCAATGGTAAACAGATAAAAATGGAAGTCAGAGTATTTTCATGGCATCTTACTGGGTCTATGTTGATGTTAAATTTATTTGATTTTTAATCTATAATTTGCCAAACAACATGTCGAATAAGATCATTATGGAACTCTTTGAGATGTGACTGAAGGAAGTATGAAGGCGATAATGACATCCAAGTCTCCATGGGTTTTGAAGGATCATTTTGTTGATGCATCCAGAGAGAATGTTAACATTCTCACAAAATTTACACAAATGTAAACATTTTACCATTCCGTGTGGACAGTGCTCTGGGTACCAACCCACATTCATAATGAGCTTATAGCTGGCTGCATTGTTTGGCTCATACCATTGACGGAGCTATTCCAATCACTTTCATATTTGGGTAATGGTGTCACTCCACATCTGTAAGAGACAGGAACGTACTATTTTGCCGAGTACTAGATTTGAGCGTGTCAGGTGCATGAAACAGACAATTGCCCCTCGAAAGAAGATTACACAAGGACTGTCCTACATCATACACCAATAAACATCGATTGATATCAAATCATGTCACTCTCGGTTATATCAAATGGCTGTGACAAACGAAATAGTGCAACAAAAAAATAACCGTTCCAGCAAAATGAGGAAAAATCTAATCGTGTCGGTGAATATGTCCATTCTTCATTCTATGGTTTTCTGTTTTTGTTTCCCAAGAAGAGGGGACTGGGTGAACCGCTTGTATTATAACAGTGAAAGAGTCTCTTTGGGACACATCGAGCCCAGAGAAATGTTAGCATAACCTACATAAAGTGGTCCTGGAATTGAAAAGCGTTGTTTCATTTTTTTAAATTTACAGCCACCTGAAGATTTTAAGCCTCCAGAACAAACTGAACCATCAATCACATAAAGATATTATATGACTGCAATAGATCCTCGACAATTAATTTGAAAAATAAATAGACCCGATGTTTTTGTTTCAGATTTCCAGCATCTGCGGGATGTTTAACTTTCCCTTGTCATAATTAGAAACAATTTTTTAAAAATGAAAATGGAACAAAACTGTCAACAGCGACATAACCAGTAGAAATTCGAGCCAATAACTTGGATTGTTCGGACTAGTTAGCAACATGTGCGCTTTCATCGTTCCTTTAACAACGCGTAAAAAGGGCAGGGGGAACTTGAGGTTGGCTAATGAAAAACGTCTTTTGACACTGACCTTAATGGGCAGAGCACATTAAACAGTACTTAGATAAATCCCGTCAATGATTCAACAAATACATTTTAAAAGTCTGTCCTTTAGAATTATTCTTCAGGTATTTTAATAGAAAGAGGGGTGACTGTTGCCCGTGGAGCATCCTTGACAGTGCAACGCCGCTAATGCATTAATTCAAAAATAAAATATGTATAACGTTATTGTAAATCTGTTGAGCTCCATGGCCCCAGATGTGGGAGTTTTTGTTTGGGGGGGGGGGGCTGTTAATGGGGGTAAATATTAGAGACATTTCTGTGTTGCCTGAACCGGTTCCACCAAGGCACCTACCTCAGCCTAACAGAGCTTATGACATCTGGCAAACTGCTTCAAAATAAAGGTTTTAACGCGATTTGAAAAATAAACACGCGCGCCCGTTGGAGGAGCAATTAGAAACCGTACAATATCAGGTTAATAAACTTCCTGGCGAGTTCATTTGACGTTTCCTTCCGCGTCTATGAGTTCGACTTTAACAAATAATGGGGAGAGGAGGCGGGGGGCGGGGGGTGGGGGGGGAAGGGGGTTTAAAGCTTTCTCCAAACAGATGTTGATGGAAGTCTCAATTCAATGATATTTGTAGATGAAAAAGACAGACATATTGCACTGGCACCGAGTTGGCCGCCCAAATCTGGGGAAAGGGTCTGGAGGGAAACTAATGATGAAAAAAAACGTCTACTCCGTCTCAGTTGCCTTAATTAAATGCATGGAAAGAACCGAGAGGCTCACATCTGGTTTCAATATGGATCTCTTTGATGGCATCAAGTGTTCTTTTCCCATATCAGGCCGCTGCAAGTAATGGGATGTCTATTGCAGCTAGGAGTCCAGACTCCTGCCATTTCCACACATGGGCTCCCTTCACTCCTGTTGAGTCCTGTTTCTGAAGCCTCACGCAATCTTTGTAATGAGTGCAGGGCACTGCAAAAAAATAATGACTTCATCCCCGGTGCTATCATATATTCAAGTCAAGTTTTAATAAAAATGGCAAAGAGGTGGACTCCAACTGAACTTTTTAAAATTGTGTTTTTTTTTGCAAATGCATTTAAAAACACGGAGAGAAATTGTCAACCGAAAAATAATAAAAACGCCTTTCCCTGAAAGCTTCGGTGTTTTTTCCCCTCCCCCTTCTTATCCGTCTCTCTCTCTGATCGCTGTTGCGTTCTCTGTACGTCCAGTTATAAAAGTGAAACAAAAGCTAAAGGAAAAAAAAACTGGCCAGGCTGCTCGCATACAGACAGGCAGGCTGTAGCAATCGCAGCCTATCTCTCCAAGCCGCTGCGCCCCGCCAATACCTAGAGACGCCGGAGCCTCGTACACGTTCAAACACAAAGGGTAGGGTTTTTTTTAAAAAAAGATCTTCAAACACTTCCGAAATGAAAGTTAGGGCCATCGGATTAGCGTTTTACTCGCCACTTCACGTTGATTCGGCGCGGCTTGTGTAGGTGAGTACATGGCCCTCGTAATATTTTCTTTTGCCTAAAGCAAGGAACTATTTATGGCAGTATGCTCAGGGAAAGCGGATTTTTTTTGAGGGGGAGGGGAAAAGTGCCCAGCGATTGGTATAAAACATGCAAATTAGTTCTTTAACCGCAATGCAAAACAAGTCTGGCTGACTTGACGGGATAGATAAACAAGCTCACTCTTTGATGTATTTTTCTGGCTGTCACTTTCTCGTTTTTATATATTTTTCAGATAATAATTACGTCCTATTACGAAATACAAAGGGATTCGAGGGCAGATTACAAGAGAGCAAAGGTTTCATTTGCCCGCTCTAATCAAAGTGGTGGGAGTGCTGTGATGGAGAGGGGTCTGTAGAACGTCAGAGGCACAGAACACAGGGGCTTTGCCACGTAATTACAGGCTTGTATTAGCAGAATCTCGTCTCCCTGGGGTCGCCAATTTTAATTTATTCGGCGCAAAAGAATCTCTGGACGGCACTCTGCTGGCTTTTGAAGTGCCAGAAAGGCCTTTTTTTCCCCCTGCAAGGAGGAGAAGTACTGCACACTTCAGAGTTCCTCCCGCCCCGAGTCTTACAGCAAAAAAAACTTTCCTTCTCTCCTGTGTGTGTGTGTCTCCTTTTAAAAACTAGAGTAAGTTGAGAAACCTCACTCGTGTACATCTGCAAAACATCATTCTTTCTAAACTGATGTCACCTATGTGAGTCAAGGAGAAGGAAGGACAACTTTTCTTCAAGTTCTTCTGAAGTTGGCTATGTGCTGCTGTTGCATGGGCGTCGGAACAGCTATCAACTTTAAGGAAAGTTTGCTCATTTTTTTAATTGTTTAAAAGCGTTTCGAGTCCCCCGGCGTGCATTCAAGTGTGTGGAGGTCTGTTATCTGACTACGTTCGCCTAAACTGGAGACGAAGTGCGCCGAGGCTCGGAAGGTTGCTAGAATTCGCAGATACAATTTTTGTTTCCCAACAAAAAAAAAGATTTTTTTAAACATCTTAAACCATGACCTCGAGTTATCCCCATGTAATGGACAGACAGACGTCCTCTGTGCCCAGTCGCTTGGAGAACACTATCACGGCCAACATAGACAATTTACAGTCCAAAAAGAACTTCACGGTGAGTCACCTGCTGGATCTGGAAGAAGTGGGGGATATGAACCTTCAGCAGGCCGACGAAAGTGTGAGTGAGGCAGGCAGGAAACTGCTCGAGTCCCCGGCGGTGACCAGCGGCAGTGACACTCCCCAACAAGAAAGTAAGTGTGAGCAACTAAAGAAAGAAACAAATAGGGGACACGGGGTTACTAACGGGATTATCACTGTGGCGCAAAGAGGGATCATCGCATTAACACTTATGTGTAAATGTCATAGAGCCGTTTGTTATTACCAAAGTGTGGAGATATCGCTTGGCAGAGTCCCGAGGCGCCTATTAGGAGGCAGCTGGAGATAAGAGTTTGGGGGAAAAGAAATGTAGAACAATCATTTTTTTGAAACAATGACAGTGCCGGATCTCACCTTTAATAGCAAGAGTCCCCACATTCCGCTTCCTTTTTAATTAAATAATAACCTTCCCATACAATAAAGCTTTACGCAAAAGTTCACATCCGAGGTGTAGAGGAGAATGTTCACTGGCACCAAGATCGAGTACCGCTCGCCCGGCACGCTGAGTTCGACTAGTGCAGGTATGTAGAGAGATGTAGAGGCGACATAACTGAGTGAGAAACGGGGCAGCCGCCAGGGTCGGGAAATTGGGAGTATTTTCGGACCCTAATGTCACAGTGCAATGTGAACGCTGGTCAGGCTCTTAGAGGCTGATTTGATGGTTCACACTACTTCAATGGAAACTATTTCAAGGACATGTGCAAATGCATAGTAACATTGAATCCAGTTGCTTTGAAAAGTCAAGGCACCTTTCTAAATTCGAAGCTAATTGGGGGAGCGCAGGGGTTCAGGGCTTCAGTCATTCAGCAACCTATCGCCTCCATTCGGAGTAACAGACTGCACTTGATGGTTCATTCTTCCAGGGCATGTGTAGGCATTACAAGTGGACGGATTGAATTTGACAAAAGTGCTTTAAGTGTCCCCACAGACAACAACACTGGTAATGACAGCTAATCTGATTAGTTTGATAAATTGATTTGTCATGCATCAGCGATAAAAGACGACATCTTTGTTTTCAATGAATCATGCCTAGCATGTAAAGCTAAGGAAACATTTACTTCTCATTATCCACGGCAACACGGCGGCCAAAACACAAGCGTTCCCCGCGCACAAAATAACTGATTTTATCACTTAAAGAAGTAAAATAACCATCATCTCCAGTAAGATTTGAACTTCCTGTAAGTCTATATAGTCGCAGAGATGAGTCTATATAGGATTCTGCATGTGAATGACTTTAAAACTGTTTCTCACATTGAATACGCAGGCTTTTGCGCACACTTGGGAAAATAATATCAGTTCAGAAACAATTTAACCTCCAACAGTCTAATTCAACATTTTATAAAGTTTAAAAAACTTTAAAAGGACTAAAAAAACTTTAATTGGGTCCTCTTCCATTGCTGGCACCAGTTTGCCAATAAAAGATAAGGGAAAAGCGTGTAAAATTCTCAGTTTCTTTCATCCTGATGCTGTTAAGATAAAGATTGTTAGAAGTTTTCCGACTGCCTATGGATCAGAGTGAGTTTGATGCTGTGCCTGATTGATGTGAGGTGTTTAGAGCGTGCCTCGCGCTCTCTCTCTCTTTCCCTCCAGAGACCTCTACTGACCATTAGATACGGCTTAGGGAGCGAGTTCAGCCTGAATTCATCGGCCCCCACCCCCTTTACATCTCTCTGACAGCACAGCAGATGTGGATCGGCGCCGGCAATGTGCCCCTGACCGGAGATCTGCCTTGATCCTCTGGTCTGAGAATCTGCCCCGAGCAACAGAACGAGCCTGACATTCTGAAGAAGGCCCCGGGAAGTGACTGCTAACATTTTATAGTTTATAGTTCTTCACTACATTTTAACTACCCAATTATGAAACATTTTGATGGTTTAAGGACATTTTGTATCAGTAATGCGTTTCGCCGTGCCACTTATTAACCCAGGGGGCTATTGTAACAGAGGAAGGGAGTCTGGACTGATCAAATTAAACTTTGTTTTCAGATGAAGGCCCGACCTTCCCAATAAAGCATTCATGGTTAAAGGCCCAGAATCACCCGCTGGCCTCCAATTTGAAACAATATTTGATAATATTAACCATCACATTTAAACCAAAACCACCAGAAGGTAATTTGAGGATATTGTCCTGGATTTCGCCCCGCTTATCCCACCAGCCAGTGTGACTCTCGACGCAACATATTCCGGGGAGACCTCCATTCTTTTCACATAAACTCGAGTGATGATCTATTCAATCTACACATTTCACACATTTGATCACATAGCACACCAAAATGTGGCATTCGGGGACTGACTCGTCCGCAGAAGCAGAGTGAGGGCTGAACAGAAAGGAAACAACGATGACATCAGTTCCATACATTGGAAACATCGATTGCTTTGTATTTTTCTGCTGGTGAAGATGTGAGGACTTCTATTTGGAAAATATGCATTGAGCAAGAGTCTAAGTTGCTCAACGTTTAGAAGAATTGACATCATATTAACGATTCACAATGCGTAATAAATATGTTTCAGTGACACTCCTACCAACAACAGCACCGTTATGTAACCTTCCAGCAGCCTGGATTTTTAATATAGATTAAGAGGCAAACATTCCGATTTGTGTTCGCAGAGACAGGGCGTTTGCAATTTGTTTATAACAAGAAAAGATGTTATTTATTAACCTGACTCAAACCTTTAATTATCGGTTACAGATGTAAATAATTATTTAATATGTTTGACAGAAAGAATCATTTTGGTAGAGGTTGGTAGGTCTCTAGTGGATTTATACGAAGATTGTAAATTGCTGGAGGCTTGATCTGAACCACTTTCGTGCTGAATCAATCCGTCCATGATCTGTTGCCCTAATGTAGCCGCCAAAGAAATCACAAAACACACATTAACACGGAGACAACTGGAAGATTCGTGCACAAGATAAAGGAACCATTAACGTGCAACAATGTTAACAGCATTGTAAGACAAGAGTCTAAACAGGGGAGGGGGCGGAATACACAGCGTGGACCACAACAGAAATCAACTATCTTTGCACGGTCTAAATACACAGCGCACCCAATCGAATAGTTCTTTAGACAGCATTACCCAATCGTCAATTTCTTCAACTAACCTGTAGCACACGCTCATCAGGCAAACTAACTGTATCCTTAAATCGATATCCATAAAACCTCTTATTAGAAAATGGCTTTACCTTGAAAATTCACTCCTTACTACATGCCAGACATCCGCCATGTACAGTTGGCAATTTCTTAATACAAATGTGGAGCACTGATCTATTATGAGATACAACTAATTTATACAACATGTAACGCACACTCATCCTTTACGACATTGTCTATATGTTAGGCCACGGCAAAACGTCGATAAATCTGGAATGCTCGGTGACTTTGCCACAGATCTTGATTTTCCAGTGATGGAGAGGTAGCCATTTCATTGCAGCTTAGTCACTGAACGAACAGCCATTTGATGGGCAAAGAAAATATATTAACTAAATATTTCTCTAATCCCCACGCAAGTTTCCTGTGCTAGGAAGTTCCCTGTCGTGGTTTCAGTTCCAGTTATAGCTCAGGGAACCTGTAAAACTTGCGACAATATTGATGCTCAGCACGGTTTAACCCTCTCATCAATCAAAGCAAAGGCATGGTTTTGGAATTGGGAATTACAGATAAAACAAACGGGGTATTCTCTTAATGGAAAGGTGCAGCCGCAGGCATTCAGGAAATTAATAAGGTTCGAAAAACATGGAGAATGAAAGCTCAGTTGTGATTTATAAACTAATACCATTCCAAAAGGGCTCGAAAGGCAACAGGAAAGATTCATCTGATAAACTGAATCAGTATCATCCCAAAAATGCTAAAATCTCAGAAGGATACCTCAATGGGGGTGCTTTGTTGCATAAAGGATTGCTAGGAAATACATGGAAGTTTCATCTGGACATTTGCTACTCATCGAATGTGTTTGAGAAGCTTTCAATGTCGAGTCTCAATTCCAAGTGTGAAAATCGAAATGGGAATTATTTGCAGTAAAAGGGGGAACCTGCATTTTTATTTCATCTTTCACTCCATTTCAACTTTGGGGCAGTCACAGAAGGGTTTTTTTTCTTTCCCACAATGGTAGTGGTTTACCTAAACAGGCAGGAGCTTCTCCGGCTAAGTGAGATATAGTCTGGCAAATCAAATTGCGGTGGTGTTCAACTGGCAAGTTCCTGAGGTCCCTGTACTTCGAAATAGAGCCTTTGTCTCTTTTAATTTTCTGAGTGCTAACTGATTAAACGGTGCGTGTAATTCTTTTTTATGGAGTGTAGGTGATAAAATAAACACAGAGCAGAAGAAAAAGCGGAAGCAGAGGAGGAACAGGACCACCTTCAACAGCAGCCAGCTGCAGGCTCTGGAGAGAGTCTTCGAGAGGACGCACTATCCGGACGCTTTCGTACGTGAGGATCTGGCCAGAAGAGTCAACCTCACCGAGGCCAGGGTCCAGGTACCTTTTTATTCAGTCCACTATTTGCATTGGAGTTACAATTACCTGTTACAGTTCATTCGCAACCCACTTGATATAATTGATTGGGGGAAAAAATGGGCAATGAAGTAAAGATGTGTTTTCACAGACCATTCACTGACCATTTACCGTTGCAGGGTCTGTTGCTAAGAGTTTTTTCATTGTGCTCATCATAGCAGCTGATCACCGAACGATTTTGCCCAACTCTTGACTTTCAATGAAGTAAATTATGTAAGTTGAAATGATTAAAAAAGACAAAGACAGCACCTTTTTATTCACCTCCAATATTGCACAAAATAACAAATCATTTCGCTAATATGGAAACACGGATACTTATAGGATGAACCAAGGCTGTATTTTGGGGATGCTGATTTCCTCCAAGTGTCAGCCAGATCAGATTAGATGTGAACACAGAAATGTTTGCATATCCCTTTATCCATAATGTGCACCAATATTTAGCATCTTAATACAAAACGTACGAGAACCAATAAATGTTGGTGTTCAGAATTGCAAGAATTTCCTTGCCATTATTCATCTCGAATTCCCTGATATCGCACCGACACTGTCTTTACCCCTTCTTGAAATCAAAGCTCAAACATTACCAGTGGTGGTAGACCTTGCGTCGAGCTCGGAAGTTCTGGAGAATGTTAGCATACAGGCAGTGGGATACAGCATCACTGAAATTGGAACCGGACATTCATTCATCTCGCTGGTCAGGCCCTGCGTTCAATCCCAAAAGTAAGCGCAGAGTTTAGTGGAAATTTGAAATATGGGTATATTATTAATATCATGGCAGGCCACCCCCTGCTGTCTGAACATGACTGCACAATATTGGCTAGTACATTTCCGACTGAGAAAACAATATTTTGTTTCTCTGGGTCCGAGCTCTGGTTTGTTAGACGTTGCAACTGATGCAATTTTTCTGCTTTAATGTTCTATTGAAAACTACTATATAATCAGCCGGGATTCGTGAGCAAGAAAACTGCCAGTCAACTTAGATATAAAACTATTGCTTCAAAAAAGTTGTACGGGCTTCATGATAGGAGCTACGTTTTAGCTGGAGCTTGCATTGTCCGTTTTACTTGTCCTCGCCGTATGATTGGCCAATGTAATATTTAAAGAGTCATTAGTGTGCATTGTCCTCTTTGAAACTTCAGTAACTTTTCATTCAGGTCACGCTTCCTTTTAATGTAGCCCAGATAGCACTCCGTGCCAGGCAATAATATAGTCACGGATGCTGTAGACTGGGAGTGGACTGGGGGCGGAGTGGTGGGGGGGGGGGGGGGTGACATTTTGGCCATACCGATTCGAGAAGATCATCATTTTGCGGAATACTAATGAAAACGTCTCCATTTTGCCTCTCATCTCAATTTACAATACAAGTGAGCGCAAAAAGTGAATTCCAAACTGTACATTATTCGATTATCCGGTTACAATCGATACTTGAAACTTGTTTTTTTAAAAATCCCATGTACCGATTTTCATTGTGAGTGGAATATATGTGACACATGACCCCAATACACAGCACACACAAGACCATAAGAAATAGGAACAGGAGTAGGCCATTCAGCCCTGCGAACCTGCTCTGCCATTTAATAAGATCGTGGCTGATCCAGTACTCACTAAGTTCACTTTCCTGTCTTATCTCCGTAATTCTTGATTGCAGGTAGAGAATGTGTGCAGTATATGGGTAGAACATACAGTATGTTTGAGTAAAATGCGCACAGTACAAAGGCAGCATAGACACATTGACAGAGCAGACAATGCAAGGTATTTAGCGCCTGTAAGTATTTGCTAAAGGCCAAAGAGAACCTCAATTAAACATTAGAATTTCCAACAGTTCTGGAGACAGTTCTTGGACTATCACAGATCTAAATGTAAGAAAACTGTAGGTTAGAACTGTAACTGAAACAACAGGTATCTTCAGATTGAGAACCAAGTCTCCAAGCCTCATGAGCATTTTCCAGCATTTCCTCTTTTTGGTCTCCAAGCCACGTGATGGATAATAATATAATAAATGAATCAAAAACAGGAAAGACACTACAAATGGAAACACCTTCAACGGTAGAGTGTTGCCTAATTTTACTCTCACGTTCTTCTCAATGACCAATACAGATGGATGGTCAAATACGCTGCGTTTTTTGGAAGGGAAACCGGTCCCATAAAAATAAACACTCCACAAGCCCCATATTGTGACGCTTTGTTAAAATGTCACCAGGGAATGGACGCCGAGGAGTACTGATGCTTTTATATAGGTGTGAGGATGGCTAGCCAGATTCCTTCGGTAGATTACACTGAGGGTAACGTGAATCTGAAATAAAAACAGAATTTGCAGATCAGGCAGCGTCGGCGATAAAGGAGTTAACGTTTCAAGTCTGTGACCATTCATCAGAACCTTTAGCAGAATGTTGCCTGACGTCAGGTCCACATACTATTTCTCTATACCCTCCCACTCTGCGGAAAGTAACAATACCTTCCACCCACCACCCACTGCTCACCATAATCTCCATTGTCCAGGTCAGACACTTCAGTACATTACCCTGGCTCCAGACAACCGCTTCGCAACATGAACGTGTCCGCATGGTAGCCTCTCAATTTCCAGGCAGATATCCCTTAAGTTTTATTCTATGTATTAAAATGTTTGCCTCCCTTTTAAAAATTAAATATCATTAAACGTCAGAAAGCTACAAAGAATGAATGTGTCAATATGTTTAGGTTTTAGACCGACAGAGAGCTATGGATACTTGCAGAGGTCAGCAAAATCCTTCAAGTTGGATCGAATACTCTCAAACTTTCTGCGTTGACCTGCTCATTTAAAAAATCTAATACATAACATTGCTTGTTCATAACACTGAGTTTGGTTTGGCAAACCAACTAAGATCTTATCAGCGACTAGACTCCAAAGTAATCCCAAAATACTAGAACATTCCAATCTCGTGCCCAGTCGCGCAGTTGACAAGGTACTGACTGAATTGTATATTTACAGGAATCAGAAAATGATGAAAAAATAAAATAAACTACAATTTATATATGCATCTAACTCCACATGTGAGAACGTAAGTTAGTTGCAATTTGATTGTAAAGAAATCCACTTATCAGGCCCGGCATGTTCGCTATATTTTAATGTGTCAGAATGGCTTTAACAGTGCCAGAAAAAAATGGATCATGCCGGCCATTTATTGAGGTTGTTTTGAGATTGGTTAGAGAAGAATTTGTACAATTTACTGAACATTGCACTGCCCATAAAATATGATTGTAAGTAACTAGTTTTGCAACAACGTTTGGCCCTCAGTAATCCAAATTAATGCTTTTCACAGATCCGGGTAGGCGCATGATTAATATCGCAATTTGTGCGAGATTGGCACAAGATGTATTCTTTTAAAAATCCAGATATTGTCGCTCAGACGTTTATAAAGCAGACTTTAAATTAATCACAAACGTGATATCCATCTTCCCATATAATGTAAATCCTCCCTCCCCCCACCAAACACACACACACACGCACACATGCATGCACACCGCTTTCATTTTGTCGCTAATTGTAAAGGAGAAGTTTAGATTGGTGCCTTTCCCAGCAGATTTTTTTTAACTGCCAGGTAAGGAACTTACTGAAATAGACAAATAAGGGAAACAGGCCGGTTTAGCTGCACACTATCTGGGAACTCTGTTAGATTGTAAATCTTCCAAATGAACGTTTTAGGAAAAGCATTAGGTGTTGAACCTCGAAACGGTCATAACACAGAAACGTAGAAAATAATAGCAGGAGTAGGCCAATCGTCCCTTCGAGCCTGCTCCTCCATTCATTTTGATCATGGCTGGTTATCAAATTCAATAACCTGATTCTGCCTTTCCCCCCTATCCCTTAATCTCTTTATTTAGGGGCGGCATTGTGGCACAGTGGTTGGCACTGCTGCATCACAGTTCAGGGACCCAGGTTCCATTTCTGGCTTGTGTCACTGTTTGTGTGGAGTTTGCACATTTTCCCTGTGTCTGTGTGGGTTTCCTCCCACAGTCCAAAAATGTGCTGGTTAGGTGAATTGGCCGTGCTAAATTCTCCCTTAGTATACCCGAACAGGTGCCAGAGTGTGACGACTAGGGGATTTTCACAGTAACTTCATTACAGTGTGAATGTAAGCCTACTTGTGACAATAAATAAACTTTAACTTTACTTTTACTCTTTAGTCCCAGGAATTATACCTAAATTCTTCTTGAAATCACCCAACATTTTGGCCTCAACTACTTTCTGTGATAGTGAATTCCACACATTCACCACTCTCTGGGTGAAGACATTTCTCCTCACCTCAGTCCTTATCCTCAAACTATGACCCCTAGTTCTGGACTCCCCCACCCTCGGGAACATTCTTTCTGAATCTACCCTGTCTATGGAAACTTAGAAAATAAAAGCAGGAGCAGGCAATTCAGCCCTTCAAGCCTGATCCGCCATGTGTTTAAATGTAAATCCATCCATTTGAGGAACCTAATCAAATGGAATATGCACCCCGAGAAACTACTATATCCAGAAAAGTCAGTCGTTTTAACAAGATAATCAGCAAAACCAGTAGATTATTTGGTTTCTATTAAATCTAAGAATTCAATTCGTGGGTTACTTCTGTATGTCCTCAGGATCAGATTAGCTTGGAGTTTGTGGATGGGTGAGACAGCAATGCCTTTCTTCTGGGTTAATCCCAGTGAATCCACCCCTACCAATCAGAAAGCAATTTAAAAGGCACAACTTTGTGTTTTGATAATAGATTAATATTTTGTGTCCTGTAATGGAATCTCTTTGGAGATTTTGTCCGAGGTGTCATTTCTCCTAATGAAATGAAGGTTCTGTACTGAATATTACACTAGGGCAGACATTTTGTGTGAATTCAGTATATAAGGAAATGAGTGAGATGCCTTGGGCTTTGTTAAAAATGAACGAGTATTATCAGCCAGAAGTTACAGAAGGTTAAATGTTTTGCATTTATTATTTTATTCTCACTTTTCTCCCAGGTTTGGTTTCAAAACAGAAGAGCAAAATTCCGACGGAACGAGAGAGCCCTGCTGGCCAGTAAAAATGCCTCTATCCTCAAATCATACAGCGGGGAGGCGGTGGAGCAGCCCATGGCCCCGCGTCCAGCGCCCAGAGCCCAGGATTACCTGTCCTGGGGAACGACATCTCCATATGGGTAATCTCTTATTGGTAATATAGTTGTCATCTCTAACCACAATGCTTGCAAATTGTCCATAATATAAACGTAACCAAGTCCTCCTGAGTCAAGTCTCCAAGGCTCAAAATTAACTGTCCCAAAATGACTCCATAGGTAATATCATCTATAATCTCATAAATATAAACGATTATATACTATGCCATGCAAATCTACTTCATCTCACACAACCAGAGTTAATTTGCAAAATGACAATAAAATCACTTGTCCTGAAGTATCCTCTTGGTATAAATGTAATTTAAAAATGTATTTGAATATAATTACTTATGAAAAAATGAGACAGATGCAGAATAATAAATACTGGTGAGGAACATAATTAAATAATCACATTTACTGACATAACATTGACTGCATTTCAAATTAGTTCATTGTGGACCTTTTTGGGACATCTGGAGAAAGTGAATGATGTTGTATAAATGCAAATGATCGCTTTATAGTGGAAAAGGAGGGGGTATCATTACCTGGAGGAAATGTAATTGAGATCCTGTTGATATATGGAGAGCAAAGCATCACTGGTTTATTACTATCATTGGCATCCCAAAGTATGATAATAGCCTGGAGCTCACGCATTGGTAGCTGTTGCCTGTAAAATGAATTGGTTCTCAAAATGGTCGCAGTGTTTCATTGCTTTATTTGGCATTGCCATCTAGGTTGAGAGCGGTTCTGTGCATTTAGGTTTTCTCCTGTTGACACTGTAGAGGAAATTTAGCGGAAAACTCCAGGGAGTGAAATCCACAGCAGCCCCGATGTCCTATCCCCACTTGCAAATCTCAGGGCCTCAATGCTGAAGTGTTTAAACAAATCTAAAATGACGAAGAACTGCACCTGTGCCACATATGTTTTTTGTCCATCTGAACTTGACGGTAGGCAGCTAGTTATTTAAAGCGATTTATTTACTTCAGATGATCAGTCCTCACAGTAGGTAGACTGGCAGTAGCCATGCTTATTAGTAGCAAGACATCAGTGGCAAAAGGACAATTAATAATGGCAGGGAAGTAAAGTACAGTCATGGCTTCAGAGTTTTGAAAACTCAAGGAAATTAGGATTTGAGGTATTGCACTGTTCATTGTGACAACCAGGAGCTAAATCATGCACAGGCTGAGTTCCTATATGGGTGTGAAACAAAATGGGAATCTCATCCACAGACAGTATTCAAATCCAAAACCATTATTCAATAGATTGAAAGATGAGTAATATAAAAAAAAATTATTTGATTTCAGATGTATTTATAGTTTATTGACGTCACAGGAAATTTAAATTCAAATTACAGCCATACATATTTATTATTTTCTAATATACTTTTACTGAATTTTCTGCTGAAATTGTGTGCCCTAACCATACTATGTATTGTTTAAATGGCCTAGCTAGAGATATGTGGAGTCCTGAAAGTGTTCTGTTGGGGACACGGAACATTCATTCGGGAAATATATTTTGAACTTACAGTCAAAGTCAGCTCTAATATGAGGGTTTGGATATCATGAAATTTAGACAATCCCAATGCCAATGCTCTCTGTATAAGAATCAAAGCTTGGACATAAATGCTCCCCACAATGTCATATGTAGTTCTATGAAGTCCAAAAAAAAATCACCCAACTGCATTCCTCACAGCAGTCACAGTTCCTCAAATCCAGCTGTTCCTCCGTTGATAAACTTCTCTGAGTCACAAGATTCTATGTTGAACATCCATTCCAGGACTTCAGCACAAAAGTCAGGGCTGACACTCCAGTCTGGTACTGAGGATAGGCTGAACATTTGGAGCTGCCATCTTTCGGTTAGAGGCCCCATCTACCCTCTCAGGTGGATGAGAAAGATCCCATGGCACTATTTTGAAGAACAGCAGGGGAGTTATCTTAGATGTCCTTGATCAATATTTATCCATCAGTCAACATGACAAAAACGAGTTTGCTGTCTCTGGCCATAAATTAGGCAAGGGGAATGTGCAACAGGACTTGGGTATCCTTGTACACCAATCACTGAAGGTAAGCATGCAGTTGCAGCAGGCAGTAAAAAGGCAAATGCTATGTTGGCCTTCATAGCAAGAGGATTCGAGTACAGGAGCAGGAATGCCTTAATACAATTACACATGGCCTTGGTAAGGCCACACCTGGAATATTATGTGCAGTTTTGGTCTCCTTATCTGAGGAAGGGTGTTTTTGCTCCAGATTGATTCCTGGGATGATGGGACTGACGTATGAGAGATTGAGTCAGTTAGGATTGTTTTCACTGGAGTTCAGAAGAAGGATGGCGGATCTCATAGAAACCTATAAAATTCTAACAGGGCTAGACAGGATAGATGCAAGAAGGATGTTCCCTTTGGTGGGGGCATTCAGAAACAGGAGCCACAGTCTGAGTATATAGGGCAGACCATTTAGGAGTGAGAATTTCTTCACCCAGAGAGTGGTTCGCCTCTGGAATTCACTACTACAGAAAGTAGTACAGGCCAAAACATTGAATGTTTTCAAGAACCAGTTAGGTATAGCACTTGAGTTGAAGGGGATCAAAGGATATGGGGGAAAGGCATGATCAGGCTATTGAGTTGGATGATCAGCCATGATTATAATGAATGGTGAAGCAGGCTAAAAGGGCTGAATGGCCTCTTTCTGCTCCTATTTTCTATGTTTCTATGTAACATTGCTGCAACATTGGCTGTAAAGTGTTTTGAGATGTCCGGTGGTTATGAAAAGTGCTATATAAATACATTTTAATTTTAATGTGGAACAATGTTATCAGAGCCATTAAAGCTCTTTTTGAGGTAAAAATTGAAAGGAATTCCACACTTCAGAAGTTTCCCCATGCTTCTCCATTGCTTCCAATTATGTACACACCACTCATCCTATGTTAAGTAATTGTAAATACACTGGGACAGTTGTGTGGATGCATTACATTTCTACCTTCATTATTTATAGTGTCCAAGAGATTGAGTTTAAAACAATCATTATTGGCTATTAATTCCATATCCCAATTCCTAGAGGTCTTTTCAGTTGTAATTAGATTCTGTAATTAGGTGGTTAACTTTTTGATGGTTCATCTCATGTTAGCCAGGGACCAGCTGCTACTTGTTAAAAGAGTTTGCCCTTTGTTAATTAGTGGATTCAGTAAAGAGATCCTTCCCGACTGCATTCCTCACAGCAGTCACAGTTCCATGCATATCAAATATGCTGGATGTAAATAGAAGGCAATGGAAATATTGTTGTGGAGTGTTGCAATTTAGAGCTGGATCATATTCAATAGTTAATTGTGTCTAATCACTTTAGTATTTGCTTTATTCATAGTGAATATACTTTGATTGAATTGAAAACTTTATGACCTTCACCCGCTGTCAGTATTCAAACTTTTAAGGTCAATGACAAGTTAGGATAAGTATTGTTTTTAGAAGGGAAGTGTCACTTAATTCTAAAATTTATACAGTGAAATGCAATCTCTCACTTTCCTATTTTTTTGATATAGTTTATATACTTTAAAACAGTTAGGGAGGGGCAGCATGGGTGCTGACAGTTTCCATTGAGGTTTCTAATAGGACATCATTAAAATATGGTATAATGATTTCGTTAGTATAGAGAGTTTGTTGCAGCTACGATATTTCTACCAATTATTTTAATGAAATAGAACATGAAGTTGTCACGAGATAGTTCTACACAAAACAAATGCTTCAGTTGCTTCTGACCAACAGTTAGGAGGCACAAGATGCAAGTGAACAGATCTCCCTTACAGTATTTATATTTGACACAATTTAGCACTGGATTTTGAAAGGAGCATTAACTATGAAATATATCTTATTCTTAGGGTACAGTGCAATGTTGTAAATACAGTAGAGCAAACATTTCCTTTCAATTTTACACTGATGTGCATAAAAGCAGACAGCTTAGTGCACAAGCAACTGAGTTGTGCAAGAAGAAAGGAATTTAGCTTGAACCCAGGTTGCAAGTTGACATTATTGTTAACCTATTGTGCACAGTGAAATTTACCAAAGCACCAAAAAATAAAGAACCATCTCCAACGTTCAATTAAAAAATGTTTGACTATCATAAAGTCAGATGCACAAAGAAAACAGAATCTTGCTATTTGTTCCTTTAAGTATTTGCTTCCAATTTACAAGTGAATTAGAACAGAAATCATCACTGACTGAAAGCTACATTACTTCAGTATATGGTGACCCCACTACTTACTGTCTAACCAAGTTGCAAAGCAGAACATTGACCTATGTAAATAACTGCAGTAACCGTGAATCTAAGAATACAATTTACTTAATAATTGCACTTAAAATTATTGTCTCTAATATCTGTCATTTTTTGTGGAAACTACAGAGTCAAATGATCAAACTCACTTGTAAATATTACTAAGAGTTAGGAGGACAATAATGTGAACAGTATTGTCAAAGAAAAAAGTTCTACTTATGACTGTGTAATTTACTTTAATTGGGCACAGATTGAGAGATAGTGGAAGGAGTTTTACCATCCTGCCTGCCACGGGAATCGTAGCAGGTGAGGGGTGGACCATACAAAGGTCCATTGACTTTGGGTGGGATTTTCTGGTTTTTGGGTGAGCTTGGCCAGAAAATCCCGCCCAGTGTCTCTTAAATTTTTTCTTCCATTTTCCCTCTATTTAATTGTCCAGTGACATTTATTGTATCTGTTTGAGTTCAGGTAGTCAATATCTTCCACACCTCTGACACTATAGCTTTGAAACCAGTAACTGGATGATAGAGAAGCATGGCTTGTGTGTAAAGTAACCCTCCCTTTGGGTAATAATTGGTCATTCCAATATTGTGGCTGTAATTGATAACTTAGCCCTTGGGAGATTTGAAGACAAAACAGCTTCCTACCGTTCAGCGATATAGAACAGACAATTAATGTTAAGGTTATTTCCACAAGGGCTTCATAGGTTCCAGGGTCAGCTGTTAGAGCACAGGATTAACCCCATGAAATGTTAGCTCCACGCTATGACTAGAATGGCAATGTGCATTTATGTAACACATTTAACGTATAAACATGTATCAAGACAATTCAAAGAGGTGTAATCTGACAAAACTAACTTTAGATAATCATTTATCCATCTTTCATTTGCGAACTGTTTACATTCTAGTCCATTAATACTTCCAGGTCAGGCAAGTTCCCAAATTTCTAATACTGAACACATGTTTTCTAGCCTGTGGAAGGGGATCTCATTGTGCATAATCATTATTAACACTTCATATTTTGAAATAAACAGTACTGATCCCTTCATATAACTCACATAATCCATATAGTCATGTATGTGTATCCTATCTGCTCTAAATGTTCATCTAATAGATGTCCGCCAAGAAATTAACATGTGGAAATCCTTACCTTCCTCAGTTTTCTCTTCCTATAATCAACATGCTTTCAAGCTCGACATTACCTGATTAATACTTCTGGATTTATTCTATTTTCTGCTCATTTCAACTTTGGTGGTGTCTTGAAATGTAAACCTTTGAATACTTTTTGTGCTTTAACATTATTAACACAGACCCCTAATAATCTATCTTCTAATTAGTGGGTAGGGATCATAGTTCCAGACCCAATTTCCAGATATGAGCCAGTAGTCTTGTCTGAAAAACATTAATCTATATATCCTGTCTATCCACTATTATTTTCCATATAACAGTTACTCACTAATCAACACATTATTTGAAAACTATCTCAGTGGGAAGCAACTTATTTCTACCAGTAAGACTCATCTTACAGGTCACATTTCTGGCAAAACTCCTACCGTTGATAATTTTACCATCATGGTCAGCAAGTACGAACTGGGATGGAGAGAAGAAATTTCACACCATCGTAGCTTAATCAAGGATTTGCATTTATGATTTGCTTTTATAGTGCACTTAGCGAAGTGCAAGATTCCACTAACTCCTGATGCATCTGGTGGCAGCCCCGAGTAAATCTATCAGATTTTCTAAGGCTGGACCGAGTAAAAATGAATCTTCCTCATGGCTCACTTTAACCAATGTGAGAGATGGGGGTGTCAGCTACTGACACTCATCTCTCTCTGTGTGAGAGATGGGTGTCAGTAGCTGATAGTCCTTGCACTCCACTAAGTGCAACATAAAAGCAAATGAGTTTGTATTAAAATTCATGTATCTCACACACTGTATATTTGTCCTGCCAGCCGATTTTCCCCTTTTTTTTGTACTTTGTTTCTTTTATTATTTCTTTTCTCACATGGGCCCCACGAACCATGATCTCTGACAACCGAGAAGCACACTGGAAAGCTAGTCCCAATCCGCATACCGCATCCGCATATGAGACAGTAGACTGCCATTTCTTCTCTCTTGTAAACAAAATAACTGACCTCCATTTAGCTCCTTCCATGTAGTGTAAATATTGCAGTTACCATGAGAAAAATCATGAGCATAAATTGTTAATCCTAATCTCTGACAAGGCATGTTATCTGAATTAATACATTTTACTTTATCCCTTCACTTTTTCCATTGATTTTCTCCACTCCTTTCCTTAAACAATTCCACCAACTTCACTCTCCAGTATTTCATCCAAGTGACTGCTATTCATGTGTGAACACAGGCAGTGAATGCTGGGCATGGAATTTGACTGCAGAAGGCATCACAGCCAAGCTAGATCTTGTCCTCACTTGACACCCAAACCTGTACAATATGTAGCAGGAATCAGTGACTAACAACCATTACAGCAGCAACTTACATTTATGTAGCGACAGTTATTAGTGTGTGGAACACTATTTCTCCCTCACAAAGCTGGGGTTACTGAGATCACTTGTAGTATTGCAACAACCGATGTCCCATTATCAGTTGAATGAGCACAGCTCAGTGATGAACCCTCTAACTTTTTTATTTTATTACTTAGTGTTACAACAGTCATTGCTTTTACTCACAAAGCCATCTGAAGAGTCCTGAAAATGTAAATGTTCCTGTAAACGATCATGGTGCAGAATATGTTTTAATAATGTACATCACACCTACCTACAACCCCTTCTCAGCACACTTATTAATATGTGTATATGTTACATAGACAGAGACTGTCATGTGGAATAACCTGAAAAGTAATAATCTATTACTACTATTGCCATTTTCATTGCCATTGCTTTCAGAAACAGCTTTGAGTATACCTTTTATTTGTCCCAGGACATCCTGATATTAGTGACAATAAACTCCTTGCCCCGTCTGTATAGATTGTATCAGTACTTTCTACATGTCCGCTTTATATTTCTTCTCCTGTTTTCTAGTCAGAGGGAAAAAAATAATGCATTGGAGGCAGGGTTTTCACAGCATCCAAAATACAGTGAAAAATTATCTTTTTAAACAATGGACTCTGTAGATTTAAACCTCCTTAACATGTAGGCTAATGGCTGCTGTCAATAATCAGAAAGCACACACTCGCATGCATGCACACACAGATGCACACATATACACATCATCACAACATGCACACACACTTGGTTTTAATGCTGACTATATGCAACACAATCTGAAATGTATTTATTCACTTGAAACTGAAGTTATTCATTTGGAATGATTGCTGTGTCAATAATCTGATGTCAATAGAACCTTATCAATAACCAGTACATCAAGGGTAATTTCCACATTTTCTGTGCACAACCTTTCTAAACAGACTCTATACACTTGAGGATCAACCATACCCTACTGCTAGTCTCTTTGGCCGCACATCCTATTGGACTCCATAAGTCCCATCCACAATTCCTCTGTACACAAATGGGTATGTATCAATCACATTAATATACAATGTACCCATATGCCTGGATATAAAGAGCACTGATCAGTAACACTCAGGCGATGTACATCACTTACTTTATAAAAGCTGTGGTTCAGATTTGTCAGAGAGCATGGTTGACCCATTTGTTATGTATCTGTTTGCCCTCGAGTTTCCTTTTTTCTCTCCCTTTCTCTTTCTCTCTCACGCACATATTTAATTACACACAAATTAAACCTTTATTTTTCTCCTCTCTATGTGGATATGTTTATTCTCATAGTTATCTAAGCAGAAGTATTAATTCAACTGAAAGGGAAGTTACTACTGAGAACAGATATGTTACCAAAAGAAAAGACACAGAGAAAGTATAATTGCCAGCTACGTGATTTTTATCATACATCATTGTTAAATATATGATATTTTATTTATAATAGCCAGAACAAGTTTTCAGCTGGAAAAATAAATGAATGTTATCAGTTTAACTTGTTTCGGTAAGGCCTTGTTTCCATAATGAGTTTAAACCTACATTCAAATAATGTTTATTGATGATTATTTTAAGTAGCTAATAACAATTTACATTTTTATAGCATCTTTAATATAATTAAGATCCCAAGATGGGATATAACAGGAGCATTATAAAACAAAATATGACACTGAGCCACATAAGGAGATACTGGTCCAAATTACCAAAAGCTTGGTCAATAAGGTAGGTTTAAGCAGTGTCTTAATGGAGGAGAGTGAAGCAAAGAGATGGAGAGGTGTCAGGAGGGAACTCTAAATCTTAGGTCCTAGACTACTGATGATTAAAATTAGTGATGCTCAAGAATTAGATAAGCATTGATATCTTGGAGGATTATGGGGCAGGATGGGTGATAGCATGGATTGATATGAAAAGAAGGATATGCATTTTAAAATCAAGATGTTGCTTGGCTTGGGATCAATGCAGGTCAGTGAGTACAGTGATGTTAGATGAACAGGACTTGATGCAGGTTAAGAAATCATTGGCAGAGTTTTAGATGCTTTCAATTTTTTGGAGAGTAGAATGTGTGAGGCCAGCCATGAGTGCACTGGAATAATCAATTCTACACATAACAACGGAGTGATTGAGAGTTGAGCTGTAAATCATTGAATCATAGAATCCCTACAGTGGGACAGAAGACCTACAGTGCAGAAGGAGGACATTTGGCCCATCAAGCTGCAACAACAACAATCCCACATAGGTCCTATCACCATAACCCCAAGTATTTACCCTGCTAGTGCCCTGTCACTAAGGGACAATTTATCAGGGACAATCAACCAAACCCACACATCTTTGGAGTGTGGGAGGAAACCAGAGCACCAGAGAAAACCCACACAAAGGGAGTATGCGCAGACTCCACACAGTCAGTGGCCCAAGGCTGGAACTGAATAGAGATCCTTGGCAGTGTGAGGCAGCAGTGATAACCACTGTGCCACAGTGTCGCCCCTGAGCTGAGCCAGGGTGTCATTGGGAGTCATTATGGAAAGGAAATAGGCTATCTTTGTGACAAAGTGAATGTGTGGTTGGAAGCTCATCTAGGGGTCAAATATCACACCAGGACTATTAAAATCCTACAAACCTTCAAAATGTACTATAGCTATTTCTGCACCATTTAGAACAGCGTTGGTCATCCTGACAGCCTGTCATCAACATTTTATTTGTATGGTTTATAAATTGAGATCATGGAAGCATGTGGGTTAGTTTCAAGTGAAAAACAGGGAAAGGCTAAGTACAAAGATAAGAATGCTGCATTTAGGAAAGTAATAAGATGCTATGATTTAGAAGCAATGCATTAAGAACAATAATGTTTTGTCGTGAGAGTTTGAAACTGTGTTTGTGAGTTGTTGTATCAGGTCTCTAGTTTCCATTGATTGGTTATGTCGTACTCTTTAAGTTTAGTTATACTCTACTTTCAGCATTGATGCAAGGGCTTTTACCCATTTCTTAAACACAAACTTTCATATAAATGACTTATAATTTGGTGGTGATTTTAATTTTATTGGGTAAATAACATCTCTTGATAGGCACAGACAGTGAGTAATGAGGAGGTTTCCCCTCAAACAAGCAATTGTTTTCTTTTTGGTTATATCCCATTCACCCAGAGTTATTTATAAATGATATTGGCTTTGATTTGCATTGATTGCATTTCAGGCAGGCCTGAGTGCAGCCAATGGATAGCCATATTTTTACAGCCATATTAGTAAAAATAACATTTAAAAAGATCCCCACGTGATCCACTATAATTTTAATGCTAGTTTCAAGCTAACAGGTCAATCAGCACTTCACTAAATGAAACATTTTAATTAGCAGCCTGATGATGGTGAAGGTTACACTGTTCTGCAATGTGATTTGAGCACATGTGTGCAAGGCTCAACCTTGTCTGAGTAAAGGAAGGGTGAAAACATATTAATCAGCAATACCAGCTAACATAACTCTAAAGCAAATGCTAATGGCAAATCAGTAGTCACGGCACTGTGCTCACAATATCTTCTTAAATAAAATGCATTAAAAGTAGAAAGAGTTTCAAAATATATTAGAGAGTTGAAGCAATGAAAATTTACTTAGTCAATCACTGTAGCAGTGCAGAACTTTGTAAGCACTGTTGGCATTATAAAACAAATAAATGAAATAATCAAAATTAAAAGCAAAATACTGTGGATACTGGAGATCAGAAATTTTTAAAAAAGTTCTGGAAAAACTCAGCAGGCCTGGCAGCATCTTGGAAAGAAACAGAGTTAACATTTTGAGTCTAATATGATTCTTCTTCAGATCTGCTCTGAAAAAGTATCACATTTATTTCAGAAAATAATCTAAAAGTTGATCCAGGGAACTGAATAATTTCATGGTTTTGAGATTGGGCTTTTTCCTGAATTTTTGCTTGATTAGAGCAGCCATCACCTTTACACTGTGACAAATACTATTCCTTATATATTCATACTGTCTTTTGGGTCATTAACATCTTGAACTTCCTTTGAACCGCAGAGATGGTCTTTATGTAGGTGGAGGTAGTAAAGATAGGTAGCAAGATAGTGTAATAAAGAGCCAGAGATTCTGGGGACCTTCACAGTGTGTTAAATGAGTGAAAGATCTACATGCCACATTTAAGACAAGTGTAGGAGCTTGTAGTGGGATCTATCTATTAGCATAAGTTAAGTGACAAAGGTAGCTACATTCTGGGCTGCAAGGTAAAGAAAGCTTGAAACAATCAGATCACCCCTGTATAAAGATAACAGTTGGAGAAAGCTTCTCTGAAGTCCAAAGCTTTACTAGTTTCTGCTTTTCTCTTCATAAAATGCTGAACTCGGAAGGGGTACTTTTAAACTTATAAAGTGAAATACTCACATGTAAGTTCTTAGAGTAATGTCAATAAGTGGACATGTTCCTGGTTAAAGAAGTGGAAATCTGAGAAAGCATGCAGAAATTTCGACTAACTAATGACTATTTCCCTACTGATCAGATGGCACCTGACGCTCAAAAAATGCTCGCGTCTGGAGATTTACTTCCAGCAATGCTATGGCGGGAGGGATGGTGTTTAAGATTTTAATATCTTAAGGAGCCCAGTAAATTAGACATGACGGTTGGGTGTTACCTCAGCCACAGGTATCCTGTTACTTATTCAGATTAAAAAACCATTCAATGGTTGGAAAGCTAATTCTGGATCATGTGTTTGCGAACCTTTGGTCCACATCCCCTTTGCAGCTGCAGGAGTTCCACGATCTCTCTCACAATATGTTGCGGGTATGCTGTAAACTTCATTCTCTATTCACTCTCCCATAGGTTGCGATTCAATTCAGCGCCAGAAATTGTTAATGGGTCGCTAGCTACACCCTTTCACTCTCCAGACCTGTGTACGTGCAGTAGAGGCGAATTCAAAACAGTGCGAATGCCAGTTGAGACGGTTATAAAGAATTAAGGTCCCCAAAATCGCATGTTTCAGAAAGTTATTTAATTACTGTAGCACCGAGGCCTGTTTTTCGTGTGAAATGTTTCAGACCAACAAATCATCTTGGAGAGTGGAGAGAATTAAAATGTGTTCAATTGCGAACGGGTGATTTATTTTACAAGATAGCTATAGCATTTGTTTTGTCAGTAAGTGCTTCCGAGTGACCATAACACGTTCTCAATTTCCCGGATATAAAAGTTTCCTAAGACAGGCTCTTGATACGACTACACACAACTCATAATTTCCCTCTATATAATATGAAAAACCTGCTGAGTTAAAGTAAAGTTAAAGTTTATTTATTAGTCACAAGTAAACTTACATTGACATTGCGATGAAGTTATTGTGAAATTCCCCCAGTCGCCACACTCCTGCGCCTGTTCGGGTCAATGCACCTAACCAGTTTGTTACATGCATAAACACGCTCTGAATTAAAATGGTATCAAAGAAAATGTGTGTGTGTGCTAGTTAATATTCTGTGTGTTTGTTCCGCAGTGCCATGGCCACATACTCCTCCTCTTGTGCTACCACTAACCCCACTCAAGGAATGAATATGGCCAACAGTATTGCAAACCTTCGTCTCAAAGCCAAAGAGTACAGCTTACAAAGAAATCAGGTGCCCACCGTAAACTGAGCGCCCTTCATGGACTACAGCAACCACGGGTCCGTCCATTCCCTGCAACCAGACCGCAACAGCAAAAGGTCTCACGGAAGGGACAAGAACACTCAAACTACAAACAGCAACCAAATCCCCAATACAACAGGCAAATAAAAACATGGACACGCACAAATACTTGACCTGTATAGAGCCAGAATTGCTGACGCGTTTCATCCCTGTGGATTTTTAAAATAAAGATAAGAGTAAGTATATATTCCAGTTTTGTCAAAACCTTTTCCATCCTGGATTTAAGAAATACGGGGACACAATTTTCAAACTTTGGCTAGACCAATTGCAAGATTTTCTTTTGTTGTGCGTATGTTTTTAAAGAGGCTTTTATTGGGTCTCCAACCGAGTGTTGTATTAAAGTTATATTGTATTGTTTCTCTACAGATTTTACATTTTGTATCCAATGACAAGGTTATTGTTAGCAATGCATTTTTTTCTATAAAGGCAAGCTTGATATGGCAATTTTTTGTTGATCAAACAATTTTTTGAAATAAGGCAAATCTGATTTTCTATTCTGTCTACGTCTGTAACAGCCTTTATAACTGTTCTTAAAGGAGAAATGATTCTTTGGTGTACAATAAAGTAACAAGCACTCAAAGACGTGGGTTTATATCTGACTAGAAATACATCAATAAATTATTACGAAAATATAGTTGGTGCCAAACGGGTCTTTTTCAAAATTAATTTGTTGTACAATTTCGTTACAATAATACTGTATTATACACTCGAGCCAGGTAGAAAATAGACCGTGGCCATTTATATCTGTGTAGCTCAGTTGACTGTATATATACAATTGATATTCCGGACTGAATTTATTCGTCAGCTGTGTTTGTTGCTTGAAAGCCGAGTTTCTAAATTTCAGCTGTGAAAGTCATCAAGATTACTGTACAAAGCGGTCCAAACCCCCCAATCCTTCCCCATCCCTCTCCCCAGTCACACTCACCTCCCACCTCAAACCCCTCAGTCACTGCCAGGAAAGGAAGCCAAGGTTAGCTGTTATAAACGTTCCTCACATAATTTACTGAAGGGTGATTTCTACAGAGATTTATCCAATGTAAAGAAAATTCAAAGTTAAGACAGTCAGGTACAGAGCAGAACAACACTTAGGAGTTGTTAAAGCGGAATCTGCTATTATTTGGAGTTTTTGAAAACACTCCCCATAAAACGAGTCGAATACACCAATACATAAATATACAGTACCCAATGTAATTAGTATAGGCCTCTAGTTACCGGCCCACAAGTGTTTGGGTTTAAACAGTGCCTTCCCCCACAGCAGTCCTCTCAAAGCACTTTGGGAGGTGGCAAGGGCGAGAATGGGACCGAAGATAATTTACAGCACGGCAACATGCCATCGAGCACAACTGAGGCTGATTTCTGTGCTCCACACAAACCTCCTTCCACGTATTTCAAATAAACCCTGTAAGCACATCCTAGCATTCATTCCTCCCCTATGCTGCTCTGCCTTCAATAAGCCTATGCTGTGATCACTCCTTGTGGCAGCGAGTTCTACATTCTAACCACTGCCCGAGGAACCAGGTTTTAGGGTGGTTTTGAAGGAGAGCGAAAGTAATGAAAACAATGAGATTCTCAAATGAATAAGACGCCAGTGGCTGAGAGATTGATTTGGCTGCCAATAATGAGCTAAGGGACCGGGAAGGGATTAAAACCAGTGAGTGGAGCGTCGGCTGTGCACTCGGGATGTGTTCTTACAGGATCGAGTGAAACTACAGTAAGAACTGAAATAAGGCCGAGGGCCTTGAAGTTGACACCGGGAGGGAGGGGTTTCATGTGTTACTCTGAGAACGGAATCCCCTCCACAAACAATGTGGCTGAATCTGCTGAAAAGTCGTTCCACTCAGTACTTTGACCCTTTCCCGATTTCCATAAAATTCCAAAGAACTTGCTTCCCTCGACGAGTCTCTCTGGGTTGTTATTTCCCAAAGCCTATCCCCCCTGCCTTTCTAACCCTCCCCCAATACAATTGCTCCGGTTTTTCGTCTCATTCCCAAAGCGGCCGCCTCATTTTGCAAAAGATCTTTTGAAAAGTTAAAGTGGGCAGGATGAGGGAGGCAGGGAGGGAGATTTCAGGCAGGGCGGAGTTTACCGTTAAGTCGCTGACAGAAAGAAGCTTTCTCAATGACCTGTCACACAATTGTAAGTTTTTGAAAGGGGAGGATTTCAATTTGACCAGTCTGTAAGGACAACGGGTTGTTTTACAGGAGTTTTAGTATTACAAAGGGGACTCTTTTCAACTGCTCTGGCCTTATTATTGCCCTTTTAGTACAGCCATAAAAACAAAATATTAGAAATATTCAGTAGGTCAGGCAGCATCTGTGGGGAGAAACAAATGTTTCAGGTCGAGATGACCTTCCATCAGTAATATAAACCAAAATAGAGTGGATGCTGCAAATTTGAAATAAAAGTAAAAACATTTCTGGAAATATTCGGCAAATCAGGTAGCATTATGGAGAGAAGCATAGAGAATACTGTTTCAGGGCTTCCCAAACTGTGGGCTGCAGCTTCCAGCAGTGTTATGAGATAGCTTAATGAATTGCTTTCTGAGGCTGAATTGCTGCTGCAATAAAGGCCTGCAAATAAGTCGCAGTTCTTTTTTTTTATTTGAGAAATCCTACCTCTCCAACTCCCCCACACTCAACGCCTGTTCCTCACCCCACTGCTCAACAGCTGAAGTCTCAGTTTGGGAAGCACTGATTCATTTTCACTATTTCCACAATATGCACACTTGTGGATATAATAATTTTAACTCTACATGGATCTGCTAATGGGATTACATATCTTTCTTTATCCCATTGACCCGCTCCAATGTTTTCTCTTTCTCTGCTTTTTCTGCCTTTAACCTCTTCTCTCTATCATTCTATTTTCTATCCTTTTCCCAATTCCTATCCCTCTATGCTTTAATTCCATTTCTTCCTAACTGTATTCTGATCTGTTGTTCTTCTGTTCATTTCTCCCTCTCTAGATACATGCACACTTAACTCAATGGGTAGTGTATGCGTCAGAAGGCTGCAGATTCTTGTTCCACTCCAGAGATATGAGTACGTAATCTAGGCTGACACTGTAATGTAGTATTGAGGACAATCTGTACTATTCGAGATGCAACAATACCTTGCATAAGGCCCCAGCTGCCCTTTCAAGTGGATGGAAAAGATTGCATGGCACAGTTCCAAGAAGAACTCAGGAGTTCTTCATTGTTTCCTGACCAATATTTATTCCTGTATCAACATCACTAAAACAGATGATCTGTTTATTATTTCATTGTAGAACTTTGCTGTGTGCAAATTGGTTGCTGAGTTTCTACACATTGCACAATGACTACACTCCAGTCTTTGCCTTTGTAGCCCAGTTCATCTACCTCTCGACCATCATTCCTCATTTTCATTCTCTCTCACCTCTATCCCCCTCTCTTTCTGTCTCTAACACTGTCTCTATCCATTATCCAAAAAGGATTATGTTGAAGTAAGAGGTTTATAATGTTGCAAAGAATAACAGCAAGCCTGAGTGTTTTAGAAACCAGAAAACACCAACTAAAAATTGATAAATGGGAAAAAATAGAATAAACCAGCCAGAAATATAAAAACAGATTGGAAGAACTTTTTCAAGTACAGACATAAATTACACACCAGGAAGAGGAGATAACTAAGGGGATTAAAAAATGAGGAACTTAAAATAGTTAATATAAACAGAGAAAAGATATTGGAGAAATTTATGGGACTAAAAGTGGACAAATCCCCAGGACTTGATGGCCAGGGTTCCTAAAGAGATAGCTGCAGAGATAGTGGATGCACCAATTAGGATTTTTCAAAAAGTCCTAGGTCCAGAATGGTTCTCATAGATTGGAAGTTCACAAATGTAACACCATTGTTCACGAAACAGGAAGAGAGGAAACAGGAAATTACAGACTTGTTAGTTAGACATCAATTGTTGGAGAAATACTGGAATGAAGAGCTTGGCGTGTGAGGAATGGTTGAGGACTCTTGGTCTGTATTCGTTGGAGTTTAGAGGGATGAGGAGGGATCTTATTGAAACTAATCGGATACTGCAAGGCCTGGATAGAGTGGACGTGGAGAGGATGTTTCCACTAGTAGGAAAAACTAGAATCAGAGGGCACAACCTCAGGCTAAAGGGACGATCCTTTAAAACAGAGATGAGGAGGAATTTCTTCAGCCAGAGAGTGGTGAATCTGTGGAACTCTTTGCCGCAGAAGGCTGTGGAGGCCAGGTCATTGAGTGTCTTTAAGACAGAGATAGATAGGTTCTTGATTAATAAGAGGATCAGGGGTTATGGGGAAAAGGCATGAGAATGGGGATGAGAAAAATACCAGCCATGTTTGAATGGCAGAGCAGACTCGATGGGCCGAGTGGCCGAATTCTGCTCCTATGCCTTATAGTCTTATGATTAAGAAAATCTTAACAAAACACTTAGAAAATGATAGTAATGTTCAGACAGTCAGCATGACTTTACTAAAGAGAAATTATGATAGACAAATTTGTTAACGTTTTGTGAGGTCACTAGTTAGATAACTAGTAATTTATACGGGAGAACCAGCAAATGTAGTAATTCGGATTTCCAAGGACACTGATTAAGGTTAATATGCAAGATAAGGACTCATGGAGTTGGGGGCAATATATTAACATGGATGGAGGATTGGTTAAAAGACAACAGAAATAAAGACAATGGGTCATTTCAAGGCAGGAAAGTGGAGTGTAACACGGATCACTGCTAGGACCTCAGCTATTTACAATCTATATTAATAACTTAGACAAAGAAACTGAGCGTAATGTATGTTGATACAAAGTCAGGTGGAAATGTAATGCAAAGACATAAGGGCAGGTTAGGTGAAAGGGCAATAAGGTGGCAGATAAAGTATCAGTTAGAAAAGTGTGACAATATTCATTTTGGCAACAAGAAGAGACAAACAGGATGTTTTTAAAAAGATGTGAAACTTTTAAATGTTGATAGAACATAGAATCTGCAGTGCAGAAGGAAGCTATTCAGCCCAGCAAGCCTGCACCAACAACAATCCCACCCAGGCCCTATCCCTGTAACCCCACATATTTACCCTCCTAATCCCCCAACACTAATGGGCAATTTATGATGGCCAATCAACCTAGTCATATAGATGTTTTTTGGGGAAATGGCACTTTGACCTTTATTGCCAGAGGATTGAAATGTAGAAATAAGGAGGTGCAGCTACAATTATATAGGGCTTTGGTGAGATCATTACTGCACATGGTTTTGGTCCCCATATTCAAGGAAGGATATACTTGCCTTGGAGGCAGCACAGTGAAGAGTTACTAGATTGTGTTCCTGGGATGAAAGGGTTGTTCTATGATGACAATCTGAATAAATTGAATTTATACTCTTGGGACTTTAGGAGAATGAGTGATGGGGGGCTTGACAGGGTAGACACTGAAAGACTTTTATTCCCCAGCTGGGAAATCTAGAGCATGGGAGCACCATTTCAGGATATGGGCACGATCATCAAAGACTGAGGAGAAATTTCTTCACACCGTGCATTGTGTATCTTTGAAATTTTCGCTCCACAAGGTGTGGATGCTGTCTGGGATCAATAGATTTTTACTCTCTCAGGAAATTGAGGGATATGGGGAGTTGGCAGGAAAGTGAAGTTAAAGTAGATCATATTGGATGACAGTACAGGCTCAAGGGGCTGAATGGTCTACTCCTGCTCCTATATCTGATGTTAATTAATTTGGTTGCGAAATGCTTTGGAACCTCCTGAGGACTAGAAAGGTACTATAAAAATGCAAATTCTTTAAAAACTATCACCTATCTCTTCCAACATCCTCTGTACACCTCTCTATGCCTCCAGTCATTCTTCCTCTGTACTTCCTTTCTTTCGATATCTTTTATCTCCTATCCCGCTATCTTTCTCTCGCCTCTTTATTCCTTTCTTTTACTCACATCTTCCTGCTTTCTATTCTATTCCAGTTTCTGTCTCACTTTCCCTTTTATGTTTCTATTCATCTCTTTCTGTTTTGTTCCCATATCTCTGCCTTGACTTTCCCTCTGCCTCACCATTTCACTCTTTCTCCCTCTGCCCTCAATTCTCATTCTATATCTCTGATTCTATCTATTTTCCTGTACCTCAAAATATCTTCCCCTCCCTTTATTTTCCTATTTGTATCTCTCTGTTTCAATCCTCTTGGTGCCAGCATCCTTTTTCCCTCTTTGTCTTTATGCCCGCCTTACCTGAATATCCCCTGTCGATACACACTATTGACCATTGACAGATTTGTGTGGACAGGAGAATGAGACAATCCCAGAAGTGTGTGCTGATCTACTAGCCTCAGGAGGTGCGCTGTCATTCAGTGAGTGATTAAGGTCTGGAATGCACTGTCTGAGAGTGTGGTGGAGGCAGGTTCAATCGAAGCATTCAAAAGCGAATTAAGCTGCTATCAGAAAAAGAAGAACATGCAGGGTGGGAGAATGGCACTAAGGGAATTGCTCATTCAGAGAGCGGAAGGGCCAAATGGCCTTCTTCTGCATTGTAACAATTCTATGATTGTATGGTTTGGGCACATAATCTCACATCTACTGAAAACAAAAGTACATTTGAATGAATCCTGGTTCCACAAGTACCTATATTTATTTCCACTGAGTGGAAACAGAAGTCTCCAGACTTAAACATGGATTGCATACTTCAGTCACAAGTCCATACACATTACCAACAATTTAGAGAGTTTGTTGATCTCTCATTAAATAATGTAAATAGAAGAAACCTTACAATTAGCCTCCAACATGTTGTATATTTATGTTAATGAATTAAGATAAGAAAATTGCCTCGTGCACATTGTAAAGAGCAAGTGACCGAGTTACTGGTTCACAATGATGGAGCCTGGTGTAGTGCCTTTTAATAGTTTTATACTCACTGTAGACCAGCCTCGACCATCAGTTACACCTTTTCCTTCTCAAACATAAATGCAAATCTTGTATTTGTACCTGTGTGCAATATTTTAGTTTTGCTGGCATTTACTTATGAAGTGTATGGGACTTGAGAATGCAGTTCAGCTAAGGCATGTTCCAGCCATGATGCAGATCCTGCAACTCAGCCAGTATCTATAAAAGAATGCTTAAAAGCTCATAAGACTGGGTGGCGAACTATAATTCCAACTTCTCTTGAAATGAGAAAAGGACACGTTGCATCTTAACTGGAAGGGCACTAACATCCTAGCGGAGAGATTTGATTGTGTAGTTTGGATGGATTTAAACTAATAAGGCAGGGGGATGGGATCCACAGCAGTAGGTCAGGGAGTACAGAGACTGTGGAGAACTCAGTGAATGGGTACAGTAAGGCAAAGAGAAATAAAACACAGAGAGGGTGTACAAAACATGCCAGGTGAGATGGTCTGAGATGTGTTTGCTTTAACACAAGGAGTATGACAGATAATTCGGATGAACTTAAAGCTTGGATTACTACATGGAATTATGATGTTGTGGCAACTACAGAGACTAGGATGAAAGAAGGGCAGGACTGGCACCTTAGCATTCCAGGATTCAGATGTTTCAGGCGAGATAAAGAAGGTGACAAAATAGGTGGGGGTGTTGTTTAAATGATTAGGGAGAATGCCATAGCTATACAGAGGGAGAACACCTTGGCAGGATTATGCAGTGAGGCCATATAGATAGAACTCAGGAACAGGAGCAGTGCAATCACACTGTTGGGGTTGTACTACAGGCCTCCCAACAGCCAGCATGAAGTGGAGGAACTGATATGTCAGCAGATTATGGGAAGATGTAAAAACAACAGGGCGGCACGGTAGCACAGTGGTTAGCACTGCTGCTTCACAGCTCCAGGGACCTGGGTTCGATTCCCGGCTTGGGTCAATGTCTGTGTGGAGTTTGCACATTCTCCTCGTGTCTGCGTGGGTTTCCTCCGGGTGCTCCGGTTTCCTCCCACAGTCCAAAGATGTGCTTGTTAGGTTGATTGGCCATGCTAAAATTGCCCCTTAGTGTACTGAGATGTGTAGGTTTGAGGGATTAGCGGGTTAATATGTAGGGGTCTGGGTGGGATTGTGGTCGGTGCAGACTTGATGGGCCAAATGGCCTCTTTCTGCACTGTAGGGTTTCTATGATTTCTGGTTGGTGTGATGGGTGATTTTAACTTCCCCAAAATAGACTGGGATTCCTTTAGTGCCAGGGGCTTGGACGGGTCAGACAGAGTTTGTTAAGTGTGTCCAAGAGTGTTTCTTTAGATAATATGTAGATAGTCCAACTCGGAAAGGAGCTGTCTTAGGCCTGGTTCTGGGAAACAATGATGTGGAGATGCCGGCGTTGGACTGGGGTAAACACAGTAAGAAGTTTAACAACACCAGATTAAAGTCCAACAGGTTTATTTGGTAGCAAAAGCCACACAAGCTTTCGGAGCTCCAAGCCCCTTCTTCAGGTGAGTGGGAATTCTGTTCACAAACAGAGCATATAAAGACACAGACTCAATTTACATGAATAATGGTTGGAATGCGAATACTTACAGCTAATCAAGTCTTTAAGATACAAACAACATGAGTGGAGAGAGCATCAAGACAGGCTAAAAAGATGTGTATTGTCTCCAGACAGGACAGCCAGTGAAACTCTGCAGGTCCAGGCAGGCTGTGGGGATTACAAATAGTGTGACATGAACCCAATACTGAACCCAGCGACTCTGCGTCATCGTGTGTCATGAAGGCCGCCTTGGAGAACGCTTACCCAAATATCAGAGGCCGAATGCCCGTGACCGCTGAAGTGCTCCCCAACAGGAAGAGAACAGTCTTACCTGGTGATTGTCGAGCGGTGTTCATTCATCCGCTGTTGCAGCGTCTGCATGGTTTCCCCAATGTACCATGCCTCGGGACATCCTTTCCTGCAGCGTATCAGGTAGATAACGTTGGCCGAGTTGCAAGAGTATGTACCGTGTACCTGGTGGATGGTGTTCTCACGTGAGATGATGGCATCGGTGTCGATGATCCGACACGTCTTGCAGAGGTTGCTGTGGCAGGGTTGTGTGGTGTTGTGGTCACTGTTCTCCCGAAGGCTGGGTAGTTTGCTGCGGACAATGGTCTGTTTGAGGTTGTGCGGTTGTTTGAAGGCAAGAAGTGGGGATGTGGGGATGGCCTTGGCGAGATGTTCGTCTTCATCAATGACCTACTCTTGCAACTCGGCCAACATTGTCTACCTGATACGCTGCAGGAAAGGATGTCCCGAGGCATGGTACATTGGGGAAACCATGCAGACGCTGCGACAACGGATGAATGAACACCGCTTGACAATCACCAGGTAAGACTGTTCTCTTCCTGTTGGGGAGCACTTCAGCGGTCACGGGCATTCGGCCTCTGATATTCGGGTAAGCGTTCTCCAAGGCGGCCTTCACGACACACGACAGCGCAGAGTCGCTGAGCAGAAACTGATAGCCAAGTTCCGCACACATGAGGACGGCCTCAACCGGGATATTGGGTTCATGTCACACTATTTGTAATCCCCACAGCCTGCCTGGACCTGCAGTTTCACTGGCTGTCCTGTCTGGAGACAATACACATCTTATTAGCCTGTCTTGATGCTCTCTCCACTCACGTTGTTTGTGTCTTGAAGACTTGATCAGCTGTAAGTGTTTGCATTCCAACCATTATTCATGTAAATTGAGTCTATGTCTTTATATGCCCTGTTTGTGAACAGAATTCCCACTCACCTGAAGAAGGGGCCTGGAGCTCCGAAAGCTTGTGTGGCTTTTGCTACCAAATAAACCTGTTGGACTTTAACCTGGTGTCATTAAACTTCTTTCTGGGAAACAAGCCCAGACAAGTGATTGATGTCTCAGTGGAGAACCATTTTGGAAACAGTGATCACAATTCTGTAAGTTTCAAGATACTCGTAGAAAAGGATAGAAGTAGTCCCAGAGTGAAAGTACTAAACTGGGGGAAGACTAACTATGACAGTATTAGGCAGGAACTAGGAAATGTAGATTGGGGGTGGCTGTTTGAGGGTAAATCTACATCCGATATGTGGGAGTCTTTTAAAAGTCAGTTATTAACAATTCAGGACAAGTATGTCCCTGTGAAAATGAAAGATATAGATGGCAAGATTTGGGAACCCAGGATAACAAGAGAGATTGTGAGCTTAGTGAAAAAGAAGAAGGTGCCATACATAAATTTCAGGAAATTGAAAATGGATAAGTCTCTTGATGAATACAAAGATAGCAGGAAAGAGCTTAAAGAGGAACTCAGGAGGGCAAAAAGGGGCCATGAAATGTACTTGGCAGGCAGGATTAAGGAGAATCCCAAGGCTTTTTGTGCATATATAAGGAAGAAGAGGGTAGCTAAGGAAAGGGTAGGTCCACTCAAGGACAGTGGAGGGAATTTGTGTGGAGCCAGATGAGGTGGGTGAGGTCCTTAATGAGTACTTTGCATCAATATTCACAAAAGAGAAGGACGTGGTGGATGGTGAGTGTAGAAAGGAAGATGTCGACATTCTAGGACATGTTGATGATAAAAAGGGAGGAGGTAATATTAAGGTGGACAAAACTCCAGGGCCAGATAGGGTCTATCCCAGAATGCTGAGAGAAGCGAGGAAAGAAATTGCTGAGGCCTTGGCCAAAATCATTGTATCCTCTTTTACCATTGGTGAGGTACCAGAGGATTGGAGAGTAGCTAACATTGTTCCTCTGTTTGAGAAGGGCAGAAGAGACAATCCGGGAAATTACAGGCCTGTGAACCTTACATCAGTGGTGGGGAAATTATTGGAAAAGATTCTTAGGGTCAGGATGTACTCACATCTGGAAGAGAATAGGCTTATTAGTGATAGGCAACATAGTTTTGTGAAGGGGAGGTCGTGTCTCACAAACTTAATTGAGTTCTTTGAGGAAGTGACAAGAAAAATTGACCAGGGCAGGGCAGTGGATGTTGTATACATGGACTTTAGTAAAGCCTTTGATAAGGTTCCTCATGGCAGGCTGATACAAAAGGTGAAGTCATATGGGATCCGAGGTGAACTGATAAGATGGATACAAAACTGGCTTGGGCATAGAAAGTAGAGAGTAGCAGAGGAAGGGTACTTTTCTAACTGGAAGTCTGTGACAAGTGATGTTCCACAAGGATCAGTGCTGGGACCACTGTTGTTTGTAATATATATAAATGATTTGGAAGAAAATGTAGGTGGTCTGATGAGTAAATTTGCAGCTGATACAAAAATTGGGGGAATAGCGGATAGTGAGGAGGATTGTCAGAGGATACAGCTTGACATAAATCAGCTGGAGACTTGAGCCGAAAGATGGCAGATGGAATTTAACCCGGACAATTGTGAGATGATGCGATTTGGAAGGTCTATCATAGAAGGAAAGTATACAGTAAATGGTAGAAACCTTAGAAATATTAGCATACAGAGGAATCTAGGCATGCAGATCCACAGTTCCTTGAAGGTGGCAACTCAGGTAGACAAGGTGGTCAAGAAGATGTATGGCATGCTGGCCTTCATTGGTCAGGGTGTTGAGAATAGGAATTGGAAAATCATGTTGCAGCTGTATAAAACTTTGGGTCGGCTACATTGGGAGTATTGTGTATAATTCTGGGCGCCATACATTCAAGAGGCATCTGGAGAGATACATGAATAGGCAGGGAATAGAGAGATATGGACCATGTAGAGGCAAAAAAATATTAGATTAGAGATGCATCTAAGTCAGCATAGACTTGGTGGGCCGAAGGGCCTGTTCCTGTGCTGTACTGTTCTTTGTTCTTTGAAAGATTGATTTATATCACAGTCAGAACTACTTTAGGTAACATTTGACTCAGTGGTCACACTCTCACTTCTGCGTCAGAAAGTTGCAGATTGGGATTCAAAGTCTAGGCTAAAACTTTTCTAGGATTTTACTAACCCCCAGGAGGTGAGGTGGGGGTGTGGGGAGCCAGGTTGGATTGACTCGCCAACGTGGCCTTGTGTTGCTGCATTTTACCGATGGCGGGACCAGACGCAGAGAGATTAATATAATTAAAGGCCCAATTAGAGGCCAATTTGCATTGCTGTCAGCATTTGACTGATGGCAAGCCACCTCCCAGTTGTGTGAGGATGTCACCAGCTAATGGAGGCTACCTCCTAGTGGCAGCCTAGGAAGGAAGGTCTCATAAGCCAAAGAAGAGGCTGGAGGCAGAGAGAAGGCAGCACCTTTGACTCAAACACCTCTCTGGAGTGGTTTGCCATCTGACAATTAGCCTAGTGATTTTTAAACTTATCCTCCAGCCCAGCTCCTGCCTTTCTTTGCAGCAACCACCTCTGATTGAGTTGCAACATCAGGAACCTGTGATGGCCAATTAGGAGGACGCCTATGGCAGAGGGAGTCTGCTAGGAAAAGATAATTAAGGATCCATGTTAACTTTTCGTGCAGTCCTAATTCTAAACGTTGCTTGCTGAATATATAACTGTTTCTGTCCAAAGAACATAACAACTCCTGTGGTAGAATTGCCAAGCAGATACCACTGCCAGCAAATAAAGACTTGGGGCCCACTTTTCACTCTGATATTGAGGTTCCAATTCTCTTCATAAAATTCAGCCGTTTCTTGAAGTACTAAGGGACGGCTACAGTGTTGAAGCTGTTGTGATTTGCATGCAAAATTATAGGAGTGACCCATTTGAAGAAGACATGGGAGTTCTTCCATTGTCTGAGTCAATATTTAACCCTCAGTTCCAAAAATATAGCTGGCTATTATCACTTTACTGTCTGTGGGATCTTGTTGTGTGCAAATTGGTTGCACATTTCCTTACATTACAATAGTGACCATTCTTCAAAAGTAGTCAATTGACTAAAAAGGACTTTGAGACGTTCTGAAGTTACGGAAGGCACAATATAAATGCGTGTCTTTTACTTTAAGAAAAGAGTTAGAAACATACAAAGATTTACCAAACAGAAGGAGGCAATTTAGCCCACTTTGATTGTGCAGGCCAAGGAAGAGCTACCCAATCCAATCCAAAATTACAGCTCTTGGTCCTTAGCACCTTAACTGCATATCCAAGTGTTTCTTTAAAGCTATGGGCGTTTCAGTCTCTACCAGCCTTTCAAACAGTGCATTCCAGTCCCCCACCACTCTCAGGGTGAAAAATATACTCCTCAGTTCCTCTCCAATCTTTCCACCAATTTCTTTAAATTTGTGCCTCCTGCTTATTGACTCTTGCCAACAGATGTAGGTCCACCTGATCCACTTTATCTTTGACTCTCATAATTTTATGCACCACAATTAAATCTCCCCTCAGCCTCCTCTGTTCCAATCAAAAAGCAACCTCGTTTTTATCCAATATTTCCTCATGATTAGTATTCTCTATTACTGGCAGCATCCTTGTAAATCTTTTCTGGATCCTCTCTGCAAGCCGTGACCAGAACTGTATACAGTACTCTAGCTGTGGTCTAAAAAGCGTTTTATACATCTTGAACACACTCTGCCTGCTTTTATACTCTGGCCCTAACCAATAAACGAAAGGGTGGCATTTTCCCCCCAAAATTCTAAGTGCCATATCAGCAAAAAGACAGGAGTGATCGGCACCAGTCTTTTTGCCGGGCTGTGCATCGCAATCTTTCGACACTCAATCACTTTTTTGGACAGTTGGGAGTTTGGCACCAATGCCAAGGTGGGTGCATTTCCATGGCCACCTCCTTTAGTACTGTGATGCAGATTATCAAGCCCTGATTTGTCAGCATTCAGTCCCATTAATTTCTCCAGCACTATTATTTTTTAGTAATGCCAATTCCTTCAATTCCTCCTTCTCACTAGACCCCTGGTTCCTTAGCATTTCTGGGAAATTATTTGTGTCTTCTTCCTTTAAGACAGAACTAAAATAGTTGTTTAATTGTTCTGCAATTTCCTTGTCCTCTATTATAAATTCTCCCGTTAGCTGTTCTGTTTTGTCATCATCACTGACAAGGCCAGCAATTATTGCCCATCCCAAACTGACCGTGAGAAGGTAGTGGTCGGCTGTTTTCCTGAAATACTGCAGTCTGTGTAATAACACCCAGGATTTTTACCCGGTGACGATGAATGAACAATAGCATATTTCCAAGCCAAGACAGTGTGTGACTTGAAGAGGAACTTGGAGATGGTGATCTGCCCAAGTATCTGCACCTTTGTTCTTCTAATTGGTAGAGGTCAAAGGTTTGGGTGTTGCTGTTAAAGAAGCTTTGACGAGTTGCTACAGTGCATCTAGTAGCCAGTTTTGGAGGAAGTGACTATTTAAGTTGATGGATGAGGTTCCAGTCCAATGGGCTGCTTTGTCCTGGATGGTGTTGAACTTCTTGAGTTTTATTGGAGCTGCACTCATCCACACAAGTGGAGAGTATTTCATCACACTCCTAACTTGAAGATGGTGGAAAGGCTTTGGGGAGTCAGGAAGTGAGTCAGTTGTTACAAAACACCCATTCTCTGACCTGTTCTTGTCGCCATGATGTGGAGATGCTGGCATTGGACTGGGGTAAACACAGTAGGATCGAAGTGAGGATCCTCTCCCGGCCCAGGAGACGTGTCCTAGCCCTCGATTGACTCAGTTTCCCACTTCAACACTACATAGGGCCCAGCCTGACCACGTGGCCCTTAGAGAACGCCCTCTTAAAGGAGCCATGCTACCACATGTGGACACAAACTGCTGCATTATTTGGGGAGTTATAAATTGAACTGAGCACTGCGCAATCGTCAGAAAATATCCCGCTTTTGACATAATGATGCAGAGAAGGTCATTGATGAAGCAGTTCAAGATGATTGGGCCAAAGAAACTCCTACAGCAATTCTGAGGCTGAGATACTTGGCCTCCAATAGCCATGACCATCTTCCTGTGCTAGGTATGACTTCTATCTGCAGACAGTTTTCTTCCTGATTCAGATTGACTTCAATATTATTGGAGAGTTTTGATGCCACCTGCAGTCAAATGCTGCTTTGATGTCAAGGACTGTTACTCATTTCATTCTGGAATTTAGCTGTTTAGACTAAAACTATAATGAGGTCTAGAGCTAAGTGGTCCTGGCAGAACCCAAACTGAGCATTGGCTTCTGGCAGAAAGATCTGGTCTGGGCAAACGCCTTTGAGACTGCATTTGGAATGGCATAACTTGAAATATCTTTCAAAGGAAAGAAACTCTCTGAATAGCTTAAAGCCCCCGATGGAAAAGAGCATGTTATATTAATAATACTTTCTCAAACTAGAAAGGCACACTCCTTTTAAACTAATAAATAACTGATAGCATTAGGAACAGAGTTTGTATTGCTTCAATGAATCACAAACCTGATCCAAGAAAAAAATCTAACCCAAGGTTAGAATTCTGGTGGTCTGAACCATATCCCACTGTACTGACTTCCTCATCCAAGCATAACATTTAAGTCTGAAATCCTGGTCCAAATGTATAATGTTCTCCGATTATCAACAATCTATTGCTGTGCACATTAAATTCCACAATTCTCTGTTAAACTCCATTACATTTTGAACTTGGACCATTTCCATATAAACTGGTCAATCTGCTATTTTGGCAAAACATTACTAAAACAGAAAACCTACCTGTTTTGGTCTCCTATACTTCAGCGCTGCTCTGAAGATACCTATGACTTGGAAAATGTCCTATATACTCTTGTCAGTTGTGTACCTTTCTTGGATTAAAGAGATCTGGAGTAGTCCCCATGCGGCTTCTCCCCATCAGTGATATCATTGGACCACCTTTGCAGAATAGTATCCAAAATCTCCATTGGCAAGAAAGTTGAAGGGTTTTTCTTCTAAAATTTCTCATCTTACATTTTTATACTCAGATACTAGTAGAGTACTTTGGAGAAAAAATACAAGGGAACAAATTTTGAATCTATGTTGGATGACATGGCCTCCACCTTAACCATTCTTTAAAATCTAAGATCTGTCGCATATGGGCAATTATGCTGGCAAAGACTCAGCTGGTGGAGACTAAGAAATTGGATAAATATAACCTTTGCCAGAATGCTACCAGTTCTGTGTCATTCAGGCGACAGTACTCTCACCAAAATTGGAATACTTTTCATTTCAAAGTGAAGAATTATAGACAAATGCAGCACACAAATAGGCCAGTTGATCCATTTCTCCTGTGCTACCTCTTTGAAAAATCTATTCAATTAGAATCATAGAATGGTTACAGCACAGATGGAGGCCATTTGGCCCTTCATGTCATGCTTTATCTTTACATGATCAACTCAGTTAGGTCCACTCCCCCACCCTTAGCCCCGCAATTTTACTTCTCTTCAAATAATTATCCAATTCTCTTTTGAAAGCCAAAATTGGATCTGCCTCCATCCCACCTGTCAGGCAGGGCATTCCAGATCTCAACTGTGTGCTGCAAAACAACATTTTCCTCATGTTATCTTTGGTTCATTTGCCACTCACCTTAAATCATTGCCCTCTGGTTCTTGACCCTTCTGCCAATTTGTTTCTCTCTATCTACAATGTCCAGACCCCTTATGATTTTGAATACCTCTATCTAATTGCTTCACAGAAGAACACCTCTGTTTCTCCAATCTATCCACATAAATGCATCCCTCATCCCTGGAATTATTCTTCTAAATAGTTTCTGTAACCTCTCCAATGCCTTCACATACATCTTAAAATGTGGTGACCTGGATTGGACACAATGGGGGGCATTTTATGGAGGTGTCTGGGGTTTTGCCTGCAAGCTGATGAACTGGTGAAAGACCCACTTTACCTCCTCTTACAAGGCCCATTGGTATTAAGTGCTTCCCAGGCACTTAAGTGACAATCAACAGACCTCTCCCAGGATGAAGGACAGCTGGGGAGGAGGTTCCAACTCTTGAGAGCTGCCAGCCAGCCAGAGACCTGCAGTTCTTTAGCTTATCAGCTTCACCAGGCAGGTGGTGGCTGTTGCCAGAAGGACAGTCACTGGAGGTCCAAGATTGAGGAGATAAACCATGACGGGTTGGGTTTTGCCTGGTAGAGAATGGGCCATGGTGGAGGAGGAGAGCGAATTGGTAGCAAGGACACGGGGGTGACTCCCAGCTGGCACTCCCCCCTTCTTGATGCCACATCAGGCACTGAATGCCTTTGAAAGAGGTCCCTTCCCCCCTCCAGGAAACCACAAGCAATCTGCTTGTGAATGCTGCATAGCAACAGGCTCAGCAACAACAGTGGTAGGATGAGGCCTCAAAGTGGTCATAAAGTGGCCACTTAATGGCCTCAATTGGTAGTTTAGAGAAAGTCCGACCACAGGCTTTCCAGCCCTGCGCTTAATCTTGGCAGAGGTAGGAAGTGGTGGGGTGCTTCCGTTCTATCTCTTTGGCTGAATAAATACCCTCCCCATTTCCAAACACCCAGAAACGAGGGCATAACATTTCCCAATGGGTGGAATTTAGTTCTGGTGATGGATGTCCCAATCACTGGTTGCCGAACTGGTGGGAGTCCCACGTGCCCTCCCACTCGCCATCCAATGATATTTCAAAGCAAGCAGGCACTTATGTAGACAGCGTTGGGTCTCCCACTAACTAAGGTCCCAGTAGGGCAACAATCAGCTGCCTGAAAGTTGCTGTCAGGTTTTTGCTGGCTGGCCCCCCCAGATAGCAAGTCTCCTGGCTGCCATTGGTTGAACCAGGAATGGCAAAACTTCAAGTGGCCTCTGGGAAGGCTGCACTCAAGCCTTCCTACCATGGTCTTATTCAGAGGCAGGTGGGAAGGTAGTTGGATCCCTACCATGCACGTGCCTGCCTGATTATAAGCCCCTTCCCTCCCCTGCCTCTGAACACCTCCAAGGGACCAATAAATTCCCCCCAATACTTCACTTAAGGCTGAACAAGAGTTTTGTAACCGTTCACCATAACTTGCCTCAATTTATAAAGCCTTACTTTCACAATCTATCCTGCCAGCTTTAACAATTTATGAACACATACTTCCAGGTCTCTCTGCTCCTGCATCCCTTTTAGACTTGTATCCTCTATTTTGTATCATTTCTCCTTGTTGTTCATACCAAAGTATATCACTGTCCTACATTTTCCCAATAGTCCTGCAAATTTTTCAAGTATATGCCTAGTTCTTTTTTGGAAGTTACTATTGAATGTTCTCCCTTTCAGACGCCGTTCCAGGCCATAATAAATCACTGTGCAAAAAATCTCTCTTCATCTCCCCTCTTATTTCTTTTTCCAATTATTTTAAATTAATACCCTCTGGTTACCAACCCACTGCCACTGGAAACAGCTTTCCCAAGCGTTCTATCAATTTCTCCCTCAGAATTGTGAACATCCCTATTAAATCTCCCTTGCCTTTCTCTGCTGTAAGGAGAACAATCACATTTTCATGAGCCTTAACTCATAACTGAAATTCCACATCCCCTGCTAATATTCTTGTCAATCTCTGCACCCTCTCCGAGGCCATGACACCTTTTCTAAGTTATGCTGCCCAGAATCAGATGTAATACTTAGCTGAGCAGTTCAACAAAGCTTTCTTTTTATTCATTAATTTGTCCAGATTGTTGCTATTGTACGTTTTGGATTAAAATGAGTTGTATTAAAAGAAAGTAACCCACTCTGTTTGATGCACAGCAGCCCATGAAACAAATGTGTTTGTTGTAGATAATAGGGAGACATGAATACGTAACTGCATTCAGTTGCAAATAAAAACAGAAAATGCTGGAAATACTCATCAGATCAGATAACATCCATGGAAAGAGCAACAGAGTTAATGCTTCAGATTGATTACCTTTCATCAAAAACTATTCACAAACCAAATGCAGGAAGCAATACTACTCCATTAATGTGTTAGGTTATATCCATATGCACAGAGTTACTACAGACACAAGAACTGACCTAAAATAATATCTTCATATAAAACAAAAGCGAGCCGTCCACAAATAACAATACATATCACCAAGTGATTTCAATTCTCAAAGATTTATTTCAGCTATTTCTGGCATAGTTTTCAGCTAACCCCAGGAGAACAACACGCCAGTTCCAATAAGGGATCACATCCAAAATGTTAGCCAGTCTTTCTGATCAACCTGCTGTACAAGTCCGTCACTTTTGGTTTGATGTATTATTGAACACAACAATATTGTTCTGTAAATTATTACAATTAAACTGTAAACTTCATTTCTCAGGTTCTCCATATAGCTGTATGTTACTAAAGCTAGCAGGGTAGATTTTTATTCACAATCTTGGGCATAAATAGAATGGTAGCATTCCTATTGTGGTGAGGAAAATCATATTGCATGATCCTGCTGCCAATTCAGCTGACGGCAACTTTGGAAAGGCCAACCACTGGACAGCCAGTGCTGATTGAGTCAGACTGTAAGCCGTTTTAGTGTGCAAATAAGGATGTTATGATACATGTAGCACTCTGGCAGCCATTTTATGACAGTACTGGACAAAGCATGCACTATGCAAATTCCTCACAGTATCAGCTCATGGCAGCTTAACAGAAGAGGAACCCAGCATGTAAGTTTTCAATTACTTTGTGGGGCTTTTTGTGGAAGAGTAGACATGCTCTTTCAGGCTTCACAACACTATCTAGCCCACTACTGCTCCAACAACCACCCCTCACCCCCCTTCCTCCAGCTCAATGGATGGCCAGGGCACCAATACTGTTTGTTTTTCTTCTCACACAGCCTGCTGGCACTTTCTCAAAACTATGCGGCAGCTTGTGGCCACATTGTTCCTATTGGCCAGCCCAACCTGTCCGCAGTCAAAATCTACCCCAATGACTGGTCACAATGTCCAAAACAGGTATGAAAAGGACTCGCAAGCAAGATTAAGGGGAAACCTAATATATTCTATACATACATTAAGGGGAAGAGTTAACCAAGGAAAGAGTAGGACCCATTAGAGACAAAGGGGACAATCTGTGTGTGAAGTTGCAGGACTGTTAAATGAATACTTCCCATCAAGCTTCACTCAGGAAAAGGAGAACATAGGTACAGAATTCAGGAAAAGGGACTATGAGGACCTTGAACAGTTTGACATAGGAAATGAGGAGGTGTTGGAGGCTCTGACAGGCTTAAAAATGGACAAATTCCCAGGCCCGGATGAATTGTATCCCAGGCTGCTGTGGGAGGTGAGGCAGGAAATTGCAGGGTCTCTGACACAAATTTTTAATCCCTCTTTGGCCACAGGGAAAGTGCCAGAGGACTGGAGGATGGCTAATGTGGTCCCACCTTTCAAAAAGGGTAGTAGAGATGAACCAGGAAATTATAGTCAGTGGTAGGGAAACTATTGGAGTAAATTCTGAAGGAGAGAATTAATCTCCATTTGGAAAGGCATGGGTTGATTAGAGATAGTTAGCATGGCTTTGTCAGAGGGAGGTCATGCTGAGCAAATTTGATAGCATTTTTTCAAAAATGTGATTGAGTGTGTGGATGAGGGAAGTGCAGTTGATGTAGCTTATGTGGATTCTAGCAAAGCCTTTGACAAGGTTCCACATGGGAGACTGATTGAGAAGGTTGAAACACATGGAATTCAGGGAAACTTGGCATGATAGATCCAAAACTAAGTTCATAATAGGACACAATAGGTGGTGGCAGAAGGCTGTTTCAGTGATTGGAGGTCGATGTCCAGTGGCGTACCACAGAATTAGGTCCCTTATTGTTTGTTATATGCAGAAATGATATAGATGAGAATGTGAGAGGAATGATAAGCATGTTTGCAGATGACACCAAGATTGGTGGGGTGGTTAATAGTGAAGAAGAAGAAGGATCTTGGGGCACTTATTCACAGATCCCTGAAGGCAGAAGAGCAGATGAATAGGGTAGGTAGGAGGGCATATGGGACACTTGCTTTTATCAGATGTGGCATAGAGTATAAGAGAAAGGAGGTTATGTTAGAGATGTACAGAACATTGGTTAGGCCACGGCTGGAGTACTATGTGCAGTTCTTATCACCTCACTATAGGAAGGATGCGATTGCACTCGAGGGGATACAGAGGAGATTCACCAGGATGTTGCCTGGGATGGTGTATTTGGGCTACAAGGAGAGATTGGATAGGCTTGGATTGTTTAGAGCAGAGAAAGATAAGGGGGAATATGATTGAGGTGTATAAGATTATGAGAGGTGTGGACAGGGTGAATAGGAAGCAGCTGTTCCCCTTAGTTCAAGGGTCAATCACAAGAGGGCATTGTTTTAGGTTGGGAGACAGGAGATTCAGCGGGAATTTGAAAAAACATTCACTCCAAGGTTGGTGAGAATCTGGAATGCACTGCCTGGGAAGGTTGTGGAGGCCGGAAACCTTACAACCTTCAAAAAGTATTTGATGAGCACTTGAAATATCATAACATTCAAGGATATGGGACAAGTGTTGGAAAATATGATTAGTGTGACTTTAATGGTAGTTAAAAGGCCTTTTGTGCACTGTATATCTCAATGACTCTCTGACATCAATAGGGAGCATGATGAGGGTCTCATCGTATGACCCATTAAATAAAGTGGCATCATGTTAAAGTTACACAACAACCTCACGACACTGATCAAAAAATAATTTTAGTTGCGTCCAGTAAATTTTTTGTTCTGCACTTTTTCTCCTTTATTTTTTTGTTGAAACATTTTCTTCATTTCCATGGTATGCAGATGTACTCAATGAACCCAATATTAATGGTTGCAGTAGAAGTGGAGATGTACAATCTGTATCCTCTGAGTGTTTTGTATGATGTTCATGCTGGCTTCTTCCTCCCTCACAAACATGTCATACAGTAGAGTTTGCCCTCTGCTCCACATCTCCCCCACCCTCACCCATCAGATAAAGAAGCTTGTTGGCTACCACTGAACAAAGATTTAATATCTGATTGTTTGCATTTACACAGATCCTTTCAACTAATAAAGCATTCCAATTAATTTCACAGAATTATTATAAAACAATATTTGACACTGAGCCACATAATGCGAAACTAAGGCAGGTAGCCAAAAGCTTGGTCGGAGAGGAAAGTTTTAAAGAGTTCTTTAAAGGAAAAAACAGAGACAGTGAGATTTAGGATCTGAGTTTAGAGCTTAGGCCTGACCACCAATGGAGCAATTAAAATTAGGATGCTCAAGGGCCCACAATTAGATGAGAACAGATATCTCAGAGGTTTGTAGGGCTGGAGGAGATTCCAGAGATAGGGAGGGGCCCAGTCATGAAGGGAATTGTAAACAAGAATGAGAGTTTTTAAATCAAGTCTTTGCTTAACTGAGAATCAATGTAGGTCAGCAAACATAGGGGTGATAGGTAATTGGAATTTGTGTGAGAATTTTGGATGGCCTCAAGTTTGCAGAGGGTAGAATGTAGGAGGCCTGTCAAGAGGGCTTTGGAATAGTTGTGTTAAGAACTGCAATGGAAGGGGCAATAGAGGTCCAAAAGACATATACCTAAGTTTTATAAATCACACAGTGTGAGGCACAAACAGATTTTTGAAATGCTATATAATCTGGACAAAAAAGGGAAAGATTTAAGACTGCTTCAAAACTGAACTTTGGACCAAACAGCAGCAATCAGAGTAGATAATGAATACAGTGAATGGATAGTTATAAAAAGAAGAATGTAACAATAGAAAGATCCAACATCAAAAGAACATAAATGAGAATTTGTGGAAACTGGCCGTGCTGATTAGTTTGCTCTGGGGAGATGGCTAGTTTTATGGGTGGAGTTGGATTCAAGTCAATTTCTTTTAAACCAATAAAACTTAATTTGTGCTGGGCATAACCTGCTCTTAAAATTCCTTAATCATTTTTGCTGGTTTGACTGACTTCAGACAAACTGCATTGGATTGCCCAGCAGAAACTATGTATAAGAGTTTCCATAGGCCATTGAAACCACAATGTTACTTTTTTTCTATCTGCAGAGCATGTTGCTGTAGTGTCTGGTAATCTTAGGTGACACAAATGCTATTTTGGAAGATAATGTTGATTTTATATTTGAATATCTGGGATAAACGTTGGATGTGGCTGTCAACTGCAGGGCAACTAAAGGAAAAGGAGTTCAGGAGTGCAGTGACCTTGACTGCCATAGACATTGCTATGCTTGCTTGCTGATTGAAGCCTCGAATTGCACTATTCCTCAGAAAACTGCAGGTCAGTTGTTCTGAGTTTACGAGCTCTTTTGGGAAGGTAAAGTTTCTCCTATAACCCTTCTATTTACTCCATCTCTAAGTTTTAACTCTATTCCTTTCTCCTTCTCCTCCCAGAAATGTCCCCATTAGAAAATAACTGATTTGATTTTTGATTTGATTTATTATTGTCGCATGTACCCTTCACACAAAGGGTTGTGAATCTGTGGAATTCCCTGCCCAGTGAAGCAGTTGAGGCTACCTCATTGAATGTTTTTAAGGCAAGGATAGATAAATTTTTGAACAGTAAAGGAATTAAGGATTATGGTGAGTGGGCGGGTAAGTGGAGCTGAGTCCACAAAAAGATCAGCCATGATCTTATTGAATGGCGGAGCAGGCTTGAGTGACCAGATGGCCTACTCCTGTTCCTAGTTCTTATGTTCTTATGTATTAACATACAGTGAAAAGTATTGTTTCTTGCACGCTATACAGACAAAACATACCGTTCATAGAGAAGGAAACAAGAGAGTGCAGAATGCAGTACTCCAGTCATAGCTAGGGTGTAGAGAAAGATCAACTTAATGCAAGGTAAGTCCATTCAAAAGTCTGACAGCAGCAGGGAAGAAGCTGTTCTTGAGTCGGTTGGTACGTGACCTCAGACTTTTGTCTATTTTTCCCGAAGGAAGAAGGTGGAAGAGAGAATGTCCGGGGTGCATGGGGTCCTTAATTATGCTGGCTGCTTTGCCGAGGCAGTGGGAAGTGTAGACAGAGGCAAAGCCAGCCAGTAGTTTCTGTAGAGTACAAAGCTTAGAATAGTGATTATAAAAAATTATAATAATTTAAGTTCAAAATATCCCAAAATTAATGCAAGAAATATGTCTCCAAAAGCTCCAATTACCTGGAAGGGGCTGAGAAACCCCTGAAGCACTATTTAAAATTGGCTGCCACAGAATTTGCTCTACTTATGGGCTGTGGGTAGGAACCACCATTTGTCAGGTGTTGCGGTCAGGAAACTGCATTGGTGCCATGATGATGCCATACAACTGTGATTTTCATTTAGATTGCCACTTATTGAATGTGGTCAGGGTGTGTGTGGGGGGCGGTGGTGGGGGTGGTATGGGGATGGAGACAAACACTAACTTAATCAGGAAAGAGTGAAGCAAGAAGGAGAGCTGTATGGAATGTTACTTATCTTACTGTTGCCATTGCTTATTAATCACATGAACAGTGCATCCTCCAATTTACAGGGATTAACATAATGGAAAACCTAACTGTACATTGCTGATACACGTCATGATTCTTAAAGCACAATATCATATGTAATTGTAAAGGCCAAACCTCAAATGCTTCGAAAGATAGAAAGAATGCCGTTAGAATATGACATGCTCATTCATACTCAAATATGGAACAAAAAATAATTCAGTGATCATCTTATGTGGCTGTATCTCCTGAGATGAAGCAGAAGAATTGTATACAAATCAGATCTGTGATACTGGAATTACGTCTGATACAGCATGATTTCGAATTGTATACCCTTGCTGTTAAATTTTGTTTAACATTATTTTCTTGATGTTAGTTATATTTTGACAACACATTAAACCAATCAAAATATTGGAAATGAAGTACTAGCATTAAAGAGTTTCTTCAGCCTTCCCTGCCCTGCTACCCCTCCAAGATAGTGATGAATACAGTGGTACTATTCAAGGACATTTCAGCTTTCCTACATCTTGTGCAGTGGCTTTTTTGCAAGTGTGATCCTACACAGTGACTGTGAATGAATGATCTAGCCTTGGGAGTGAACTTGATTCTCTACTTATCCACACTTGCTGACTTTTCTTCAGGTACTGCTGCACTGTGAGCATGAAATTACTGAGACATTAATAGGTTAAATGAATGGGCAAAGCTATTCCAATGTTTCAATGTAGGCAAATGTGATTGTCATTGATATCGGACATAAAGAAATAGAACAGAGTACTTCCAAAATGCTGAAAAGTTAGAAACAGGAGGCCCAAAGAGACTGAGGATGGGAGATCATTAAAATACCATAAACAAGTAATCATATGCTGGCCTTTATATATCTCCTTTCCTTCTCCCCAATGTACTCTAATAACAGTATGCTTTGGCTGTTTGGCACACGAGAAACAATACTTTTCTCTGTATACCAATACATGTGACAATATAAATCAAATCAATCAAATCAAAATATTCAGAAAACTTAAGTACAAGGGGACTTCACTTTATGACACAGTTATACAAAGCCTAGTTTGAACACATCTGGAATATTATTTGCAATACTGCGCAGTACACCTTAGGAAGGATATATTGGCTTAAGAGGAAGTGCAGCTTAAATCTACCAGAATGATTCAAGGGTTAAATTACAAGGAGAGGTTACATAACTAGGGTTCGATTCTATGGAATTTAGAATAGCAATTCCAAAACTAGGAACCCTGGAGATATGCGAGACATTTCTGGAGCATAAAAGGGGCAGATGGTCCAATGTGGATTCAAGATCTAATGCAAACATTTAACTATTTTCCCTTGCATTTTATTTTTTAAAACTTTGTGTGTGTGTGAAGAATAAAGGTTGGGCTGCTTACTGCTAGATGTTTGCTCTTCCTGTTGTATTTTCCCAAATGTAAGGGTCCTGGGAACACAAGTTTCTCCAAAAAGGGAAGATCTCAATGTCATTTGATCACTAGTGACCCTCTCTGTCCATTCTTACAACTCCCTAGTGCATTCAGGTCTGTGGTTTCCAAGGGGAATCATCTTTCTCCAAACTACTTGGGGCTCATAGGTTCCCTGAAGCAATGCACCATCTAGGAAGAGACCATCACCTACACCTACCTGGCCTTTGCCTAGAAATGTACGATGGACCCCGACTGGGGTTTCCTGAGTGTGCAAGACTCCCAACTGGAGATTAAATTACAGGGTCTAGAGTGGGAAGGTCAACTTGTTCAGCCTGTTGACCTCATCTGCTAACTATGTGTTTCAGGAGATTCCCATATCTAAAGACTCCAACATCTCCCCCTGAAGGGAGTCTTTTACACTCTGAGAGGAGCCTCTTCCTTTCGGTGTCAGACCCACCTATGATCAGTGTAAAGGTGGAGTCAGTGAGGTTGGGCAGTTCACAGCGGGAGACTCTGCTGAAAGCTTCCTCAGTTTAGGTAAGAAATACAGAGTTTTCATACTTTTTCAGTAGAAATCAAACTGAAAATCACTGTAACATTAAATTGACAATCTAAAATCTAATTAACACTCCATTAATGAATGTATCATTTATATTTTAGAAAATGTTTGTGTATTGGACCAACATTTTGATAGATATGATGAGATACAATTGTGCAGATATAATACGATAATCTGAAGAATAAATTCAAACAAAAGCTAACATTTGTGTAGTTCCTTTATGGTAAAGAAAAATGCCCAAGGGGTAGTTTGTAGGGAAAGGAATGTGAGCCATGGAGGATGAAATATTAGTAGAGCAATGACCAAAACCTGCCAAAATGATGTTTTTTGATTTGACATTTAAAGGAACAGGGACTGGTGGACATGCAGAGGAGGCTAGGGGAATAGTAAAACCAATGCCACAGAAGGGAGGGAGTTGTATAAATAAGACCAGAATCAGAGAACTTAAGAATGCTGCAGAATGTAAATAAGACTTTGGAAGATGTTGTAGAAATAGGGTGCAGTAAGGTCACAGAGCAAGTTTATATGGATGGGTAGTTCAAATTTAATATATGTGGGATAGGGCCAAAGCAGGTCAATGATGTCCAAATGGGTATTAGTGTGGAACAGTTTTCAGATTGCTGTGTTTTATATAAGTGAAGGTTTATGGAGCTCAGGAGGGCATCGATTATGGAGTTGACAACAAATGAGTTTTAGGGCTTTAATAGCAGTGGGATGACAATGTTGCAAAGGTAAAATTGGGAGATTTTGGTGATGGTTAATGACCTCAGTTCAGTATCATATAAAATGCCAAGGATTCACACAATTTATTTCAGGGAATGAAATGCTTGGCTGCCACTTTCATCTTTCTCTGTTCCCACAGCATAGCATTTAGTGATAGCAGACATTGAGAGAGTATTTCCATTGTCATACTACTGGTAACAACTCAAAAAACTTTGATTGAAAGAACTTAAAGAGGAACAATGGCCTGGGGGTGTGTGGGGGACTACCGATGCAGAAATTAGCAGAAGTATTGTTCAGCCAAAAAATTGCCATTTGCTTCAGTGTCCAATTTGCAGAGCAATCTAAGATTTAAACTAACACTCCAGGCCCGAACAAACCATTTGATCATCGAATTAGTGGTGAATAGCACAGTTTTGGCATTGTTTAAGTTGTATATGTCTATATACATTTTATTGCCCATTTTGTACAATGAGTGTTATTTATTCATGTTTGATCTGCCCAAAAGCCTGGTCTTTGGCTCACTGATGATGTTGCAGCCATTTTCTTCAGTATTGTTTGCCATTGCCTACCACTCTCAGGGGCCGTTCAAAGCGACGGGTCCCAAGTCTATCTCAGCTGGAGCAGGAATTGAATCCACACTCCTGGCATGATTCTGAGCCACATGCTAGCCAACTAACCAACTGAGGTCATTTGTCCCTTAATGGGCACTAAAGGAATTAAAATATTACTACTGTGCGCTGGTAGGGGTACTTGGGGCAGCTGAAAGGTGTATGCAATAAGAAAAGTTTGGGATATAATAACAATAAGATAAAAGTTTTCAAGATATTAAGATAGGATAGAGAAATTTATTTCTCCTAATTGGGGAGTTTTGGACTCGGGCATAATCTAACAATTAGAGCAAGACCTTTCAGAAGTGAAAGTTGGAAACACTTCTACACAGATGGAAGTTTGGAAAAAAAAAACTCTCTTCCACAAACCACAGTTGAAGCTAGATCAATTGTAAATTTCATATTTGAGATTGATAGGTTTTTGTTAACCAAGGGTATTAAGGGAAATGGGGCAAAGGTGATTGTATGAAATTAGGTCACATATCAATCATGATTTCATTGAATTGCAGAACAGGCTTGAAGGGCTGCATGGCTAAATCCTGATGCTATGTTCTTATGCTAGATAGTCATTTGTGTGGGAACCCATTCCAAACCTAAAGGACACACTGTCATTTCATTTGAGATCAGCTAACGTGGCATAGGGCAACAAATCTCCAACCTTCCTGAACTATATCCAAGTGGGTTGATTATTGTAGAATTATATCCTTTCTACAAGGTAAACGCTGAAGAATTTAAAAAAAAAATTTAGGTGGTTACTAACATGTTAATACTTTAATTTTATTTTTTCGGTTTCTGTTAATTATTTCCCTATTATGATTGCAGATAAATTGCTATTTTCCATTCGCCACCTCTCATTCTGATTTATTTTTTTTCTGCACCTTTCTTTCTTCCCCAGATTCTTTGATTATGATGAAGAATTTTCAGTTATAAATGATTCAAAATTGGTTGCAAATATTCAAATTAAGGTTAAAGTTACTTTTCTTTACTCTGTAACAATACTGTTTTTTTTAGACGATTAAGTTATCATTTCTGTGACTCCAAAGCAGCTATCGGGGATCCCGGAACCATCTGTCATCCTCTTGGTGCCATTTTTACTTGATTATTGTCAGAAATAAAAATGCATCAAAACACCAAAAGAGCATCGTGTATAAGTTATAAATATTCTAAACAATTTTGATCACATTGAGTATCCTGAGCAAATGGAGGGTTCGCAATTTGTATTTCACCTCCAAGATTTGGTTATGCGGAATAAGAAGTCTCACAACACCAGGTTAAAGTCCAACAGGTTTATTTGGTAGCAAATTTGTGCTATCAAATAATTCTATTGGACTTTAACCTGGTGTTGTGAGAGTTCTTACTGTGCCCACCCCAGTCCAACGCCGGCATCTCCACATCATGGTTATGCGGACTGAGAATCTAATGGGTTCCTCTCTCTGCCAGTCACAACAACAAAACAACCTGTACTGCTTTTAACAAAATAAACCCCAAAGTGTTTTACAGGACCATTATCAAACAAGATTTGACACCAAGTTGCTGAGTGATATCAGGGCAGGTGAACAAAAAAAACTTAATCAAAAAGAGAGTTTGTCAGGAGGTTTTAAAGGAGAACAGACTCAAGGAGGAACTTCCAGAGCTTAGGGACTAGGAGGCTGAAGAAACAGCCACCAGTGATAAGGTGATAGAAACCAGGGATGTGCAAGAATCCCATATTGAAGGAGCACAGAAATCTCAGAGGGATGGAAGGCAGAAGAAGGTTACCGAGAAGGGGTTTAAGTGTAATGTATTTGGGGTTTTTTTGAGGTACTTTTCCACATGCTGTTGGGGTGATTTCCGAGACTGCTAACAGACAGCTATAATACAATATCTGCAATTGTTCTTGTCTGTACCTTGGGTGAAAAGCATCACTGAGGATTTCCAGCCATTTAAAATTAACAAGTGTGTAGTCATAGGAGCATTCTTGAGATTTCCTGATACATACAGGCAGTGGGCAAGAGACCCCAGCAGAAGCACAAACTCAGAAAATATCCCTCACTGAGTACAGAGTGACATTTTATCCACCTCACTGTCCAAATAAAAATCTCAAGTTATCCAAAAATTGTAATATTGAACAACAATATTACAGGGTATTAAACACACCAGTAAAAATAAAGATGGTGCATTTACTCCTGAGGCATTCTCTGTGCCAAAATAACTTTTCTAATCCTGTCCAATTGCGAAGAGTCTTTACTCTGTAATAACAGTAAAATGATTACCACAAGTTTTAAAAATCAGCCTGGCAGGACCCGCACTGGGATACAGTTTCTTTAAGCTAATATCATTGTTAGGAATTTGCTTAAGTTACACATAAGAAGGCCTGATGACAGACATTTGAAATGCAAGGTCCTGACTGTTTATAGAGTGGCCTGTTTAATAACAGTGGTTATAGAAGCAGACGGAATAAGTCCACTGAGGTTTTATGCTGAGTTTTGGTGTGGATGGGTTCGACAGCTGGAAATCCAAACAGGACGCAGTTATGTGAGATGTGAAAGGTTTCATCGGCAACAGGACGAGCTGAAGTCATGAATTCTGCCCAGGAAGTATTGGCACTCCAGCAATCAATTTTAATCGTAGGAATCTAATTTTGTCTGCAACCATCTCCATCATTTGCAGTTATTACTGCAAATCCTTCAGTACACCCTGACAACATCCAGTTCTTTCTTAAAAATGTCTGAGTCTCACCTCCACTAACCGGAAAGTCCTTTCTTATATTTATTACTCTCCATGAATAATTTCCCAGTATCCATCTTAGATGTGCCCTTTACTAGTTTGGACCCGCACCAATTGTTCTATGTGTCACATTTTAATGTGAAGTAATTGTTTCAGATTTATTACTTCTATGTGTTTTACTATGTTTTAAACCTCTACAATGTTCCATCTCAAACATCTTCTTTCAAGGTTGACGAGCCTGTCTGGTTTTCTTCATACTTCACTCTTTATGGATGTTGGTTGCTCTCCAGTTAATGCAAAAAATAGGAGCAGAAGTGAACCTTGTGGTCCTTCAAGCCTGCTGCATCACTCCAACACTATGGGGGAGATTTTCCAGGATCACTAGCTCCCGGTGCGTATTATGATGGTCCAGATTTGGTGGAAAAGTGGGTTATGCACTGGGCGCCAAACCCATTGCGCCCCTCCCAGGCTGCACTGCAGGCCCCAATCGCTTGCAGCCCAAGTCAAATAGCTTTCATTTGCCTCCCCAGGGGGATCTGTAGTGGAAAGGCTTTCATACAGGTCCTCACAAGCAAAGACCTGGCGTGTTGGACCCCAAGACTCAAGAGCATACCACCAACCTCTCAGCAATGAGAGGCATTGTCCCCTTGCCCCACATCAGCAGGCATGAGGTTTATCTGACCTATCCCTCCCCTTTCCCCTCAGATCTTACATTCAGGCCCCCCCCTTCAGGTCACACGCCTTGGCAGTGCCAACAGTGCACTACCCCCTGAACCCTGGCACTGACACCGTGGCCTGTCACCTTGGGCCCAGAGGGGACTCGAAGAGATAGATCCAGTGGCCACATGCCCCTCTACTGTTGCCAAGCTGCAAAGGACGAGTCCCTCAAGGGTCCTGGGAGTTGGGTGGGTTCAAGCTGGGGGCAAGGGGTTGACCTTGGCACTCTTCACTGGGATGGGGATGTCGTGGATAGACTGCCCCTCCTAGCTCTGGCAAACCTGAAGATGACCCCTGGCATGGTAATTTCACAGTAAGAAGTTTAACAATACCAGGTTAAAGTCCAACAGGTGTATTTGGTAGCAAATGCCACTAGCTTTCAGAGCGCTGCCCCTTCGTCAGGTGGAGTGGAAATGTGCTCGCAAACAGGGCATACAGAGACACAAACTCAATTTACAGAATAATGATTGGAATGCAGTCTTTACAGATAATCAAGTCTTAAAGGTACAAACAATGTGAGTGGAGAGAGCATTAAGCACAGGTTAAAGAGATGTGTATTGTCTCCAGACAGGACAGCCAGTGAGATTCTGCAAGTCCAGGCAAGTTGTGGGGGTTACTGATAGTGGGACATGAACCCAAGATCCTGGTTGAGGCCGTCCTCATGTGTGCAGAACTTGGCTATCAGTTTCTGCTCAGCAACTCTGCGCTGTCGTGTGTCATGAAGGCCGCCTTGGGGAACGCTTACGCAAAGATCAGAGGCCGAATGCCCGTGACCGCTTAAGTGCTCCCCAACAGGAAGAGAACAGTCTTGCCTGGTGATTGTCGAGCGGTGTTCATTCATCCGTTGTCGTAGCGTCTGCATGGTTTCCCCAATGTACCATGCCTCGGGACATCCTTTCCTGCAGCGTATCAGGTAGACAACGTTGGCCGAGTTGCAAGAGTATGTACCGTGTACCTGGTGGATGGTGTTCTCACGTGAGATGATGGCATCTGTGTTGATGATCCGGCATGTCTTGCAGAGGTTGCTGTGGCAGGGATTTGTGGTGTCGTGGGCACTGTACCCCTGTAGGCTGGGTAGTTTGCTGTGGACAATGGTCTGTTTGAGGTTGTGCGGTTGTTTGAAGGCAAGAAGTGGGGGTGTGGGGATGGCCTTGGCGAGATGTTCGTCTTCATCAATGACATGTTGAAGGCTCCGGAGGAGATGCTGTAGCTTCTCCGCTCCGGGGAAGTACTGGACGATGAAGGGTACTCTGTCCCCCGTGTCCCGTGTTTGTCTTCTGAGGAGGTCGGTGCGGTTTTTCGCTGTGGCGCGTCAGAACTGTCGATCGATGAGTCGAGCACCATATCCTGCTCTTATGAGGGCATCTTTCAGCGTCTGGAGGTGTCTGTTGCGATCCTCCTCATCCGAGCAGATCCTGTGTATACCTTTGCAAGACATGCCGGATCATCGACACGGATGCCATCATCTCACGTGAGAACACCATCCACCAGGTACACGGTACATACTCTTGCAACTCGGCCAATGTTGTCTACCTGATACGCTGCAGGGAAGGATGTCCCGAGGCATGGTACATTGGGGAAACCATGCAGACGCTACGACAACGGATGAATGAACACCGCTCGACAATCACCAGGCAAGACTGTTCTCTTCCTGTTGGGGAGCACTTAAGCGGTCATGGGCATTCGACCTCTGATCTTCGCGTAAGCGTTCTCCAAGGCGGCCTTCACGACACACGACAGCGCAGAGTCGCTGAGCAGAAACTGATAGCCAAGTTCCGCACACATGAGGACGGCCTCAATCGGGATCTTGGGTTCATGTCACACTATCTGTAACCCCCACAGCTTGCCTGGACTTGCAGAATCTCACTGGCTGTCCTGTCTGGAGACAATACACATCTCTTTAACCTGTACTTAATGCTCTCTCCACTCACATTGTTTGTACGTTTGAGACTTGATTATCTGCAAAGACTGCATTCCCATCATTATTCTGTAAGTTGAGTTTGTGTCTCTGTGTGCCCTGTTTGCGAGCAGATCTCCCACTCCAGTGACGAAGGGGCAGTGCTCTGAAAGCTAGTGGCATTTGCTACCAAATAAACCTGTTGGACTTTAACCTGGTGTTGTTAAACTTCTTACTGTGTTTACCCCAGTCCAACGCCGGCATCTCCACATCATGGTGATTTCAGGCAGCTCTGTGATCAATATCTGCATTCCTGCCTGTCAGCTGTGCAAATTCTGAAGTGGCCACGTCACTTTAACCTCCATGTCCCCCCGGTCACCTGGCAGGATTTTAAATCATTGCAGCACTCCATTCTGCAGCAGAGATTTTCCTTTTTCCCTGTGAGAGCAGACGTCTTTGAAGTCCTCTGACAGAGAGGAGATGTCAATTTCACCTGTAGTGAGGGATGGAGGAGCAGGTCCAATGTTTGAACACAGCTTTGATATGAAGCTGCTGAGCCTTCCCAGCAAGCAGAAATCGTTGAATCCTTTTCCATTGCACTTGAAGCCTTTGATCTGTAACAGGTTTAACGTGCAGTGCCTCATAAAAATTAAACTGTCAGCCCAGTGGATTTCTATAATCCTCCCGCCACCTGTGTTTATTGCCCTTCACAGTTAAATGCACATCAAGTACCCACTCATCCTGACCACAATGTTGACAGGGTCTAATCTTGATTGACCGCCCGTCGTTTCTCCAGCCCATTTTGAGTGCACATCAACCTTGGAGGACGAGAGGGGGGAGTTAATAGTGGGAAATGAGGATATGGCTGAGTCTTTAAATAAGTTTTTTGTGTCGGTCTTCACGGTGGAGGACACAAATAGTTTGCCAAATATTAACGATAGAGGGTTGGCAGCAGGAGAAATACTTAATACAATTAATGTTACCAGAGAGGCAGTGCTGGGTAGACTAATGGGACTGAAGGTGGACAAGTCCCTGGGTCTGGATGGAATGCATCCCAGGGTATTGAAAGAAATGTCAGAGGTAATAGTGGATGCGTTAGTGATTATTTATCAAAACTCGTTGCATTCTGGGGTAGTGCCGGTTGATTGGAAAACGGCTAATGTTACGCCGCTGTTTAAAAAAGGAAGGAGACAAAAGGCGGGTAACTACAGGCCGGTCAGCTTAACGTCTGTAGTAGGGAAAATGCTGGAATCCATTATTAAAGAGGAGATAGCAGGGCATCTGGATAGAAATGGTTCGATCAATCAGACGCAGCATGGATTCATGAGGGGAAAGTCGTGCTTGACGAACATGTTGGATTTTTATGAAGATGTGACTAGGGCGGTTGATGGAGGAGAACCGGTGGATGCGGTGTTTTTGGATTTCCAAAAGGCGTTTGATAAGGTGCCCCATAAAAGGCTGCTGAAGAAGATTAGGGCACACGGAGTTGGGGGTAGTGTGTTAAAGTGGATTGGGGACTGGCTATCCGACAGGAAGCAAAGAGTCAGAATAAATGGGTGTTTTTCCGGTTGGAGGAAGGTAACTAGTGGCGTGCCGCAGGGATCGGTACTCGGGCCGCAACTATTTACCATTTATATAGATGATCTGGAGGAGGGGACGGCGTGTAGGGTAACCATAGAAACCCTACAGTGCAGAAGGAGGCCATTCAGCCCATCGAGTCTGCACCGACCACAATCCCACCCAGGCCCTACCCCCACATATTTTACCCACTAATCCCTCTAACCTACGCATCCCAGGACTCTGAGGAGCAATTTTTTTAACCTGGCCAATCAACCTAACCCGCACATCTTTGGACTGTGGGAGGAAACCGGAGCACCCGGAGGAAACCCACGCAGACACGAGGAGAATGTGCAAACTCCACACAGACAGTGACCCGAGCCGGGAATCGAACCCGGGACCCTGGAGCTGTGAAGCAGCAGTGCTAACCACTGCGCTACCGTACCGTAACGAAGTTTGCAGACGACACAAAGATAAGTGGAAAAGTGAATCGTGTGGAGGACGGAGAAGATCTGCAGAGAGATTTGGACAGGCTGAGTGAGTGGGCGAGGATATGGCAAATGGAGTATAACGTTGATAAATGCGAGGTTATACACTTTGGAGGAAATAATAACAAATGGGATTACTATCTCAATGGAAACAAATTAAAACATGCTACCGTGCAAAGGGACCTGGGGGTCCTTGTGCATGAGACACAAAAGCCCAGTCTGCAGGTACAACAGGTGATCAAGAAGGCAAATGGGATGTTGGCCTATATCGCGAGGGGGATAGAATATAAAAGCAGGGATGTCTTGATGCACCTGTACAGGGCATTGGTGAGGCCGCAGCTGGAATACTGTGTGCAGTATTGGTCCCCTTATATGAGGAAGGATATATTGGCATTGGAGGGAGTGCAGAGAAGGTTCACCAGGTTGATACTGGAGATGAGGGGTTTGGATTATGAGGAGAGGCTGAGGAGATTGGGTTTGTACTCGTTGGAGTTTAGAAGGATGAGGGGGGATCTTATGGAGACTTATAAGATAATGCGGGGGCTGGATAGGGTGGAGGCGGAGAGATTCTTTCCACTTAGTAAGGAAGTTAAAACTAGAGGACACAGCCTCAAAATAAAGGGGGTCGGTTTAAGACAGAGTTGAGGAGGAACTTCTTCTCCCAGAGGGTGGTGAATCTCTGGAATTCTCTGCCCACTGAGGTGGTGGAGGCTACCTCGCTGAATATGTTTAAAGCGCGGATGGATGGATTCCTGATCAGTAAGGGAATTAAAGGTTATGGGGATCAGGCGGGTAAGTGGTACTGATCCACATCAGATCAGCCATGATCTTATTGAATGGCGGGGCAGGCTTGAGGGGCTAGATGGCCTACTCCTGCTCCTATTTCTTATGTTCTTATGTTCTTATAATGAAAAACATACAACCTTCGAGTGGTCCGGCATAATCTATATGAACTCTTTTCCACGGTCCTTCTGGCCATTCCCATGGGAGTAATGACACTAGTGGCTGCAGGTTCCGAACTTTGGCACAAGACAAACATGTCCCTGCCTTCTCCTTGATTTTGGTATTGAGCCCAGATCACCAAAAAGAGCTTCTGACTATCTCCTTCATCCTTACCCACAGTGACCTTTGTGACATTGGTTTAGTACACATTTCCTTAATAATGGTGGAATAATAACTCTCATTTCTCAGAGGAGCCAACCAGCTTGCACCAATAGTTTGATTCTTCGGGTGACATATGGCTTCAACTCTGGGTTTGCTCCCAAAGTCTTGCCACAAAGTGCCATGTCCATATCTTCTGACAATCGTGGATAATTTCTGGTATACTTCTTCACTTGTCCTGTGGTTACCGGAGTGTTATCGACTTGCTCAAAGCGGAAAATATTTCCACTTCTGTTTGTTTGTTTATTTATTAGTGTCACAAGTAGGTTTACATTAACATTGCAAAGAAGTTACTGTGAAAATCCCCTAGTCACCACACTGCAGTGCTTGTTCAAATACTCTGAGGGAAACTTTAGCATGGCCAATGCACCTAACCAGCACGTCTTTTGGACTGTGGAAGGAAACCAGAGCACCCGGAGGAAACCCACGCAGACACGGGGAGAATGTGCACAGAGAGTGACCCAAGCTGGGAATCGAACCCAAGTCCCTGGCGCTGTGAGGCAGCAGTGCTAAGCACTGTGCCACCGTGCTGCCCCTGCTTGAACTGTTTATTGATAACTCGGTGGGTAAAGGTAATTAGGAGAGTCCCTCAACATCCCCATAGAGATTTGACTGATGATATTTTGTCATATATGTGTGTTCTGACAACAGCAATGCCCATTTCAGCATCTAGCTCGCTGCCAGAGATGAAATCCCAGTATCAGGCCCAAATATCATTGTCAATGGTTAATGATCTCTTAATAAAGTAAATTTCCTTGCATACAGGAATTGAAAATAATTTCTAGAGCTTCTTTCTCTCTGTGCATCATTCATTTCTACTTTGTTCAAGGATCTTGATGCAGAAGCTATTGGTTTCTCTACACCATTGGGCATTATGTGAGAAACCACTGTGTCAACCCTTAAGGTGATGCATCACATGCCAGTTGCAAAGGTAAATTCGGATCAAAGTGTGTCAGGGCTTTATACTTTAATAATGCCTCTTTAGCTTGTACGAAGGCTTTCTCACACCGATGCACACATTTCCATTTCCTGTTTTGACATAATCATCAGAATTCTACCGCCCCGCCTGCCATGGAATTGGAGCGGGCAAGGGGCGGACAATGGAAATGTCCGTTGATGTTAGGCTGGATTTTCCGGTCTCGGGTCAAGCAAGGCAAAATCCCTTCCAATAAGTCATGTAAGTGAAGACAAGCCTTCCATAATAGTTCAATAAGCCCAAAAAGAATGAAGTTGATTGATGTTTTGAGGTGCTCGTGCTTCAATAATGGCTTTGACATTTGAAGGCAATTTGTGAACTCTCTTTGCGTCTATGACATGATCCAGATATTCAATAGAAGATTGGAAAAATTCACATTTATTATTACATACTCCTAATCCGTAATCTTCTAGTCTCTGGAGTGTGGCATCTAGGTTGTAGAGATGTTCTTCTTCATTCTTTCCAGTAACTAAGAAATTGGCCAGAATTTTGCCCGCCTGCCACAGGAAACAAAGCAGGCAAGAGGCGGAGCCTGGGAAGGTCCATTGACCTTGGGTGGGATTTTATGGTTTTGGAACAGTTAAGGCCATAAAATCCCGCCCATTGTCTAAGAAACACTGGACTCCTTCTAATCCGCTTAGAATTTGATCCATGGCATGTTGGGAAAAATGAAGGTGCAGATGTGATGCCAAATGGAAGTCTTTTACATCTGAATAGCCCTTTGTGTGTCACGATTGTCAAATATTGTTGTGAATCTGGATCCACATTCATCTGGAGATAAGCTTGATTAACGTCAGTTTTACTGAAGTTTTGGCCTGCAGCCAACCCAGCGAATAAAGCATCAATCGGGGCAGGGGGTGCTGCTCTGCGCACAGTACCAGATTGATAGTGACTTCATAGTTGCCACAACTGTGTACTAATCTAAATTGCTTCATCATGGTACTATAGGCATGGCCCAATCACTCACATTAACAGGTTTGAGGACTCCTGTCTCGACCAGCCTCTCGAATTCTGCCTCTACTGGAGGCCTGATTGCATATGGTTCTGACCTAGCCTTTAAGCATCTTGCTTGACTTTCATCCTTAATATTTAACTTGACTGAGATCTCCTTCATGCTTCCCAGCTCCCTATTAAAGACAATGACATGTTTCCTTAAAATCTTTAGTAGACCTGCTTCAGGATCTGACATGAGCTTCACCTCAGCCCAGCTTAGTTTGATCTTTTCCAGTGAGAAAAGGTTGTCCCCATTAATGTTGGATATTTTCCTTAATAACGTGCAGGAACAAGTTAGTGGTCTATCCATTCAACTGCACATTTACATCGATACGGCCCCTCAATGGGACCACTTTTCCAGAATAGGTTTTTAATATTATCTTTGAGGGTTTCAAGGCAATATGTCATAGTTTTCCTTGAGAAACAGTTTCTGGTATCAACAAAACTGCTGCGCCAGGGTCCACCTCCATTTTCACCAGCTGTCCATCCAATAAAGGAGTAACCAAGTATCAGTTTGTTGCACCAGCAATAGCCAGTATATTCAATGACAGTTCATCTTCTGACCAGGACTCTGGGTTTTTTTGTGCCCTTTTTGTATCATGTGGATACTTTTCCTTCTATTTGGTTTTCCATGTGATGCATTCAGTTCTTACTTTTTATAGTTCTTGCTTGGAATTTATTGTTTCTTTCTCCAACAAGCGTGTTTGATGCGCTAATTTCTGCACAACTTCTGTACTTTACGTCTTTGCTCCAGCAATCTGCTGCTGAGTGCCCGGTCTTTGCACAACGATGGCAATTTCGAACCTGTGTCTTTGTTCAGGTCTCAGCTGATGTTTTATGGATCCTAGTGCTTGAACTTAACTGTTGAGCTTCCTTGGCTGTCAATTCCATGGAGACCATGATTTAATTAGGTTTAGGTTGCTTTCTGTTAACAATCGCTTTTTAATAACTTTGCTTCTAAACCCACATACTAGTCTGTCCCTAATGGGATCATTCAAGACATCCCCAAATTCACAATATTCAGCTAATTTCTTCAGAGTAGCTCGAAATTGTGTGTTACATTCACCTTCTTGCTGATTAAGCTTATGGAACCTGAACTTCCAGGCGACAACCAAAGTTTTGGGTGAGAAATGACCCTGCAATAATCCCTCTATCGAGCCTGGCCCTTCCAGCTGTGATGTGGAGATGCCGGCGTTGGATTGGGGTAAACACAGTAAGAAGCCTCACAACACCAGGTTAAAGTCCAACAGGTTTATTTGGTAGCAAAAGCCAGTCGCTTTCGGAGTGCTGCTCCTTCGTCAGGTGGATCACAAGTGGAACTCCCACTATATGAGCTCCACCAGAGTCAGTATTCTCATTATACGATCCCACAGCACCAAAATCCCCTGCCGTTTTTACTATGGAAAGGGCTCGCGTAAGCACAATGTACCTATCCTGCTCCCTTTTACAAACAAGGTGCTCCTGAGCTCAGCCTGTTTCCTGCCAAGCTTTGTAACATCCCTAGCTATTGTTGCAGGGTACTTGCTACTCACAGTGCTCCCCGTACTGTTCCAGATCTTTCCAAGCAGAGCACATAATGAGCTTCGATTCGACATTCTTTCTCCAAAATCTTAGTTTAAATTTCAGTTCCTTCGATGGCTGCTACCGTTATTCAGCACCCCACCGTTGCCAACTTTAGTCCCGCAATTTTTTTTAACCTCTTATGTCTTTCTAGATATCAGTAGCATGGACTGACGATATTTCTCTTGTTCCACCGGATTTCTGCAATTCTTCGTGGGTGTTTGCAGTATGGATCAACCACCTCATCACCAGTTATTTATGGTATTTTAAGAGGATAGGTACAAACAAACAAGAGCTTTATTGGAGAAGTGTTTACTCTGCAGGCTGTTAGGATAGACAGCCCATTTTCCTGTGCAAATGGGCAATCATGTCATCAGCACATCATGTGATCAGTCCCTTAAGGTGCCCCTGTACCAACTAGGAACCATATGAATGCACAACACTTATCTTCTACATCAACACCATTTTCCCATCCTACCCAAATCCTTTGATTCTATGCACTGTTCTATAAGGATAGCTGTTTCAAAAATAGAGTAATGAATTAAGTATTATTTAGCTAAACAGCTCTGTCCTTTTTAAAGCAACAAAGTCGATAGGTGTTAAATGAATTGAGATACAGATCATTTCGACTTTATATATTATTTAGTAAATTGTTTAGATTGAATTTGTTTTTGAATGTCTCTAAAATATATGATATATATCCACCCACATCTCTCTATTATTAATAAACTGGATATTGTTATAATCCCAGCAACTCTTACAGACACAAAACCCAGTGAAGATTTACCACTGTTACAACACCAAGGCCTGCTAATTTTATCCAGCATAAGAAGAGTAGGTCGGGAGAACCCAGAATTTTAAATTTCTTTTACAATATCTGACATCTACACTATGGAATATGATATCTGTGCCTATAGTTCGGAAATCTATCGATCTCTGTGTTCCTGTGGGTCCCCGTGGACAGTGGGACATTTTGGATTTCAGCCTGTTCCGATGCTGGTATTGAGGTTTCTACCCAGTAACATGGTTAGGATCTACTGTGAGCATGCTGATAGGGTCTCCAGCTCAGTTCAAGAGTGAGTGATGGACAGTTTAGGAGTGAGTCAGCATAGAAATTCCAAGCAGCAAGGGTTCTGTGGGTTCTGTGGGCTAGCTGTGCACTGGGACACAGAAGATCCAGGAGCTGTGTGGTGGTTTCATGTTGTGGAAAAAATCAGAGTTAGAAGAAACCCTGGGAGCCATTAACAGTTAGTTGGTGCAGAGCCAAACATGGAGGCAGAAAGTCTGCTCACGCCAATTAGAAACCTTGCAAAAAACTTAATGAGGAATAAAGTTTAAGGAAATCATGCACTTGCTCTGAAGTTAAAGTAATAAATAGTGAGATTAGATTTCAATTTTGGGTGTCTCAGGGAGAGATCCAACTGAAGAAAACATCTAGTGAATGTTCAGAAGTCTGCCAGAAGGAAACTGTTTGAAGCTGAGTTAACCCAAGCAAGAAACTTTGTAAAAGCAAAATACTGTTGATGCTGGAAATCTGAAATAAAAGCAGAAAATGCTGGATAAAATCAACAGGCCTTTGGTGTTGTGACAGTGGTAAATCTTGACTGGGTATTGTGTCTGTAAGGATTGCTGGGATTATAACAATATCTAATTTAATAATCGATAGATATGGGTCGCAAGATGTCATATAAACGTAAATAAATCTATATATCATATATATGAAAAAGCAAAGCTCAATTCACCAGTGTCAGCACGATTTTATGAAGGGCAAGTTTTGTTTGACAAACCTGCTAGAGTTCTTTGAGGATGGCTTAATAAGGAAATCAAGGATAACATAAGGGCAAAAATGAGGGCATATAATACTGCAAAAGTTAGTGACAGCGTGGAAGTTTGGGAGAACGTCAAATGCTAACAAAAGGTGACTAAATACAATGTTAAAAATGCTAAAATGGGCTATGAAAGGAAGCGAGCTGAAAACATAAACACTGACACCAAAAGTTTCTATTAGTATATGAAGAGGAAGAGAATAATGAAAGTAGATGTTGGCCTTTTAGAGGATGGAAATGGTGGGATAATAATGGGAAACTTGGCGATGGCAGAGACACTAAACCAATACTTTGTCTCTGTCTTCAAATAGAAGATAATTCTGTCCCAAAAACTGCAGTTAATACAGTGAAACTTGGTGAAATTACTATAACCAGGGAGAAGGTACTCAGTATCCTGAAGGGTTTAAAAGTAGATAAGTTCCCGGGACCTGGTGGCCTACACCCTAGGGTGTTAAAGGAGGTGACAGCAGAGATAGTGGATGCATTAGTTATGATATTCCAAAATTCCCTGAATTCCGGAAAGGTACCGGTGGACTGGAAACATGCAAATGTGACGCCCTTAGTCAAGAAAGGAGAGAGACAAAAAGTGGGAAAATATAGACCTGTGGTGGGAAAATTGCTGGAGCCAATCATTAAGGAGGAGGTGACTGAGAGTCTGGGAAAGCAAAACTCAATTTACCAGTGTCAGCATGGTTTTGTGAAGGACAAGTCTTGTTTGACAAACCTGCTAGAGTTCTTTGAGGATGTAACCAGCAAGGTAGATAATAGGGATCCTGTGGATGTGGTCTATGTGGACTTCCAAATGGCATTTAATAAAGTGCCACACAAGAGACTGATCCAGAAGGCTAGAGCCCAAGTGGATGGGGGTAGAGTAGTGGCTTGGATTGGCGATTGGCTGACTGATAGAAAGCAGAGGGTTGGGATAAATAGGTCCTTCTCCAGTTGACGATCTGTAATTAGTGGGGTCCCGTAGAGTTCAGTTCTCAACTATTTAAAATCTACATCAGTGATCTGCAAACAGGGACAGAGTGTAACATAGCGGAATTTGCTGATGACATAAAAATAGGTGGGAAAGCAAGCTGTGATGAGGAGATAAAAAATTAAAAAATGGATATTGACAGGCTAGGGGAATGGGCCAGAATCTGGCAGATGGAGTTTAATGTGGAAAAATGCAAGGTTATCCAAGGGCAAATTGCTATTTAAATGGGAAACAGATTCAAAAGGCATCTGTGCAGAGGGTTCTGGGTGTCCTTGTGCATGAATCCCAGAAAGTGGATATGCAGATATAGATCTGTTATAAGGAAGGCAAATGGAATCTTGGCATTTATTGCAAAGGGTCTGGAGTATTAAAGTAGAGAAGTGTTGTTACAATTGTATAAGGCATTGGTGAGACCACACTTGGAGTATTGTGTTCAGTTTTGGTCATCTACTTTGAGGAAGGATGTGGTGGCACTGGAGGTGGTTCAGAAGATGTTCTCACAATTGATTCTAAGTTTGAAGCAGCTGTCATATGAAGAGTGGTTGAGTAGCTTGGGCTTGTACCTGCTGGAGTACAGAAGAATGAGAGGGGATTTGATTGAGGTATATAAAATACTCAACGGGATTGATAAAGTAATTGTTAACCAAATTTTCCCCCTTCTAGAACAGTATAGGACAAGAGGTCTTATTCAGTTAATGAAATCCACTGGATCCAATTTAAAACAAATGGAATTAAGGAATAATATCTGTAAGAAATATTATGTATAAGGAATATTATTAGTGTGCATTCCTCCTGATCTGATCGGAATGAACTTGTAGTTCCAGGTTTGGTCACTTCCATAGGTCTGACTCATCCCCAGCAGCGCCTTCCTCTTGACAGAGACCAAGAAATGCAGCAGGAATTACAAACAGCATTTTATAAATGGAGGCATCGAGCACAAGAGTTAAGAAGTCATGGTCATGGTTGGAATGCTTAGCACAACTTTGGGCACTTCATTTTAGAAAGGAAACTGAAATGAAAGAGAACATGTGTTCAGCCGAATGGTGCCAATGATGGGAAACGATAGGAAATTACATTCATGTGGAGATATTTGAAATACTGGGAATAATTCCAGTGGCATAATGAAAGCTTTGAGGATATTTACTGGAATTTTTAAAAAACTTATGAAGAGATTTTATGAGGTAAGTAGGGAACATCTATTTTCTCTGGCTGGGGTGTTGGTGACAATAAACACCAAGAGTGTGTGTGGAGAGAAGTTAAGAGAAATGTCTTCACATAAAGGACTGTTGAATATGATCCATCTGGCTCACTAATGTCCTTTTGGGAAGGAAATCTGCCGTCCTTACTTGGTCTGACCTACATGTGACTCCAGAGCCACAGCAATGTGGTTGACTCTCAACTGCCCTCTGAACAAGGGCAACTAGGGATGGACAATAAATCCTGGCCAGCCAGCGATGCCCATGTTCCATGAATTAATTTTAAAAATGACTTTGAACATCTCTATCAAATTCCCCCTTAACATTCTCTGTTCTTGGGAGAGTACACAGTCTCTCCATGTAACTGAAGTCTTTCATTCATTGAACAACCTTGTAACTCTCCTGTGCATTTACTCAAAGGGTTTTACACTTTCTTGAGTGTGGTGCCCAGAATTATACACAATGTTCCAGCTAGGGCCTAAATAATGTGTTCTAAATGTGTAGCATATCTTCCTTGCTATTGTATTCTATGTCTCAAAGTAGAAAGCCAAATATCCTGTATAGTCATTGTTGTAATGTAGGAAATGAAGCAGCCAATTTGTGCACAGCAAGTTCCTACAGACGGCAAAGTCTTAATCACCTTTTATTTCTTGATGTTGATTGAGGGATAAATATTGGCCAGGACACCAGGGATAATTCTCCTGCCCTTCTTTGAAGTAGTGCAATTTTAACCCCAGAAAGGCTAGAAAATGTGTTCATAGTGAAGCTAATCTCAGTGCTATAGTTGCTGATTTAGTAGCAAAATGGTATTCGTGCTAGTTTCGCCCAATCCCAGCACGGCCCTTGTTGAAAACCATCTTACTGAGATCTTTAGCAAAAGTATTATGTGTATGCACTGGAAGTGAGTAGGATAGGCATGATGCCAGCAAGTCACCTGACACCAGAAATATCATTTCGGAATGAAAATAGGTCACTTTGGATCTCACCACTCATGTTAACGTCTGTCTAAAATAAGGACAGCTGAAAGTGCGTTCAGCAATATGAAAGACTTTACACCAATGCTATTTAAGGGGATCATTATCAACTTGCAAGTTAGATGCTAATTACTTTCCCCTGTCTCTGCTGGAATTTGAGAAATTACTGGGAGTTTGGAGGAGTTGATAGGTTTGCTGATATTTGCACAGTATTCAGTTCCATTCTCAACTCCACAGATAATGAAGTAGTGCATGCCCACATGCAGCAAGATCGGGATGACATTCAGGCCTGGGCTGATAAGTGGCAAGTAACATTTGTGCCACCCAAGTGCGAACCAATGACTATTTCCAACAACAATCAGACCTGCAGCCTCAGAGCTTGATGAGAATTCACACTGTGAAAGTAACTGTGGTTCTCAATTTCTTTGCACCATCACCTCTCTGCAGCAATGGGTGATGGACTGTGGAAAGCTATTTATGTCACCTGATTCCAGACTGCTGCCATTGAATGCCAAGGGGAGTTAGTTAGATTTTCCCTTGTTAAAAATAGTCAAGAAAGTTCACTTGTACACATTTCAGGGCTGTATCCCCTTCATGCTGTTACTATCCAAGTCTATATTAGAATAATATCACCAAATATCACTACTCTAATACTTCTGCAATTTTCTGCAATTTGCCTGCAAATTTGCTCCACTTCCTCTGACCCAATATTTAGTGGCCTATGATATACACTCAGCAGGGCGCAATCTTACGACCTTGTCCTGCCCATCGTTCAATGAGGTGGTAACATAGGGTGAGAGGCGAAAAAGGAGAATCGCACCCGCTTTCTCACCTCCCCAATCTTACTGGCCCTTTCTACCAGCGAAATTGGCTTTGCACCCTTCCTGGGCGTGAAGACGATTTCAATATTAATAACATCAATTGAATGTCATTAGCGAGTCCCAGACCCTATTGTCTAGGCTCACTTGACCTTACCTGCTCGGCAGTCGAGGTTCTCAGGGGGTGGGGCCTGAGTCAGGATGGAGCAATGGGAGGGGGGGAGGGGAGGGAACAGGAGCTCCACAGGGGTAGGAAAGAGGGAACTCTGCAAACGGGGTGATGGGGGGGTGGGGGGAGGGAACTCTGTAGATGGTGGGAGGGAAGGAGGGAAATCTGCAGAGAGGGTGAGGGGTGGGAGAGAGGGAACTCTGCAGGGGTGGTGATCAGGGAGGAAGAGGACTCTGCAGATGGGGGCAATCGGCGAGGGGGTTTGACCGGCACAGGGGTTGATTGGCGAAGGGGGGGCTATTGATCGATGTCCCTGGGCGGCTGGGGTGGGGTGGGGAGAGCAGCAGGAGATCTCCCAGGACATTGGGTGACCGGGGTGCATGCACAATGGCGCCCTAACAGCTCAGCAGCTGGCTTCACTGGTGAGCTCAGGCAAAGTCTTTCTGGATCCGAGGCAGATTTTGCATGCAAAAGAGACAGTAAGATCAGGGGAGGTGAAAAACTGGGCTGGTTTCTGATTTTCCACCTCCCACCTTGCCTCGCCGAAAGTTGGGCATGAGGAGGCTGTAATATCGCACCCAGCAGTGTATTATCTCCTCTATTGTTCCTTAACTGGAAGTGAATGATTCTGACATTGTTTGTCTCTGTCATTTCCCTGTTTCTGCTCTCGAATGTGGTAAATGTGAATTCACAGGCAACCCGTGGTGTAACACATTGCACTGCATCTATTGCATAATATCAATCATTTATTTGTGATTTAACTCTTCAGCAGAAGAGTCATAGAGGTCTACAGCACAGAATAAAGGCCCTTCAGCCCATCACATCTGTCCATGGTTCAGTCAGTTCTCTTTTAGAGGTCAGAAAGGTTCCGTGGATGGAAAAGGTTGGGAAACCCTGCTTTAGAGCAGTGGTCTTCTATTCAGTGTGGCTGAAGAGCTGGAGTTGTGCCTGTGAGTTGGTCCTGGAGTACAGACTCGGGAATGCAAGAGAACATGGTCTTGGGAGATGAAATTGAAACTCCGAGAGGAGAGCAATTGCTGAGGCAATCTGAGTTGGAGTGACTGCTGGAAGGAATTCTGAGTCTAGATCTTCGAAAGGGAAGAGTGAAGACTTACAATCCCTCATAAGGGACACTAGAGTTTTTTGAGATTATGAATACAAATATCTGGGTGGGTTGTTGAGAAATCGATGGAATCTGTGTAGGTCACACCTGCCATTTGATGAGCAGCGCAGTGTGTTAGACCACAGGTTGCCAGTTAATTCACATTTACCACCTATTAATTCTGAATGTTAGAGTATAAGATGGGCATTGTAAATTGTTTTATTTTTCTGACCTTCTCTCGTGAAGTTTATTTTGTTTGTTCAAAACTCATGAAATCTTGCACCTTTATTCTCATTAGTAAGTACCTAGGATCTCTTACTTTGTCTACTTTGAATGAAATGTGCCTGGTCCCAAACCAAATTGTACCAAAAGTTTGGGGGTCTGGCCCAAGATGATAACAAATATAAGTAAAAATTGAGGAAGGCAACCTGCTTAAAATATTTCAGTTACCAACCTACCTCCTGAGAGCAGGTCAATCCCCCCCCCCCCCCCCCAGCCCCTCTCCACTCTGCCCTGCCTCAATCTGCAGTGGACATGTTGTAGCTGTGTTACCTTTTTTTTCATTATTAACCTGCTGCCTAGGTTACTTACCCCCAGCGATTAGAAAGGTTTTGCAGGGTGAATGTACTGGTGTTAGTAACACAAAATAGACTTAGGAAATTTCATCACATGCAATTCAACACCCAAATTCAGCATGATCTGGTACTGGCGTCAAAACAAACCTGAATTAATGAATGTATAAAATACTGAGTAGTAATACAGTATGTGTGTGTTAGGTGATCGTATGTGAATTTCAATAATCAGAATTTCAGACCCAATAATGGTCACGGTTTCTTTCTTCAAGGCAAAAACACTTCCAAGCATTTTTTCAGAGAGTAGGTGCCTCTTTAACCTGATACAAATTAGACTGATCTGCCTCCATAGTCAACTCTTTGTTTCTTTAAAAAACTATTTTACTTTTAGCTGCTGTTTCATGGTCAAGGCAGCTCAGAAAATTCCAAATGAGGCTCTACAGTTCCTCCTGTGGGAGATGAGACAGCCAACATTCTGGCAAATGGATAACTTTTAAGCGGAGAAATGTTTTGCTTGAATTGGGATTAAGCTTGACTCAAAGTTCTATACAATGGGAATGTGAGTGGAGCTGCACTTTGGAATATTATGCTTGGACCAACGATGTGTTTATCTGGGCTCAATTCTAACAAATACTGAGCACGCCATTTACTTTGTGTGGTGAAGGGAGGTATCAGGATTCCCTTCAAACCTCCCCCTTTACTTCCCCAAACTTACACAAAGTCCGGAAATTCTCCCCTGGGAACCAATGCAGTGACTGATTTTTAGAATTAGCATGGGACTTAGTGGCAGTTCTATTTGCTGAAGTTAGTGTTCAGATTACTTTTTATCAAGAGGTGTTTACCCACATTGGATTACAAATCTATGGACACTCGTGATCAAAGGACATTTTTAATACGTTAAGTTTAAACAATGGGGGTATTTATGTTATTTCATATGGGAAACATATTGTACTCATCTCTCCTCAATTGGAGTTTGATTTCCACTGATAATTTACTGATTAACACATACATAGAGAATTCCTTTCTGCACTATTTTAATAGTCAATAGCATGTTTGAGATAGCTAGTGATTGTGTTGAAAGAACCACAACAGAGTTTTGTGGTAGCGTGGCCCCTTTAAGAGATGATTGCAGGTCACGTGGCCTACCTGGGGCCTATTGCTTGGAAGTGCGCAAATCTTGGTCAATGGGGAGAAAGTGTGCATGGCCTGTGGACCGGGTGACCCTCGGTGAGAGCCCGGGAGTAAAGGCCGGAAGACCTGTGCTGCAGTTGTTGTGCCTGTATATAGTTTTACTTTGTGCCTGGTAAATGAATCACCTTCGTGATTAAAGCAGCCTCCTCGTTGATACCTCACACTATTACAAGTTTAGTACACATTGGTTACCCAGATTGGTTTCATTGAAAATTAAATCTGCCTGTCTGGATGTAAGGACCACAGCCGAACACCCAAGGATTTCAGGGGCAATTTGTTTATACAATTTGAAGGCAGCTCCCTTAGAAAGGGAACAAAGGGGGCTGTGCTTTCTTCTCTTGCAGAGAACTGACGAAGATAGGACACCTTCAATTGGATTTCCCAGGCTCATGAGTAGGTGGCACATTGGATAGAAACACAGAGACATGGAAAATAGGAACAGGAGTAGGCCATTTGGCCGTTCAAGCCTGCTCCACCATTCATTATGATCATGGCTGATCATCCAACTCAGTAATCTGTTCTCACTTTCACCCCATATCCTTAGTTCCCTTTAACCCCAAGAGCTATATCTAACTCTTTCGTGAAAACATACAATGTTTTGGGCTTAACTGCTTTCTGTGGTAGCGAATTCCACAGGCTCATCCTCTGGATGAAGAAATTTCCCCTCATGTCAGTCCTAAATGATTTACCCCATATCTTTAGACTGCGACCTCTGGTTCTGGACACTTCACAACATCGGGAACATCCTTCCAGCATCTACCCTGTCTCGTCCTGTTTATATATTTCTATGAGATCCGCAACCCCCACCCCTCCACTCCTCACCTCCCCATTCTTCTAAACTCCAGTGAAAATAATCCTAACTGACTCAATCTCTCCTCAGTCCTGCCATCCAAGGAAATAGACTAGTAAACCTTTGCTGCACCCCGTCCATAGCAAGAACATCCTTCTTCAGATAAGGAGACCAAACCTGTACATGGATGCATCCATAGTGTTGGCAGGCAAATGAAGGAAAGTGGGCAATTTGCCATAGTTAGTGGTGTAGGTTCCAGATGGGCATTTATGTCAGGATGCATCCCACTGCAATATCTCAGGCCTGGTGTTCTTGGGGCACCAGAAACAACACATTTTAAAAATTCATGTTGTTCTACGATATAGATGCCATTAACTTCTCTTTAACTACTGCCCTTGTTTATCTTATATGGGGGAAATGCTATATCTATCATTCTGATTTTTGGTCGGCAATGAATGTTTACACATACATGGCACTCTGTAAATTAAATGCACATGAAAGGGAGAACTTCAGTTGCATCTTCTCATTGTTTCAATCAGCATAAGAATTTCAAACACAAACTCTTAACCACCAGAACCAAGAGACATTAAATGAGAACTGTAGCAAAAGTTCAATTGGAACTTTTCAGTAACCGCAATGACCGAGTGAAACAGTTAAAGGCGCCTTCCTGTCTCTCTTGAACAGAGAATTGTATTAAGTTCTTAAGATAGCGGGGAGGGGAGAAGAATAGTGGAGAGTTGAGTGAGAAAGAAATGAAAAGAGAGATTTGATGGGCAATTAAATTTTATGGGATCTATGTGCCGATCAAACCCTATTACTGACTCCAGAAAGACATAGTTGCAGAATTCAGTTTTAGAAATACCGTAAAATTGGAAAATCATCCCATATCTGTTTAGGATTTCTCAATTTAGTGTGCCAAAAAGGGGAATAAGTAAAACTAAAATAAAAGGTGGATTCGTGCTTGGACCAAATATGGATTGTAAATTGTGGGAATTACTTTTTTTCCTGATCTGCAAACGAGTTACAGGAAAAGTCAGGCTCCTCCATCTCTTTACATTATGATCCTTGTCATCAGGGTGAGTTTGCTACTGAGCAGTGCCCCATCTTTCACATTTGTATGGCCACACATAACCTGCGCACTGGCAATGGGACTTCAATTCTGTGAACGTTCTGTGGGGCCCTTGAGGAAGCAGTGAAAATGGCAAAAAAAAGGCCAATTTGCTATTTCGCACAGGGTTCCATTCATCTACTGTCGGTGTCATCATGAGAGCCCAGGAGAACCCTGTTGAATTTCAGAGCCACACAGTTTACTCACAGACATACATGTACAGCGCACATACATTACACTCATGTGTTACATCACACACACACACACACCTATATTCCATGTAGCTCTACTGGTTTCCATCTCTCCCAATTAATAAAAGAAATTTGACATTTTTCCAGTTATATAGTGTCCAATTCAGAGGTGTTCCATGCCACATATAATATGGGGATTTTTAAAAACACAAACTTTGAATACTCAATAAATGTGTAAGTAGCTGCATTTAACTGAAAAATTAGAACTCTCCATGTTTCAAGAAAGCAGGTGCATAACAACCCTTCCTTCCATATCCCAAGTGCTCTTATAGATAGAGTTGTAAGAAGGCAAAGAAATCATAACAAACAGTGTTCTCTTTAATCAAAACTCATCTTTATTTTCCAAAAATGACAAATAACTCCCACATGGATCAGTGGGTTTACAGCATTGTTTGTTGTATTGATTAGTCACTCAGATTAGTAAAGTGCTAGGTCGAATCTTGAGTCTGTCTGGAACTAGTTGATTTCAACCAGAAGGGGACTCAATCACCCTGGCTGGGGATGTGGGAAAACTTGTGTGAATTCCCACATCTAAATCACCAACGACCCCTGCTAGAAAGTCTTTTTGTTTGGACCACTGCTGGAGGACAGAACAAACTCAGTTGTGATGGCTGCCAATGTTAAATAGCCTGATAAGATCTGCCTTATGTGAAGAGCCATCACTTGGATCAGGCAGCAGAAAGGTACTGGCATTGGTAGAAGGAAGGTATGGCACGAGTTGGCACCTTTAGGAGAGGAAGTGTCTGGCATTTGCAAAAAGATGAAATAAAGATAATACAAGAGTTTGGTATAACATACTTATCTCTTGAAATGTGAGCTGCTTGACCATACTATAGACATTGCCCATCTGGCAGAAACACTAGTTGCTGATGGCACTTTGACAGAGTCCTGTGAAACTTGGGACATCGTTTATGCGATTAACTGTTCTGGTAGCTGGCTCTCTCACAACCAAAACACAGCACAGTTTGTTCGACCTTCCTACAGCAGGCCGCCACTTTAATATTGCAATGTGAAGTATATCTGAGTACTGATGGTGATCCTCTGTGGGGAGCCAAGAGGAATGCGATGCATTTCCCCTTGTGCACTCGCTGCCATTCAGGCTCCAGTTTCTCCTCGTGACCTAATCCCGCAGGAGTTTCTTGAGCAACCCAGTATTAGGTAATTAACCAAATAAGGCAAAACATTAACAGACAGCTGGGCAAAATAGAATTAGCCAAGTTTGTTATGATACGAACATACCTCACATAATTAAAAGTTAAATCTACCAAGAGGTGAGAGTAGCTGCCAATCCAATCAGAGGTGGAATTTACTCTGGAGAAACTTTTGTCCTTCTGAATTTAATTGAGACAGATTAACTCATTGTTGCATGGAAGGAAAAGGGTCAAATTTGCACATCCTGTGGTGTGAATCATTAACCATGTCATGTTACCCAATAGGGCGGCACGGTGGCACAGTCGTTCGCACTGCTGCCACACCGCCAGGGACCGGGTTCAATTCCTGGCTTGGGTTACTGTCTGTGTGGAGTTTGCATATTCTCCTCATGTCTGCATGGGTTTCCTTCGGGTGCTCCGGTCTCCTCCCATAGTCCAAAGATGTGCAAGTTAGGTTGATTGGCCATGGGAAATTGCCCCTTAGTGTCAGGGGGACTAGCAGGGTAAATACACGGGGCTAGGGGCTGGATGGTATTGTGGTCGATGCAGACTCGATGGGCCGAATGGCCTCCTTTTGCACTGTAGGGATTCTGTAATGCTATGAAAGGTTTGTAGAGCGTGACAGAAATGCGTTAGTGGACTTTGCCAATTAATCATAAAGAACGGATTAAAATATTCTATTGCTTGAAAGTCAATGTACTAATCATCTGGTTGTCAATCCTGGGCACATATTTGATGTGTCCTTTCAGGTTGCAGCCTGCGGGATATTATTATGTTGCACAGATTTGAAAATAATGGACTTGAGAATCATTGAAATATATGTTTTATGTGTGTGCTGGTGGTAGTATGGGGTGTATGGCAGTGAGCGAGGACGGAATCAAATGAAGACAAATAGGAAGAGGAAGTCTAAACATTGAGAGCTATGGACATCTTCTATCCCAGAGCCAAAGTTCTCCATGCTGGAAGTGTGGCTGCATCAACAAACAAAGCTCCTTCAAAGCTTTGTGGCTGAAGCACAACTTTCTGAGAATGAGCTCCTAGGAAAAGTCTCAGTAAGTGTCTCTTAATACACAAGACTCGTGCAGGCATGATCTGGTGCTGGTCCCCGCTGCTGCTGCCTGATTGATCTGGCTTCCCTTACAGTCTCCAGCTGCTCCCCTTGATCCAGCAGATGGATCATGTGAACTGGAATTCCCATTGAAAAGCCCAACATGCAACTGTCAAATAGGAACTCAGCAATTCTCTTTCACTCCCCTTCGTTGTAGCTGGGTCAAAATCTTTAAACACCGTCTATAACAACACTGTGGGGAAAATCTTCATTATACAGACTGCAGTGGTACAAGAAGAAGGCTCATCACCAGCTTCTCAGGGCAGTTTGGCTCCTTGAGCATTAAATGCTAGCCTTGTCAATGACATGCGCAACCTGGAATTAAATTTTTAAAATATAGTGTTCACCATTGGTAATGTAGGGAAGGCTTCCTGTGTAGGATATTTGGCGAGATGCCCCCACCAGCAACCTCTCACCTTGATCTACAGGGAGTCGAGAGTTATTGGGAAAATGAAGTTAAGGCCACAGGCAGATCAGTCATGACCTTATTGAATAGCGAATGGGCTCAATGGGCTGAATGGCCTACTTGAGCTCCTATTTCTTGTGAATTTCTGATCATTAGGTTCTTGTGTCCTGTCTTTCACACAGCAGCACATATTCTTTACAGTGAAGGGAAAGACAGAATTTAGACAGAATTTAAGGAGGGTAATATAATTCCCTCCTAACTATTATTTGCTTGATGACACTAGTCTAGTTGCCAGAGCGTGTTGACGCTTTGCGAGCTATGCATGGTATAATTTGTATGGATAGCACGCAAAAAAATATTTTTTACCATATCTTGGTACATGTGACAATAATAGAATCAAATCAAATCAAAATTCATTTATGGGACTCATCAACTCTGCTTAAAGCCATTCAGCAAAGTCAACCACAGGTGTGCACTGTGTCACGAATCCCCAAGATTAAGTACCGACCCTTGTTTAAATTTGGCAGATAAGTAGTGGGGCCTCAGCCCGTGTGCAGTTTGCCAGATTGAGGCTTTAAAAATGGGCTGGGCCAAGACCTGCAAGGTAGGTTTGAGGGGGGATTGGGTGGGGGGATTGGGTGGGGGGATTGGGTGGGGGGATTTCCCAGGATGGCTGTGGGCCAAACCTAGATTACTTTTGCAAGCCCAGCAGGGGCACCAACAGCAATTTGACATTTGCCTTCAGCCAGTTTTCTCCATCATCCACAAAACTGATTGAAACCTGCACATTGCAGACTCTGACCAAAAATATCAATCGTGCTCCTATGTACATCATAGGATTTGGGCTTCCATTTTGAAAGATGTCAGTATCGCCTGGAACAAATGGGTTCCTTGAACACCTGATGATAACCATCATTCAAAATGGAGCACCATCAGAGCTAACAGGTCAGCAACTCTACCCACCCCATTTTGTGGCAGTGGGCGAGGGCAGTGAACATTGATCTGAGTTGGCCCGCACCTCTGAGTATCATAGAAATTCCAGCTTAAAATTTATTGCAGCAACCCCATTGCCTCCCTAACTTCCAGCCCAGATTATTTTTATTAGAAAATATAAGTATTCCAAGTGAAAAACAATGAGCTTGGTTCAGAATGTGACATTTTTTAGTATAAGTTAGGTGTGATTAATTAGTAATTAGCTGTTGGGAATTTATGGAATTTGTACTATTCTTTGACTTGGCATGTACTAATATAGTGGAATGATGTTTATTAAGAAAAGCAGCATCACAATTGCATTGTTTCATACATTTCTATGGCTGTGCTTAGTTTTTGACAGCATGTAGGCAGCTGTTTAAGATTACACAGGAATACTTTAAATAAAGGATACACCAGGTGGGACCTGAAACTCATAATGCTGCTCTCTTCCAGTCAGTGAATTGTGTGCACGGTATGGGGTTCCATGGAAACTGAAAAATTGGCCTTTCAAAAGAAGGAGTTTTTTCTTAAAGGCTTTAGTTGACACAGCACTAATATAAACCTTTTCTAAGATGAGTCTGCAGTCAGACCAATGCAGTCTTATGCCCTCTGCAAAGGTGGAAAGCTCCACCCAGTGGCCAGGCAAAGAACCGAGAAAACTCAAGCAATGACAGCAGGTAAATTTCAGTCTCTGATGTTTGCAACCAGGATCTGTTAATGAATCCAGTACGATTATCAACTTGTCAATGGCTATTCAAAGTGCAGTGCACTGGGATTAACAATTGCATCCTACAGCTCATTGAATGCCAGTTAACTATAGCAATAATCAGTGCTTAGTCAAGAATAAACAATGTCACTCAGTACACCATTTAAGTATAACGAACTATAGTTTAGAATGTACACCAAGGTCAGATTCTGAAGCTGACTACATAGCTTTACCCTTGCCATTGTTTAAATAGTTACATCTCATACTAAATATTTGTATGCAATATATTTCACTGAATCTTTGAAGTTCAGCTCTTGTTGTTAGATGAAAACCTTCATTTTTTAATTCTTTCATGGGGCTTTGGAGTCGCTGGATAGGCCAGCATTTATATCGCCCATCCTAAGTTGCCCTTGAGAAGGTGGTGGTGAGCTGCCTTCTTGAACCGCTGCAGTCATGTAGGTACACCCACAGTGTTGTGAGGAAGGGAGTCCCAGGATTTTGACCCAGTGACAGTGAAAGAGTGGCGATATATTTCTAAGTCAAGATAGAATCATAGAAACCCTACAGTGCAGAAGGAGGCCATTCGGCCCATCGAGTCTGCACTGACCACAATCCCACCCAGGCCCTACCCCCACATATCTACCCGCTAATCCCTCTAACCTACGCATCTCAGGACTCTAAGGGGCAATTTTTAACCTGGCCAATCAATCTAACCCACACACCTTTGGACTGCGGGAGGAAACCGGAGCACCCGGAGGAAACCCACGCAGACACGAGGAGAATGTGCAAACTCCACACAGACAGTGACCCAAGCCGGGAATCGAACCCAGGTCCCTGGAGCTGTGAAGCAGTAGTGCTAACCACTGTGCTACCGTGCCGCCCTGTGGCCTGAGAGGAACTTTCTGGTGGTGGTGTTCCCATGCACCTGCTGCCCTTGGCCTTTTAGGTGGTAGAGGTCACGAGTTTGGAAGGTGCTGTCTAAGGAGCCTTGGTGGTTTGTTGCTGTGCATCTTGTAGATGGTACATACTGCTGCCACTGTGCGTCAGTGGTGGAGGGAGTGGATGTTGAACGTGTTGGATGGTGTGCCAATCAAGAGGGCTGCTTTGTCCCTGATGGCGTCAAGTTTCTTGAGTGTTGTTGGAGCTGCATTCATCCAGGCAAATGGAGATTATTCCATCACACTCCTGACATGTGCCTCATTGATGGTGGACAGGCTCTGGGGAGTCAGGAGATGAGTTACTCTGTGCAGAATTCCCAGCCACTGTCCTGCTCTTGTAAACACAGTATTTATATAAGAACATAAGAACATAAGAATTAGGAGTAGGAGTAGGCCATCTGGTCCCTTGAGGCTGCTCCGCCATTCAATAAGATCATGGCTGATCTTTTCATGGACTCAGCTCACTTACCCGCCCGCTCACCATAACCTTTAATTCCTTTACTGTTCAAAAATTTATCTATCCTTGCCTTAAAAATATTCAATGAGGTAGCCTCAACTGTTTTACTGAGCAGGGAATTCCACAGATTCAAAACCCTTTGTGTGAAGAAGTTCCTCCTCAACTCAGTCCTAAATCTGCTTCCCCTTATTTTGAGGCTATGCCCCCCAGTTCTAGTTTCACCCGCCAGTGGAAACAACTTCCCTGCTTCTATCTTATCTATTCGCTTCATAATCTTATATGTTTCTATAAGATCTCCCCTCATTCTTCTGAATTCCAATGAGTATAGCCCCAGTCTACTCAGTCTCTCCTCATAAGCCAACCCTCTCAACTCCGGAATCAACCTCGTGACTGGTCTAGTTCAGTTTCTGGTTAATGGTAACCCCAGGATGTTAGTGTGGGGGATTCAGCAATGGTAATGTCATTGAATATCAAGAGGCAATGGTTAGATTCTCTCTTGTTGGAGATAGTCATTGCTTGGTGCCTGTGTGGCATGAATGTTATTTGATATTTATCAGCCCAAGCCTGGATGTTATCCAGGTCTTGCTGCATATGGACATGGACTGCTTCAGTAACTGAGGAATCATGAATGGTGTTGAACATTGTGCAATAATCAGGCAACATCCCATTTCTGACCTTTTGTTGGAAGGAAGGTTATTGATGAAGCAGTTGAAGATGGTTCGGCTTAGGACACTATCCTAATGTACTCCTGCAGCAAAGTTCTGGAGCTAAATGATTGACCTCCAACAGCTGCAACCATTTACTTTTGTACTAGTCATGACTCCAACCAATGGAGAGATTTTCTCCTGATTCACATTGACTCCACGATTCCAGGACTCTTTGAAATCATACTCTGTCAAATGTGGCTTGATATCAAGAGCAGTCACTCTTACCTCGAGTGTGGCTAAGGTTGTAATGAACTCAGGAACTGAATGGTCCTGAGCGTCAATCAGCAGGTTATTGTTGAGTAAGTGCCGCTTGACAATGCTGTCGATGATCCCTTCCATCACTTTGCTCATATTCGAGAGTAGGCTTTTGGGGCAGTAATTGCCCAGGTTCGATTTGTCCTGTTTCTTATGTACATCACATACCTGGGCAGTTTTCTACATCACCAGATAGATGCCAGTGTTGTAACTGCACTAAAACAGCTTGGTTTGGGTGTACTCGTTCTAGAGCACCTATTGCTGGAATATTCTCAGGGCTGACAGCATTTGTGGTATCCAATGCCTTCAGCTCTTTCTTGATATCACATGGAATAAATCAAATTGGCTGAAGACTGGCCTCTGGCGGAGGTCAAGTTGATTCACCCAGCAGCAATGCATGCTGCTTTCACTGTATGGCATGCAAGTAGCCCTGTGTTGTAGCCTCACCAGGTTAACACCCTATTTTTAGGTATGCCTGGTGCTGCTTCAGTACTCTTCATTGAACTAGGACTGATCCCCCGGTTTGATGGTAATGGTAGAGTTCGGCATATACCAGGCCATGAGGTTACTGACATTCGTAAACCAGATGGTTTTTTATGAGGGTACAGTTGAATCAAAAGCTTCTGATACACCTTCCTTTTTCCTCAACTAAGAATCACCCATCCAACTACCCACCCCCAGCCACGCAAAACCACCTCTCCACATCTAACCTGTGAAATTTGCCAGAATTTTATGTTTCAATGAAACCTCATTCTTCTAAACTCCAGAGAGTGCAGGTTTATTCCATTCAATCTCTCCTCATAGGAAAACTCTCTTATCTCAGGAATCCATCTAGTCTGTTTGTCCCACTGGCATTCAGTGGTATATAGTTAGGAGGGTGTGGGCCTGGGATCCCTTAACATTGACTTTGAAGCCTCATGGCATCCATTCAAACACTGGCACATGCTGATTACCATTCATTGCCCTCTCTCAATTGATGAATCAGTGCTCCTCCACATTGAACACCCTTTGACAGAAACACTGAGGGAAGCAAGGACTCACAAAGTATGATGAATGGGGGACTTTAATGCCGAAGAGTGGTTTGTTGGCACTGTGGAAATTAAGTTGTAATTCCAGCTATGGCCAAATATTTAATTCACTTTGTTCTGCAAGAGTAAGGATGCTCTCTTCAAATAAAGCACCATGGGGTTGGTGTGAAACTATAGTTAAAAGCAGTTAAAAACTGCAGATGCTAGTGTGGAAAATTAAGTTACAACAAGGCAACTCTGTCAGCAAGAATGGAAAAAACCTAACAAGGCCTTCAGTGAGGCCAGCACTTGCATATTTAGGATAAACGGCTGATCTAAACCTTGTGTCAGTTTCAGAAACAGTGTGTTCTCAGCCTTGGTCACAGGATGAAAAGAAGACCCTTTCAATGACAAAATTCCAAAGAGCAAGAAACGGTGAACTATAACTGCTACATTGTCTGTACGAATCAGGAGGACACTTTGCAGTACATTGCACTGAATGTGTGTTCTTGCTAGCAAGTGATTAAAGTTGTAAGTTTGAGTATTCACAGTGCCTAGTGTTGTTGGTACCCAGGTATTTGACAGCACAACTACTGACCAAGCTGGCTAAGTCCTGAAGAACGTAATTGCCTGTGGCGGGTAATGAGAGAACTAACATGAGGGAAAAGCTATCTAGCTTAATACAGCCTCTTCATGTTGTTCTCTCATGCAAGTCACAAAGAGTAAGGGTCAGGTATTTGCAACCATCTTCAGCCAGAAGTGCTGACTGAATAACCCATCTTGACTGCCCCCTTAGGTCTCCACCAATGCAGAATCCAGTCTTCAGCCAACTCAGTCAAGAAGCTGCTGAATACAACAAAGCTACCCTGGCTATAGCGCTGAAGGCTTGTGCTTCAGAACGAGCAGTGCCTCTGGTCAAAGTTTATCAGTGCAGCTACAACACTGACATCTATCTGACAAAGTGAAAAGTTGTCCAGGTACCTTCCATCCACAAAAAGCAGGACAAAACTTATTCAACCAGTTGCCACCTCTTCAGCATAACACAAAAGCAAAATACCGCAGTTACTGGAAATCTAAAATATGAACAAACAGAAGCTGAAGAAATTCAGTAGGCCAGGCAGCATCTGTGGACAGAAAGAGTTCAACCTGAAACATTGACTCTGCTTTAATCCAAAGCAGAGTTTCTCCAGCCTTTTGTTGTTCTTATACCATCCCTTCAGTTTTCTTTCAATCGCCTGCAAACTGATGGAAGGTGCCATCAAAATGTGAACAAGCGGCATTTACTCCGTAATAACCTGCTCTCTGATATTTAGTTTAGGTTCTGCCAGAACTACTCTGCTCCAGACCTTACTACAGTCCTGGTCCAAATTTGGATGTAAGAACTGAATTCCAGAGGTGAGGTAAGAGTGACTGCTGTTAGCATCATGGCAGCATTCGATAAAGTGGCATGCGAGAGCCTGATTAAAATTGAAGCCAATGGAGATCAGGGGGTAAATTTTCCATTGGTTGGAGTTATACCTGGCATAAAGGAAGATAATTATGGCTGTTGGAGGTCATCTAACCTCACTTCAGTCCCAGGATATCAGGGCAGTGGTGTGCCAGACCCAACCATCTTCACCTTCCTCGCCAATGACTTTCCCAGCATCATAAGATCAGGGATGTTTGCTGACAATTACATAATGATCAGTTCCATTTGCAGCTCCTCAGGTAATGAGACTGTCTATGTCTGCATGCGGCAAGACCTAAACAATTTCCAGACTTGGGCAGATAAGTGGCATTTGTGCCACACAACTGCCAGGCAATGAGCTCAAGAAGAGAGAATCTAATAAGAACATAAGAACATAAGAAATAGGAGCAGGAGTAGGCCATCTAGCCCCTCGAGCCTGCCCCGCCATTCAATAAGATCATGGCTGATCTGAAGTGGATCAGTTCCACTTACCCGCCTGATCCCTATAACCCCTAATTCCCTTACCGATCAGGAATCCATCTATCCGTGATTTAAACATATTCAACGAGGTAGCCTCCACCACTTCAATGGGCAGAGAATTCCAGAGATTCACCACCCTCTGAGAGAAGAAATTCCTCCTCAACTCTGTCCTAAACTGACCCCCAGTTATTTTGAGGCTGTGCCCTCTAGTTCTAGCTTCCTTTCTAAGTGGAAAGAATCTCTCCACCTCTACCCTATCCAGCCCCTTCATTATCTTATAGGTCTCTATAAGATCCCCCTTCAGCCTTCTAAATTCCAACGAGTACAAACCCAATCTGCTCAGTCTCTCCTCATAATCAACACCCCTCATCTCTGGTATCAACCTGGTGAACCTTCTCTGCACTCCCTCCAAGGCCAATATATCCTTCCGCAAATAAGGGAACCAATACTGCACACAGTATTCCAGCTGCGGCCTCACCAATGCCCTGTTCAGATGCATCAAGACATCTCTGCTTTTATATTCTATCCCCCTTGCGATATAGGCCAACATCCTATTTGCCTTCTTGATCACCTGTTGCACCTGCACACTGGGTTTTTGCGTCTCATGCACAAGGACCCCCAGGTCCCTTTGCACAGTAGCATGTTGTAATTTTTTTCTATTTAGATAATAATCCAGTTTGCTATTATTTCCTCCAAAGTGAATAACCTCGCATTTGTCAATGTTATACTCCATCTGCCAGATCCTCGCCCACTCACTCAGCCTGTCCAAATCTCTCTGCAGACCTTCTACGCCCTCCACACGATTCACTTTTCCACTTATCTTTGTGTCGTCTGCAAACTTTGTTACCCTACACTCAGTCCCCTCCTCCAGATCGTCTATATAAATGTAAATAGTTGAGGCCCCAGTACCGATCCCTGCGGCATGCCACTAGTTACCATCTGCCAACCAGAAAAGCACCCATTTATTCCGACTCTCTGCTTCCTGTCGGATAGCCAATCCCCAATCCGCGCCAACACCCAACCCCCAACTCCATGTGACCCAATCTTCTTCAGCAACCTTTTGTGAGGCACCTTATCAAACGCCTTTTGGAAATCCAAAAACACCGCATCCACCGGTTCCCCTCCATCAACCGCACGAGTCACATCTTCATAAAAATCCAACAAGTTCGTCAAGCACGACCTTCCCCTCATCACCCCCTCTTGGCACTCTGTGTCATTCCCATTGTTGAATCCTTCCAGCAACAGCCCAGGAGTTACCATTTGATTAGAAACTGAATTAGACCAGCTACAAATACTGCGAGTACAAGAGGCTGGGTATTCAGTGCCAACTCCACAAAGTCTTTCCATTATTTACAAGACATAAGTTAGGAGTTTGATGGAATATTCTCCACTTATCTGGATGAGTGTAACTTCAACAATACTCAAGTAACTCAACATTATCCAATAAAGCAGCCTGTTTTATAGGCATCCCATTCTCCATTTCAAACATTCATTCCCTTTACTACCAGTGTACCATAGCTGTATAGTCTACAAGATTCACTGCAGCAACTCATCAAAGCATCTTCAATAGCGTCTCCCAAACCTATGACCTCTACCACCTAGAAGAACAAGGACTGCAGGTGCATAGAAACATCATCACCGACAAATTCCCCCCCCAAGTGGCATACCATCCTGACATGGAAATATATTGCTGTTCCTTCATTGTTACTGTGTCAAAATCCTGGAGCACTTTACTGAACAGAGTGTAGAAGCACCTTCACCACACGTTCTGTGCAGTTCAAGAAAATGACTCAACACCACCTTCCCAAGGGCAATTAGGGTTGGGCAATAAATACTGGCCTTGTCAGTGGCACTCATGTTCCATGAAAGAATAGAAAGAAAAGCTTAGGCTCTTAAAGCGATTGATAAACACAACACACCACTGTCCCTTCTGGCTGTGAACTGGGGAGGTTGAAAAAAAGCACACAGGCAAGCAGCCAAGTTCAGCAATGACTGCCAAGGCAGTCAAATTTTATAGGGTTTAATGATTCATATCTGGCTTTGTCTTACTAAGTGTTTCCTTCATCTGTTTTTGAAGAGATTAAAAAAGTGTACAAGCAAAAGAAATGAATATACAGTTCATATTATAAAGGAAATACCATTGCAGTGCTCTTGTATTATATATGGTATGACACTGGTTGCACCTCTAAAGATAAATGCTCATCCATTTATGGAACTAACAGTATATCTTAAGGCTAAACCATCCTCATGCAGGACTTGATGAGTAAAAAGGTGGTTGGAATGTCTGCTCCAAGCACAGCATTCTGCACTTTCTGGGTACCTGTCCCTACACTTTGGGATCATTTCTAAAATTGACCCCACAATTCTGGAGGAAGCATTCATAATTGTGAGTAATCAGTTCCAAGTGCTCTATAATCAAAATAAACATAAAACATCTGGTAAAACTTCAAATACAACATAACAGCCCAGGCAAGGGAAACTTTTAGTTATCAAGCTGTAATATTTTAATGATTTATACATATTCCGGCAACCCTATGCTTCTAACTTTACTAATTACTTGTGTGCTTATTCAGTACAGTATGTAATATATTTGTATAGCACCCCGACCCAGACAGAAATCAATTCTGCTTTTGTTCTGCAGTATCATCCTTCAGGGGTGGAACCAAAAACATCCAAATGCATCTGTCTTATGGGACCATGATATATGTGGAGGGATTTACCCATCCAACATCTTCATTGCAAACCCTGTCAAAGTCATTTAAGATCAGGAGGAGTTCCCTTCATCACTAATGTGTCTGTGCCACTCGGTGGTGTTATGACCAGGGAAGAGATGTGGGATAATTTCCCCTTTTTCCCCACCACTTGGCTGACCGCAACAAGTTGTATTTTTGAGAAGTAGTGTTTTGACTTTTAAGAACAAACACAAAACAGATTTTTTTGTAAGTTTGAATCAAAAGGAAGGTTCATTTGCACAATATCCAAAATGTCGTCACAACAAACATTCAATCCTTTTATTCAGTTCCATCTTTTTATAAATCTACAGCCATTTTAGGCAGGCATAATACCTTCCTGCAAAAAAGGAAAAGAAAGGAAATTTCCTAACATTTCATTTTTCTTTTGTCACATCACAGAAGGGAAAAGGTAAAACACAAGAGTAAACATCCATACATAGCCACTCCCATACACCCCTCAAAATCATTGTCACTAAGTCTTCCACAGCTCTCTTGTGACATTTCTTTTCCTTGTTTACAATTTAAGCTACACATCATCCTTTACAATGAGTCAAAGTTTAGAACTTTCCTTCCCTTGTTTAGTAGTTAGGTAAGCCAGACACTAGGGAAAGAAATTTGGTGCCGACCATCTTTTTAGGTGTTGTCAAAAGGTGTTATATTTCTGTTGGCACTTCTGGCACTTCTAATGCTTTTACATAAAAAGACACATGACTTCTGATGGACGTACTGTTTTCTGAAGCATCCACGTTTACATGTAGCTTTCAGCTTGCTGTCCCTGTCTCTTGTGCTTGTGCAAATTTTCATTGCTGCAGGCGGCCGGTGCTTTTGCTGCTTGCAGCCTTGTCCAAAAAGACTTTAACCCTTCAACTGCTAGCTCTACAACCCATGGTTTGACAATTTCAGTTTCAGGCAAGTTGGTAGTTTTGATTTCTAGGGTAACATGTACTTTGTTCTTATTAAAGTTTTTGTTAGGTCCTTTAGTAGGTAAATCTGCACTGACTTTGTTTTCACTTCCTGTGGTTTACATGGCAGTCTTTTAATTCTTTGCATACTACCTTGCTTATCTCCTTTCCTGGTTTATGAGTAAAGCTTTGGGTCATTTAAAAAAAAAACGCATAACTATACAGGGCTTTTCTTCGGTTACATTGGAGCATACACTTACAACTTTAATTGCCTCAGCACTGGTTTAACTGCATAGTCCCTTGTTGGTTTATCCTTGTAATGCCAATGGACTGCCTTTACATGTCCAGACTTGCTACAATGATAGCAAGTTGAGCGAGTCTTTTCTTCTTTCGCCTCCTGGCTTAGTTTTAAAATTGGAGACCAGTTTTTCGTTTCTAACCTGATTTCCTTCTCTTTTGAGCCTATTTCCCTTTGACTTTCGACAAAGGGTCATCTGGACAAAGGGTCACCTGGACTCGAAACGTCAGCCCTTTTCTCTCCTTACAGATGCTGCCAGACCTGCTGAGATTTTCCAGCGTTTTCTCTTTTGGTTTCAGATTCCAGCATCCGCTTTAATTTGCTTTTATCCAGTGTTTAACTCACTGCCACTTCTCTTCTAGGAATGCCTACCCTGAAGAAATACTGCTCTTCTCTCCGACAGGATTTTCGTATGTCTCTCCCCCCCTATCCACCTTCACTGCTTTCCATTCTCTCTTACTGTTGGACAAGGTATTTACCAAGACTCACTTCCACATATTTCCTTCCTTAGTGACTTTCTTCGTCTCCGACTTACCCCACGTGGATTTCAACTCAAATTCATACCCCACATGTAACCCCCAGGATTACAGGTACCTCCAGGATATACAACTTTTTTCGAACTGCTGTTCTCGCCGCATCCTGAAAGCCACACTCAGTTCCATGCGCCGTCACATGAAGACACTCGACATCTCTCTCCAACAACACCATCTTACTCTCTCTCAAAGCTGTCCCTATCCCTAGTTTTGTTTCATTTCATCCTCCGCATCATTTGACGCCTTAACAAAAAACTTTTCCTGTTTCTTGCAGATGTAAAGGAACGCAAGCTTCAACAACTCATTAACACCATTGCCCATCCCAGGAACTCCACCAGTCCTAATCCCTCGAACTCCATCTCTTCTAGCCCCAGCCCTTGCCGTGTCTTCACCATACATAAGAACATAAGTACTAGGAGCAGGAGTAGGCCATCTGGCCTCTTGAGCCTGTTCCACCATTCAGTAAGATCATGGCTGATCTTTTCGTGGACTCAACTCCACTTATCCGGCCGCTCACCTTAACCCTCAATTCCTTTACTGTTCAAAAATGTATCTATCCTTGCCTTAAAAACATTCAATGAGGTAGCCTCAACTGCTTCACTGGGCAGGGAATTCCACAGATTTACAACCCTTTGTGTGAACTCAACTCAGTCCTAAATCTGCTTCCCCTTATTTTGAGGCTATGTCCCCTAGTTCTTGTTGCCAGTGGAAACAACTTCCCTGCTTCTATCTTATCTATTCCCTTCATAATCTTATATGTTTCTATAAGATTTCCCCTCATTCTTCTGAATTGCAGTGAGTATAGCCCCAGTCTACTCAGTCTCTCCTCATAAGCCAACCCTCTCAACTCTGGAATCAATTTAGTGAATCTCCCCTGCACCCACTCCAGTGTCAGTATATCCTTTCTCAAGTAAGGAGACCAAATCTGTACACAGTACTCCAGGTGTGGCCTCACCAGCACCTTATACAGCTGCAACATAACCTCGCTGCGACCGTCCAACCTTCCCCTCTCTGAGGCTGAGCGTGCTGTTCTCAGCAAAGGACTCAGCTTCATACTCTTACGTCCCCACCTCCCTCCGTTCCACAGATCCTTTCACATGCCTCCAATATTCTGCCTTCAATTGGACACCCCCACCAGGACAATTACCTGTCCTCGATCTTTTCATTGGGAACTGTCGACGGGACATTGGCCGTCTCAATTTTTCTGCCCCCCTCATCCATTCCAACCTCTCCTTCCGAACTTTCCATCCTTCACTCCCTCAGGTCCAACCCTGACATTGTCATTAAACCTGCCGACAAAGGAGGTGCTGTTGTCGTCTGGCGTATTGACCTCTACCTCGCAGAGGCTGAGCGCCAACTCTCAGATACTTCCTCCTACCTCTCCCTGGACCATGACCACACCGCTGAACATCAAGCCATTATCATTATGTGTGCCTGGAGGATTAGACCCAAAGTCCAATCATGTAGATCCTTATTTAAATGACATCAGCAAGCTGCAGGCACCCACTTGACAAAGTGACTTACACTATTATTACTTCTGTTTAGAAGAAAGAAGGTGAATGAGAGAAGGGGCTGATGAGATGGAATTTTAGTGGCAATTGTTGGGAGGGTGGGTGGTATGCCCAAGTTGCAACTGGGGTTGAGGTTATGATCAGGGAGAGGTTTTGACTGGTGATGTGGGAGCTGGGATTTGAATTCAATAAAAATCTGGAATTAAAAGTCTAATGGTGACCATGAAACCATTATCGATTGTCATAAGAACCCCTCTGGTTCATTAATCTTCTTTAGGGAAGGAAATCTGCCATCCTTACCTGGTCTGACCTACATGCGACTCCAGTGGTTGACTCTTAAATACCCTCTGAAATGGTCCAGAAAATCACTCAGTTCAAGGGTAATTAAGAAAGGGCAATAAATGGTGGCCCAGCCAGCAACGTCCACATCCCCCGAACAAATAAAAATGAATAGATGCAGAGACTGGAGAGGATGGGGTGAGAACAGTATCAGCATCCCATGATTTAAATGTAGAGTTAGGAAGAGCCGCACCTTGCAGCTCCACATCCAGGCAAGCACTTTTTAAAAACATATATTTTAGATGGCGGCCTGAAGCGGTTCCTTTAATGGACCCTGGTTAGGCCATATGTAAACCAAATTTTCCTGAAAATAGCTGGCCCAGTCCAACCTGTTTTGTGAGTTCTTCATCGCTAATAGCTGGAAAGGTGGGCAGAAGGTTTTAGGCTATGTTTATAGTGTCCACAAGGCGGCACCAAAAATGCATGAAGTTACCCTCATCAACGTATTCCTGTGTTTCATATTGCAGGGCTCTTGTAAAGGCATTCAACGATTTTTCATCATCAGCAAAGCAAGTATCTGAACTGACCCTTTCCCCAACCCTTCCAAACCTTTCCTGTCCTGCCCCTGCAGTACCTCCCTACTTTAGGTCTGATTTTTGGACCTGTTGGTGGGGACCCTACGTGATTCTCGCTGGGGAGAACCTCAGCTGGTGAGATGGTAAAGGTACGTGAGCCTGGACGATAGCGTGTGGGACTCATTAATGACATGCAAATCATTTTGTTAGCCTTCCCACCCATCCTCAAAGGACCCGGCAAATCCAAGCAAACATTTTTTAATTTAATACTTGGGTTCCAATCTGTTTTCTTTCAATGTCTCCCTGCTTTACACACAATACCTGGGCTCCGTGATTGTTCTGTTCATCAGGAAGCAGCTGGACTCCATTCATCACTTTGCCAAAGAATTACATCTGAAATTAGGAACTTGCTAATGCAATTAGCCCAGATCATTTTTCTACATAATTCAGCTCATTCAAATACAACCTTTTTGATCTAAATTTTATAAATATAGAGGTCCAATGGTGAGGCACAGACTGTGCAATAATTTGCACTTCTGTAACACCTTTATGTTGTATTATGTTCCAACTTGCTTCACTGAAGATGCTAGCTGGGAGCTAGGAGAACTGAGGGGATGATCAAAGAGAAAAGTTTGATAAGACTTTTATGGGTATAAAGATATATAGCAAAGTCAAGGGATTTACAGAGAGCTTTTGAGTGGAATTGCGGCACGGTAGCACAGTGGTTAGCACTGCTGCTTCACAGCTCCAGGGACCTGGGTTCGATTCCCGGCTTGGGTCACTGCCTGTATGGAGTTTGCACATTCTCCTCATGTCTGCGTGGGTTTCCTCCGGGTACTCTGGTTTCCTCCCACAGTCCAAAGATGTGCAGGTTAGGTCGATTGGCCATGCTAAAAAATTGCCCCTTAGTGTCCTGAGATGCATAGGGTAGAGGGATTAGCAGGTAAATATGTAGGGATATGGGGGTAGGGCCTGGGTGGGATTGTGGTTGGTGCAGACTCGATGGGCCCAGTAGCCTCTTTCTGCACTGTAGGGTTTCTATGATGATTCTATGATAAAATAGAAAGTTTTACCCTTGGATGGGACAATGGTTGTAGACAAGTATCAGAAGAGACACAGGAGTGTAAATCATTGCTGATTTTTCAAAAAACCTTAGCTACTGAAACCCATTTAAAAAAAGCTTGGCATCAGGAGTTGGGCAGCTTTGGCAAGACACATTCCTAATTTCCCTGCAAAATCGTGCCTTCTCCATGGACCACTGCCAAGGTCCAAAGAGGCACATGTAATTTTTAGTCATGGCTGCTGCTAAGGATCAGCCACAGGGACCTAGATTCATTTTTCCTTTCCCTATCCCCATAACATTTGAGCTTATTGTAGAGTCCAAAGTGCCATTTTGCCTGAGATCAGCTAACTCAGCATAGGCAAGGGACTAAAGCTGGGCTTTCCAATGTTATAACTCAACTTCAGACAGTGAATTTACCAATTGAACCATCAAGATGGCTAAACTCTTGATCTATGTCCTATAAAGTTTCAATACATGTTTTGCTTCCTAATACTGCGAGCCAATCTGATGTGACTTGTAAGCCTGTTACTTGCCAGAGTTAATCATTGGCAAATGCCACAATCCAGGCTTAATTTTTCAAAATCAATGAGATCCTACAAAATGTGGCTTCACTTGATTGTATGAGCCAAAGCTTTCCACATTATTATCTCCCCTTTGGATAGTGCAAAATGATGGAGCTCCAAAAGCAGGTTTATGATTGAAGCCACTTGGTAAGTGCAATTAGAGATGCTTCTAAATGTAGGGGTGGAGGGGGGTGCTGGGGAGGAGAAGGACAGAGAGGGAGACTGGGTGACTTCCAGCAGTAGTGTTCTTGTACACTTGTTCTTGTATACTTCTGGTACAAGCATAAATAGGCTTCATTTTAAATTCTGGATGGGAACCTTGTAAAGCAAGCAGTGTGCCCTTTCGGGATTGGCAGTAGGCAATCATTTCAATGAGCAGGCCTCATTCACCTGCAACATGCTCACTTCCCTGTCACAATGGTCAGATGGTCAATGGGGTGAAACTTTAAGACATTAAAATCAGGTGGCAGTACCTCCACCCTTGACCAGGGCCAACGTCCAATGTATGTTGTAATAGCAGGGGAAAGGAATCCCTGTTGGATGAAGAGTGATGGGGAGACTCTTGAACAGTGGTTTGTTTGTGGGAACTGAAGAAACATTCCTGCTCCTCCTAAACCAGAAGAAATCAAGAAATACTGACTTAAGATTGACCTTGCTAGGTGTCTTCAGGCTCCTGGTTCCCTCAGGTTTGACCTGGCATAGGCCATCGCTGGTTCCATGCGGCCTCTCGAGCCTGCTCCACCATTTAGTAAGATCATGACTGATCTGATTATGGCCTCAAATCCACTTTCCTTTCTCTCCCATATGCCTTTTGACTGTCAATCCAGAATCTATTCAACTCAGCCTTAAAAATATTCAATGGCACATCCTCCACTGCTCCCTAGGGAAGACAGCTCCACTGATGCACAACTCTGAGAAAAAAGAATCTCATTTTTGTCTTAAATGGGAGAACCCTTATTTTTAAACTGTCTTCCCTAGGTCTAGCCTCTCCCACAAGGGGAAACATCCTCTCAGCATCCACCCTGTCAAGTCCCTTCAGGATTTTATGTTTCAATATGACCGCCTTTTATCCTTATTAACTGCACTTCTAAGTTTCTAAGTTTCTAAGTTGGACATGAGCCATGCATTTATCCAACTTGAATGTAACGAGCCTTCCTGGAAGTATGTGATGGTTAATACGCACAAAGGTCTTTGTGAGTATACTCGCCTTCTTTCAGGTCTTGTCCACATGCACCATTTTTCAACATGTCATGGAGAACATACTCCAAGGGTTATTTCAGGTAGCAATGTACCTGGATGATGTCTTAGTCACAGGAACTTTGGAACGCGAACACCGAGCAAACCTGGAAGAGGTCTTACGGTGACTCTTGGAGGTCAGGGTATGCCTGAAAAAAGAAAAGTATGACTTCCAAGAAAGTGCCGTGACCTATTTAGGCTATTGGATGGATGGCAAGGGCTTTCATCTTGGTGCAGGACAAGGTGAGTGCCATTAAGGAGGTGTTGACTCCAAGGAACCCATGGAGCTGAAATCCTTCCTGGGGTTAGTGAATTATTACAGGAAGTTCATTCTGAATTTGGGGGATGCTGCTGCTGGAGGCTTTCAACAATGTTTAACAGCAACTTTATTGGCCCATTTTGACCTCGAAAAGGACCTTCTCCTGATACGCGATACCTTCTCTTACAGGGTTGGGGAGGTACTGGCATACCGCTGGAAAGATGGAACAGAGAAGCCTATTGCATACGCATCTAGGACCCTCTCAGACACTGAACGGAGATATCCCCAGATTTAGAAAGAGCAGCTGGCTGTTATTTTCAGCATTAAATAATTGTGTCAATAGGTCTATGGTAGATGCTTCATCACCATCACTATTGCTGGGACATGGAATCATAGAAACCCTACAGTGCCATCGAGTCTGAACCAATCACAATCCCACCCAGGCCCTACCCCCATATCCCTACATATTTACCCACTAATCCCTCTAACCTATGCATTTCAGGACCCTAAGGGGCAATTTTTAGCATGGCCAATCAACCTAACCCGCACATCTTTGGACTGTGGGAGGAAACCGGAGCACCCGGAGGAAACCCACGCAGACACGAGGAGAATGTGCAAACTCCACACAGACAGTGACCCAAGCCGGGAATCGAACCTAGGTCCCTGGCGCTGTGAAGCAGCAGTGCTAACCACTGTGCTACCATGCTGCCCATTTTGAAGAAGACAAGGTGATACCCCCCATTGTCTCCACTCAGATACAGCATTGAGCCTTGTTACTGGCAGCTTATGAATATCTCCTAGAGGAATATCCCCTGGAGCCCCGGGACCCCGATAGCTAACGCTGACACACTGAGTGGTCTGCCATTGCCCGTAAGCCTGGCTTCACCACCAGCTGTGGAAGAAGCTGCAATGACCCTCAATTTTTTGAACATCTTACTGATGTCTGCAAGGCAAATCAAGGCCTGGATGCAAAAGGATCCAGTCCTATCTAAATTAAAACAAATAATATTGCAAGAGGGATTCAGAGGACAGCCCTCAGATAAAATCTGACGAAAAAAGACGAGCTTCGTGTTGAGGATGGCATCATCTTCTGGGGTTCCCGGGTAGCTGTCCCTCTTCCAGGATGACATCCGATACTTATGTAACTACACCATGGCCACCCTGAGATTTTGAAGATGAAAATGCTAGCCAGGAGCTACATATGGTGGCCTAGTGTTGATGCAGATATTACCGACTTGGTCAGATGGTGTGAGTTGTGCTAAGCGAATCAAAACTTCCCCCCTCAGCCTCCCTACATCTATGGGAGTGGCCTGGTATGCCCTGGGTGTGAGTGCAAGTGGACTTCGCCGGGCCTTTTATCGGTTACATGTTTTTAATTATGGTTGATGTGCATTCCAAATGGTTGAAGATACATCGCATGAGCTCCACCACTTCCCATGCTAACATTAAGAAACTACGACAAAGTTTCTGCACGGTATTCCTGAAGTCCTAGTTTCTGACAATGGTACTGCCTTTACAAGCACCAAGTTTCAGGCCTTCATGCTTTCCAATGGAATCAAACACATTAGGATAACACCGAATGGGTTGGCTGAACGGATAGTGCAGACCTTTAAGCGCGGCATGAAGAAGCAACCCGCAGACTCCACAGAGACCAAACTGGCACGAATTTTAAACCAAAAGAGAAAATGCTGGAAAATCTCAGCAGGTCTGGCAGCATCCAGGAGAGAAAAGAGCTGACGTTTTGAGTTCAGATGACTCTTTGTCAAAGCTTTGACAAAGGCTCATCTGGATTTGAAACGTCAGCTCTTTTCTCTCCTTACAGATACTGCCAGACCTGCTGAGATTTTCCAACATTTTCTCTGTTGGTTTCAGATTCCAGCATCCGCAGTAATTTGCTTTTTTGGCATGATTTTTATTTGGCTATAGGACTACCCCTGACACAATGACAGCAATCACCCCAATGGAATTGTTAATGAGACAGAGGCTTTGGACAAGATTAAGCCGACTGTTTCCAAACCTGGCGGGGAGGGTGGAGTCCCAACAAGAGAACAAGAAGAAGAACTATGATTCAGCAAGGACAGAATGAATGTTCAAAACCAGCGGTCCAATCCATGTGAGGAACTTTGGGAATGGCCTGAGTTAGGACCCGGAATCATAACAAAAAAACGGGGCTCGTGTTTTATAAGGTCCAAGTGCAGGGTAGAATTTTCAGGAAGCACCTGGACCATCTCGGGAAGAGGGAGCCCGTGCCAGTGCAGGCCTCATTACCAGTCATGGGGACGACCACTGCCAGCATCGAGCAACAACTACAGGTCGCACCTATGTCTGTCCCTCAGGGTGATGAGGACACAAATTCCTAGATGGAAATGGAAGAGACCGGCGACCCAACTGAAGCAAGGCCTCAGGAAGAACTGGCGTCAGTGGCTTTACGGCGCTCCCTTCTGAGGCAGAGGTCTCTAATCTGCTTTACACCCCTGACCTGGGCATGCCTCCAATCGACTACAGGCCAATCGCCAAGTGACAGAAAAGATCCTTCCGTGGCGGGGTCTTTTTTTTATTCATTCATGGGACATGAGCGTCACTGGCTGGCCATCATTTATTGCCCATCCCTAGTTGCCCAAGGGCTGTTGAGAGTCAACCACATTGCTGTGGCTCTGGAGTCACATGTAGGACCTACCAGGTAAGGATGGCAGATTTCCTTCCCTAAAGGACATTAGTGAATCAGATGGGTTTTTCCGACAATCGACAATGGTTTCGTGGTCATCAGTAGATTCTTATTGAATTCAAATTCCACCACCTGTCGCAAACAAAGGGGACAAAGGTTCAAAGTGAGGAGCAGGAAGTTTAGAAGGGATGTGAAGAAAAACATTTTTACTCAGAGGATTGTGATGGTCTGGAGTGCACTGCCTGGGAGTGTGGTAGGGGTGGGTTGCCTCACACCCTTTAGCAAGTTATGGGGAGGCAATGGCCGAGTGTATTATCGCTGGACTATTAATCCAGAAACTCACCTAATCTTCTGTGTACCCAGGTTCAAATCCTGCCACTGCAGGTGATGGAATTTGAATTCAATCAAAAATATCTGGAATTAAGAATCCACTGATGACCATGAAACCGTTGTCGATTGTCAGAAAAACCCTTCTGGTTCACTAATGTCCTTTAGGGAAGGAAATCTGCCCTCCTTACCCGATCTGGCCTACATGTGACACCAGAGCCACAGCAATGTGGTTGACTCTCAACAGCCCTCCAAGGGCAACTAGGGATGGGCAATAAATGCTGGCCAGCCAGCAATGCCCATGTCCCACGAATGAATAAAACAAAAGTACCTGGATGGGCATTTGGCATGTCATAACATGGCCAAGTAAATGGGATCAGGTGGGAGGTCAGGTGCTTATCGCATGTCAGTGCAGACTCGATGGGCCAAACGGCCTCTTCTGCACTGTATGGTTCTATGATTAGCAAATGAAGAAAACTATTGAATGAGACACTCAAAAATTGCAGACTAATTAGAGTATTCAGGAAGCAATGGAAGAGAAGTGGAAAAAAGAAGCCTAAACCTACTAAGATTGGGAAAACTGAGATGCTTGAATAGCTGTTTATAACTATTGCATGCTTTGTTCAAATTCAGGGACCATGGAGCCTATGAACCAGCTCTCCATGTTAATCCTACCAAATCTGGTTGCTTTATGTCAGCAGCATTCTTTTAAACACAGTTTTTTAATGTTTTATCTCCGAGAATCCAGAATATATGAGTGGCAATATAATGCCATTATTCCAGAATTTCAATAAACAATTTCTAAGCACTGAGAGAGGAAAATTATCGAAGGCTGTGATTTCTGCTCCTGTTTGTGGAAGGTGTCATGAAGAGAGAGTGGAAAATATCGTGAGAAGGCCAAACATTGGTTTATGTTGCCGCAATTGTGCATTCCAGCCATCAGTAGCAGGCAGCATTTTCCAGTGCCAAACATCAGGAATGTCATTATAATGTCTGTTCGCTGGAATCACCCCCAAGCCTGGAACATTCAGGGACATTGGTGTGCAATTAGAACCAAGTATTTGGCAATGGTGTATAAGCCTTGGGAGCTGCACTTTGTTCCTCCCTTTAAGGTTACCTACCTTACATTGCGCAGCGCTTGCAGGAATCATTGCCAGGCCTCAAGGCAACACCACATTGCTTTCAGTGGGTTATCACTGGCAAATGTCTACCTATCAAACCAGCAGTAGGGGGAGGGTGGCTTTTCATGTGCTGCAGGGCTCTAGGTGTAATGGCGAAGGAGGGAAACTGTCTTGAATGAATGGAAGGGGCTACAATGGGGGTTATGACCAGGGAAGGTTGCACTCAGACACATAACTGGGGGGAAGGTGCAGGGCCTTAACCACCTCAGTGCCAGGATGGCGAGGAAGTGATAGAATGACATTAACCACTTGGAGCCAGAGGAGCACAGAGTGAAGAAGCATTTAGTTTACATTGTTGAGTTTGCAAAGACTGTCCTCTTCCTTGTCTCAGGAGGATAGGGGGCATATCTGTCCAGTCTTGAGTCATGCCCAGCATGTTGTGAGCAGGTCATGACCACAATGTCACGTACCTGTTTTGGTGAACCATTGTTGGTTCCCACCAGGTAGTGCTGAGCCATGGTCTGGCCAGTACTATGAGTCTGTAGATATGTTACTGTTGGGGTTAGGGTTGGGCTGTTCTACCTGTTAATATAGTCCTATGGTACACCCCAGTTGGCTCCGCCTCCTGGGAGAGGTATAAAGGTCACTGCTCTGCCTGGTGACCCTTTAGTCTGGGATCGTATACTGTATATAGTAGCTCTGTTATTGTTGGCAATAAAAGCCTTTATTTCCCGAGTACATCCTGCCTCGTGTGATATATCGTGCATCACCTGTGTTCCTGGGTTTTCTGCAATCATAATGGGCCACAGCTGGCACACTAAGTCGGGAGATATCTGCAGCCGACAAATGGGGAAAAGACATCGTGGGGGCATCCCCAGGGTGTGGGGTGGGTATATGTTGATCTGTGTAAGTGGGCTCAAGATGGGAAGGCAGGAGGTCTAAATAAGGCAAAGGCACATCCACTTCAAGATGTTCAGTGACTAACACGATGGAATCAAAGAATACAAGGGAAGAATTGGGAGGCCTGTGAGGGAGGGAAACCTGAACATTAAGCTCAGCTGGGACAATGGGAGGGGTTTCTGTACTCATACAGGAGGGCCCAAGCTGGATTGACAGTCAGAGATCTGCACCACCATCTGCACCACCTGTAGCAATGGTGAGGCCTCTGTGGGCAGATTGGAAGGCAGTTACATGCACTCGTTTATGGGGGGCAATTAAAGGAGCATCCAAGTGAACTGTGCATTCCCAAATGAGGAGAGAGGCAAGAACTGAGACATGTTAGAAGCCTTTCAATGACAATGCAGGTAATCAGGAAAGTGGAACAATGATGCGGATTCATGCAACACTAATCCCACAAAATGTCACAGTTCTGATCTCCTTGTTTTAACCCCTTGTTTGTGGCCTGGAAATTCCCCAGAGTCATAACAGACTTCAGAGTAATTGGGCGACTGGACAAGTTTCAGAAGACTGTTAGAAATTTGGCGCTGGGCATTTTTCAGAGGAAAAGCTTCAGGCTCCCCTCAAATATTCACATTCCATAACTAAACATTTACCTCATGTTTATCTTTATTCCAAAGACTGTAGTTTTGGAGTGCAGTTATTGATGATCCCTAGGCTGACAGCAGCAAATCCAACTGCTTGGCCAAAGTAGCCGCTCATGTTGGAGGACCTTGATAAACATCTGGCATTGACCATCAGTTCAGGAGCCAATATTTTCCAACATGGGAACAAAGCCCTTGAACCCATAATCGCTGTTGAGTTATTCACAGAAAGAGGACATTTGGAAACTAATGCTGACACTTTTCTGTTTTTCATTGATACTGCAATAAGGAGACCATTAAGAAGAACCATGGATTTATTGCTGCCTGCATTATCACTTACAGGCAGGAGAGAAGAAGGAGAAGATTGTGAGAAAGGTGCCTGGTTTGCCAAAGGAAGGAGCAAAACCCTTCAGACCAGGAGCCAGCAGAGTGTCCTCTGGGCACAAAGGTTCAGGCTCACAGAGATATCATTCACAAGACCCAGAGTGTACAGAATTTGTTTGTGTTATCTGTAGATGAGCAAGAACCAGTGTCACTGATACCTCCATATGTTCAGGGATCTGCTGACATACATTTGCCATATTCTCCAGGATTTGGCACCAAGGGGACTGGGAGGGCATCCATTTCTGGTGGCTGAGCAAGTAACAGCTGCACTCAGCTTCTACTCCAGGGGCTCCTTCCAGGGCTGCACAGGGGATCTATGCGGGATCTCTGAAGCGTCCACACACAAATACATTCGTAGGGGTCAGACCCCTTTTGCTACGGTCTACAATTACGTCAACATTGACAAAGATCAAGCAAGCCAAGACGCCACAGCACTGGGCTTTGCTGAGATCTCAGTACTCCAACAGCTGCAGGGTGCCATTGACTGCATTCATATGGCTATAAAAGCCCCTTGGCAAAAGGCACTCCAATAAATAAACCAAAAAGACTACCACTCACTTAATTTACATAGGTCTGTAATCATAACAAACTTATCAGACATTTAGGAAGGATAGACAGGTAGAAAAAGGAGGTGGAGTAGCTCTGTTAATAAAGGATAATATCAGCGCGGTAGTGAAAGACGACATAGGCTCTAAGGAGCAAAACGTGGAATCGTTGTGGGTGGAGATAAGGAATAGTAGGGGGAAAAGGACACTGGTGGGCGTGGTCTATAGGCCCCCAAATAATAACTTAGAGGTGGGGGGGGCTATAAACAAGCTAATAATGGATGCGTGCAAAAGTGGAACGGCAATAATCATGGGGGATTTTAACCTGCATATTGATTGGTCGACTCAAATTGGACGTGGAGGGCTTGAGGAAGAGTTCTTAGAATGCTGTCGGGATAGTTTCATTGAACAGTATGTTACAGAACCTACGAGACAGCGAGTTATCTTAGATCTGGTACTGTGTAATGAGCCAGGTAGAATTAAGGATCTTCTTGTGAGGGATCCTCTTGGGTTGAGTGATCATAATATGGTTGAATTTCTGATAAAGATGGAGGGTGAGAAAGTAGGGTCCCAAACCAGTGTCCTCTGCTTGGACAGAGGGGAGTACGATAGGATGAGGGCGGAATTGACTAATGTAGACTGGGCGAGCAGACTGGTAGGTAGGACAGCTGAGGAACAGTGGAGGATTTTTAAGGAGTTTTTTTAAGTACTCAGCAAAAATATATTCCGGTGATAAAGAAGGACTGTAAGAAAAGGATAACCAGACGTGGATAACGAAGGAAATGAAGGAGAGTATCAAAATAAAAACAGATGCATACAGTGGCCAAAAATAGTGGAGAATCAGTGGATTGAGAAAACTTTAAAAAACAACAAAGAATGACTAAGAAAGCGATTAAGAAAGGAAAGATAGATTATGAAACTAAACTAGCTCAAAATATAAAAAATGATCGTAAAATTTTTTACAAATATATAAAAAGGAATAGAGTGGCTAGAGTGAATGTTGGACCCTTGGAGGACGAGAGGGGGGATTTAATAGTGGAAAACGAGGAAATGGCTGAGACTTTAAATAAGTTCTTTGTGTCGGTCTTCACGGTGGAAGACACAAATAGTTTACCAAATATTAGAGATCGAGAGTTGGTGGGAGGTGAGGTCCTTAATACAATTACTGTTACTAAAGAGGTAGTGCTTGGTAGACTAATGGGACTGAAGGTAGACAAGTCCCCGGGCCCGGATGGAATGCATCCCAGGGGACTGAAAGAAATGGCTGAGGTAATAGCAGATGCGTTAGTAGTTATTTATCAAAATTCGCTGGAATCTGGGGTAGTGCCGGCTGATTGGAAAACAGCTACTGTTACGCCGCTGTTTAAAAAAGGAAGTAGACAAAAGGCGAGTAACTACAGGCCGGTTAGCTTAACGTCCGTAGTTGGGAAGATGCTGGAGTCCATCATTAAAGAGGAAATAGCAGAGCACCTGGATAAGAATGGTTCGATCAAGCAGATGCAGCATGGATTCATGAAGGGAAAATCGTGTTTGATGAATTTACTGGATTTTTATGAAGATGTGACTAGTGCGGTTGACAGAGGGGAACCGGTGGATGTGGTGTTTTTAGATTTCCAGAAGGCATTCGATAAGGTGCCTCACAAAAGGTTGCTGCAGAAGATTGGGGTACACAGAGTTGGGGGTAAGGTGTTGGTGTGGATTGGGGATTGGCTATCTAACAGGAAGCAGAGAGTTAGAATAAATGGGTGCTTTTCTGGTTGGCAGTTGGTGACCAGTGGCGTGCCGCAGGGATCGGTGCTGGGGCCTCAACTGTTTACCATTTACATAGATGATCTGGAGGAGGGGACTGAGTGTAGGGTATCAAAGTTTGCTGATGACACGAAGATGAGTGGGAAAGCGAATTGCGTGGAGGACGCGGAAAGTCTGCAGAGAGATTTGGATAGGCTGAGCGAGTGGGCAAGGATCTGGCAGATGGAATATAACGTTGGCAAATGTGAGGTTATCCACTTTGGAAGAAATAATAGTAAATTGGAATATTATTTAAATGGAGAAAAATTACATCATGCTACTGTGCAGAGAGACCTGGGGGTCCTTGTGCACGAATCGCAAAAACTCAGTCTGCAGGTGCAGCAGGTGATCAAGAAGGCGAATGGAATGTTGGCCTTTATCGCGAGGGGGATAGAATATAAAAGCAGGGAGGTCTTGCTGCAACTATACAAAGCACTGGTGAGGCCGCAACTGGAGTACTGTGTGCAGTTTTGGTCCCCTTATTTGCAAAAGGATATATTGGCCTTGGAGGGACTGCAGAGAAGGTTCACCAGGTTGATACCGGAGATGAGGGGTGTAGCTTCTGAGGAGAGATTGAACAGATTGTGTCTGTACTCGGAGTTTAGAAGGCTAAGGGGTGATCTTATAGAGACATATAAGAAATGAAGGGGCTGGATAGGGTAGAGGTAGAAAGATTCTTTCCACTTAGAAGGGAAACCAGAACTAGAGGGCACAGTCTCAAAATAAGTGGGGGCCGGTTCAGAACAGAGTTGAGGGGGAACTTCTTCTCTCAGAGGGTAGTGAATCTCTGGAATTCTCTGCCCATTGAAGTGGTGGAGGCTTCCTCATTGAATATGTTTAAATCACGGGTAGATAGATTTCTGATCGATAAGGGAATTAAGGGATATGGGCAGCAGGTGGGTAAGTGGAACTGATGCGCTTCAGATCAGCCATGATCTTGTTGAATGGCGGGGCAGGCTTGAGGGGCTAGATGACCTACTCCTGCTCCTATTTCTTATGTTCTTATGTTCTTATGCAGGTTTGTGTCAGGTACCCTGGAAGCATCCATGACTCATACATCTTAATTTGATTTGAGTAGCATTATCATCCAAACTTCTGTCGAAAAGCATGCAAAATAAATCAACAATTTTCTTCAGAGAATCACTTCTATTCAGGCATTGCACCATTATTGTGTCACAAATAACATTGACAGTCTCAAAGCTGGTCCTCTCTTTACCTTTTAAAGTTATTTCATTGTCTCTAGTTTCATTATATGCTTCTCATCATCAGAGAGGGTTCTGTATTTTTTGTTAATGTTAGTGCTTCAGCTTCCACCAAGCTGTACTCATTTTGAACTTCCAAGACAAAACTTTTAACTGAGGCTAACAATTGTGAAGCATTCAATACATTTTTATCAACATTATGCAGCAATTTGCTGACGGCATTAATTCTTTGAAGTAAATGGTTTCACAAAACACACTTTTGCAAAATTGCTAAATCATACATTTCAAATGTCTCTGGTAAGGATTTTGCTTCAACCTTCACACATGGTTTTGCTAAATTTGATGCGACTATGTCTAATAAGGTTTCCTTTATACCAACAAGGTTCATTTTCAAAGCCAAAACAGAATCTGTGTGAGTGGACCATCTGGTGTCACAAGTTCTTTTGACTGTCGAATGTTTTCTAATTGCCTCCTCCAAGCATAATTGCAGCATATTCCACCGATGCGTGGAAACTGAAAAAAATGCATTTACATTTTGAACAGCCAAAGAAATGTACAGGTCTCACACAACATTCAGTGGCAGCATTGCAGATTAAAATCAAGGTGTGACTGAAACATGGGATAAATAATGCCACAGGAGCTTGCATTGTTCAACCTTGCTTGTAGACCTGAATATTTTCCTGCCGTATTTGCGGCCTTATCAAAGCTCTGCCCATGACAAGTTTTGGTGTCCAAACCTAAATTTGCAATGATTTCCAAAACACTTGTCTCCAGACACTCTGAAGTGTGGGATTATAACTGGACAAAACAAAAAAAATCACTCTCTAATTTCACCATCGCTGGTCTCATATCTTAAAATTAATGGTAGTTGGTCCACATGACTCACATCACATCTGGTGTTGAATCAACTATTATGGAATAGTGGGCCCGATTCTCACAGAGATGGGGGAGATACTAAATGGTTTTTTTTTTGCATCCGTATTTACTGAGGAAACGGGCATGGAGTCTCCGGAAATAGGGCAAACGGGTAGAGAGGTCATGGAACCTTTACAGATTAAAGGGGAGGAGGTGTTTGCTGTCTTGAGGCAAATCAGAGTGGTAAATCCCCAGGACCGGACAGGGTATTCCCATGGACCTTGAGGGAAGCTAGTGTTGAACTTGCAGGGGCCCTGGCAGACATATTTAAAATGTCAGTATTCACGGGGGAGGTGCCAGATGATTGGAGGGTGGCTCATGTTGTTCCGTTGTTTAAAAAAGGTTCCAAAAGAAATCCGGCAAATTATAGGCCAGTAAGTTTGACGTCGGTGGTGGGCAAGTTACTGGAAGGTGTGATAAGGGATAGGATCTACAAATATTTGGATAGACAGGGACTTATTAGGGAGAGTCAACATGGTTTTGTGCGTGGTACGTCATGTTTGACCAATCTATTAGAGTTTTTCGAGGAGGTAACCAGGAAAGTGGATGAAGGGAAGGCGGTGGATGTTGTCTACCTGGATTTCAGCAAGGCCTTTGACAAGGTCCCTCATGGGAGGTTAGTTAGGAAGGTTCAGTGGCTGGGTATACATGGCAAGGTAGTAAATTGGATTAGACACTGGCTCAATGGAAGAAGCCAGAGAGTGGTTGTGGAGGATTGCTTCTCTGAGTGGAGGCCTGTGAGTAGTGGTGTGCTGTAGGGATCGGTGTTGGGTCCATTGTTGTTTGTCATCTATATCAATGATCTGGATGATAATGTGGTAAATTAGATCAGCAAATTTGCTGATGATACAAAGATTGGAGGTGTAGTGGACAGTGAGGAAGGTTTTCAAAGCTTGCAGAGGGATTTGGACCAACTAGAAAAATGGGCTGAAAAATGGCAAATGGAATTTAACGCAGGCAAGTGTGAGATATTGCACTTTGGAAGGACAAACCAAAGTAGAATGTACAGGGTAAATGGTAGGACTCTGAAGAGTGCAGTTGAACAGAGGGATCTGGGAATACAGGTATAGAATTCCCTAAAAGTGACATCACAGGTGGATAGTGTCATAAAGAGTGCCTTTGGTACATTGGACTTTATAAATCGGAGTATCGAGTATAAAAGTTGGAGTGTTATGGTAAGGTTATATTTGGTGAGCATTTGGTGAGTATTTGGTGGCATTTGGTGAGGCCGAATGTAGAGTATTGTGTACAGTTTTGGTCACCTAGTTACAGGAAGGATGTAAATAAGGTTGAAAGAGTGCAGAGAAGGTTCACAAGGATGTTGCCGGGACTTGAGAAGCTCAGTTACAGAGAGAGATTGAATAGGTTGGGACTTTATTCCCTGGAGCGTAGAAGAATGAGGGGAGACTTGATAGAGGTATATAAGATTTTGATGGGTATAGATAGAATGAATGCAAGCAGGCTTTTTCCACCGAGGCTAGGGGAGAAAAAAACCAGAGGGCATGGGTTAAGGGTGAAAGGAGAAAAGTTTAAAGGGAATATTAGGGGGTCTTCTTCACGTAGAGAGTGGTGGGAGTGTGGAATGAGTTGCCGGATAAAGTGGTAAATGCGGCGTCACTTTTAACATTTAAGAAAAACTTGGAGAGGTTCATGGATGAGAGGGATGTGGAGGGATATGGTCCAAGTGCAGGTCAGTGGGACTAGGCAAAAAGTGGTTCGGCACAGACAAGAAGGGCCAAAAGACCTGTTTCTGAGCTGTAATTTTCTATGGTTCTATGGTTCTATCGCCACCCGCACCTTTTCTGGCAGGTCCAGTCGGGAGAATCGCGTCGCCGACCTTTTTCTGGGATTTGCACATGCGCCGGGACCGCATGCACTTCTCAAAGAGCCGGAAAACAGTCGGAGTCCAGACCACCCTGGAAACTGGCAGGAAGACAGGTAAGTGATTTGAATATTTTTTTAATATGTTTTTAATGTGATTATCCGGAACTTGCCAGGCCTGATTGAATCTCCCACCCCACCAGGAGTACTTCATTCCGGCGGGGTTTAGAGTAGCTCCCCAGGTTCGGGAAACTAGTGGGAGACCCCACCAGAATGAAGGGGGGCAATTGGGGCCCCCAAGGGGGGGTTGGGCAGCAGGGGATGGTGCCCCCTGGGCATGGGCACCCTGGCAGTGCCAGCCTGTGCCCCCTGGCACTGCCCAAACAACAAAGTGCCCATGCCCAGGGGGCACCATGGCACTGCCCACCGGGCATCGGGCAGTGGCAAGGGGGCGGGGCCTATTGTGGGTGGAGCCTAGGAGCAATTGGTAGGGTTGGGGGGCGGTCATGCTGCCACAGTGCATTGGGCAGGAGGGAGGCCAGCGATCGGGTTGGGCTGGGTGGGGGGGTTGTTCTGCCCGGGGGTGGAGGTGGGGGGGGGGGGGGGGGGCAGCCTGCCTCCCCTGGGGGTGGAGTCTGACCCCAGGGGGATTGTCAACAAGGGGGGAGGTCTGCCAGAGTGAGGGGTGTGGGGGGATTGTCACTGCTGGGGGGGTGGTGGGCTGGACATCGAGGTGCTCCGGGGTGGTGTGGGGGGCGGGGGGGGGGGGCGGTGTGGGGCGGGGAGAGTCAGGGCTGGCCCAGGAATTGTTGTGTGTGCCACGATCGGGCCATGGGGGGGCGGCTGGAGAGGCAGCACTGTGGGGGTCCAGGGCTGGCCAGCGATTGAGCTAGCCAGCAAACGGGGAGACTGACAGATTGGGACCACTGTGCATGGGCAGAGTTCCAGAACTGTCAGACTCTGGCACATATAGGCCCCGTCCCCCTGGGTGTTTAATGAGATTCCCGATTGTGACCTCTGCAGTGCACAGAGTGGGGAGATTCGAGTGTGAAGCTGCACTGAAAAAACTGTCATGATCTAGAACAGTTTTCCCACGAATTCAGCACTTTTGGAGAATCACCCCCCAGTATTTGGCATATTTTACTTCATTAGTGAATTTGTTTCTGAGCCACTCGGCAATAATAGTGATGAAGTCATCATAGGTTTGGTGGGTTAAAACGTTGATCTTTGCTGAGCCACGATATTGGTAACTTTTCAAATGCTCTTTGAGAAGTTCACAAAATTCACAAAGATATTCAAGGCAGGCTAAAAAATTACCGCTTTGAGTTGACAATGATGACTCATCATGTCCTCTTGCAGGTAGCCCCAAAAATGACAGCAGTTTGACCATCAACACGTCTCAGCACTTTCCTCCAATAAGAACACTCCATTTAACGCAGAATCAATTCTTTTAGATAATTTACATCTTTGAACAAATGCAAACATTGTTTTAATATGAACTTCAGAAGTTTCATGATCAACAAGATCTCTTCCAACATTTTTCCAGTTAGAGTACCCATTGACGAATGCTCATTTCCCTTTACTAGGGTCAGGGAATAATTTGCAAACATAACAGTAGACTGCCTTAGAGATTTCTGAAAAATATCCACCAATTTCTAATTTCCGTCAACTCATTTCTCCTCACCCTCAGAAAATGAGACTTATGAAGACTCCTAACTGACTTTTGGCCTCCCACTTCAAACTCTTTTCTCAAATTTTCCATATTGTTTGCTAGTTTATTTAGTGTGAAATATTATAATATATAATTTATGTTATAGTTAAATTATAAATGATAGAATATAATATAATGAATATTACCATGAATATGATAATATTCAATTTTCATACCCCGTGGAACAAATTTTGACCATAAGACAATGCTCTCAGGGTAGGTTTCTTCCCTCACTTTAACAGAAGAATGAACCATACCTTGTAGTTCCAATGCCATGCTAAAAGGGCAGGCTTTTCCATACTCAATCCTACATTAATTCAAGCTTTGCAAACGTTGGATTCATCTTTTAACTATGAAGCTGTGATTCTGGATTTTAAACAACACTCACTCTACTATTCCCCTGCCCAATCCCCTCTCACAAACTCACAAAAATTCCTTCCATCCAAAATGCAACTCGGCCCTCACAGACTCTCCCTCCCTTCAAGTCTGCACCCTGGCTACACCACTCACACACTCTCCTCCACAGTCCCCCCACACCTCAAACAAAAACCCGCCATTGCTGTCAGCGGGTAAAATGCCATTTTTCACACCCACTCTCGCACTTAGGGCAGGATTCTCCCCCACTGCACTAAGTGTGAAGGACATAAAAAAAAGGCTTTCATCTAGTAAGCATAATTTCTAGGGGTTGCGAAGCGAAACACTTGAGAAATTTAATAACTTAAAGTTGGATTGGAACGTTCATCCAAATCTCAAAAACTGACTCAACATCTGAAACTAAAACACATGCGTTTCAAATTAATCAACATTTTATGTTTTAGTACAAAAAAATTTCAGAATAAAATTTCCACCCTGGTGGTTCAGCAATACTGTCACAAGGTCAGCATTTGGCAGCCCTGAAGCTTAGCTAACACTGAATGTTTTTAATATTTCCTTACATTTGCCAATTACTAAGCAAACACAGACTAAACTAACACTACTGTGGAATTCCACCAATGAATAGCAGTGTTCAAAGCAGAATCAAACCAGGATATTATAAAAACATCTCTTTGTGAATGCATCTCATAACTGCAATGTTAATCCAGTTAGTTCATTTCCCAGGCTAGTATATTCCACTTAAAAACATTGACCCTAAAAATTCTGGAAGCAGTGGGGGCAGAAAACAAAATTTCCTCCCCCAAAGGCCAGGAGTTCAGGGTGGAATCCAGTTGTTCCAGGATTTCAACCCATTTGCACATTTTCTAATTTAGCTGGGGTGTTACAAGAACATAAGAAACAGGAACAGGATAAGGCCATACAGCCCCTTGAGCCTGCTCTGCCATTCAATAAGATCATGAACAGTTCTTGTACTCTCAGTGTCTTGTACCTCCCATGTCAAAAGAACTGGGAAGTTACTGCGTTTTCCTGGGAATTATGCCATTTTCTCCTTGATAAGTTCCAGCCGGATGCTGACTAGCGGGGAAGGATCTAGGGGCACCTCAAGTGCTCGTGGAACTGATTCAATATGTGGGATTTGAAACAGATCTTCCAGATTTGGACTAAGGAAGATGGTAATCATTTACACTAGCAGGATTGTTCCCCAGGATTTTTGGAGCCATTCTGGGGAAAAGTATTTTAAAACTATTTATCATAGCATTCTCTAAGAAGTGATTCAGCCACCATTTCACACAAATTTTACTCTGTTGCTTTTATTCGATGTACCTGCCAGCCAGTCCCATAGGGTGTCCGAGACTGGGCTCCCAGGCCAGACTGCTGCACTCTCTCCTCCCAGGTCAGGCCTGATGGCTGTTCTCCTTCTTGTCCCCACCGGGGCGGCACAGTGGTTAGCACTGCTGCCTCACAGCGCTAGAGACCCAGGTTCAATTCCTGGCTTGGGTCACTGTCTGTGTGGAGTTTGCACATTCTCCCTGTGTCTGCGTGGATTTCCTCCGGGTGCTCCGGTTTCCTCCCACAATCCGAAAGACGTGCTGGTTAGGTGCATTGGCCATGCTAAATTCTCCCTCAGTGTACACGAACAGGTGCCGGAGTTTGGCGACTCGGGGATTTTCACAGTAACTTTATTGCAGTGTGAATGTAAGTCTACTTGTGACTAATAAATAAACTTTAATAATAAATAAACTTTACTTGCCTGCCCTCCGCCACCCTTCAGTTTCTGCAGCTACACTGTAGGAGAGAACCTGCAAAGAGCAGCAGCAGGAAGAGCCTTTTCCCACAATCAGCAGGCATAAAGATAGCATTATCCTTCTCAGCCATTTGTATATACTGACAGATCAACACAGACATTCAAGTACTGCACTCACTGAAACATTCCTGCAGCAGGCCGCGGCACACTGGTTGAAAACCACTGCTCAAGTAAGACTGTAACCGTAGTAAAATGTAAGTAAATGTGATGTTTATGAGCAATCGATTCAGCTGTAAGCATAATGGTTGTGCCATGGAATTGTTTGTTTCATAGAAGTGTGCATATTGCTGAAAAGATTGGGAACCACTGTCTTATTCCATGGGATGGATTTGCTTACCACCGGAATTCTACCGTCCCGCCCGCCTCAGAATCGGAGTGGGCGAGGGGCGGACAATGGAAATGTCCGTTGACCTCGGGTGGGATTTTCTGGTCTCGCTCGAGTGAGGCCGTGAAATCCCACCCATACTTTTGTGGGGAAACTGCAGCATAACGAAGTGATTGGCAGCTATAGTGTGTAGAAGCAGTCTTATGATGCCAAAGCTGAAATCCAGTTCATCACGGAATATTCTGATTACTAAAACAGACCTCTTCTCCCAGTTTGTGGAATTAATGAATTGAGCTACAAAACTATTTTCTTGAAAGGGTAACTTTGTTGTATTCCTGAACCTCCAACCCCATGGGCCCTTCAAACATGGCTCCCTGTAGGAGCACAGAATCACCTTATCATAGAGTACATAAAACAGAATACATAGAATACCTACTGTGCAGAAGGAGGCCATTTGGCCCATTGAGCCTGCACTGACAACAATCCCACCCCGGCCTTATCCCTGTAACCCCACATATTTACCCAGCTAACCCACCTGACATCCACTGACACTGGAGTCAATTTAGCATGGCCAATCAACCTAACCCACACATTTTTGGACCCACACATGTTTCGTTGTAAGGTACAAAGTTGTTAGGGACGATGGGGAAACATTTCTTCTACTCATAGAGAAATCATAAAGGTGTATACAAATAGCAACAGAAAAATTCCACCCTCCACTGGTTTAATGGAGAATCACATAATAACGGGGTCAAGACCTGACTTGGGTGGACAGCCTATGCGACACTACCCATTTTGTATTACCTCCCCAAGACAAATGTCTCTATTCACTTTACAGTAAAAAAGTACATATTAGGCAATATGTACACATTTGCTATAGAGAGGCTTTGATAAGATCTTTTATTGTGTAATCCGGGCAAAACCTCTCCATAATGAGGCTTTGATAAAAGCAATTCCACGGGGTGACTCAGTAAAATTAGAAATAAGGCGTTAGTAAAAAGCCAGTTGAGCAAAGCTGCTTCTTGCAATGTATCATTTTTAACTAGCAATGTTGAGACTTGCTAGGATAACCACAGGGTAGAGATCTGTGAAGACTCTTCTGTGAAGAAATTACTCATCAAGTCCTGAGGGCAACTAAATAAAATGCCCCACACATTAGGCTATCATTACACCATATGTCCCCACCCTATTGAGTAACCCAATCCAACATGTCTCTTTCAGACTTTCTTTCCTCTGAATCTTGTTCAGTGCTTTGCCTGCACTTCACCTGTGATTGAAAGTACGCTTCTGTTTCCTGGCATTGTCTTCCAAATAATCACTTCGCCCTTTCTTGAAAATCTATTATTTTGGTGTCTTTGATTTCTCCATCATCCCCCTTCCCATTTCCCACCTATTCCATTTCCCCATACCTCACCTCATCATCCAGCCCCTCCACCACACCCAACCAGCCTCCATCCACCCATCTTGTCTTGTAATTTGCAACATGAACATTTCCAACACCAAGGGCCCGATTTTACCATAGCACCGCGCCCGAAAACAGGCGCAAAAACGTGGTAAAGCCAGACATGAGGCCATTAACGCGATCTGCACCCGCGTCTGCGCAGATGCCCATTTTACCAAGACCCAAAAATGGCCACGATCCGATTCGCGCCCGAAATGGGCGCAACGGCCAACTTTACCAGCATTTCCCCCTTTACCATTGCATTCGCACATCTGGATTCGGCGCAAAACAGACATGCCCAACAAAGGTCTGTTTCGAGCGCTTCAGCTGCTGAAGAGGTAAGTTCAGAGCTTCCCACGGCTCTCTGACTCAGATTGTGCAGGAGGGGGGGAGGGAGGCGGGCCAGATCATTCTCTGGTGAGGGGTGGGGCAGGAGAAGGGAGGCCCGATCATTTTCTGGTGGGGGGGGTGGGTAGAAGGAGGCTGGTCCGATGTACCTCTGGTGGGGGCGGGGGGGGAGGGCTGAGGGAGGCCAGATCATTGTCTGGTTGGTGGGGGGGAGAGAGAGGTGGGCCAGATCTTTCTCTGGGGAGGGGGTGGGGAGGGAGGAGGAGGCGGGTCCGATGTACCCCTGGTAGGGAGAGCGGTGGGGGAGAGGCCCGATCATTCTCTGGTTTGTGGGGGGGAGGAGGGAGACGGGTAAGATGTATCTCTGGTGGGGGGGAGGCCCGATCACTCACTGGTGCAGGGGTGGGGAGACCAGATGGATCTCTGGGGGCGGGGGCAGGGGGGACCGCTGCCACTCTGCGGGCGATCGGTGTGGAGGAAGGGGGCAGGGGGTCATGATCGGTCTGGGTAGCGGGAGGGGTAAGTGGATAAGGGGGAAAGTAATGTTGTGGGGGTTGGGTGATGTCTGTGGGGACCATCGCTTCCCACTTTTCGCTCCCGGGCCACTTTATCCGCTTTTTGCAGCCCAGGAACGATGTGACAGCAGTGCGTTTTTTCAATTTTTTTTCTAACTGCGCATGCGCAGTTTAGAGCTCCGATTGTTTTGGGTGCGATAAGCCCCGTCCACAGCACGATTTAGACCCACAATTTTTTTTTTCAGGCTAAGTGCGTATGGCGGCACCTGAAAGCAGATTTCCAACTCGGATCTGAATTGCGCCCAGATTCAGCACTTAGAATGAAAATGGTAAAATCAGGCCCAAGGGCGTTTTCGGGTGCAAAAATGTGGTAAAGTTGGGCGTGAGGCCATTAACGCGATCTGCACCCGCGTCCGCGCAGATGCCCACTTTAACGAGGCCCGGGAATGGCTGCGATCTGATTCGCACCTGAAACGGGCGCAACAGCGATTTAAATGCATTTGCATGCATTTAAATTGAATTAATGAACTGCCCGCCCAACTTTACCAGCGTTTCCCCCTTTACCATCGTGTCTGCGCATCCAGATTTGGCGCAAAACAGACATGCTCGGCAAAAAGTCTGTTTTGGGCGCTCCAGCTGCTAAAAAGGTAAGTTCAGAGCTCCCAATGGCTCTCTGACTCAGATCGGTGGTGGCGGGGAGCGGAGGGGGGAGGCTGGCCAGATCATTCTCTAGTGGGGGGAAGGGGAGGGGAGGGGGGAGAAGGGAGGCCCGATCATTTTCTGGTGGGGGGGTTGGGAGGAGACGGGTCAGATGTATCTCTGGTGGACGGGGGGGAGGGAGGACAGATCGCTCTCCGGTTGAGGGGGGGGAGGGCTGAGGGAGGCTGGATTGTCGTCTGGTGGAGGGGGTGGGGGGAGGGGAGGCGGGCCCGATTATTCTCTGGTGGGGGGGGAAGGGAGGAGGAGGTGGGTCAGATGAATCTCTGGTGGATGGGGGTGAGGGAGAAGGGAGGCCCGATCATTTTCTGGTGGGGGGGGGGCAGGGGGGGGGGCAGGGAGGCCGTATGGATCTTGGGGGCGGAGGGAGGCCAGATGGATCTCTGGTGGGGGAGCGGTGGCAGGGGTGTGAGGGGGGGGGGGGGGCAGGAGCAGGGAGGGTCTGCTGCCGCTCTGCCGGCAATCAGTGGGGGTGAAAAGGGGCAGAGGGTCCCGATCGGTCTGGGTAGTGGGAGGGCAGTGGTTGGATAAGGTGAACAGTTGTGTTGCGGGGGTGGGGTGATGTCTGAGGGGACCATCGCTCCCGCTTTTCGCTCCCGGGCCACTTTACCCACTTTTTGCGGCCTGGGAGCGATGTGACAGCGGCGTGATTTTCAATTTTTTTTTCTAACTGCGCATGTGCAATTCAGAGCTCCGATCGTTTCAGAGGTGCTAAGCCCCGCCCACAGCACAATTCAGACTTGCGGCTTTTTTTTTCAGGCTAAGTGCCTGAAGAACAGATTTCCAAGTCGGATCTGAATTGCGCCCAGATTCAGCACTTAGAATGAAAATGGTAAAATTAGGCCCCAAATGACTGATTTATAGGTTGCATAATCCAATCACAATCAACAATCATAATCGAGAAACCCAGTTGAGGAAAATCTTGCCCAAATCATCTGGGACAACTTTGGAGTAGAAAAACACCTCATCTGATGTGGATGTAATTTATGACAGAAACATACTTTTCAAAAAAATATTATGACACACTCATTAAAAGAGCTGAAAGGATCACTCTGACAAATTGTGTCAGGTTCTAAGATTGTGGTAGTGAAATAGTTAAATATAAAAAATAATTGAGAACAAAGTTATGTTGCAAATAATTAAGGCTAGCTCAGGTCAATTTATCAAAAAATATATGTAATCCTTCACCTCAATTTGAATTGGAATGCAAAGGGGGGAGAAGGTATTTGGTTTGTTAACATTTTCTGTTGAGTTGCATTTTTCCCATTATGTTGAGAAGATTCGTAATTTCCAGCTCTGCATTCGTGAGAAAGCTATCCCTGGAGATGTGTCTCTGAGTATCTGTCCCGAGGCCAATGCAATTTTCAAAATCATTGCATGAAGTCAAATGGGTCTGAAGAAAATTCTCTGCAATAGAAGCCCATCTGCTTACACTGAGTACTTCAAACAATCAATCCCAAACAAAATAGCCATGATTCAGGCTCAGGTAGGAAGACCAATTACAAATTCAGTACAAAGCTGGAATTATGAAGGGTGATCCAGACTCGAACCTTAGAATCTTAGAAACCCTACAGCACAGAAAGAAGCCATTCGGCCCATCGAGTCTGCACCGACCACAATCCCACCCAGGCCCTACCCCCATATCCCTACATATTTTACCCACTAATCCCTCTAACCTATGCATCCCAGGACACTAAGGGCAACTTTAGCATGGCCAATCAACCTAACCCGCACATCTTTGGACTGTGGGAGGAAACCGGAGCACCCGGAGGAAACCCACGCAGACACGAGGAGAATGTGCAAACTCCACAGAGACAGTGACCCAAACCGGGAATCGAACCCAGGTCCCTGGAGCTGTGAAGCAGCAGTGCTAAGCACTGTGCTACTGTGCCCCCCGTTATTTACTTTGCCTCTATTCCCTCTCCACAGATGCTGTCAGACTTGCTGAGATTTTCCAGCATTTTATGTTTTTGTTTCGGATTCCAGCATCAACAGTATTTGTTTCTGTTTCTGTTTTGTTTTGGAATTAGTCTTAACAGTCACCATTAGTGGCAGTTTATGTAAACATGTGACCATTATGAGAGAGGGGAAGTATTTTTGAAGAAAAGTTCCAATTGGGGCTGACATTTGCAATTTTGATGAAATACTACATTGAAAGAGATGTTGTTCTTCAAATGAAATGTGAAACTGAGGTCCCATTTTCCTGCACCATTAGTTTCAGGTTCCCAATGCACTATTTTTACAAGTGCAGAAAATGCTCAAGATACCTTGGCTAGGGGTGGCACGGTGGCACAGTGGTTAGCACTGCTGCCTCACAGCACCAGGGACCCAGGTTCGATTCCCGGCTTGGGTCACTGTCTGCGTGGAGTCTGCACGTTCTCCTCGTGTCTGCAAGGATTTCCTCCGGGTGCTCTGGTTTCCTCCCACAGTCTGAAAGACATGCTGGTTAGGTGCATTGGCCATGCTAAATTCTCCCTCTGTGTACCTGAACAGCTGCTGGAGTGTGGCGACTAGGGGATTTTCACAATAACTTTATTGCAGTGTTAATGTAAGTCTACATGTGACACTAATAAATAAACTTTAAAAAACCCATTCTTCTATCAATTAATACCACCAAAAAATGATTAGCTGGTCATTCATCTGAGTGGTTTTGTGGATATAGTGATAGACGAAAGTGCTGATGAGTTTATCTATGTAGTGGCAGTAACCCTGCTTTGAAGTCATTCGATTTATTTGGAGTGCTTTGGGATGGTTTCTCAAGTTATGATACCTGTTGTGGGAGGCTCACAGCTTAATGTACCTTACTCTTTGTAACTGACCAGAAGACACTCGAAGTTCATGTTCAAGATCTTTATTTGAGCTATGGCAAGAGAATCAGCTTCCCACCATGTTGTTTACAGGTTCGCTAAACAAAGGACTACAGTGACTAATTTTTAAATTTACTTTCAATACCTAAATGTAACTTTGCTCATTTTTTTCACACTTGCATAGCTGCACAGTACTGTCATACTTCCCCAAGGAAAAGCTGTGGAATAAATTGGCCAGAATTGGAAGGAGATGTAATAGAATTACTGCTGCATTAATTGTGATAGTATAAGAGGATTATTTTTCATGTAATCTGGTGTTATCCAGGTTTTTGTCGCTAAATGTAATTATTTTGAAGCCAGCATGCTTGACTTTGGTTCTGGAAAACATATTCAAATCTCCATAACTGCTAAAGAACTTGGCTGCATATTGCACTCTCCAATGTCTCTGTATCCTCTTATAATGTGATGACCAGAACTATGGGGCGGCACAGTGGGAGTGGCACGGTGCCACAGTGGGGGGGTGGCACAGTGGGGGGGGTGGCATGATGGCACACTGGGGGACGGTACGGTGGCATAGTGGTTAACACTGCTGCCTCACAGCACCAGGGACATGTGTTCGATTCCTGGATTGGGTCACTGTCTATGTGGAGTCTGCACATTCTCCCCATGTCTGCATCAGTTTCCTCCAGGTGCTTCGGTTTCTTCCCACAGTCCAAAGATATACGGGTTAGGTGGATTGGCCATGCTACATTGTCCCTTAGTGTCAGGGGGACTGGTTAGGGTAAATGAATGGGGTTATGAGGATGGGCCTGGGTGGGATTGTGGTTGGTGCAGACTTGATAAGCCAAATGGCCGCCTCCTGCACTGTAGGATTCTATGATTCTATACATGGTGTTCCAAGTATGCTCTAACCAAGATTCAATTTGGGTCTAATATAACCCTTCCATTTTTCAATTCTATCTCTCTAGGAAGAAACTTACTGTTTGGTTTTCTTTTTTATATGACCTTATTAACCAGCATCACTAATTTTAGAAATGCTTGTGTTTGTACTCCCACATCCCTTTACTGTTTTACCCCATTGAGATTCTTATTTTACAAATAACATGCTTTATTTTTCTTAGCAAAGTATAACCACCACACATATTGAAAATTATTTGCCATTTATATGCCCATTCTTCAAGTTTGTTAATGTTCTTTTGGTATTTGTTGCAGTTGTCTTTAACACCACCACCCACCCGCTTTCAATTTGGCGTCATCAGCAAATTTAGAAATTGTGTTTTTGATTCCAAAGTCTAAATCATTAGTATAAATTGTGAATAACATGATCTCAGCACTGATCATTGGAGGTCTCCACTTTCTACCCCCTGCTGCTCTGAAAAGCTATCCTTTACCCCTTCTCTCTGTTTTCAGTCTTGCAGCTAGTTACTTATTCACTCTGATATTTGTTCCTTGACTCTGCATTCTCTGACCTTATTCATTAGTCTATTATAAGACACTTTATCAAACATGTTTCAGAAATCTTGATCAATTACATCTGCTGCATTTCCTCCATTATGCTTGTCTACTCTCACTGGGTGGAATCTTACCAAAAAATGGCAAATTGTCAGGGCCTGGCTGAAAATCAGTGTGTTTCTGTCCAAAGAAATAGGCCAGTTTTCTCTCCAGATCTTCTGATACTTTGTCAAAAAAAAATCAGGTGGGGTGTTTCACACCTTCTTGTTGAGGGGTGAGGCCTAAACACACCAGGAAAGCTGGCTGCACTAAGATTGGGGTGCCGTTTTTAAAGGGCACCCCATCAGATCAAAAGAAAACTTCCCTCCCACCCCACCATGAAGGTATCAGGCTCCCCCCATCCCTGCAAACAATGCTGGCTTCTCTCCCTACTCCCCCAAACATTCAATGCCGATTAGGATTCCCATTCCCCCCTGAACCATCATCCCAATACCAAAGAAAAGCCAAGCAGCGTGCATTAATGACTATCGTCCAGAGGCTCTAACATCCATCATTATGAAATGCTTCGAAAGGTTAGTCATGGCACGAATCAATTCCAGCCTCCCGGACTGCCTGGATCCACTACAGTTTGCCTACCGCCACGACAGGTCGACAGCAGATGCCATCTCCTTGGCCCTGCACTCAATCCTGGAACACCTTGATAACAAAGACACCCTGTCAGACTCCTGTTTATTGACTACAGCTCAGCCTTCAACACCATTGTTCCTATGAAACTCATCTGCAAACTCCGTGGCCTGGGCCTTGGCTCCTCCCTCTGCAACTGGATCATGAACTTCCTAACCCACAGAGCACGATCAGTAAGGATAGGCAACAACACCTCCTCCATGATCATTCTCAACAACAGTGCCCCACAAGGCTGTGTTCTCAGCCTCCTACTATACTCCTTATACACTTATGACAGTGTGGCCAAATTCCCCTCCAACTCAATTTTCAAATTTGCTGATGACACCACCGTAGTGGGTCGGATCTCAAACAACGATGAGACAGAGTACAGGGATGAGATTGAGAATCTGATGAACTGTGCAGCAACAATAATCTCTCCCTCAATGTCAACAAAATGAAGGAGATTGTCATCGACTTCAGGAAGCGTAGTGGAGAGCATCAACGAGGACAAAGTAGAAATGGTCGAAAGCTTCACATTTCTAGGTGTCCAGATCACAACAACCTTTCCTTCTCCCCCCCATGCCGACACTATAGTTAAGAAAGCCCACCAATGCCTCTACTTTCTCAGAAGACTAAGGAAATTTGGCATGTCAGCTACGACTCTCACCAACTTCTACAGATGCACCATAGAAAGCATTCTTTCTGGTTGTATCACAGCTTGGTATGGCTCTTGCTCTGTCCAAGATGGCAAGAAATTACAAAAGGTCGTGAATGTAGCCCAATCCATCACGCAAACCAGCCTCCCATCCATTGACTCTGTCTACACTTTCCGCTGCCTCAGCAAAGCAGCCAGCATAATTAAGGACCCCACACACCCTGGACATTCTCTCTTCCACCTTCTTCCGTTGGGAAAAAGATACAAACGCCTGAGGTCACATACCAACCAACACAAGAACATGACGGCACCCCAATCTTAGTGCAGCCGGCTTTCAGCAAGGTTTGAAAATAGGGCGAGGGGGTCAATGTATGGTGGAGGGGTCTTTAGAACAAAAGAACAACAAAGAACAAAGAACAGTACAGCACAGGAAACAGGCCCTTCGGCCCTCCAAGCCTGTGCCGCTCCTTGGTCCAACTAGACCAATCGTTTGTATCCCTCCATTCCCAGGCTGCTCATGTGACTATCCAGGTAAGTCTTAAACGATGTCAGCGTGCCTGCCTCCACCACCCTACTTGGCAGCGCATTCCAGGCCCCCACCACCCTCTGTGTAAAAAACGTCCCTCTGATGTCTGAGTTATACTTCGCCCCTCTCAGCTTGAGCCCGTGACCCCTCGTGATCATCACCTCCGACCTGGGAAAAAGCTTCCCACTGTTCACCCTATCTATACCCTTCATAATCTTGTACACCTCTATTAGATCTCCCCTCATTCTCCGTCTTTCCAAGGAGAACAACCCCAGTCTACCCAATCTCTCCTCATAGCTAAGACCCTCCATACCAGGCAACATCCTGGTAAACCTTCTCTGCACTCTCTCTAACGCCTCCACGTCCTTCTGGTAGTGCGGCGACCAGAACTGGACGCAGTACTCCAAATGTGGCCTAACCAGCGTTCTATACAGCTGCATCATCAGACTCCAGCTTTTATACTCTATACCCCGTCCTATAAAGGCAAGCATACCATATGCCTTCTTCACCATCTTCTCCACCTGTGTTGCCACCTTCAAGGATTTGTGGACTTGCACACCTATGTCCCTCTGTGTTTCTATACTCCTGATGACTCTGCCATTTATTGTATAACTCCTCCCTACATTATTTCTTCCAAAATGCTTCACTTCGCATTTATCCGGATTAAACTCCATCTGCCACCTCTCCGCCCAATTTTCCAGCCTATCTATATCCTGCTGTATTGCCCGACAATGCTCTTCGCTATCCGCAATTCCAGCCATCTTCGTGTCATCCGCAAACTTGCTGATTACATCAGTTTAATTATATTTAAATTTATTAAAATGTATTAAAATCAGGTTCATACTCATTCTGGGCATGAACCTAATTACATGACCAGCAAGGGGCAGAGGAAATCGAAGTCTCACCAGTGTTATTCACGATATTTGAGTTTTGCTGGATCTTGAGCCCTCGCCACCATTCCCATGGACAGAGGGCATGGACTCAAGATCACCCCCTCTGTTACCACTTTTAAAGAATTCGCTGAAGCTGAAATCAATTCTGACTATTGTATTTTTGGCTTCTAGATGTTTTGTACTTTCTCCTTTAGTCATATTTGGGGACTTATTGACACCCAAGGTGACCCTAAGACCATTTATTTCCACCTCCTTCACATCATCTGACGCACCTTGCCTGAACTCATCTAATGTCAAAGTGTTCATTCATGTCTTAGTTATCCCTGGACCTGACTTTTCTAAAACACCCCTGGCTGGCTTCCCAAAACTCTGCCACTCTTTTTTTCCTCTATTAAGATACTCCATAAAACCTGCCTCTTTGACCATACTTTGTCATTTAACCTAATGTTGCCTTAGGGGGCTTTATGCTGCGTTTTATTTAATAACTGGCCTGTGAAACACTTTGGGGCATTTTATTACATTAACAGTGATGTATAAATATATGTTGTTGCTATAGTAGGGACTCCATCATTATTCCTACCACCAATGTTAAACTAGCTGGACTTGCTGTATTGTCCTTTATTAATATAAATATGTTCGTTTTCCATCAGTCCTCTAGCAGAGTGCATTTTCTAATGAATTATTAAATATGTGTAATAGTGTCTGTGTTATCTCCTCTCTAGATTCGTTTAAAATTCATAGATGCAACCTGTCTGGACCAGAGGTTTTATGATTTTTGAGTTTGATTAGTTTATTTAATACTTCTCTTTCTATTTTAATTGTGGTTACCTCGTTTCTAATTTCATCTTCCAATGTTCTATCCACCTGATCTGTCTCCCCAGAAAATAATGAAGCAAGGCAGTAATTTGATTTTCCTGTGATTTTGTTATTGCCTGTGATTTTATTCCCTCCATCCCTTACTGGCCCTATACTCATTTTTATTTATGTGCATGTAGTTCGTTTTACTATTTTATTTCTTCCTAGATAATTTAATTTTGTAGTTCTTCTTTGCCTTCCAAATTGTTTCTTTTTTCACTTTTCTCCCAATTGTTCTTTACTCTCTCCCTTATTTCACTCTCCCCCGTTGTCCATGTATTTAGTGCAAATCTATTCCATAATCAATGTTAGAAACTGCAGATGTTTAATGAGTTATCCATAAAAGCAGTTGACCCACAAAAAAGCGATCAGCAAGTCTGTTTATATCAACTGTTTCTAGTCTCTGGAACCTTCTTCCTAACCTACTCCATTTCTCTGACTCGCTTTTAAAAACACCTTCATAATACATGGCCTAAATTTTCAGGTGGGCAACCAGTCCCTGCCAACCCCGATAGGCCAGTTGCCATTTTACAATCAATTGAGCAATGATTGACAGCAGGTGGGACTTCCACCTGCCCTTTGGATGGAAAGAGCGTGGAGAGTTGTCAGCCAATCTGAGCTCTGCAGCCCCTTCAGGCACACCGCTGCAGTGGCCACAAAAGATACTGCAGCGTGGTGACTCAGCCTAATTCCTGGGACCACGCTTCAGGCAAGTACTGGGGGTCCCCCCTTCCTGCCCGAGATGGGGAATTCTAACTTTTTGAGCTTCCCACCTTCCCACGCTCCGACCAGTGCCTGCCAGCCTAAAATTTGAGGCTGGGTGGGAAAAGGGCCTTAAGGCTTGAACAGGGGCAAGACAGGTTTCTCACCTGACACCCTGCCCACCCATCATGAAATTGCCTCTGGGTCAGGGTGGACGAGATCTCGAGGGGAATCCTGTCCATGAAACTTTACGCTCCCCCCGTACCCACCGCGGGGAGCATAAATTTCTGGCCCATATCTTCAGCTAAGCTTTTGTCACACCTCTAAAACTCTGTTTCTGGCTTGCAATTATTTTTTTTAATTAAAGGGGAAGGTGTATTGAAATAATAGTCAACCAGAAAGCCAGTGTTCTGGTGGAATTGGGCTAGAAAATTCAATCTGAACTGGGGTTGCGAGACTGCGGGGCCATTGAGCATCATAAGTTTTTCCCACTGAAAAGATGCTCTATGGGCAGTGGCTGAAAATCCGTATTGCAACCACAGAGTCCAGAGCCAGGTGCAAAAGACCTGCATTGTTTTATCATCAAGGAAAAGTAATTTAAGGGGAAAACCTTTGGAAAGAAAATTGCTGAGAAGCAAGATATTTTAATGCCATGATAACAAAATATTCAGTTATGCATTGGAAGACTCCAGATGTCCTTAATAAACTCATATTGTTCAGACAGTATCTGAAATTGTGTTTCTTAGTTCTTGCAGTTGCAGAACCAGATGAGCAGTAAAGATAAAAGATAGCAATTGGCAATAAAGTTCTTCATCTCACAACACTGCTAGACTGTCAGAAGCAGGCCAGATGGACCCATCTAAACTCTGGACAATGCTGGAGGTTCAAATAAGAGTTAAAGCCTACTTCAGAATACATTGACTCGAACTGATGGCCTAGAGACAAAAGGCCAAAGAAACTATTGACCAGTTTGTTAGTAGGTGTGGAGACAAGGGCAGAGATTGTGACTTTTCAGATGCAGTATGTTTTGAGAGAATCATGGAACTGGTAATCATATCAACCCCAATAGAGGCATTCCAAAAGGATCTGGTTGATATGAAAAAGGGACACGACATTCACAGTCTATTTAAAGACGGCTGAAAATATGAGTTTATGGTTGCAAGCAGGCAATGTCTGCAAGCAATTTGAGCAGCAACAACCATAAGTGAGATAGCCAAGGCACCTAGACAGGGCAAGACATGCATTATGGTTTAATGCATCAGTTATCTAACTGACATGCATTTAGAGACACCTGCAAGGTACGTGGTCTAAAGCGACACTGGGCAAGATTGTGTAGAAAGTCTGGCAACTAGGAAGCCGTCAGAAGATATAGAAGGTCACAACTCAGCAAACAGCAGACATGAACAGTAGCAGGAATAAGAAAGAGTTCACCAAATACCAGTTCAGTCATGAGCATGTCTATATGGTAGGTAGAGACCTGGATGGCAAAGAAGGTACTTAGAGATCAACACGAGCACAAAAGTGAACGAGCTTCGCACTCAATCAGTTACACAGCATTGGATGCAATCACCCAACGGAACACGTTCACAACAGCTGATATCACATGTCCTTGTAAAATTGGCAAGCACAAGCTATGACTGAAGATAGATACTGGGGAAAGTGCTAATATTTTCCCACTATAGATACTCAAAGACATGTAACTGGCAAAGTGGAAGTCTATGTTACAACCAGCAAAAGCTGGACTCAGCACATATAACAGTTCACCAATCTAACATGTAGGCATATTGACATTAAAGGGCAGATCTGGAAGTTCTGTATGGTTGCCACAAGTCTTCTACATTGTTGACACCAATGGACCAACTGTAGCAGGACTGCCATCATGGACTGGCTCATGATGGTTCTCGAGGTCATTAAAACACCAATGCTAGATAGTCAAGGCAAGCCTGATCCTGGAGAGTCTATTCAAGATCTGCAACAGAAATGCATGGATAGGTTTCACATCATGGGCAGTTTCTTTTGTAGATTCACCACAGAAGTACAGAACCCATAAAAAAGGACAAGTTAAAGGCTGAGCTTGACACCATGAAACAACAAGCAATTATTTGCAGTGTTCAACAACAGCGGTTTGCTCCAGCTGATTAAAAAAGATGGTATGCTTCGACCCCAGAAGATTAAATCAAGCATAGTAGAAGTGTCCTCATAAGGTGCCTACCCTAGAGGAGTTCAACCCTTGATTTTCTAGAGCCAAGTTCTTCTCGAAGTTGGATGCAAAGCATGGGTATTGGTCAGTGCACCTCTCTGAGGATTCTCAGAAACTAATGGCATTCAAAACATTATTTGGGAGGCATTGCTTTCTATGGTTAACATTTGATCTGTCAGTGAGCCAGGATCTGCTTCAATAACATATGGATCGCTTTACGAAGAGTGTTTCCTGGCTGTGTTTGACATAATGGTCATGGGGAGTACCAAGAAAGAGCATGGCAAGATTCTCCACATTCTAATGATGATGGCTAGAAGAGAAGAGGGTCTCATCCTTAATTGTAAAAATGTGCTATTAATGCGAGCCATATTAATTATTTCGGTTCAGTTTACTCTGATGTTAGAATATGATCAGATCACAGTAAGGTGGAGGATGTGCAATCAATACCTACTCCTCAAGCTAAAGTGGATTTAGAGAGGTGTTTGGGTCTGTACCAAATATCTCGATTTTTTGTTGGAAAGATTCATCATAGCTCATCACTGAACTTCTCAAGAAAGATATGCCATTCTTGTGGCATGAAGATCATCAACACACATTTGAGTCTTTAAAATAGTCACCTTCTATTGAAGTATGCCTCCATTAATATGAAGAAAGAAACTAGGCCTCACCAGGCCCACAGTAAATTGTGGAGAAGACTAAAAGTGATGACAAATGGGGTTAGAAACACTGAAATCAAGACAAGGCTAGAAATTGCACACTCTACAACACATCAGCTAATTGAAATATGGAAGGAATCCAACATTGCCTGCACTTGAAAAAGTACCTTGCAAAATCCTGGTATGAAGCATTGTGTTGAATGGGTGGGAGAGCTGGACACTCAATGACGCTGATGAGAAGAGGATTTCTGGTTGATGAGAAGAGGATTTCTGGTGTTTTGTGCACAGTAAAGACCATGCAAAGGTCCGTTGACCTCGGGTGGGATTTTCCATTTTTGGGGTGAGCGTGGCTGGAAAATCCCACCAATAATGTTAAAATATTCTGGAGTTTTCTGTGTGGAGATTGAGTAAGGGTGCCTAACCATAGTTGCATCAAGCATGTGAGATTCAGGGAGTCTCAGAAACATATCTGCCTTTGTATGTCAAGGCTGGAGAGATCTGAAGCCCAGAATCCATCAAAGGTATTCAGGGATGGGGGAGGAGAGGGGGTGCACGTGCTCAAGCCTCTCAGGGGTGATCTGGGTGGGAGACAGCATGATATGCCATTGACGATGGAGAGTTGAGTGCTCAATGGAGCTCTGCATTTATTTGCAGGGGAATTGGAGTCACAACAACATGGAGAGACCTCCCACTGTGGTGGGGTGCCTAACCTGCCGATCCTGAACAACCACAATCTGGGAGACCTGGAGCTGAAGTGCAAGTGAGGAGTGAGGTCACGGAGAGACTGGCATCTCTGAGGAAAGCAAGAGCCCAGTGGGCTGAAGCATGACAGGCTGAGAGTGAAAAGAATGTATGCTGGATATTGCATGGTGCCCCTGGAGAGGTCTGGGCATCTTCAGCAGGGCCAATGGTCCTCTTCATCACTGCTCTTGTGGATACATGGCAGAGATTGTATCGTTCCTCTGCCTCTGTCCTCAAGTGAGTGACGTAGTATGTAGGCATCGTAGGTACCGCTGTGGTACTTTGCACAGACCTGTAGAATCTAGGTCTTGTGTCCACAAACTATCTGAACATTCATGAAGTGAAACCCTTCCCTGATGACAAATGTGCCAGTTGGCCAGCTCGTGCTTTGATGGCCACTTGGATACGATCAGTAGCACCCTGGATCCAAGGAGAACTTCAATTGCAGCAAAGCCTGGCTGACTTGATCCATCCTGAGCGTCAGTCAGCAGCTTGACACAGTTGAGTGCAGCTGATTGGGAGACTCCACAAAGATCACCCACAGGCCCTGGAAGGATCCAGAGATATAAAGGTTAAATGCTACATTGACCTTGATAGCCACAAGCACTAAAAAAAATATTCATGGGATTTGGGCATCATTGGCAGGACGAGCATTTACTGCCCGTCCCTAATTGCTCTTGAACTGAGTGGCTTGCTGGGCTATTTCAGAGGGCAATTAAAAGCTAACCACATTTACGAGGGTCTGGAATCACATGTCAGCCAGACCGAGAACCATGGAAAAGTTACAGCACAGAAGGCGGCCATTTGGCCCATCTTGTCCATGCCAGCCCAAGGACGCCCAGGTGCACTTTCTAATTTCACCTTCCTGCACCCAGTCCATAGCCCTGTAGCTTTCGGCATTTAAAGTGCAGATCCAGATACTTTTTACAAGAGTTTAGGATATCTGCCTTCACCACCAGTTTGCACAGCAAATTCCAGATACCCACTACTCTCTGTATAAAAACCCTCTACATCTTCTGCCACTTATCTATGTCCCCTGATTCTAGAATTCACCACCAACACATCTCCACAATTAGTACTTACTGTTTTCTACCCTTCAATCAATTTCCTATCCATTCCCATGGTTTATTCCGAAATTCCATAGTTTTGCATTTGACTTTTAGCATCTTATGAGTGACCTGGCTAAGTGACTTTCAGAACTCTAGGTAAATGGTCTACTTGGCATGTTACTTATGTAAATAGTCATTGTGGGTAGTCAAGCAGGATTTTCCTCTTTTGTATCCATATTGCTAGGTTACTGATGTATAGATGATCCTCAAGTTTGTTCCTGATAATAAATACCAACATTTTACATGGAATAGAAGACTAACGCGTCTGTCATTATATGCAATGCTGGAAAATACTCAACAGGTCAGGCAGCATCTGTAGAGAGAAACAGAGTTAACATTTCACATTGATCATTATTATCTGTGTCTGTTTTATCACTCTTTTTGTTAGCCTATTTCCTATTGACTTGTACTTCCCCATTGTTCGCTGATACCCTTAAGCTGGTGGATAGTGTCTCATAAATTTGCTTCCTGATCTCCTTTAGCCCTCTGCACCAACCATATCTGATCATTTGTTTTGAGCTCCTTTGATTTGTATCTCATTTATACTACATTCAGTAATTTTACTTTGGTTATCTCTGCGTGTAAAGGGCATATTTGTCTGTTTTCTCCCTTGTGAATGCGGAAGTTATTATTCAAAATATTGTGCTTAGTTTCAGGGCATTTGCAACTTTTGGCTTTTTCACTAATGCTCTTACTTTTTTATTGTTATAGCACCAAAATACAGACTAAAATAATGACTTAGTATCATGCATAGCCTCTGTTTTTGTTAGTGACACTTTTGGGCTTGTTGTGACCTTGCGTCCATGAACTTTCTGAAGACATACTGAATACACAAACAAAAATTACCTCAGAGACAAGATCAATGGAGTTGTGAATTGTCACAAAATTTGGCCTGAGACTTCCCTGGGCAAGATATTGCTTTCACATATAACTGAAGCCCAGGGAGAATGTCAGTTTGGAGAAGACTGCCTCAACAACTTTTCTAGAAGAGAAAAGGCCTGCCACAACTTGTTATTAGATTCAGTGTTACTAAAGGAAAGAACAGCTTGTTGACAAGTCAGGGGTGAGTTTTGTCTCGTCACTATGGATGGAATTTTACCACCCCAACTGTCATGGGAATTGGAGTGGGTGAGGGGTGGACCATGGAAAGGTCCGTTGACCTCGGGTGGGATTTTACATTTTCGGAACAAGCAAGACCGTAAAATCCCACCCTATGTCTTGCCGGTATAGTGGAAGGATCTCCTGCATTTATGGTTCCTAGTGAAATTGTTGATATCTTTTCCTTGAGTGCATCTACTAATGATATATTGTTACATCTAGTTTATTACCCAGACAAAATAATTTCAAGAGCAAAATGATTTTTAAACTGTGAAATTACTGAAGCATCTACGCTGACATTGCAAGACAGAGCTTGAGTAGATTTTACAGGTATAAACTATGCAACAGGCTGTATTTGACTACAGACTAATTATATGACATGGTTTACAGCCACACCTAGTTAAACAAAATTTTGTATCTGTTCCAATCTGTATTTTGCAATGAGATTTGAATGTTGTCACTGACTGTATCTTGTTTGCTCACAACTGAAGTAAAAACTTGATATTGCTTTATCCGAACCTGGCTCTTGGCTGTTCTAACTTTTGAATAAAAGTTGCTGAAAGAAAGCTTAGGGAAAAATATTGAATGTACAATTACATAAGGTAGTTTCTTGGTAGTACAGAACTTGAATATTGCTGAAAAAAGAGACATGCTGTCAAAGCTTTTCATCTTCCACTCATCAGGATAGATGCAAGAATGCCAAATTTCAAAGGAAGCATGAGAAAAATGGTACTGATTGGTTGGCGAGTCAACTCTGGTCAAGGCACTGCCATGAAGAATGCACCAAGGAACTGCTGTCCCCAAGCTTTTGTTTAATTTGAAAAAGATGCAATGCTTGGACATGTTCCTTTTACCTCCAGAGGACAGATTCCTGCATGTGAATGGCCTGAATGCCACCACTTTTGGACCTGAATAGTGCCCACTTTACCTCAAATTATCCTGGAAGGATAAAATGTAAAAGAAATTGAGCAACAGGTGAAGCTAGCAGTTCCATGCTGCTGCAATGCAGTAGCAACATGATTTGTATTTTCCATTAATGTTGCTGTCAAGCCAAAAAGATGTTCCACCTACTGCACAAATGAGTAATGTGATATATGGATTGCGGTGCTAGTGCAATGCCAGTATGTAGGTCCCATTCTTCCTAGCAACTGGCGAATCATATCAAACAGCTCATCCCTTTGGCTGTTCACAATAGGCAAAGTACTGACTACACTCAACCAGCCTGTGCTTGCAAATGTCTAACATTAGATGTGATTTTGCATTTGCTGAACAATCCTGAGTGTACTATGAATTAATTAACAACCAATTTACATTTAACAGTTGGGCTTGCAATGTGGTTCACTTATGTTTGCTAGAAGCTACATATATTTATACACAGGGACCTGTCCTCTGCAGGCAAAAGGAACATGTCCAGATATTAAGCTTTTAAAAAATTAAACAAAAGCTGTGGGCAATAATAATTCCCTGGTGCATTCTCCATGACAATGCCTTGGCCAATCAGCATCAACTTGCCAACCAATCAGCACCTCTTTTCTCATGCAGTGTAATTTGTTGCTCCCTTTGAAATTCAGGATTCTTGTGTCTGTCCTGATGAGTGCAAGACAAAAAGCTTTGACAGCCTGCTCTTTTTTCAGCAATGCTGAAATTACATAAGACTACCATAATTTTATCTAGTGGCAAAGACATAAATTGGGCAATATTGAATTGGTCACTTGCTATACACATTTCCTGATTTTTCTTCCCTTTGAAGCCATGTCAGACTATCTTCCCACAAATCCAACTGAATTTCTTAAGAACCAAAGCATTCTGATGGAGTGTTTTAATCAAGAGCTATACATTCATCTAACAACATGTAAATCCCCATTATGATATTATATATAAATTCAGTTTTGATATCATGGAGTTCAGAATAATGACTACTATTCATGTTCAAGATTGTATTGTAACACCCAGTTAGGTAAAGACATGATGGTTGGTGAGGGCTGGTGAATATATCTCTATTGTAATATTGAGCCCAACCACAACTTGCACCAATGGAACATCTTTAACAGTGGAATTTCCTATGGAGCTTTACAAAGAAGAAATCAGATTCCAATAGGGAGGTGAGTTATAAGAAATGTGCTTGAATGGATGGATTTTCAGGAGGCTTTTCAAAGTAGTAAAATGTGTCAAGGTTTGGCAAAGTGAATTTCTGTTTCATGGGATGTGGTAACTGAAGGCTGTGCCTCCCATACTGGAGTGAAGGGCGGAGGAGAAAGAGAATGCACAATAGGTCAGAGCTGAAGAGTGTTGGAGGAAATTGTTGACATTGAGAATGAAAGGATTTATAGACAAGGATAAAACTTTTGACCTATTATTTTAGATAAGGTGATTGATTTTGTTAAAATAACAATCCAAGCAATTCACATAAATTAGTTAAAACAAGATAGAAACACATTTTTCTCCCTATATAATAACTTAAACAAAATCTGTGTGGATAAAATATTGATAAAACTGCCTCAAATGGCAGTTACCTTACTTAAAAAATAATTCAAAGTTTAAAAACAGCCTCCAAATGAAACTATATCACTGACTTGTACTGTGCTGGACTTGTTTACTTTCAGACAGTCAGTCAACCAGATTGGTATGACAATAACCACAGGCTCCAGACTGACCACAGCCTGTAACCGCTAACACACCCTCTTGAATAACGGGTAGCTTAAAAGTTATAATGTATTATATACTTATGTTTATGTGGAGTCTTATTTTGCCAAAATATCTCAATAAGCTTCATGCACTAAATTACTTTTTGAAGTGCAGAGGCTGTTGTTATGTAGGGTAAATGTTTAAAGAAATATAACATTGTTCATATCACTGCAATCTCAGAAACTGGAAACAATCTGGATTTTTTTATGTGAAGGATACATTGTGAATGATAGTAAGGGTAATAAAACTGTAAAACCATACAACACTATGGTCACACACAATAATCTTGAATAATGATTCTTTTGAATATTTCTTTGAACTGACTTCCCCTTCAGGTCATATTACACATACATTGTGATGTCTGGTTGTGATTTGAATACATCTGAGTACAACCTCAATTTACACAATATGTTGTTAAAATGAAATATTTAAATTAGATAAGTACAGAATGGGGAATTCTTTATAAATATTAAACTATATTCCATCAATGAAACTTCTACAGTTAACTGAGCAATTGTTCATTAGGTTTCCAGCATTATCAAAGTGGGGGGTTCATTAATTATTGAGATATAGAAACAATATCCTTATGGGACAGTCCAAAAGATTAAGATTCAGGAACTGTTCTAATGGGAAGAAGTAACCAGCAGGTCAGAGGTTGGAACTGTGTCCCATGAGCATTCTAATACACGAAGCAGTTTAAAGTTTGTCGAGAAGGGCAGGAATTCACATTGCAGTATTGCTTATCATCCTGATGAACGTGTCTCAATTACAGGTTTTCATCATTTCTTCTTTCCTCCTTCATCAGTTCTTCTTTCCTCCTCTCATGATGGCACTGACTGAAGTTCCATGAATGCTAGGCTCTATCCAATATCTTACCTAAGTGGGCATTCTTCATCTTTGAGCTTAGATGGTGAGAGTTGATGACTGGCTATTTGGCTATATGGGGCACAACAACAAAGCCTTATTTTCATCAAATGTCCATGCACACAGAGACAGAGCTAACGTCGACAGATTGGGGATTGTAAGTGCAGGCTTGTCTGATTTGGCAAAATACAACCATGAAACCATCTCACAATACTGCGCTGGCATTCACATCAGACACAAAGCAGCAGCATAATTAGGATCAGGAATTCAAAAGTTAAGCAAGTAAATTATTTTCAGTCAGCTTTGGACAAGCTCTGATGCATAAAATTGGAACACTTCAAAAGTGTTTGGGAAGGCGATGATCACCAATCCCCCACCCATCCATTGGTTCTGCCAAAGTCCACTCTGATACATTTTCTAGCAGCAATCATTGGATATTGATCAGAATGGAAGCTCTGGCTGATTCTTTCTCCTGTCCAATGTCAAGTGTACTACTATTGCTGCCTCAATTCAGTTGTCAGCTCTGATCTTCCCCTGATTGAAATCAGTGGAGATGGTGCAGACTGGAGAACAAACTTTGTGTGTATTGCTCAGTTCTGTGTCAAGTAGTACATTCATTCACTAAGTCACTGATTTAGTCAGTTCTGAGCTGGAGTTTTGACGCTCAGTCAGGGGAAGTTTAGAGCTGACAAGGGTCTGGTTCACACCACCTGATTTGTGACCATTCAGTCACTGATGGTCCTGCATTTGCAGGAGACATGCAAATATTCACAGGTTCGGCACAAACTCAATGCTCTGAAACAGAAGCAGTTTTTAGTTTTTTTCCCCCACAAACTTGCTTAAGGACTGGTCGAAACGACTCCAATTTCTTGTTACATTCTGGATTTTTAGGTATTCCGCTTGGGTTCATCACCACCAGATATTCCTGTAAGCAGACCTTTTCAATAATTTACTGAAGGGCTTATTTTTGCTGCAGTCTCTGTTGTTTATAAACAGCTGTTTCTCTGTCCACGTGAACCGCAGTGCTATGCTCCAAAATTAAGGTTGCCAAGCCATTACTTGCAAAAGCCAGTAGCAGCTTGTAACAAGCCCGCACAGGAAGTTGCCTGGGTGTGGAAGTAGCTATCAATGGTCATAGATTCTGTTGAAATGTTGCACTGTTGTATGCGCCAGCATCAACTTTGTGCTCTGAATTAACATAACAGAATTAAAATAACAGAATTAGTAATTTCTGGTGAATCTCTACTGCACTCCCTCCATGGTCAAGGTTAGGTGTGCAAAATTGAACATAGAATCCTACAGTGCAGAAGGAGGCCATTCGGCCCATCGAGTCTGCACCAAGCACAATCCCACCCAGGCCCTATCCCCATAACCCCAAGCATTTAGCCTAGCTAGTCCCCCTGACACTAAGGGGCAATTTAGCATGGCCAATCCACCTAACCTGCACATCTTTGGACTGTGGGAGGAAATCGGAGCACCCAAAGGAAACCCATGCAGACATGGGGAAAATGTGCAAACTCCACACAGACAGTGACCCAAGCCAGGAATCAAACCCAGGTCCTGGCGCTGTGATGCAGCAGTGCTAACCACTGTGCCACCATGCCATAGTGCTCCTCTCTGAATTATCTGGCCTTATTCCTGCTTAATGTTCAATCTTTTCCGGCCCTGAGAATTCTTCTTGACAAAGGGTCCACACCGAGAATGTCCACTCTGTCCCCTTCACAAACGCTGTGCCTGACCTGCCTGAGTGTTTCCAGCATTTTAAGTTTTTTTCCTTTGCTGTGCCAAACAGCATAGGGAATGTGACATCAGTTCAAACATGGCAGTACCGAAGTGTGCACCTGTTTGCAAGATCATTGAACAAAATAATTCCTTTAAATTAGCACCATCACAAAGTTCTGAGGTCAAGTAGAAATGCCAGTATCAGATCTTTTGCAACAATTTTGCAACAAGAACTGTGTACAGTTCTGGTCACCCTATTATAGAAAGAATATTATTAAACTAGAAAGAGACTTACTAGGATGCTACCGGGACTTGATGGTTTGAGTTATAAGGAGAGGTTGGATAGACTGGGACTTTTTTCTCTGGAGTGTAGAAGGCTGAGGGGTGATCTTATCGAAGACTATAAAATAATGAGGGGCACAGATCAGCTAGATAGTCAATATCATTTCCCAAAGGTAGGGGAGTCTAAAACTAGAGGGCATAGGTTTAAGGTGAGAGTGGAGAGATACAAAAGTGTCCAGAGGGGCAATTTTTTCACAGAGAGGGTGGTGAGTGTCTGGAACAAGCTGCCAGAGGTAGTAGTAGAGGCGGGTACAATTTTGTCTTTTAAAAAGCATTTGGACAGTTACATGGGTAAGATGGGTATAGAGGGATATGGGCCAAATGCGGGCAATTGGGATTAGCTTAGGGGTTTAAAAAAAAGGACGGCATGGACAAGTTGGGCCGAAGGGCCTGTTTCCATGCTGTAAACCTCTATGACTCTATGGTTCTATAATTAACTGCCTTCTGGTTGTGGTAAATTCTAAGGGACTTTAAAATAATAAATTAGACTTTTTTCAGCCTGCCAATCTTTCAACTCTGGGGGAAAAGTATTTTGTTATTTTTGGGGTAATTTAAATTCCTATTGGCCAGATGTGTTGAATTGAATTAATTCATTTATTATTGTCACATGGTATTGGTATACAGTGAAAAGTATTGTTTCTTGCGCACTATACAGACAGAACATACTGTTCATAGAATACACAGGGGAGAAGGAATGGAGAGGGTGCAGAATAGTGTTGCACTAACAGATAGGGTGAGGAGAAAGATCTGCTCGATGTGTGATAGGACCATTCAAAAGTCTGATGGCAGCAGGGAAGAAGCTGTTCTTTAAGTTTAAGTTGATTTATGAGTGTCACAAGTAGGCTTACATTAACATTGCAATTAAGTTACTGTGAAAATGGTTGGTACATGTCTTCAGACTGACATCTCTTTCCAGTGAGAGTATGTTGCTGAGCTTTGAGGTGATGTCCATCCCTGTCAGTAGGGCAGTGTGGATGTTTCAGAGGCTACCTGGCCAAGTCATTCCCTGGCAAACAGCTGCTCTGTCTAATTAGCAGCGGGGAGGCTGGAGCGTGAGACAGAGGTCCCTGTGTGTGCGCGCGCGCCGCCTCTCTGATCAGCCGCGCTGACAGCTGCACACACACACACTGTATCATCCTGTCCCTGCCAGGGACCAGCCATGCAGTCTCATCTCAGCTACCCGATGGATTAACGCAACCCCCCTTCCCCGGTTCTCTGGATGTCGCCGCAAACCATTCCGCGCAGACACATCCCGGGGAATGGATTGGGCTCGGGAAAAGGACCAAACTTGGAAATGCAGCGCAGGAAGGTAAGCACATTCCCTTGAATTAGGGCCAGCCGGAATATCTGACGTTGTGAATTGGCTGGGACTGGACGGCCTCTCTCCATCCAGTCCCTGTTGACTGATGGGTCACTGGAGTTGATGACTATGTTTCCCGGTGAGTCGGATTTCCGAATCGTGATTTCGGCGACGGTTCGAAGGTTTTGCTGCAGCCCTCGGCTATTTGTTCCAATGCAGGATTTCTCTCTCTCTCTCTCTCTCCAGGAGGTTACATGCGGCAGCTTGTCTCCAAAAAGTCTTGTCTGAATGATTACCTCTGGGTCCTAAAGCCCCCTGGCACAATTTCCATTTAAATAAATAAGTGTGTATGACATGCAACTGCCTACTAATGAAAGGTGTCTGTGTTAAACTGATCAGCACTCAGGTCACTTGTCATCACTCAAGACCACATACGATCATTTCTGCCTCCTAGTCGCTAGAATATGATGGAAGGGCCAGAGGGAATCTAAATTACTTTGTAATAGAATGTTATTACAGGTCAAATCGAAGATGAGCACCTGAAGCAGTTAAGGGGTATTCTCAATAAGTAATATCTTTAATATCTGGCACTATTATTCTTTACAAACGAACATTCACAGGCCTTAAAAAGGAGATGTGTCACCCCAGTGAGGGCTTTGAATAGTGTGTGATACCTGGAAGAAAACCTGGGGGTACTATTCCGATAGATTTTTAAATTTATCCAGTTTTACCTGAGCTATTAAAAAAGCTAGGACAAAAAAGTATGTTTTATCGAATAAAGCAATTTGTTGGGTTGTATTCAAAGTTAAATCTTTTAAAGGTAATCAGCCTTAGTGAGATCAGTAGTGCATCTTGAAATCTAGTTTCAATGTGTGAGCACGTTTTGTTGACAAATTCAGGTAAAGAACCAGCATTCATGGGGAAGGAGTTTAGCAAGTTTAAAATAGTAAAGTTTAAAAAGAAAGTCCAGTGATGAAATAATGTCAAGCCTGGAGATGGTAGGGGAGGAAAATTGATAAAAAGAATCATGCAATTTTGATGACATGGGGAGGAACGTGTCAGAAAAGGAGATTGCAGGATGAATTCTGATTTCAACACTTCAGAAGTGACCAGTATAACATGTAGTTGTTCCATGCAAACCCTGCACTCAACTCAACACTTGCTTTTAAGAGGGAGCAGTGTGACAACAAAGAATAGCATGTGCACCACGGTGCTTTATACTCTGGGAGTAGAATAATGAGAGGCTATCTCCAAAGGGGCTTGATAGGGTAGATGCTGAGAGATTGTTTCCGCTGAGCAGGGAAACTAAAACACAGAGGCCATAGCCTCGGAATAAGGGGCCAAATATTTATTTAGGTCCGAGTGTTTCACTCATGGCGATACCTCAATTTGGCTTGAGATTGGCTTCTTGGCTCGTCATTTCTTCTAATCAACTACTAAGGTACTTGCTATTACAATAAGAATTTTTTTTTACCATTTAGTTGGTCTCAATACTTTATGATATACCTAGGCAGAATATTGTGGGGACACTGTAGATAACAGAAGCTGGAGTAATAGGCCACCTGCCCCATCTTTAGAGTTATGTTGGGAGGTGAGAGGGCATAAAATAGAGTAGAATTGAAGTGGTTGCTGTGCCCACCAACTTCCCACCTCTGCTGGTATTTTACCAGCGATGTGATAGTTGGTAGGTGGACAGACTGCCCTTAGATCTGAGGTCAATTAATGGTTGCTTAAAGGCCCATTCGCACCACCGCTGGTATTGTACCACTGGCAGATGAGCACCTTTCAGTAAAACCTGGTGGCCTTCCTGATTCCCTCCTGACTGGGCATGCTGTGGCCCACAGAGGGCCACCATGTGGCAAGAGCCACTCCTTCGGATTGACATACCCAATCAAGCAGGTCTGCCTGATTGTCCCCAGTCCTCCCAAACCCCATTGACCTTTATTCCAGGCCTCTTCAATGGTCGCTGGTCCAGGGCCTGCTGCAATCCCAGCAGTGGCCACTGTTCCTAGTGGCTTTCCTGGAATTGAAGGCCAGCAGTTCTGCTTCATTTTGCTTCACAGTGGCAAGGCCATGACTTCAGGTAACTAATTGCCTAAACAACATGAAGTTCAGTGGTGGATTCCAGGCTGAGTGGAGGCAGTCTTGTGAGTGGGGCCACCGTCACCACATAAAATCCTAGCCAGGATAGCAGAAAAACGTGATGCATTGCCAATAAAATTTTGTGCTGTCACCAGTAGAAAGAAAGCTGACTACTTTAACTTAAACATGTTCAGCCAGGACTGATAAATATTTATTTCTTTGTTTTTCTCAGCATGGAAGCCATCCCACTTAAATAATTCAGTCTGTATTTGATTAAAGCAATAATCCATCACAGTGTTAACAATTGGCTCATCTGCAAATTATCACTGGAAATACCCTACCAGTATCCTGCTTTCAATTTCAGAAAATGTTTATGTTAAGTTTTAACTTTTTAAATTCACTTCCACCCATGAGAATTACCAGGGTTGGAAATTTTAGGCAAGGTAACATAATGGGGTAGATTTTGTGCACCAACATTATACCGACATTGTGGATTGGGTGCCAGCCTGATTTTCATTTTGATTAAAATCAATAAAATTACTTAGGAGTAACATAATTCAGCCCAACCAGTCTGTATTGGTATTGATGCACTATATGAACATATTTCATTAACCTTATCCATTTTTGGTTCTGCTTTTAACGTTGTGTGAAACTGAACAAGTAGGCTTACATTCACACTGCAATGAAGGTACTGTGAAAATCCCCTAGTCGCCACACTCTGGTGCCTGTTCGGGTACACTGAGGGAGGATTTAGCATGGCCAATTAACCTAATCAGCATGTCTTTTGGATTGTGGGAAGAAACCAGAGCATGTAGAGGAAACCCACGCAGACACGGAGAGAATGTGCAAACTCCACACAGACAGTGACCCAAGCCGGGAATTGAATCCGGGTCCCTGGCGCTGTGAGGCAGCAGTGCTAACCACTGTGCCGCCCCATCTGATTTTATACACTACAATTTTCTCCATGTAAAGCTTTGTCAAAGACTTCCTGAAAGTCTATGTATACCATAAAAACACTTCAAAAAGGAATTCTCTCCATGAAGAACTTTTACAAATCTTGACATATCAGGTGTTTATAAATGTAAGGTGTATGTTCTCATAATATGGAATCCATAGAAAGGGCAGGTGACTGATTATAGAAAATGACTTTTTTAATTGCTCAGCTGCCAAGGAGGTGGCATGGTGGCACTGTGGTTAGCACTTTTGCCTCACAGCGCCACAGACCTGGGTTTGATTCCCGGCTTGGGTCACTGCCAGTGTGGAGTTTGCACGTTCTCCCTGTGTCTGCATGGGTTTCCTCCGGGTGCTCTAGTTTCCTCTCACAATCTGAAAAATGTGCTGGTTAGGTGGATTGCCCATGCTAAATTCTCCCACAGTGTACCCGAACAAGCGCTGGTGTGCGGCGACTAGGGGATTTTCATAGTAACTTCATTGCAGTGTTAATGTAAGCCTACTTGTGACTAATAAATAAACATTATAAGAAACTAGTATTTTAAATGCTTCCAGGATTTTTAATGCAGAGACTCAGGGAAAAAATTAAGAGCGAGAGTTTCACCACAACCTATCCCCCTGGATAGGCTGGACTGGATATCCATTTGTGGACAAAACTTTGGAGTTGGTCTCGGGACACCTTGGTGAAGATCAGGTGTCCTTTTGGGGAGGTAATGGATCATAACTTCTGAGCTTAGGATATCGTACTTGGGGGAACACCCCATGGATGCACTGGGGATCCCCCACTGATATTCCCAGGTAAGGCTTACATGGCAGTTGCCTGGGAAGTGCAAACTTCCAATGGGCAAATGCTCTGCTTTGGGAACCATCTGAAAATGATTCAAATCCCAAACTTTGGATGGTTTCAGCAATCTTACATCAGTTGTTACCTAGAAGCATTCAAACCAATTCTAACTTTTGGGTAACTATTGTGCGGTCCCATTTCCACCCCACAAGGGACTGCCCCCCCCAAATCCACAGGAGACACCCCCCCACTACTTGACTAAACCCATCCCTCCCACAATACTCCTCCCACCCCAGCATGGGAGCCTCCCCACCACAGGACTGCACACGCCCACACGGCCTCTCCTGTTTCCCCAGGGATCCACCTCCAACAGATATGATGCACTCCCCCTCCCCACCCCCCGGTTGCCAGAGTCTCACACCCACCTTCCCACTCACAACTACCTCCCAAGCCTGGCCCAACCTGAGTTGATGCCCCACGCCCATGACGCAACCTAAGCCCTGCCCGTCCTGCCAGGAGACCCAACGTGACCTGACCCCCTCGAGATGTTGCCCGACCCCGCCCAGGGTCCCAACCCCCACCCTATAGGCCCAACATCTCCAAGGCCCAACCCAGCCTGATGACTCAACACTCCCCACCCCTTGCAATCCTACCCACTTACCTGATACACCGAGCTTCTCCCTGTCCCTGCCTTGTCAAAAGCCTTTAAATTTATCTTGACTCATGTGGTTAAAAAAGGAGATTTGGCTTACTTGTTTGCAAATATATGGCCCTTGATGCTGGGCCCCGGGAATACACTGCACTGTCCAGATCTTGCCCCACCTGAGTCAGAAGGTTGGGTGAGATGGTCACCTTGGTTTCATGATGAGAACTTCAAGCATAGTGGCAATCTGACTCAATTGCCACTCCATCGGATGTAACAGCCCAATGTGTGTAAAGATTGCATAAACTCATTACTGTCAAGCTCGCTGGAACTGTCAAAACACCTGTCAAAATCAGTTGTCAGTAGCCGATGTGAAGGGAACCTGTCAAAAGCACCTTTCAAAGGAAGCTGTCAAGGCATTTAAAAGTCCTGCCTATAAATCTTTGAAAACAAATTCTGGAGTGTTAAAGAACTGGTTGCTTGGCTTTTTCTCTTTCTGTTGACATAAACTTTTGTTGCTTAATTAGTGCTACATGACTGATTCACAACCATCCATTATCACAGCAGGATGCTTGCCATTTCATTGTTTGATCGACGGCTACAAGTGGTTAGACTCTTCCATGTGGGCAGCACGGTGGCACAGTGGTTAGCACTGCTGCCTCACAGCGCCAGGGACCCGGGTTCGATTCCGGCCTAGGGTCACTGCACGTTCTCCCTGTGACTGCTTGAGCTTCCTCCAGGTGCTCCAGTTTCCTCCCCCAGTCCAAAGAAGTGCGGGTTAGGTGGATGGGCCATGCTAAATTGCCCCTTAGTGTCAGTGGGACTAGAAGGGTAAATATACGTGGGGTTACGTGGATAGGGCCTGGATGGGATTGTTGTCGGTGCGGGCTCGATGATCCGAAAGGCCTCCTTCTGCACTGTAGGGATTCTATGATTCCACGATACTATGTGGGACTACGAATTCCAATGCTTATTGAAAAAAGAATTGTGCACTTGAATTCAATATCTGCTGTTATCAGGCTTTATTTAGTTGAAGTAATGTAAATGTAATAAATGGGCTTTTATGAATGAGAGTTTTTTTTACAATATCGTGAAGTCTGCGATAGACACTTAGAACTCTCCTGTCTCTGCGTCCCAGACCCAGAAATCAAAATCTGGGCCTAAGTTGATCGCCCCATAATAAGTTATATCTCTGCCATAGGAAACATTCCTCATTATAAAAGATAGAGCATTAAATTGAGATGAATGTATAGTCCACAAAGGAATCAAAACTATTGCGTACTTTCCAAGGGTTAGAGACTCTGTTTCCATTGAAGGTGCCTCTGAATGACATTAACTGAAACTAACTAAGTTGCGCAATTTGTCGGTTGGTGATCCTTTCACATTGACACTGAGGGATCAACTAATCATGTGACTCAGAGGAAAATATTTTTCTGGCTTGGAGGCCGATTTTGCGCCTGTGTTCGCCATGAGTACAAATGGCGACGTGAGCGCAATAATCTCATGAGAATTGGAAAATGGGATTCTTGCTGGCGAATTCTCATTTTCTGATATTCCCCACCTCTTGCGTTCTGTAATGAGTTCCTTCATATTGAAGTAAATTTAAATACACTGAAAGAGCTTCCCCGTCATTTGTTACCCCCACATAAAGAATTCCCTGCCAGCAAAGATTTTAACTGCTTCTGCAAAATGTGAAACAGTTGAGGGGAACCCATTGGGGACACAAAGGTAAGTATAGCCCCATGGGGGGGGGGGGGGGGGGGGGGGGGGGCGTAGACAGATATGCCTGGACAGTGCCACCCTGGCAATGGCAGCCTTACAGTATGCCAAGGTGGCATTGCTGGGGCAGAGACAGGGGCAAAACCTCTGTGGAGCTCCATTGGGGGAGTTCCCATTACATGTAGGGGAGTGGGTTGCCCCAGTGGCTGTGGGTGGGGGGCTGTTTCTGTATCCATGGAGGATGGGTGGAGAGGATTTTCTCAGTGCATCTGTAGAGAAAGCTTGCACACTCTGTTTCTCACCTCAAGCGGCACGCTGTGTTGTGCAAAATTCCGCCCATATTTTCTATATGATTATATTAGGAATTGTAAGTAAAGTTGCTGAATGCATGAGGGGTGAGCTCCTTATACACATGATGTGGAGTTGCCGGCGTTGGACTGGGGTAGGCACAGTAAGTAGTCTCACAATACCAGGTTACAGTCCAACAGGTTTATCCGGTGGCACGAGCTCTTGGAGCGTTGCCCCTTCATCACCTGATGAAGGGGCAATGCTCTGAAAGCTCGTGCTACCAAATAAACCTGTTGGGCTTTAGCCTGGTATCGTGAGACTACTTACTGTCCTCATACACAAATTTAGATATTATCTGTGAGACAATCTCAGTCATGCCTTTATCCAAAGTAACACTAACAAAGTTGCGCAATTGTTGGTTGGTGAATGCATGGTGTGATTTGATACTGAGTAAAACACTGCAAAAATACTAGCTTCTGTTTCCTTGTTTGTATTGAGTTTGTTGGTTCCAGATTCAACTGCCGCAGTGGGTGGGTTGGGTGTGTGTGTGCTACAATTGGCCTCAGGGAGGGGAATAGTTCACTTTTGTGGATGTCAGGTGAAGAACAAAGGTGGAACAACCGCCATGTCTGAGCAGTCCTATAGCAGGCACTACCTTGCTGCACATGTGAAAAATGTAACTCCGGAAAACTATTGGAGAACTGTGAGTCCTTGTAGAACAGTGTGTCTCCATGGGACCAGTTTTAAAATTTGAAAAATTACCGAACATGCTGCCAGATCATTTCACAATCACACTTGGTTAAAATATAGCTCTCTCTTAAATCCGATGTAGACTGTGGGGTGCAATTTCCTGGGGAGTCTAATTCAAAAGTTAGACCTGAAACTGTACCTATTTTGCCTGTATTAATTCACATCTGAGTTTACTGCCAATCTCATTAACGTACGATAATTGGAATAAGCAAGTGGAAATCAGCATAAACAACCAAGACCCAAGGAAAGTGCAGGGCTCACCCTATATTTTCCTCCCTTAAGTATTAAAATTTCAAGCCATCTTTTATGTATGTTTAAGAACATGCAATCATGGAGCTTTTATGGTTTTTAATGTGACTCATTCTTAAGCTGTAAAAATACATTGAAACATAAAGAAAGTGAAGAACAGGTAAGTTTCAGTCAGAATAAATTGTAAAAAAAAATTCTTCTTAATCACAAAAAAGGATGCACAAAAATATCTGTTTTGCTGGGATTAGAATTCTGTGTATAATTTTGTACTATTATTGAACCAATATGATTGTAAGATATTCATGTGTATGGCTCTTTAGCCTCGACCCATATTAGCTTCCAAGGTACGTGCAGTGCCGTTATCTGAGGTGGTGGTTGTAAGTCATTATAATGGTCCAAGAAGCATTCCAGTGCAAGAAACAATAGATAGACATAAAAGATTAAGGAAATTCAGGCATAGGCCAATTATGTCTGCCCTGGTCTACTCAATTTTTCTTAGCACTGGTAATAGCTTTAAGGCCTGAATGTGCAAGTTGCCTGGCGCAAACACATGGGACATTTCACTCAGATAAATCATTCATAATCAGAGGCCCTTAGGACCCTAGAGAAATGACTTGATCAGCTGGGTTACAACAGCTGCTTACCACAAAGATGGAAGTCAAAAGAAATGAAACTGTGCTAAGATATGGTAATTGTATGCATGCCAAGTGTTTCAAATGAAAGAATGCTGTCGTGTGGCACAGTTTCCCAACAAAAGTTATTTTTTATTAATTACTTATTATTGATGTTGCCACCCTCCTGATATCTGCTTTGCACATTAACCGAATCCTTTGGGTGAAAAATTGCCTCATGTGGCAGCAAAGCTATGGCAGTCTTGTGCCATTCTCCATGAGCCCCACACACTGCTGGTTGCTTCCTGTGTGGCATTCTGCAAGGATATGAGTGCATGTAAGTGTATTCTCTCCATGCATCAGGAAGACTTTAAATCAGCTCTATCTTGACATCAAACAGCCCAACCAGCTATTGCAAATTTGGGTAATGAAAGTCCAGGCAACTTCTTTATTATTTACTCAAGAAGTTACAAGATGGACCCTGCAGTAGTGTTTTTAAAGGGCCAGGCACCCTGATTATGGTAAAATAATTTTTTTTCTGGAATGTTTTTGGATATCATAGAATCCCTACAGTGCAGAAGGCGGCCATTCAGCCTATCGAATGCACCAACAATCCCACCCAGGCCCTATCTCCGCAACTCCACATATTTATCCTGCTAATCCCCCCTGACACTAAGGGGCAATTTAGTATGGTCAGTCAACCTAACCCTCACATCTTTGGAGTGTGGGAGGAAACCGGAGCACCCGGAGGAAACCCATAGACACAGGGAGAATATGCAAACGCCAGACAGATAATTATCTGAGGCCAGAATTGAATCCCTGCCCTTGTGAGGCAGCAGTGCTAACCACTGTGCCCCCCGTATTTTCTGTGAATTTCTGGAATTGCTAGAATACAGTGCCGCATCTTCATGGGGCTGATTGATAGAGCAGAATAATAGGTGATCTAGCCACACAAAGGATGCAACAGATATGGGTGTTGCAGTGTCTCTGGGTCTGCAGCACTGCTGGAAGATGGAGCAGAGACAATGGGGGGGACAAGCTCTATGTCATGCCCTCTGCCAAGTTGGAGCCAGACTCTTTCATGCTTCTTGACAGTGTCAGGAGGCTGTTCACCAGACCAGCCAATATACCCTGCATTTTAGTGTATATACCCATTTACTGCACTGCTGTATGCTGCACCGTTAGGGTCCTTATCTCAGTGCTCAGTTTCATCTTGCCCTCTGGTGAGCTAGCAAACAAACCATCCTTTACCCCAGCCTGGCTGCATGCTACTCATGTCCAAATGACTCACCATACGTTGATCCCAACACAGTTAGTCTCCAATGCCAGGACTGTATCTGGGCTGATGGCTACAAGTGGTACATTGAGATGGCTGATGAGCCACTTTGGGTCATCATGGAGTGGGTGCAGGATAGTGACAAATTTCTGCAGGTACCTAAATTTGAGGATACTGCATAAGCTATAAAGGGGACTTTTATTGTAGGAGTAAATGCTGGGAATGATCACAATCTTTAGGCTAGTTTATTACATAGAAACAGTAAATGCTGAAATTCCTTAACAGCTCATAGAGCCTCAGTGGACAGACCAGCTTGGTTAATATTTTTGGTGCTTTGAAATGTCCATACCCAAGGTTTTTACGCATCTGTCCAGTCTATAGGTGCTGTCTGACATGCTGCGTTTCCAGTTCCTTTTTGAATTTAGATATCCAACATGTGCAGATTATCGCTTCAAGTATATTATTTATTTTTCCTTCTGATCAGTTCTATCCTCGTTTATGTTCTGCAAAATACATGAGAAGAAAAATATGACAAAGATAAGAATGTGCATAATAATCATAATGACATTAAATTATTCTGCAGTAAGTGTATATTTTTCTGAGTAGGAGTTTTTGAAAGGTACATACATATAATAGGAGGATGACTGATGTTTATTAATTACCACAAAATATCAGACATCAGACAAAAGGAAGAAAAAGAACTGATATTGATGTGAGTACAGACTTACAAAGCCAGGGGAAAGTGATACTGTGGTTTACTGACCACCCCCACCCCTTTAGGGGTTTCTTGCATCCTTAATAACATGTGCTAAGTGTTCATTATCCAGGGAATTCCCTGCACTTAGATGTCATGCTTACAGGGGAGCTCTGCTGTAATGTACACAAGATACCTTACAAAACATCTTTGCAAGCATTAATCTAACAAATAAGTTAGCCGGCTGCCAATTAGTCCACCTATTAATTTTGATCAGAGCTAAAGTACAAAATGCTGGCTTTGGTATATTGGTTATGCATGTGTAAGGTCAACAAAAAGATGAGCAGTGAGTTTATTTTTAGTGATTCATTTTGATATCCATATCAGAAATTCTAGACCATAGCTGGCTGCCAAGGGATTAGCCTGCAGACAGGCAGTGGCTGGCTAATGAATGATCTGCATGCCTGTGTATCATTTACGCAATATGTATAATGTGTTGTGAATACTGGTGCTCAATATATGATAGAACTACTTTGTAAACATTTCTTTTCCAGTTACGTCACTATGAACCCTGACTTCTGATTTACCATTCCATAATTTCCTTTGTTCTTAGTGAACGTTACTCCCTAAGGCTTGGTAATTTATAGATTATTCACTTTGGTGATGATCATTCAGCATGCTATTCTGTGCTGTGATAATGTCCTTGTCTCACACTTTGTCCTAAATGATGTCTGATCTGTTTTTTTATTTGATTTGATTTATTATTGTCACATGCATTAGTACACAGTGAAAAGTATTGTTTCTTGCACACTATACAGACAAATCATACCATACATAGAGAAGGAAAGGAGAGAGTGCAGAATGTAGTGTTACAGTCATAGCTAGAGTGTAGAGAAAGATCAATTTAATATGAAGTAGATCCATTCAAAAGTCTGATGGCAGTAGGGAAGAAGCTGTTCTTGAGTTGGTTAATACGTGACCTCAAACTTTTGTATCTTTTTTCCAATGGAAAAAGGTGGAAGTGAGTACGTCTGGGGTACGTGGGGGTACGTGGATTATGCTGGCTGCTTTTCCGAGGCAGCGGGAAGTGTAGACCGAGTCAATGGTTGGGAGGCTGGTTTGCGTGATGGACTGGGCTTCATTCATGACCTTTTGTAATTTTGTGTGGTCTTGGACAGAGCAGGAGCCATGTCAAACTGTGATACAACCAGAAAGAATGCTTTCTATGATGTATCTGTAAAAGTTGGTGAGAGTTGTAACGCGCATGCCAAATTTCCTTAGCCTCCTGAGAAAGTAGAGGCATTGGTTAACTAAAGCATCAACGTGGAGGGACCAAGGCAGCTTGTTGATGATCTAGACACCTAGAAAGTTGAAGCTCTCAACCATTTCCACTTCATCTCTGTTGATGTAGACAGGGGCATGTCCTCCACTATGCCTCCTGATGTCAATGACTATCTCCTTCGTTTTGCTGACATTGAGGGAGAGATTATTGTCATTGCACCAGTTCACCAGATTCTCAATCTGTTTCCTGTACTCTGTCTCATCATTGTTTGAGGTCCGACCCACGACAGTGGTGTCATCAGCAAACTTGAAAATCGAATTGGAGGGGAATTTGGCCACAGTCATAGGCATATAAGGAGTATAGAAAGGGGCTGAGGACACAGCCTACGATGCTTGTGGAGGAGGTGTTGTTGCCTATCCTTACTGACTGCAGTCTGTGGGTTAGGAAGTCAAGGATCCAGTCAGAGAAGGAGGAGCCGAAACCCAGGCCACGGAGTTTGGAGGTGAGTTTTGTAGGAATAATGGTGTTGAAAGCTGAGCTGTAGTCAATAAATAAGAATCTTTGTTATACAGGTGTTTCAGGGTTGAGTGTAGAGTCAGGGAGATGACATCTGCTGTGGACCTGTTGTGGCAGTAGGCAAACTGTAGTGGATCCAGGCAATCTGGGAAGCCAGAATTAATTTGTGCCATGACTAACCTTTCAAAGCACTTCATAATGATAGATGTCAGAGCCACCGGACGATAGTCATTAAGGCACGCTGCCTGGCTTTTCTTTGGTACAGGGATGGTAGTCGTCTTCTTGAAGCAGGTAGGGACCTCACACTGGTGAAAAGAGACGTTAAAGATGTCTGTGAATTCCCTCACCAGCTGCATAGGAGTGCTTGTCCCGGAATCCCATCTGGGTCAGTTGTTTTCCGTGGGTTGACTTTCAAGAAGGCTGTTCTGACGTCTGCGATGGTGACCTCGGACACCGACTTGGTATCCTCGGATACCAGCACGCTTTCTGGGGTAGAAGGCGGGCCCTCACTGACCACTTGCTCAAAACGGACAGAGAATGCGTTGAGCTCATCGGGGAGAGTGCTTTAGTGCTGGTGATTCTACATGCTCATGGTGTAGGTGTGAAATCTTCTGTAAAATAACAGCAAAGTTGTTTTTCTTCAAATCTTTTAGTGATACACTTTACTAGTTTTCTAGCTTGTGAAGGAGTAAGAAAACGGGGACGAACATCCCACATGAAACATAATTGATAATATAGACACATAGGAAATAGGTGCAGGGGTAGGCCATTCAGCACTTTTAGCCTGCTCTGCCATTCAGTATGATCATGGCTAATCCTCTATCTCAACACCATACTCCCAAGCTCTTCCCATACACCTTGACACCTTTAGAATCTAGGGCCAGAATTCTCCGGCAGCTGGATTTTGCATTGAGTGCCAAATTCTCCATTCTCGTTGTCAGCAGTAGCGGGGGTGTGTGAGACTGGAGAATCCCCGCCTAGAAATCTACCTTTCCTTCTTAAACATATTCAGTGACTTGGCCTCCACAGAATTCCACAGATTCACCACCCTCTGAGTGAAGAATTTTCTCCTCATATCAATCCTAAATGACCTAACCTGGTTCCTGAGGCTATGACCTCTTGTTCTAGATCCCCCCCCCCCCCCAGTCAGAAGAAACAACATCCCTGCATCTAATCTGTCCAGCCCTGTCAGAATATACCTTTCAATTAGCACCCTCTAAATGCAATTGAATACCAGCGCAGTGGATCCAATCTTCCCTGTTATAACAATGCTGCCATCCCAGGAATCTTTCTGGTGAACCTTCGCTGCACTCCCTCTATGGCAAATTATCCTTTCTTAGAGAAGGAAATTAAAACTGCACACAACACTCCAGGCGTGGTCTCACCAAGACCCTGTGCAACTGCAGTAAGACATCCTTGCTCCTGTATTCAAGTCGTCTTGCAATGACGTCCAACAAACCATTTGCCTTCCTCAGTGCTTGCTGTACCAACATATTTGCTTTCAGTGTCTAGTGTACATGGAGACCAGATTTTAGGATCCTATTTTCAGATCAGGCTTCTCCACTTTCCATCCTAATGAAGAATTTTATCATGTTATGGTCACTGTTCCCTAAAAGACCCCGCACAAAAGGTTATTAATTAACCCCTTCTCATTGCATAATACTAATTCTACGATGGCATGTTCCCTAGTTGGCTCCTAAACATACTGTTCTGAAAAGCCATCTCGTACATACCCCCGGAACTAATCCACTACAGTATTATTGTTAGTTTGGTTTGTCCAGTCTATATGTAGATTAAAGTCACCCATGATTGCTATAAGCACATGCATATCTAATTTCCTGTTTAATTTCATTCTTATCTTATCACTATTGTTTGGAGCCTATAGATAACTCCCCCTAATATTTTCCACCCCTTGTTGCTTCTTAGTTCCACCCAGACTGATTTTATATCTAGATTTTTTGAGCCAATATCCTCTCTCACTGTTGCACTGATTTCCTCCTTAACTAAAACATCATCACACCTCCATTTTGCATGTCCTTCCTAAATATCAATTTGGATATTCAGCCCGCAACCTTAGTCACCCTGCAGCCATGTCTCCATAATTTAATTCATATTATGCCTATTTATATCAACTTGCACTGTTAATCTGTCCACCTTATTCCGAATATTCCATGCATTCACCCCCCCAGCACCCCCAGGCACTGCCCCTTGGCACTAGCCAGTCACTGCCTGAACACTGTTCCCTGGCAGTTCCCAGGTCATGCCGCATGTACTGCTCTCACCTGAGCTCCCCTTGGAAGTCTTATCGCCAGGTGCAACACTTTGGGCACTAGTTGTGATTTCTGCCATCATGCCACCGTAGATGCATTTTCTGCCGGGTCAAGATTCTGGTGTCGGATCCTGATAATCAGACGTTAGTCTGTTATATCAGAAACGCACCCTGTCACTGATGGAGGGAGGCAACAATCACGATACATGTTTACGTTGACATAAAATGAAAGTTTGCAGTTCTCACAATATTTTCTGTTCCCATTGCCGAACCTGCCCGACACTAACGGGAGCAGAATATCTCAGCCACAGTTTCTTCTTTGACCCTATTTGCTGCAAGCCCTTGTTTCCTCTGCCTTTCACTTTTACTATTTTTCTTTCATTTCTATCTTTATTTCCCTCTCTCATATCTTTCTGCTCAGGTTCCCATCCCTCATGAAAATGAAATGAATAATTTTTAATTCTGGGCTGTGTGTTTCTCACAACATAAATTTGATGGAGATTCGTTCTGCTAATGGAACTGTCTTGTTGAATAGAATAATGCCCCAAACTGCTTTAATTTCTGTCGTTGAATAGGGCGGAAGATGGAAATGGAGCTAAAAGGAAGCACTGCCAACCAGCATACGCTGTAGTCTTTTTCTTGCAGTGCCTGGTGATTCGTTTTAGTGCATGGGCCCTTTAAATTTTTGTGCACGCCTGTGTACACACAGCAACTTAATGGGGCTGACTTGTGCACAACCTGCTGTAGGAACTGCTGCATAGCCGTGCGCCTTAGAGGGAACCTTGTTGCTAACCATTAATAGGCCATTTCAAGAGAATGTAAAACCTTGGTCTGAGAGCATTGCTTTCAAATAAATACTTTTTAACAGCTGTGTGATGTGAGGGCATTTATTGCAAACAGCACAAGGGGCCAGCTCGTCATTGCTAAATAAACAGATCAAGGCTGGTTCCAATTAAATGATTTTCAAAGCAATTTGGGGTTCCTGCCGGTAGCTGTCGGGTTCCACATTGGTGTTATACTGCCCAAGTAAATAATAAATTATAGTAGTAAACACTTATCCAAAAACAGGTAACTTTTATAACTAGTCTAGACAGAACTGTCAACAAAATGTAACACTAAAAAATAAGAACAGCCATCATTGCAGAAGTGTGAAATTTTGGTTAATGTGGGTTGAAAGTTTTTAAAACTAATTTTAGTTCTATGACCTCCAGATGAAAACTAACAGTCACTTCTGGTTCCTTGATCTGTTGGAGCAGTTTTAAGAAGCAATAAATATTCTATCACTGTGTGCATTTGTTAACTTTTATGATTTACTGATATAATATAAAATCATATTGGGAAGTTGCAATTCACCAAGGCTATTCACAATGTGACACAGCTCTGTGAAACCCCACCCATAGCCATTTTGCTGTGGATGGGTGTAAAATACCTTTTAATCACAAACTAATGACAAAAAATGACTACAATTGTAAAGGAAGAGGACTCGATCTTCCTGCAAGTTGGCATACTTTCTTTGGGGCCTGGGTTTTGTACCATTCCCACACAGATAAGTAAAAAATGATTAGAAAATAATAAAAATCAGGGAAGAGAACAGGAGATGCAGCTCTTTCATGTTAGCCTGCTAATATTTAAGCTCACTTAATCAGGCATCTTACTGTACCTTAAACTTACCTAACCTCTTTGAGTCTACTTCGTTACCTCCTAAATTATTCCAACTACTTATCGACCTTTGAGTAAAGTCATTTTTTCTAAGATGTTTTAAATGCATTTTTCGCTTTATACTTATGTACTCTTGCACTGAAAGTAATTTTCTCGTTTCTTCTCACCTGTACCATTTAGGACTTCCCAACCTTATTTGTAAAATAAGCCATAATCTGCCTGCGTGTGACAGATCAAATTTGTAGTTCCTTACACAGAGAACTATCAAACCTATTGTTAATTCCTTCAAGTTATTTACCTTTACTGAAATAATGGAGAGTGGACAAGCCCTTGTTGGGCTAACATCACAGTCAATATCCTTGCTTCATTTGCTCTCTGAGCTAACTGCGAGGGCCCTAATAGAAATAATTTTTCTTGGTTTCGGACCTGTTCTCTCCAGACATGAATCAACAGTGGAGCGGATGCTTCCTCTTGTGGGGCATTCTAGGACGAGAGGTCATAGTCTTGGGATAAGGGGTAGCAAATTTAAAACAGAGTTGAGGAGAAACTACTTCTCCCAAAGGGTTGTGAATCTGTGAAATTCGCTACCCCAAAGTGCGGTGGATGCTGGGACAGTGAGTAAATTTAAGGAGGAGTTAGACAGATTTTTAATTGGTAATGGGTTGAAGGGTTATGGGGGGAAGGCAGGAAAATGGGGATGAGGAACATCAGCCATGATTGAATGGCAGAGCAGACTTGATGGGCCAGATGGCCTAATTCTGCTCCTATATCTTATGAACTTATGAACAGCATAAAAAAGAGGCTACTCTTTCTTTGTCTCATTAGAAGAGACCATAACAATGGTTTAGCTGGAAAATAGGAATCCACAATAGTGCAGTGGGTCAGGGGGAGGGTGAGGGGGTCAGGGGTCAGTTCAGCAGTTTGGTTTAAAGCATGCTGTTGGGACAGGACAGAGGGACGTTTTATGCTGCAATGCATCTGGCAGTACTGACACTTGAAGGCAATTTTAAAAATCCACAGGAAATCTTGCCTACTATCAGCGCAAATAGAGAATGCGGGGAAGCGGTCCACATAGTTATCTGATCATTTGTTTTAATGGTTAGAGCAGTTTGGGTCCGAATTGGTGGTTTGTGGTAGCAGCAGGCGGGTTTTAAAATGACTGCTGTGGGTGCTAAAATTGGAAAAATATCTCTGCTCCTAGACAATCCTCATTTTATAGAGCACCAAAACAGACAAATGGAGTCGAATTTGTTTTTCAGAGCCAAGGATAAATTGCCTTGACCAAAGAAGATAATTTTCATGAAATTAACTGACACTTATTGCGCTTTGCAGCCTTACAGTAATGAATGAGGTTATAGTGCATTTTAAACCCATTATCATAATGTGGCTTTCCTGACCAGAAGCAATGTGAACACTTTCTCTAATTGCTTCCTGTGCATCATGAACAGAAGATTCATTGCAGTTTTACAGGCAGCAAGAGAGAATTAAGGGTTGCACCACCAGACATTTAAAATTGTACATATATCATAGTTAACACATGTTTGAAAAAAAATTGGTTTTCAGCATTGAGCAGCCGGGGGATGGGGCTGAGGATACTGAGCGTCAACCATGTCCTGTAGGACTAAAGTCACAGATAGGCCAAAGCAGGAAGAGGTAATAGGTTCCCTCATCTGAAGGACATTAGTGAATATGTTGGATGTTTACAGCAAACCAACAGCTTTCGGAGCCATTTTCTGAAGCTATTCACAACTTGCTGTGATGAAATTTGAACTCATAACCTCTGTGTTGCGAGTCGAGTACCTTAACCACCAGCATACCATTTCTAGCGATATCATAACGCTGCATATATAGATCCTTGTGGAGGCAACGGGAGGCTTGACTGCCAGCTTGCAAGCCAGGGAGAGCCTGCACCATCCTATTTCGGGAAGGTCTGCTGCATATTGCTCCACACAAGCATTTGATAGGCCAGCAGCAGGTCATCCCCTGGGAGCAACTCATGTTCACTGAGAGCTCCCGACCAATCAGAGGTTGGCAGGTTTATTAAATGGTAGCACCATTGGGGAGGCGGTGGCTGCTACTGATACGACACCCACCTGAGGCCTAGCACCATCACTGGGTCCCAGGCCAGAGTGAGTGATGGCAAGAGTAAGATCCTGGGTGGGGGGTGGCTGGGGAAGGTTTGGGAGCAAGGGCTGGGCAGGGTGGGAGTGGTAGCTGTCTGCAGGCTGCACCCTTTTTTATCCAATGCTGGGTCCCTCAATTAAGCACTGTGCGTCTTTAAATTAAGGCCACCCTTCCCTGGAGCCTTCAAGCAACCCCAGATGGGATTGCTTGCTGTGCTCCCTGCATAGTGAGCATCTCCATCCGTCACTGGGTTAATACCAACACTGGCACGATGAGACCCTTGAGTGGGTGTTAATTGCCAAGGGTCTCAATGGACAGCGGGCAGGGAAAACTCATGGATGGTTTTCCTGCCACAGACTTATTTGGGGTGGAGATGGGAAGGTAGCAGGGTCCCCACCCGTTATTCTCCATCAGATTAAATGTCCCCTGCCACCAAACACGCGGTGGGTGTGGACACAAGATTCCACCTACTGTCTTTACTTCAAAATTAATTCATTAGCTATCAAGTGCCTCAGAGAAACCTGAGCATATAACAACACACTATATAAATATATAAAACTGCTTTTCTTCATACCAAGACTATACATCCTTATAGATAACCATAGGTCATCTCTGCACAGTTTTGCAAGCATATACACACATTGACAATAGCCATCGTTCAACAAGATGTCTTACAACCTTATGAACTCGACGTTGAGTTCAGCAATTTTAGATCATAACCTTTACTCTCATTTGTTTTGTTTATCTTTTTACTCTTTTTTCTCTCTCATTTGCTTTTCTTTCAGGTGACAGCTATTCGGGATCCTGCCATTCACACTACTTCTGGACACACTCTGAGCTCTGACGAAGGGTCATCCAGACTCGAAACGTTGGCTCTATTCTCTCTCCTCAGATGCTGTCAGACCTGCTGAGAGTTTCCAGCATTTTCTGTTTTAGTTCCTCTAGACACATTATTTATTTCTTTATTTGTCTCATTACCACTCTGCTTGGCCTTTCACGTGAAGCCTTTTGTTATTTAATCCCTCCTTCCCTCCTCTCTAATACAGACTCTCTTGATCTTGTTACTAATTCCATTCCCTTCACTTGCTCAAGATCTGTTACATTTCTAACTTTTTTTCAATTCTGATGAAAGGTCACAGACCTGAAATGTTAACAGTTTCTCTCCCCACAGATGCTGCCAGAACTTCTGAGTATATCCAGCATTTCCTGCTTTTATCTCAAATTTTCAGCATCTGTCATATTTTGCTTTTGTAGGTAATGTACATGCTTAGAGCAAAGGGAAGATTGCGTTAGTAGGGGTGTGGTAGGGGCGGTGGGGTGTTGGTTGGGGGCAAAGCCAATGATGATGAGGGAGAGGCGTCTTTAACGTGATTTTGAGATTGGGGTGCAATCCTTATGTACAGCTGGCATGCTAGCCGCTTAATGTGGAACTGAACCACACAGAGAAGGAAGGTTCTCGGTTTGATCTTGGGTATGTACTGAGTTGGTGTGTTACAAATGGCCTACGATCCCCTGGTATAGAAGGAGATAGGCCAGGATTCCTACTCTTGATTACCATCCATAGACTGTTTCTGAAAAATATATATTTTAGGTTTGGATATGTAATCTTCTATGTTTGAAAAGCCTGCCACCACTTCATAGAATCCCTACAGTACAGAAGGAGGCCATTTGGCCCATCGAGTCTGTACCGACCACAATCCCACCCAGGCCCCCCTCCTGTAATCCCATGCATTTACCCTGCTAGTAATCCTGACGCTAGGGTCAATTTAGCATGGCCAATCAGCCTAAACTGCACATCTTTGGACTGTGGGAGAAAACCAGAGCACCCGGAGAAAACTCATGCAGACACGGGGAGAATGTGCAAACTCCACGCAGACAGTGATCCGAGGTCGGAATTGAACCTGGGATCCTGCCGCTGTGAGGCAGCAATGCTAACCATTGTACCACTGTGCTGCCCATGGATTTACATTTGCCATTTAATCAAGGTACACAAAGGTATTCGCTGCTCGTTTATATATACTGTAGCATCAGACAAATCCATTCAGGGATATAGGGAGAAAAGTGTGGACATGCTTGTGGTCGTTGCTTTCTATAAAATTGAAAATTGAATGATCAAATACTGACCGAGTTGTGACAACCAAGTTTAACTTATCAAATCCTTCATGAAATCCACTGTTTCACGTTAGTACAAGTTGGGCGGAATTTTCTGACTGTTCACACCAGCGGCACTTTGCTGCAGTGAACGGAGATTTGGCCGAGCGCCAAATTCTCCATCCTCACTTTCAATGGCGGCAGGGCATGAACAGCCAGAAAATCCCGGCCGGTTTATATAATTCTGAAATATAGATGGGAAAATTTGGAAGTTATGTTTCATATGGTTTTGATTGCAATAACAGCAGCAAAATGCATCTCCTGAGTATGGCTTAACTATTAGATTTTACAGTTGTTCCTTTGTAATCTGTGCAGTAGCAGCAACAAATAACTTCTCATAGTTATATCCCTTCGGAGAGATTTATATCAGGCAAACGCAAATGTCTTGTTCCAAAGAGTCAGTTTTCACATGTGAGTTTAGACAGCGGGCAGAATTTTCCCAAAAAGTGGCAAAGTGTCAGGTTCAGACTGAAAACCAATGTGATTGTCCCCAGGGAAACTGACAGCTTTCCATCCAGATCCTCCCACACTTTGCCATTTTAAAGCAGGGGTGTGTTTTGCACCATTATTGTGAGGGGCGGGGCCGAAAGACGCCAGCAAGCCCGGCTCCACAGAGATTGGAATGCCGTTTTTAAAGGGCACCCCAGTCTCAAAACCACATAAAAGACCCCCCCATCCCACATCATCACTGGCATCGGTCAACCCCCCCTGCCCCCAATCACTGGCATCGGGTCTATTGGGCATTGGAGTTCCCACCTCTATCGCACCCCCCCCATGTGAAGTAAAGCCCCGCTATGGGGTCACCTAAAGGCTCTGCCCTGTGTAGGTCCCACCTCTTGTAGGTCCTGCCCCAACCACCCGAGGGCTACGCTTGCCTCATGAGCCTCTGGGTGTGGTCATCATGTCTGATGTCTGTTTTTGCAGACAACCCGTGATTCCTGCCAGCGTTACATCATGCCGGTAGGTGGGAACATGTAACATACCCAGAAGATATGGTCTTAAGCTGGTTTTGAATATGTACATATATTTAAATGAATGGTAAAATGGTAATCAGGTTCACACTCTCATTCGGTGTGAATCTGGTGATGTCACCGGCAGGGTGGAGGGGAAGATCTCTCTCTCAGATCTCCCTGACGCAAATCCCATTATCCTCTCCTGAGAGTTTCCGGCCATAACAGGGTTTCCGCCTGTGTGGAATGGGGCCGGAAAATCACCCCCAGTGAGTGTTGACAAGCTATTCAATTACAGGGTCAGCATAATATACTTTATTTCTATTCTTTCATGGGATGTGGACGTCGCTGACGAGGCCTGCATTTATTCTCCTCCCCTAATTGCCACAGAGGACAGTTAAGAGTTAACCACACTACTGTGCTATAGTTGCATGGAGGACATACTGGATAAGAGCTGTAGATTTCTATCCCTTAAAGGAGACTTGCAAACAAAAACAGAAAAATGCTGGAAAATCTCAGCGGGTCTGACAGCATCTGTGGAGAGAGTGTAGAGCCAACGTTTCGAGTCTAGATGACCCTTCATCGTTAGTGGGACTTGCTTTCAATTCCAGATTTATTAATTAATTAAATTTCTTAATTAATTGCATTAATAGTCTCCAGAGCGTTAGCCTGAGACTCTGGATTACTAGTCCAGTAACATTACAACTGTACCATCCTCTCCCCATAATTGAATACGTACAATCTTGTTTCATAGTTCAATCCAATCTTGTCATCATCTGGTCCCATTCACAAACTGGCAATTTCAGGTAGGAGTCAATGTTAGGATCAAGCACATGAAATCTGTCTCCCGAGGAATGCTGCAACTAATGTACTGCTCTCACTAAAACCCCGGCAGAGTTTAGGTGCCTGATCACAGATTGGGACCCTTTTCCAACTCTATTTTTGCCTCTGCCCTTGGGGAAGGTGGGAGAGAAGGGAAAGAGTGGGGAAAGACTTTGCCTTAAGTCACTTTTAACTGTACTTTCGAACTCTCATTACTTTCTAGCCTTTGACCTTCCAATTACCATACTATTTCTACAGCTGCTGATTTGTTCATCTACTTTGTCATTTCCACTTTTAATTCTGAACCCCAGCAAAATCTTCACTGTCTCCTATGCCAGTCATTCTTCAGGTACGATCACCACCCCCCACCCCCAAATTCCCTCAAGTCCATCAGATCCAATTGGAAGCCTATCTGGCATACAATTGGCTTAGCCATCCATCACCAGATCTGGCTGGAGCGCATCAAAGTGTACTCGGCTTCAGTTTCCTTTATCACCTCTTCTTTGAAATCAGAATGGAGAAAAAAAATTATTCCTCCATTTACTTCACTATCAACCACTTCCTTAATCCTCCATTCCCTGTCATTTTTAAGAACAGGTTACAGCATTTTTAAGAACAGGGCGGGGATCCTGGATTCAGGATTCAATCCTGGACCGGGGAGCGGCGCGGGCTTGGGGGGCCGAAGGGCCTGTTCCTGTGCTGTATTGTTCTTTGTTCTTTGTTCTTTGATTATAGAAAGCTTTATCTTTAAACTTGAGACAATCTACTCAGTTGCCTCTGCTGCTTCCCCCTCCTTACCCTTATGAAGCCAAACCTATCCCCCAGCTTGATATAACCTTTGTTTGAACCCATGCTGTCTCCAGTTTCTCATCTATTTCTTCTTCATTTTGTCTATCAGACCAACCTCCTGCTCTTTAACCCAATTCCCACTAAACTGTTGATTTCTCAGCTTTCCATCTTGCCTCCAAGCTCAGCTGACATTTTAAATGTAGCAATCCTTCCTCAAACTTGAATCCCCTCCCTTTCAAAGCTACCAGTTTAATCCTCCATTCAATTCAAAAATTTACCTCAACCCCTATGTCTTTGAAAATTGCTGTTCCATTCCCAATCTCTCTCTCTTCTCCAAAATCCTTGGACATGTTGTTGTCACTTCCCAAATCTGTGCCTGTTGTTCCTGTCAGTCCCTGCTTGGGACTCTCTGATCAAACATTGTCCCCTACCCCTGTCTCCACGGTTGCACCAAATTAACCCTATGCAAAGTCAAGAATTATATTTTCTGTGGCTATGATCCCTATCTATTCTTGTCTCACTCATCAAAAGACCCATGATCATGTTGTACGGTGAATCAGGCTTAAGTGGCTGAATTGTCTACTCCTGTTCCTATTATGCTTTTCTTAACCATGCTTCAATGTTTGGTACTATTGACTATAACATTTTCCTCCAACTAGCACTGCCGAGCATGGTAGGTCTGTGCTTGTTCATTTCTCTTTTCAACTCTGCACTTCAGCAGCACCACCAGAGTTCAATCCTTGCCTCCTACTCCACCCCCTCCCCCCTTCTCCATTTATGTCTTGCTTCTTGAGGACGTCATGGATAGACATAGCATTATCTTCTCCAAGTGCACTGGTGACACATAGCTCTAACTCCGCACCATCTCTACTCTCAGAATGCTTGTGTGACATTCGGTCTTGGGTGAACTTTGATTTATTTTATCTGAGAATAGCAAAAACATCGGCCTACATCACCTCTACAAACATCATTCTCTCACTACTGACTGCATACTCCCTCTATTCAGTGTCTCAAGGTAAACCATACAGTATTCAACCTCATATTCTATTCAATCCCAAGTTACTTTTCCAACTCCAAACTCTACATCACAAAGACCACTTTCTTCCAACTTTGTATCTCTGTTTTCATTCTTTTTTCAGCCAATCTGCCACTGAAATCCACATCCACTCTTTTGCCAACTTGGCTACGCCAATACGTTTCTGTCTAGCCTCCTTTCTTCCACTCCCTTTAAGCTTTAACTCATTAAAAACTTTGCTATCTTGCACAAGATTTTGTGCGGCCATCAGCCCTGTACTTACTGACATTGGTTCTTGCACCTCCAATGCCTCACATTTAAAACTTAGTTCCCAGTGTTTAAATCTCTCTATGGCTTTACCCCTCAATGTTGGTGATTTTCTCCAATGCTACAACTGTCCCTGCTGAAACCCACCTGTTTGGTCAAACATTTGGCCACCCTATCATATCTCAAAGAACAAAGAACAATACAGCACAGGAACAAGCCCTTCGGTCCTCCAAGCCCGTGCTGCTCCCTGGTCCAAACTAGACCATTCTTTTGTATCCCTCCATTCCCACTCCGTTCATATGGCTATCTAGATAAGTCTTAAACGTTCCCAGTGTGTCCGCCTCCACCACCTTGCCTGGCAGCGCATTCCAGGCCCCCATCACCCTCTGTGTAAAATATGTCCTTCTGATATCTGTGTTAAACTTCCCCCCCTTCACCTTGAACCTATGACCCCTCGTGAACGTCACCACCGACCTGGGGAAAAGCTTCCCACCGTTCACCCTATCTATGCCTTTCATAATTTTATACACCTCTATTAAGTCTCCCCTCATCCTCCGTCTTTCCAGGGAGAACAACCCCAGTTTACCCAATCTCTCCTCATAACTAAGCCCCTCCATACCAGGCAACATCCTGGTAAACCTCCTCTGTACTCTCTCCAAAGCCTCCACGTCCTTCCGGTAGTGTGGCGACCAGAACTGGACGCAGTATTCCAAATGCGGCCAAACTAACGTTCTGTACATCTGCAACATCAGACCCCAACTTTTATACTCTATGCCCCGTCCTATAAAGGCAAGCATGCCATATGCCTTCTTCACCGCCTTCTCCACCTGTGACGTCACCTTCAAGGATCTGTGGACTTGCACACCCAGGTCCCTCTGCGTATCTACACCCTTTATGGTTCTGCCATTTATCGTATAGCTCCTCCCTACATTATTTCTACCAAAATGCATCACTTCGCATTTATCAGGATTGAACTCCATCTGCCATTTCTTTGCCCAAATTTCCAGCCTATCTATATCCTTCTGTAGCTTCTGACAATGCTCCTCACTATCTGCAAGTCCTGCCAATCTTGTGTCGTCCGCAAACTTACTGATCATCCCAGTTACACCTTCTTCCAGATCGTTTATATAAATCACAAACAGCAGAGGTCCCAATACAGAGCCCTGCGGAACACCACTAGTCACAGGCCTCCAGCCGGAAAAAGACCCTTCCACTACCACCCTCTGTCTTCTGTGACCAAGCCAGTTCTCCACCCATCTAGCCACCTCCCCCTTTATCCCATGAGATCCAACCTTTTTCACCAGCCTACCATGAGGGACTTTGTCAAACGCTTTACTAAAGTCCACATAGACGACATCCACGGCCCTTCCCTCGTCAACCATTCTGGTCACTTCTTCAAAAAACTCCACCAGGTTAGTGAGGCATGACCGCCCTCTCACAAAACCATGCTGGCTATCGTTAATGAGTTTATTCCTTTCTAAATGCACATAATCCTATCTCTAAGAATCTTCTCCAACAACTTCCCCACCACGGACGTCAAGCTCACCGGCCTATAATTACCCGGGTTATCCTTCATCCCCTTCTTAAATAACGGGACCACATTATCTATCCTCCAATCCTCTGGGACCTCACCTGTGTCCAGTGACGAGACAAAGATTTGCGTCAGAGGCCCAGCGATTTCATCTCTCCTCTCCCTGAGCAGCCTTGGATAGATTCCATCAGGCCCTGGGGATTTGTCAGTCTTTATATTCTCTAACAAACCTAACACTTCCTCCCTTGTAATGGAGATTTTCTCCAACGGTTCAACACTCCCCTCCGAGACACTCCCAGTCAACACATCCCTCTCCTTTGTGAATACCGACGCAAAGTATTCATTTAGGATCTCCCCTACTTCTTTGGGCTCCAAGCATAATTCCCCACTTTTGACCCTGAGAGGTCCGACTTTTTCCCTGACAACCCTTTTGTTCCTAACGTATGAATAAAATGCCTTGGGATGCTCCTTAATCCTGTCTGCCAAGCACATTTCGTGACCCTTTTTGCCCTTCTAATTCCCCGTTTGAGTTCTTTCCTACTTTCTTTGTACTCCTCCAGAGCTCCCTCCGTTTATAGCTGCCTGGACCTAACATACGCCTCTCTTTTCTTTTTGACCAGTCCCTCAATTTCCCTGGTTTTCCACGGTTCTCGAATCCTACCCTTCCTATCCTTCTTTTTTACAGACACATGCCTGTCCTGTAGCCCTAACAACTGTTCCTTAAAAGACTCCCACATGCCAGATGTGGCTTTACCCTCAAACAGCCTCTCCCAATCAAGAGCTGCCAATTTCTGCCTAATCCCACTAAAATTAGCCTTCCCCCAATCCAACACTTTACCCTTGGGACACCACTCATCCTTTTCCATCACTATCCTAAAGCTAAAGCTGTCATCTCCTTTTGCTCAGTCTCCATTTCTTTCTTCACAGCTCTATAAACCACTTTGAATTTTTTTGAGTGAAAGATTCCATATGACAGTCATCTTTGAGATAGTTTAATGAGTGCCATTCTGAACTTTGCTCTCTTGTTCATCCTAATCTTCAAACATGCCGTTTGACACATATTTCCTCCCCATTATACGAATACACTGCACAATTTTTTGTTGTAACAGGTGTCACCGAATTATTACTTTTTGATTTGTATGCTGTGTTCTTTTTTTAATTTTTGATAGTGTCCTGTACTTAGTCTTCTCCTAAGTCCTGAAAGAACTTTTTTAAAAATGCCCAAAAAACACCATCTTCCACTCAAGCTCGTTTTCCATATGTATTTCACATCACAACTCTGGGACCTGAATATGCAAGGGTACGTGGCATTTCAGGAGCATAGGATGCTAGGAAAAGGTGGTGGAGCACCTCTCATTAGTTAAGGATGATGCAAAGATGTATTCCACTGAGAAAGAAAGACTCTAGGTAAAGGACGCACCATCCATGGCTAACTAAAGAAGTTAAAGGTAGTATTAATTGGGGGAAAAAAGCAGATCAGAAGATAAGACAGAATATAAAAACAGCAAAGAATGAAATAAGGAGGGAGAAATTATGTTTTGAGAGAAAGCTCGCTAGAAATATCAAAACAGACAGTAAAAGTTTCCGCAGGGATTTTAAAAGGAAAATCGTAACTAAAGTGTTTGTTTTCTAGACAGTGGGCGGGATTTTCCGCACAACCACCTCATGTTTTATGACGTCAAAGGCAGCCAGCCATTGGCCGGCGGTTGGATCTTCTGGTTTCATCATTGTCAAAGCTCATTTCCATTGAATGCATCCTTCTTTTCCCGCCCCCCCTCCCCCAGAAACCCACCGTGGGGGTGCGCCATCGATGGAACTGTAAGATCCCGCTGGCGTAAACCGCCGAACAATTCTGGCCAGTGAGTCTGGGGAATTAACAATGGGAATTAAGGAAATATGTCAAACAGATATTCTGGGTGGAATTTTACGAGATTTTTTCGAAGTGTCGGGCGGCCGTGGAACTGGGAGAGTTCCAGATCTGTTGTTTGGGCGCATTCTCATCCTGCTGCTACTGCAGGCTGCCTCAAGTACCCCCTCCCCCGAAATCATGGGGGCCCTCAGCCCGAGATGCAGCACCCACCACACCCCCCCTCTCCCACTGCCCAGACTGATTGTGGACTCCCACCCTCCTCTGCCGATCGCAGCTGCACTGTCCTCCCCCACCGATCGCTGCAGAGTGGCAGTGGGCCTCCATCCCCTCCCTCCCTCACCAATCCATACAGAACAGCAGCGGGCCCCTTCCTCCTGCGTTCGCCCCACCCCACTGGCCTCGCCCCCGGCACTGCCCAGTGGGCATTGCCTAGGTGCAAGGCCGGCAGTGCCAAGATGCCAGGGTGGCACTGCCAATCTGGCACTGCCCAAGGGGCACCCCTGCCTTGCACCCGGCCTCCCTGGGGGGCCTTAATGGCTTCCGGTTCCACCAGTGAGGCCAACCCGACTGTTCCTCGTTCATGGGAAGCGGGTGTTTTCCTGGTCGGAGCAAGCCTCTCTCAGCAAGACCATAAAGGCAAGCAAGCCCAGACAATTGAGCACCGAGCTCGCTAATCACATTAAAATGAACATTTTAATAAATTTAAATAAATTAACCTGCTTCCTGCCCATTCCTGGTGTCAGGCTGACCGTTCCGGAGATCATGGGGTCGTAAAATCATGCTGGTTGTAAAAACTGGCGCCAATCGCTTTACGTCCCTCTTTATGACTTTTTTGCGCCTGAAAACGAGCACGACGCGGTGGTAAAATTCCACCCTCTGTGTCTGTTTTTACTTTAGAAGATACACATAACATCACAGAACTAATTGAAAATCAAGAGGTCAAAAGGGAGGGAGGAACTTTATACAATAACAATGACCAGGGAAAGGGCACTGAGAAAATTGTTAGAACTAAAGGCTGGCAAATGCCCTAGCCCCGTTGGACTTCACCCTAGGGTCTTAAAAAAATAAGTGGCTGTTGAGATAATATGTGCATTGGTTTTAATTTTCCAAGATTCCTTAAATTCTGGAGCGGTTCTATCAGACTGGAAAATAGTGAATGTAACTTCTGTATTCAAAAAAGGAACACGACAGAAAGCAGGAAACTACAAGCCAGTTAGCCTAACATCCATCTATCTTAGGGGAAATGCTGGAATCTATTAGTAAGGAGGTTACAGCAGAGCACTTAGAAACATCAGTGCAATGAAGCAAAGTCAACATGGTTTTTAGAAAGAGAAATTGTGTTTGATTAATTTATTAGAGATCTTTGAGCAAGTAACAAGCAGCATAGATAATGGGGAGCCTGTAGATGTAATGTACTTGGATTTCCAGAAGGCATTTGATATAGTGCCATAACAAAGGTTGCTACACGGAAAAGCCCTCATGATGTAGGAGGTAAGATATTAGAATGATTAGAGAATGTGTTAGCTAACAGGAAACAGAGTAGGAATAAATGGGTCATTTTTGGTTTGGCAAGATATAATGAGTGGAATGTCACAGGGATCAGTGATTGGGCCTCAACTGTTTACAATGTATATCAATGACTTGGATGAAGGGACCGAATGTATGGTTGCTAAATATGCTGATGACACAAGATAGGTAGGAGAGTAAGATGTGAAGAGGACATGAGGACTCTGCAAAGGGAGATGGATGGTTAAGTGCGTGGGCAAAAAATTGGCATATGGAGTATAATGTGGGAAGATGTATAAGCAGCATATTATCTAAATGGAGGGAGAATTCTGTGGTACTGAGGGATCTGGATCCTTATACGTGAATCACAAACTGTTCATATACAGGTGCTGCAAGTGACTAGGAAGGCAAATGGAACATTATCATTTATTGCAGGAGGAATGGAAGATTAAATTAGGGAAGTTTTGCTATAGGGCATTAGTGAGACCACTCTTGAAGTCCTGTGTAGAATTTTGGTCTCCTTATTTAAGAAAGGATATAATTGCATTCGAAGTGGCACTTAAAATGCAGGGGCCATTTACTCTGTTATGAGACTCAGTTCTGCTTGTCAAAAAATGTAGTGCCAGCTCATTTAATTACTCCCTCGTATTTATATATTGTGACTTTTGTACAAGATGAGAGTAAAGCTTTGTTCGGGGATGGGGAGGATGTGCCCCAGCCTTTAAGTAAGAAATAGTTAAAAGTTGTAGCAGATGCTTAGGGGAGCTACAACTAAGTAGTAAACTTTTTGCAAGACTGAATTAAATGTCAGATTGTTATATGAGATGTGCATGCGAGATTTTATGGTATTTTTAAATGATGTTTTGTACCAGAGCAGCAGGCAGAGTCAATCAAAGAAGGAAGTAGGGCTTTAGAAAGAAGCAGAAAATAAGAGCACAAAATTGAAATGTAACTGTGATTCAATCACCTCCTTCCACCTGGATGAAATGCAGTAAAGGAGAGAAGAGCTATTGGTTGTGTTATTAATGTGAGATTTTATAAGATAATTATATTTTGGGGCTGTCTCTTTAATTCCAGGGAAATGGAGGAATACCCTGGAAAGGGGATTGGCAAGAGGTTGTATAACTCTGTCCAGCAACAGCTCAGGTTGCTTGGTTACAATGGGACAAGAAATAATGCCCAAGTCCAGAGACACTTGCTGAGCAAGCTGTGAAATTCTCAGAAGTGGAAACAAAAGCGAGGACAACTATGCTGACAATGAATAGACTTTCAGTTTCCAGGTTTTGGGGCAAAAGAGAAGAGAGGGAGCGAAAGAGGATTGCAGTTAGTGTGACGAGCAGAGAGAAGAAGCAGTAAGTTCCCTGCGAGCTTCCGAAGCAGGTTGTGGGAGAGAAGGCGGCCTCTGGTTGAAGAGGTGCATCACATGGCCATCTTATGAATCTGGGAGTTCCATTCTGGTGTGGCCAGGTGGATGAAGAATCATTGGAGCAGCATTTATTATTGATAGTTGGTTTGGAAATTCTGAAAACTGAGGGAAGCCCCTTTTTTTAGTAACACAATGTTACTATTTGGCAAAACAGGGAAAAAGCTGGAAAAACTCAACAAGTCTGCCAGCATCTGTAGAGAGACAAACAAAGTTAATGTTTCGAGTCTGTATCACTCTTCTCTAGAAGAGAAGTAAAAATATGAAGGGTTTTATACTATTTTGAACCATTTTGAAATCTGTGTATCAGGACTTCTCATTCAGAGCCTAGGACCAGTCAGAGCTTCCTCTTGAATGAAAGCACAGCCTGCTGTTCTAGTGGTAGTTGGGGACTGGTTAGATCGCACATTTCACACTGGCATTTAAACATCGAGTTACAATGCATCCACAAACAGATCCATAGCCCAGTATAATGTGGTTGCACAGAAACTGCATGAATTGCTGTTTCTCTGGACAATAGCTGCACCAGGTATTTGATCTTCCCCCTCAGAGCATGATGCTAATGGCACAGAGGTGGTAAGACCAGCTGTACAAGCAGATGTTGAACAGTCAACAATGTCTCCTTCCCAAGGCTAAGCTGCTATAAAGAGAAAAGGCCACCTCAGTCCTTTCCACAGGAGCATTGAACCAGTTTGCCTCTTCAGCCCATTCATTGCCCTTCATTACTGAGGAGCTCTACCAGAAGTTACCACTGCAATCAACACGGGACCCTCCCCCTACTGTCCCAGTACAATCGTGACTCCTTATCCTGAATGTGAAGAGTACTGTTAGAGGGACGATGACTGGACCAGAACATGAAGTTCGGCATGACAGTCATTGGCACCATCCGCTCTCTGCAGGCTGACTATAATCTCACCAAGACCAAAATACATTGTTTCCTGCCATGTTTGCGCGAGAGCACAGCTGCCTTGGTGAGTCTTTGGACTACACTTTAGGGAATGATAGCATAGGAGGAAAATGGCCTATTGGATACCTAAGGGAAGCACAGTGCAAATAAGAAATAGTGTGTCACTTTTGAGTTGCTTGCATTTATTCTCTTATAAAGATTATAAAGACTAGTATCATCATGATAGGTGTAAGGTGTTTGCGATTCTTGAGCTTCTAGGATGGGTGCTGCATTAGAGAAATTGGAACATGCATTGAACCATGGGAAATGGGAAAAAGGGACTGCAAAACAAATGAGAACAAGTCACTGGTGAGTTGAGTTCTGATACCGCTGCAAGCATCATGAGGAATCCGATAACCACCAGTCTTCAATGTACTTCACTCCATAATCTTCTTTCATCAAAACTGCTGTTTCCACTGCCCAAAAATCCTTATGTCCAAATCTGTTTTTTAAACTAAAGGTTGTGCAGGAAATAGGCAAGTTATGTGAAATAAATCCTTAATAGAATATTGTAGAATCTCTTCCAGATCTATAGAAGCTACAACTGCATCTCTTTATGATCTGAATAGTTCTCTCAGTTAAAACCTCTGTGCAAATCATGCAGTTCCTCATTTGTTGTTCTTGAACTCAGAGCTAATGACTTGTTCCAGCAGGTGTATACTTTGCCTCTTTTGAACTGATAACTAACTTCAGCTTCTTCCTTAAGATCAGGGAAGGCAAAATTCCTGAAGATGCTCAGCAGGATTTTCTGGCTGCACGTACCCCAAAAATTCCTGCCTGAGGTCAACAGATCTTTAAGTGGTCCATTGAACTTTCTGTCCTGCCCAATATGATGTCCGCAATGGGGAGAACAGAAAATCTCACCCACTAGCATCATGACAATTTCCATCAAATCTGGCATTGGCATGCAAAATTCTTAGCAATTGGTGGCACATGACTGGTTTATACAGAAAGCTTCTATCTCGTGCTCACATGTGTTTTCTGCATTACACCCTGCACTTTGGAGAAATTGATAAAAGATCAACTGTATTGTAAATGATCTCGGCTGCATGTCTTAAACATAGAAACATAGAAGATAGGAGCACGAGGAGGTCATTTGGCCCATCGAGCTTGCACTGCCATTTATCACGATCATGGCTGATCATCCAACTCAGTAGCCTAATCCTGCTTTCTCCCCATAACCTTTGATCCCATTCGCCCACTCGTCTTCATATCAAAGGTAGCACAGTTCTCTTATAGCCTAAAATAAAAGCAAATTACTGTGGATGCTAGAGACTGAAATGAAAAACAGAAAATGCTGGAAACTGTCAGCAGGTCTGACAGCATCTGTGGAGAGAGAATAGAGCTAACGTTTTGAGTCTGGATGACCCTTCATCAGAGCTGAAGATAATAGAAAATAGGGCAAGATTTATATCTTCGGGGGTTGGGGATTTGAGAAAGATGTCATAGACAAAAAGACAAAGGGAATGTAAATAGTGGCGACCATGGCTGAGAAGAGTGCTAATAATGGCCATTAAGAGATACAGATGTGTAAATTGCAGAACAAAAATAAGCAGAGTGTCAAAGGACAACCTGAGAAGTGTAACTGTTGGCCCTAGTGGGGTGGGGGGAGTGGAGACAATGGTGGGGGGAAAAAAGATGGACAGCGAGATTGTTTTAAAAAGTGGAAAAATGAAACGATGAAAGAAATGAAAATAAAAAAATATATAAAAAGATAAAATGAAATGAAACAAAATATAGTAAATGGAAATGGGGCGAAGGTGATAGAGTTCAAGCTCTGAAGTTGTTGAACTCAATGTTCAGTCCGGAAGACTGTAAAGTGCCTAATCGGAAGATCAGGCACTGTTCCTCCAGTTTGCGTTGGGCTTCACTGGAACATTGCAACAGGCCAATCACCTTTGGTGAATCACACTCTTATAAAGTCGGTCGCTACAGCCTTTATTTGTACCACCTTGACCTGGAAATATCTTGATGTGGAGATGTGGCGTTGGACTGGGGTGGGCACAGTAAGAAGTCTCGCAACACCAAGTCAAAGTCCAACAAGTTTATTTGGAATTATTATTATGGGCAGCACGATGGCATAGTGGTTAGCACTGCTGCGTTGCATTGCCAGGAACCGGGTTCAATTCCAGCTCGGATCGATGTCTGTGTGGAATTTGCATATTCTCCCCGTGCCTGCATGGATTTCCTCCGGGTGCTCCGATTTCTTCCCACAGTCCAAAGATGTGCAGGTTAGGTGGATTGGCTACGCTCAATTGACCCAAGTGTCAGGGGATTAGCTGGGTAAATATGCAGGGTTACGGGAATAGGGTCTGGGTGGGATTGTGGTCGGTGCAGACTCGATGGGCTGAATGGCCTCCTTCTGCACTGTAGGGATTCTATGACTCATGATTCAAAGATTCAATGAATCATGAGCTTTCGGAGCGCTGACTCGCCTAATGAAGGAGCGGCACTTTGAAAGCTCATGATTCCAAATAAACCTATTGGACTTTAACCTGGTGTTGTGAGGCTTCTTACTGGAAATATTTTGGGGAGAGGCAACATCTTTTGGGGCCCAGTCACCTCAAAAGCTATTTGCCTCTTTTCCTATATCCTGTACTGTTCATCCTTCAGTAAAAATTTGAAGGCAATATCTGCTCTGTCTTGCTGAAAGGTACACTGAGACATAGTTCTTACTCATGTTCTACCTGTCCAGACATGGATACATGCACAAATAGACAGGTGATACTCTTTGAAAGACACATCATTGAATTTGGACCAGGTGTTCTGAAGTAAAACTCCTTTGATGTTTCATTTGGTCAGTTAGTACTTGGCTTACAGAGCAGTCATTCTTCTACTTTTATTTTGCTGTGACTTTCCAACTTTTAATCAATGCAAATTCAGCAATATAACTCAAAGTAATTTGGTGTCTCACACGTCATGAAGATGTGCAAAATAGAATTAATTTGATATCTCATTGGGGGATTTCACATAAACTTTTTAAAAAGAGACATTTCACTGGAACATAAAGACACTGACTTAAAATGGCTGCCAATTTGCATCTACGTCACCATGGTCCATTACATGGAGATGTAGGGTGGGATTTTCCGGCCTCGCTCACCCCAAGACCAGAAAATTCAGCCCAAGGTCAACGAATCTTTCCATGGTCCGACCTCGCCCGCTATGATTCCCATGGCAGGCGGAATGCGAAAATCGCCCCGTAAGCTCTATGGAGGCCCCAAAAGACAATGCCTTCCATGGAGGTGTGGAAAGCTTCTTTCTTTTCTCATCCCAATGGAAGAATGAGCTGTTCATTCAGGAGTTAAATTCTGGAACATTATAAAATGAGTCATCTCAGCTATCACATTGGTTAAGAGGAGCTGTGCCAGACATGAGTTGATCAGCCTTCTTTCAGAATGTACAATGGACATGGAGAGAGATCATATGATACAATCTATGGGAACTGCTGTGTAGTCATGATGTGGAGATGCCGGCGTTGGACAGGGGTAAACACAGTAAGAAGTTTAACAACACCAGGTTAAAGTCCAACAGGTTTATTTGGTAGCAAAAGCCACACAAGCTTTCGGAGCCCCAAGCCCCTTCTTCAGGTGAGTGGGAATTCCGTTCACAAACAGGGTATATAAAGACACAAACTCAATTTACATGAATAATGGTTGGAATGCGAATACTTACAGCTAATCAAGTCTTTAAGATACAAACAATGCGAGTGGAGAGAGCATCAAGACAGGCTAAAGAGATGTGTATTGTCTCCAGACAGGACACTCCACTTCTAAACTGCTGTGTAGCACAGGGGACATACTTTTCAAATGTAGCATTGTTGTAATTTAAGGAAATATAACAATAAAAATTTGCACAAAGCAAGCTCTCACAAAGAACAAAGATAAATTACGAGATGTTATTGTGATGTTAATTGAAGGGTAAATATTGGCCAGGAAATCTATAGAACTCCCCTGTTATTTTGAATAATGTCAATGGATACTTTATGTCAAACTGAGAGGGTAGAATTCTCAGTTTAGTATTTTATCTGCAGAACCCCTTCAGTTGTGTGATACAAGCCCATACTATGTGCTCAGGTCTCTGTAGTAGTGCTTGAACCCATTACGTTTTGATTCTCAGTGCAATTATTCAAGTTCAATAGGTATAATTTTCCCATAAAATGGCAAAGTGTCAGGTTCTGACTGAAAACTAGTGTGTTTCTCTGCAGAAACACAGCCAGGTTTTCTCGCCAGATCTTCTGATACTTTGTGGAAAACAAATCGTGTTTGCGCCATCATTCTGGCAGTGTGGGTCCTGATAAAGCCGGCAAGGCTGGCTTCACTGACACCGTGCGCCCTTTTTAAAGGGCGCCCCAATCTCAGAGTAAAGTTAAAGGCTACCCCTTCCCCCCCCAACAGACTTCGGGACCCCAGTATAAGGGGAATACCTCCAAACCACAAATGCAGTGGGGAAACTTTCTCCCAACCACTCCATGTAGGCATCAGGGTGAAACCCCCCCCCCCCCCCTCCACTACCCCCCCACCCCCCGGGCATTGGGGCACCATCTCCCTCACATCTTCACACCCACCCACATTCACAGTCTTTCCCCCCCCCTTTCCCAATGCAAGCACAACACCCCCTACCAACCATCGGGAACCCCCACGCAACACATAAGGTGAACCACACCAATGGGACTACCCAGAGGACCTGCCCCAGCAGTGTCAACCTGGCAGTGCCACAGTGGCATTGCCAGGGTGTCAGTTTGGCAGTGCCAGGGCAATGTGCCTCACAATCCAGAGGGTGTATTCACCTCCATGGTCATCACGACTGGTTTTCATTTTCGAAAGCCAGTAGTGATTCCTGCCGGCATGTCATCATGCAAGTGGAGGGGAGCATTTAACAGGGCCAGAAGCTATAGTGTTAAACCATATAATGATACTTTAATTAATGCAAATTCATGGAAATCAGCCTCATGTCCTTTCTGGCGTGAACATAATTATGTCGCTGGCAGGGGCAGGGATGATCTTAAATCGAGAGAGATTTAGCAACCATAACAGGATTTGTGTCCTTGGTGTACGAGCCCGCAAAATCATGTCCGATATTTCAGGACTTGAGACACAGTTGGAGATAATCGGGGGGGGGGGGGGGGGGGGGGGGGTGCGGCGCAGTGGGGAAAGAAGTTTTTGGAATGAGAGTTTTTGAAGGTGATGGATTCCCTGAACAATAAGGGAGCTAAGAATGATAAAAGAGGGAGTTCTCATTACACTGTACACAGGTCAGAAAAAGTGAGGAGAGTCAGACAAAAGCAAGAACGCCCATACCAAATTTGCCCTCATGTCAAGTTTGAAAACTCTGGTTACTACTAGGAAGGGTGATAACTTTGGGCAGGTCCATCCAATTGTTTTTTTAAATTCTTTGATGGGATATGGGCATCACTGGCTGGGCCACAATTTGTTGTTTATCCCTAATTGCCTTGAACGGAGTGGCTTGTCACAGCGTTTCAGAGAACAGTGAAGAGTCAAACACATTGCTGAGGGTCAGGAATCACATGTAGGCCAGACCAGGTAAGGACATATTTCCTTCCCTAAAGGGCATTAGTGAACCAGATGGGTTTTTACAGCAATGCTTTTATATTTACCATGACTGAGACTAACTTTTCAATTTCAAATTATTAGTTGAATTTGAATTCCACTAGCTGCCATGGTAGAGTTTGGATCCTGGTCCCCAGAACATTAGCCTGGGCCTCTGGGTTGTAAAGCCATTGTTGGCTTATAAGAGCAGGTCAGAGGCTAGGAATACTGTGGCGAGCAACTCATCTCCTGACTCCTCAAAGCCTGTCCACTATCTACAAAGCACAAGACAGGAGTGAGATGGAATACTCCTCACTTACCTGATTGGGCGCAGCTCCAACAACGCTCAA